>NC_068944.1:70960817-71560817 GCF_026419915.1 Harpia harpyja
TTTTGCCTGTGGGCTGTACTGTGAGTTGCAGACCAGTGGGGACTTTGGCTGAGGCTGTGAAGGAACCTGAACTGGGGTTGTCGGCTACTTTCAAAACAGAGCCCACCCTTTCTTCAAGTGGCTGCCGAGCTCCCTGAGAGCTATTCAGGCTGCTCTTCCTCCCAGTGAAAGGCTGTGGCTGCTTCCCAAGCCCCTCAGCCATTCAGCAAAGACTGCCGACCGCTTTCTGCTACAGGGAATCAATTGAATGGGCTCAGAAATAAACCTTCATGGTGAGATCAGATCTCATCCCTTTTCTGCACTGGCTGGCGCAGGCTTCTGTAATTAAGTGTTTGTATTGTGGGAGCACCTGGGGGTCCCAAACAAAGACCCCCTTGTGCGAGGCTGCAAAGGGAAATAAAGAAATGAGCCCTGGCCCCGAGTGCTCGCAGCTCTGGAGGGTCTGACACAAGTAGGTCAGCGGCAAAGGGGGTGGGATGAGGAGGTTCACAGGAATGCTGAGCCACTCCGCTGTGATTTAATTATTTGGGTTAGTGGCCTGAATGTGTAATGAGCTCGGAAGGGGGTGTTTAATATGGAAAGCTGCCCCAGCTGAATAATGTGGGGTTAATCTGGTCTCTGCAGCATACGAAGGAGAGGATGAACCCTGGCAGAAGAACTGCGTCGTTCACACCTCACCCTGGAGTCCTTGCTCAAAGACCTGCGGGCTGGGCATCTCCACCAGGATTTCCAACGACAACGACCAGTGCCGGCTCCTGAAGGAAAGCCGCCTGTGCAACATGCGGCCCTGCGAGGTGGATATAACCAAGCACATTAAGGTGGGGACTGTTTCTTCGCACACCTCTTGAGCTTTGCTTGGACACGGGGCCAGCCTTAGCTTGGCAGCATTCAGGCCTCTGAGGGCTGCACTTCTGCATGGACTTACTGTGCTGCAGAGAGGTAAAAACGTGTCCTCCCTGTGCTTCCACATGCCGGTATGAAAACTTTCCCCTGAGAGCTTTAGTTCCAGCCAAAAGGTCCTTGCAATGACAGGCAAGCCAAGTCTGCTGTGCTCGCTGCTAGTTCAGACAGTCCTGTAACTCAGCTAGTGCAAAAGCGATGGTGCACTGCTGGTCATGGCTGTGAACTGTATTTTGCAAGTATCCTACTTGCAGCTCTTGGGTTCATATGTCTAAATTTGTAAATCTGTCACACGGTCTAAATCAGGGCTGTAAAATGCTTCCTAATGGCTTCAAAATATTGAGAAGGTGGTTTGTATGTCCTGCCTGTGTCAGCAATGAATATTAACCTGTCTCTTTTTCTGTTCTTCTCTGATTTAGCCTGGGAAGAAGTGCTTGGCTGTCTACAGGGCCAACGAACCAATGAACTACACCATCTCAGGATGTGTGAGCAAAAGTCCATATAGACCCAAATACTGTGGCGTCTGCACAGACAACAGGTGCTGCACACCCTACAAGTCCAAGACTATTGAAGTGAGGTTTCAGTGCCCAGATGGAACTGAGTTTTCCTGGAAAATCATGTGGATCAATGCTTGCTTTTGCAACCTGAACTGCAAGAACCCCAATGACATCTTTGCCGACTTGGCTCATTACCACGATTACTCTGAAATCGCTAATTAAATTGGCTGAATGCTAGAATTGACCCATTGCTCTGATTTTACAGAGGTTTTAAAATAAAAGGAGAATCTTCATCCACTGCCAATGTACAATTTGTTTTTTCCTGAGTTAGGGTGTTAAATGTCCTTGTTTTGTCACACTCTTTTTGGAGAGGCCTTGAACAAGCAGGATTTTCAACTCTAATAGACCTCCATCCATTAACGGCAGCCAGAAATTCCTCTATGCACAGATTCCAGGACTTCAATGACAGTCCTGCTGGCATTGTCATTTATTAGGACAGCAGTTTAATTGCCCAAAGGAAAAAACAGCACACTAGTATGACAGCACAAGTATGGCTGTCAGTACCTTAGATATGAGATTCAGACATTGTTACTGTCATTTCTTAATTAATGTGGTCTAAGCTGGAAAATGAGCATTGGCATATATGTTTTATTTTCAACATTTGACTTCAGTCTTTGATGCTGCTGACCCTCAGGACTAGACTCTAGTCTCTGTCACACTAAGATTGGTCCCAGAACTCCCCCTCTGTCATTCTCCATCAGATCCTACCCCATGGTGAAATTCATGGGAAAAGCCTAGGGAGAAGAAGGTTTCTCCCGAACTCTCTGTGCAATGAGTCCATCTCTGACTGCACTAGGCTGGGTCAAAGAACTTCTGTGTCCTGCTCTCCTTGGACTCACCTTGATCTCTTGGAGTATCTTGTGCCAGGGACATTTTCACAGTTTCTTTGCCTGCTCTGATCTTGAACAGCCTGAATGCTCTGAATCCAAAATGGTCACCCCAGAGCTCATATTTTCAGGATAGATCCCCTTATCTGTGGATTATGTATTGCTCCTAGGCAAGCTCTGCAGACCTGAAGGGTGAAATGTAGAGAGTCAGATAAGAGATGAAGGACAATACCTCATGTGCCCTTTTATTCACAGAGAAATGGTGTGGTCTGTGCCTGGGGACCACCACCTCCTCCTCCCTGTGGTGTTGCCAGCAAACACGTCCTGCTTCCCACTGCCACCTTGCCAGTGACGCATACCTTCGTTTTACTCCTTTTTAGAGGAAAGGAGACACATGCTAAATGAGAAAACGGGTGTTAGGCTTCCCATCAGCTCTGTAGATGAGTGGATGCAAAAGGAGAGCACAACCCTTGGCATAGCTTCTGGTGCATTAGTTGCAACTGGGCTGCTGCTTAGAGTAAACATCAATGTAAACATTTTCTGCAGAAGTGTTCTCACATGCAAATGTCAGCTAAGAGAAGAAAAAAACTGTCATTACCTTTCCAGGCAATAAATTTATCTTCACTAAAGGATGATGGAGCCAGTTTTTTCTCCAATAAATTGTTAGAACAGCACCCATGCACCATGGCACGTTTGCTGTTGCTTCACTTGGGAGAGTAAAAGGGTGTTTCTGCATGAGGAACTGTAGTTCTGCTTTCAAAATCCTGGTGGCACAGCAGAACTGCTGAGTGGGACATGGTTTGGAGTTTGGACCAGTACAGGGCTGAACTTTGGATGATGCAACTGTTTTAAATCAGTCACTTATTTTGCTTTAGTTTCAGTTGGCAAGTTGTCTGTCCTCATCTTGAAAACCCAGAGGAAGCTAGATTAGTTCCTGGGAGACGTAAAACTTTCAGGCTTTGGTAAATTAAAGCTTCTTTTGAGCAGGCTGAAAATAATGCAATCCCTATGTAAAAACATCTAGGAAAAATGCTGTATATCTTCAAAAGCTGTTAACTTCAATAGCATCTTTGTTTGGATACAAGGATTTGGCCCATAAATTTTTCATAGAGCTAGGTCATTCCTTAACTCAAGGCTTTTACTATTTCTTTTTTGAAGCTTCCAGGAAATTCCCAGTGGCAGAAAAGAAGGGTGGTCCCTGTCTGCATGTTCCAGTGCAGGTGCAAAGCGCCTCTCCTGTCTGTTCCTCTGGTGATAAAGAACATGAGGAGACCAGCACTTTGCAAGATCTAGCCTCATGACTGCCTTTGGCCTGGATGATGTGACAGGAGAGGTCACATCTGACCTATTCACCTCCACCCAAATAAGAGCTCAGCACTTGCAAGACTGAGCATCTTACATTTTAAACTCCATCACTTGGTAAAAAAAGGTCCGTGGGAACATATGAAAAAGAGGCCTTGGCCAAGAAGTTGACAATGTTTTCCAAAAGGCAAAATGGTTTGTATTGAGGTGCTTGGTAGAGAAGCCATACTAGGACCTCTTTCTCAATCAGATCCCTTAAATGTGACAGAATCCCATGTTCTTACCCATCTTAAAATACCATATATGTTTGTGTGTGTATATATACATATATGTACATGCATATATACAAATATATACACGCATATATGTATGTCTATACATATATAAAACATTATATGCGTGCATTTATATAATGTATATAATATTATATATAAAACCATCTATGAACATGTCCATGAATATATATGTATGTATATTTACATATACATATTCCTATGGTACAGTCTATGGTGCATAAAATGGAGTGCATATATAATGTGTGTTTATATGTATAATCAGCCTTTCTCTGTCTTACTTGTACACATAAGGAAATAAGAAAACAGGATCAGAAGACATACCCAAAACTGTGGCATTTAATAGGCTTGCTTTGCTTTGCAATTAGCTAATGCTGTAACCACTGTTATCAAACGCTGCAGTGGCAGAAACACACAGCTTTCATTGCGAGATAAAAGAAGCTATTGTAAGCTAACGCATAACCAGCAGCTCCAGTGTGTGTCAGTTTTTAGTGAAGTGAATGCCTGGAAACCACAGATCTTGCCCAACGCACCCAAGATGTTTCTGTTTCTAGCCTGGTTTCCTAAGGGAACAAGGCATATGCAACCGTACTGTCCTTTTGTTTGTCAGGAAGTCCTTTTGTGGGGAATGTCAAACAAAGTAGGCAGAAGAGTAAAGATCTCAGAAGCATTGCGATTCCTGAAATAAAAAATGAAATAAAATAGCAGGATGGGAAGAGGCCCACCACATTGCCCCTACCAAGCCCATACACATCTGCCAGGCAGCCAACACGTCCAGCACGTCTGCAGCGTGGCCCAACCACAACAGCAGCATTAAGGGATTTTGAACAGATACGCCGGCTGGAAACAAGCAACCATGGAAGAGGGAGAGCTAAAGGCATCACGGATGGGGAACAGTGGTTATTACACTGCTGTAAAGGAGTTTTGTGGGGACATTGGACACAAATCTATAGGAAACCACGCCTCATTAGCTCTACTGTTTGTGCAACTGCTTGTCTGTCCTGTGACACTGAAATGGGAAGAGCAACACTTGTAGCCAGTGAACTTAACTTGCAGTTTGTGGGTTTGTGGTGCGTTAGAGATCCTTTGTTTTAACGGATGTTTACAAGAAGATTAGCCCTAGGACTAAGGCAATAGACTAGCCTTAGATTCAATTCCCTGGCTTTGTGTGCCCTTGCGCAAATCATGTATCTTTGCAAAAATACTTTTGTGGTTACTGTTTAAATACATTGAGGATCTGGATCCTCAAAGGCTTTCATGGATCCAGCCCTTTGCTTCACTTTTCCTCCATTCTTCAGAGCCAGAACAACAAGGCCTTACTGTTCATTGCTTCTGTTGAGAGCAAAAACTCCTCCTGCAGGAACTGATGCTCACTGTACGTTTGTACAGTGCCTTATACAATGGACCAGGTCTCTGCTGGGACCTGAAAGTGGAACCATCATCTAAAAAGCAACAATAATAGCATTGAGGACATACCAGGATCCAAGCTGGTGTTAGACCCCTCTGGTGCAGCGGTCCAGGGAAAGGCTTGAGAAAGGATGGAAGTGACAATTTTGCAATCCAGGGTAAGCCAAGACAGTTTGACACACGTCCTGCTCATGACAATCATCCTGTTGGCCTTGTAGGCTGGGAAAAGAACGGAGGATGGGATTTTGAGGGTCAGCTCATGCTGATACGAATGGCAAGACTCCAGCTAGCTCCAGTGACCACAGCCATTAGCCTTCTGCAGGGGCTCTACCAGACTCAGGATGGTGGCTCAAGCTGCCATGTTTGGGAGCCCCAGAAAGCAGGTTATCCACTCACTGAAGAAGCAAGCATGTAACTTATAATGATGCCTTTGCATGGAGCATTGACTAGAATTTAAAACACCATTTCGGTGTGCGTGCAACTGGAAACAGAGTGTAGTGCAGTTGCTTTATTTTTTATGTGCTCACTGGGATTGTGCTGTGTATATGTAATACTCCAGGAAGACCACAATATTCAGAAACACTGTGTCATCTTGTAAATTAAACCCTGTGATTTTTTCCTCCCATTTTTTTGAAGGAATTTTAAGACAAGCAGTTTATTAAACTGATGGAGACAGAGTGCTCTCATTAACTACAGGCACATATCCATACACATACCTTTTCAAACTGTGACTTTCCAATTTAAATAGTTCTACAGAGTTATTTCTGTAAGCTTCATATGCTGAAATACATGAAAAATTAATGGGAAAAACAGATTGGTTTGGCAGTGTCAGATTGAGTTACTCCAGCTATGTAACATGTATTACTTGTTCATACAGCATCATGGTGAGGTTTTATAGGTGGCATGCTGCTGCTGCAGTTTAAAGATATTGAATAACCTCATAAGTGGTAAATGATTAATGGCTCTATGACTGACACCTCATTTAGAAGATTAGGCAAACAAAAGAAGGTGAAATATGTTTGCCACTGACATTTCTTTTCCTTTTCCAATCTCCTCTCCTGGCCAATGTCCAAGTGTGCGTTTGCAATTTGTGACAAAGCCCTGAACTGGAGGACACATAAAAATAAATAACCAGTAATGTGGTAAAAAGGGATGCTCTGAGAGCATTTCCTTCAGTTTTGTCAGCTTGGGGAAGCTGGGTGTTCCCTGACTCACATGTCCTTGTTTGCTGGTCTGTTTCTGGTGCTACACTTGTGTTTGTTTTTTTTTTTTTCTGGTCACTCTTACTGGACTTGGGATAGCTTGTCTAGAGTCTTTGAGCAAAGTGGAGTGTGTTACTCAACCTGCATAAGCATGTCTTCTTTATCTGCTCTCTTGAGGTTGCAGGAGTAACCTGTTTGCAGCAGCCATACAGACAGAAATAGTTCAAACAAGGTTATTAAAGATATGGGGAAAAGCATTTAAATTAAAGAATCATTTTTCTATATCCCTGCATTTACATATCCTCAGAGCTAACCCCAATAAGGATTCTACCATTTAATTCTAGAAAAAAAATAGTTGTGGAGTTTTCCCACAAATCAAGTTTGCCTTCCAGCCTGAAGTAGCTTACCTGTCTCAGTAAGAATTTACACACTTTGAGTGGCCTCCTGTCCTGAACCCAGGGTCTGTGTTGGGCTTGCTTATAGCTACCGGGACATTAGTCAAGAAAGCACCCTTTCCCCAGCCTTCTCCTTCAGTGTGCTTTTTTTTTTTTTTCTGGGAAGGGAAGTCCTCTGCATTTTTAAGCGCTTTCCAGCCAACTGTGCCTCTGGCGACAGCTTTCAGCAAAGGCAGCACATTTCCCTGCTGCCTCTACAGGTACCAGAAGTCCCATCTGGCCTCTGTGTCTTCTGCTTGCACATGTGGGAGCTGCCAAGCACACCGTCTTCCATGAAGGGCTTCCTGGCTGCTTCCTCAGCCACTGCATTTGGACCAGTCTGGGAAACCCATCATCTCCTAAGTACTTTGCACTTTCCAGATGACGTGCTGAGCCTGTGCTAGGCTCTACTTCTGTAAGATCTCCCCTGCCGCAAGCCTGCATGAGTGGTAGGGAGGGAATCGCACCAGGGTCAAATTTAACATTGGCAGCTGGTGGTAAAGAATTAAGATTTTTTTTTTTTTTAATTTGGTCACTGGTTATCATTAAAACCAAATGAAAACACATTGCAATCAGTCAATAAATGACAATTTCCCAGCTGGAGAGATTCAAGTGTAGGCCTGAGGTAAGGCAAGGGGGGCTGACTGCATGCATCTCACCGGTGAGTGAGGGGCTGGGTGGCACCTTTGCTTGGGGCAGGCTCGCCAAGCTCTACAAGCAGGTTGGCCATGCGCCATGCCGAAGCCAGGTCTTGCCACATGGGGCGAAACCACAGCTCAGCAGCCCCATTGCCCCTGCCCATCTTGCTGCGTGCAGGGTCCTGAGCCTCGCGGGGACCTGTGCACACGTGTGCACGTACACATGCACACACGCACGGAGCCAGGGGCTTAAAGTCCGGGCTGGTGGGAGCTCTTGCTCTTCTCCGAGTGCCGTCGCTCATGCAGGCTTTGCCTGGAGCTGCCCTAGCCCTCCCTGAGTGTGACCGCCAAGCAAACAGCCCTTCCCTCCCCCAGCCCCCTTCGCGCACTGACCTTGACCTGAATACCATAATCCACTTCAGCCATAAGCAATTGCAGAGAGTGGCGGGTCACCCAAGGATATTTTTTCCAGCTCTGCTGTGGGTCACAGCTCACCGTGGTGGTGCTGCTTGGGAAGGAAGAACTGCCTGCTACCCCTTTTCCTTTTTCCCAACCCTTGGGATCTTCCAGAGATGCCCAGTGATGTCTGCACCCAGTGTCTGATGTACATCCCACAGCCACCAGTGCCAAAAATATGCAGGGTGTCTGGGGTGGAGGGCTGCCTTTTTAATTACATCCAAATAACAATTCTCCTCCAGTCCCCAGGAGGTGCTGGGTGAGCAAACGATCCCCATGCTGAGTTGCAGGGAACAGGCATTGAACCGTTTGGCAGTTGCAATCAGAAGCCTTCCCCCCTCCCCAACACTGGTCAGCAGCTGTGTTGTTTATAAAATGAATGGAGCCCTTAATGAAGCAACAGATAGAAACAGTGAGAGGCTGTGTTTGTCTGTTACAAAGGGCTGAGGGGGAAGGGTTGATCTCTTAAAATACCCTGACATCCTTTCTCTCAGTTATTTAAACATTAAGCGTAGCAGTGATCAGCTATCAACGTAAAGCCTATATTTGGCTCAGTGGAAACACTAAATCCACACATCAAAACAGCTGTTCCTATATACAGACCAGGAGAGACTTTCAGTTCCAGTGGATGTGAAATAGTGCAAAATAGTGAAAAATAAAAAAAAGCAGACAGCATGTGGGAAGGGGGAGGACCAAGTTGCAGGCAGCACTTGCGAGACACTGCTCAATGCGTTGTGTTGGTTGAAACAACAGACCACGTTACCGGCACATCGAGGACTGGAACAGATACTCTGCCCAAGATGCAAAAACAGAGAGGAAGAGGATTCTAGCACTGGAGACAAAAAATAAGCAGCTTTGCTATAAACTGTTTTCTCTCCAGCTCAGTCCATTGCTTGCAACACACGACATTAATCATAAACCCCCAAAACACATCTAGGTTAAAGTTTCCAGCTGTTTAGTCTCTAGAGACTTTTAAAGAGGAAAGCAGCATCCTTCAGCACAAAAGTCCTGCAGCAACGACATGGTATCGACACATCCTCTCCCACTCCTCCTCTGCAAGGACAGGGAGGGGGAAAGCCATCTTGAAGTTTAGCCAATTTTTATACAGTAGATGTTGAGGCCCAGGCAGAGGTGGAAAGAACTCAGATTTCAGCAATGACATCCTTTCTACTAGTGGTTTTAAAGAACACCACTACAGCAAAGATTTGGTATTGAGATAACATTAATGCAAGCAGGAAGCTTCTTGGTCCCCAGGAGTCCCTTCTCTCCTCTTCCACCCTTTATAACCCCAAAAGCACTGTGAGGTGTGAACTGTTTATTTTCTGGAAACCTCCCGTTACCCAATCTGAATTTCCTCTACGCCAAAGGAGCTCCTTGCTCTGTGGTGGCCATTCATACCTCGAGAAAAAGGTGAAGCCCCAGCTCATCTTTTCTGGTTTAATGACACTACAGTATCCAGGCTAATTCTGCCAGGAATAACGCAGAACTCAGCATTTGCAAGCTCTAGGAAGGGGTTTTATAAAAATTTCTATTAAATCTGCAAGCCACTTGTATCTCTTCAGTTACAGCACAAGTTAAAGATACCAGGAGATCAGTACAGCAGGGAAAGAGGAGTCATAACTCCTTGTAAAAGGTAAGACAGCACTCCTCGGTAGTGTCCTCCAGCTTTTCTGTACAGGTACATGCTGTTCCTTGCCAAATGAACACTTTTTGTTGCAAAGCTGACATTTATAGTGATCCTAGCAACTCCTCGCTGCTCAGAAGTGCTTGCAGATCCCTTTGTGCTCTAAGAAGGCTTGGATGCATTCCTCCCCGTTAAACAAAAATAAACTGCCTAGACTTGACAGGCACACCATGGTGTCCTTGTGGAAGGAATGATTAGCCATTCCCAGAAAAACTCAGCAAAGAACATAACTTTGCCCTTCTTTTGTAAGATGAGTTGGCACAGGTTCTTCCCATTTTCACTGGCACTGGCACAGGCTGTGGTTAACCAAATCAAGCCCTTTGCTGGTATCAGTCCAACCATGACTGCTGAATCATCGCATCTAGCAGAGCCTTGGCTCAGACATGCCAAATATTTGCTTTTGCCTGTTCCTATCACAGGATTTTTCAAGATACAGGAGGAAGGAGCAGTCCAAAATAGTTCTAGCAAAGCCACAAACCCACCTGTCCCTGAAAACCCCAGTATGTTAAATAAATCCCTAGGTAAGAGCACCACATCCTCGCTAAGGTCCCAACGCAGAAAGCACAGCAGAGCCATTTTGGTGACTGTTATCTTCTAACCACCCCCCCACACACACCGAACAGCATCAGTGCTCCCAGCCCCTAATAACACACAGAAGGGATCCCCCAAACCCACAGAGGGATGCTTCCCCTTGAAGGGCAGATACTGCTCAAGTTACAAAAAGCCCCAATCTTTTAGCAGGAAACCACTGAGATCAAGAGAAGCTTAAGGTGAAAAAGGGCATTTCTGCTTTAGGGATGGAAATAAAAGAGTGTTTTAATTCTTTCCTGCACCTTTAGATTCTTCTCCCTCTTGTATTTGGGGAGTCCTTTTAAAACTTATTTGTGAAGGGTTAATCTTTTCTCTGCTTTTCTGAAGTTAGATGCTTGCAAGAGGTCCAAAAAGAACAGCTTTTAGAAACTCAAAGTGGCATCTGCAATTTCAGACAAGAGGCCCAAATATCTCCAGAGATTGATGAGGAACATGCCACATCAATGGATTTACAGATCAGATTGGGAACAGAAAGGATGCAATGACCATGGCACCAACTCCAGTGAGGAAGTCAGTGTACAGACTGCAGATCTATGCACTAGACAGTACTACATCTAGGGAGACAAAGAAAACTTCAAACAGCAAATAAATAGTACTCCATATTGAGGCTCAATTTTTTTATATATTTGTCAGAGCAAAATTATCCTTTAGTATTTTGAATAGCTAGTAACAATACTGAAGTGTGTTGTGTTTTCTTAGTATAAATAGTAGGCTGGAGTGGAAGGAAAAAAAGCTCTGAGAACAAAAGTAAGGAATGGCAGAGATACAAACAGAAGAAAAAAAGTTTTCACTGATATAAAGGGCTGACAGGAATATACTCAGAAAGATTATTGTACTCCTGGTAAAACATTGACACCAGACATTGCAAAGTTACAAATTTATTTGTTTTGAAATAAATACAAATACTTCATTAAGAAACTTTTCTTGATAGACTTTACACAATAGCTTTATTCTTTCTGGAAATTGTCTGTTCTTCCCACAAACTGTTATGGATATTCTACACAAGAGCTGAAGTTAGTCAATATAAAGTAATCTAGATGGTGTTCTCCTGAACAAGCAATCCCAAAGTATTAACATTTGCTATTTAACTGCTCGGCATTTGAGTTTTCTTGTTTGTGTGAGGACCGCAATGCAGCAGGTATGCACTGGAGCTCGGGAAATCCTGTCCCACTACCTATGGAAGGACAAACTTAAGAAAACCCAGCTGTGAAAATCTGACTGGTGGAAATGTATCAAGCCACTAGCATCAAAAAAGTAACCCAAGGTATCAGGAGGCTACATAAAGATGCAGAACCAGCAGATCATTACATTTATGCAGTCATTAAACACTATTTCACAGATACAGTGTTGCCACTCCACCACTTTGTGGAATACACTTCTCAGCACCAGTGAGATCTCATCAGAGTTTCAAATCTAGTAATTAGTGGCAGTTCAATGTACAGTATCTAATTACATGCCATCCCACAGTTATTCATCTCTCCTGACAAAGAACAGCTGGATTTGGCTTTGCTTACAGAATTCTGAATTTATCACAATTGTGCTGGACACAAAAACTTGAGCTGCAAAGATAAGAAGCTGTCTGAAGGAAAAATCAAGCTGTTTCTGCTTTGCTGGCAAGTACGGCTACCCTATTTGTTACAACTACACCAACTTTTGCAGTATGGTAAACCCTTTGGCCCAAGATCCCAAACAGGAAATGCTACCTTGCTTATTAAATTTAAATCCTGTCCTCATTTGGCTAAGCGGGTTGTAGGGGCTAGGAGGGGGGAAGGAAAGGAAGACTGGAACTAAATCTCAAAAAAGTGAAATAAAAAAGCTTAAAGATTTAGTTCATCTCCAAGTCACATTAAAATTGCCTATTTTAGTAGTATATTATTGTACATAGGAAAACAGGCTTGAATACTAATGAATTAGAAGGCCTATAAATGCACGATACATTAACTTCTCTATCATCTGAAGTCAAGCTATATACAATGAATTCGACTCCAGCTTCAACATGAGGCCATAACACATTTGTTTCATTTCCTTTTTTAAAAGCCATCCATAGTAGTGATTTTTTTCTCCCCCTCTTTGAAACTCATCTCAAATTGTGCCAGTTTACTTCAAGAGAATAAAAGATAAAGGGGCATGTAACAGCTTTGATTTTAAAGGAGGATATTAAGCAAGTCTGGTTTGACTCTGAAGTGTTTACAACCACATCAGCTTTTGGCAAGTATCCTTTAGAATTTGGCATCCATTGAAGGAGGGCACAATAGCAGCAACTGTCTGAGTTACAAGAATAATGATAGAGCAAATGAGATGCTTCTTTTCTTTGGTCCCTGTCAGACCCTGGTGAACAGAGTTCATCCTACAGAATAGCTTGAGATTAATAGCAGTTATGTTTTTGTGATACACAGGGGGCATCCATTACTTTTTCACACTGTGACCAGCTTAAACCTCCCATAGCCACCTAACAGGACACCTCCATGGACTTGGGGCTTGATTGTTCAGCGTTGCTTGCCGAGTTTGGCGTCAGCTCAATGCGCGTGTCTGTGTGGGAGCGGTTCCTGGCACCATCCCCGGTGTGGGATCGGCTCCTCGTTCCCTCCCCAGTGTGAGACCGGCTCCTCGTGCCTTCCCCGGTGTGAGACCGGCTCCTCTGTCCTTCCAAAGAGGTTACGCTGGAGCCAGAAGCGGTGCGGGACCTCATCAGCCTGGTCATGCTTGCAGAGGGGACTGGAAGAAGAGTCTTTCATTAATGCCTTGCTTCACAGGCTTGGAAGGAAGCCTTTGCCTTCCTCTCCACCCTTAACCAGCCTTGGAGAAGCCTTTGAGGTTGAATACATACTTTTCATGGTAGCTTCACATGCAGAAGTACCACCACTACTCCAGGCATCCAGTTAGGGAGCCCAAATTACTAGGGCAAAATTGGTGGCCAGGGCTGAGGGGTTCAAGACAGAGCTTTACGACAAGTTGCTGTTGGCTGCAACAATCCAGAGCAAAACTAAAGAGACTCATCACACCTCCCGTTACTTTCAGATGTTTAACCTTTGCTGGCAGCCCAGGCTAGCAATGCATCTCCACAACAGCAGCTGTCAGGAGCACATACATGAAGGACAAACAGCTACAAATCAAAGAAATCTCTGACCTAACGAGGTTTTAAATGGTGTGTGCAGTATATGAGTCACATCCTGTGATGCAATGAGGGGACACTATTACAAATATCCACTCTAAAAATATCAAGATAAAGTAAAGCAGGTATTTGTGAGTATAAGGCACCTACAAAGCTCTCTACTATTTAGTAACATAATTTGGTCTGAAAACCCTTTGCCCAGATACCACAGGTGGTTTTTTTCCCCCTTGCAAATGCATATCCAACAGGGAAAAGATGGCACATCTGGGATCAGAAGACTCTCTGGGTGCTTAGATGCCCAGCAAACTTTGGTAGCCAGGTGAACCATTCCATAAACCCAATACTTACTGTATCCCATTCCCTGAACAAAGTATTTGAAAGCTTCTGCAAGCTTGGCAGGCTGCAAAAGAAAGAGTATTATTGTACACAGTGCTCTGCAAGTCAGTTACATTACAATGTTATAGATGCCATGAATGCCCTATCTTAACAGGGACATATTAAATATTCTCTGGGTTCTACTGAATGTCTGAAAATCTCATTTACATGAGAGAATTCCACCATTCCCCTCCCTAGTCTGCTCCCCTGCCCCATTATTTTACCAAATGGACACATGCATTTGAGAATGAGATTTCCAGAGAAGTGACTACAAGTGGTCTAAACCTGGCCCAAACTTTGCTCGTGCAGTTACAGGGACACGTGAGCCAAAGTAAAACAATTGGCCTCACAAAAATATACAAGGCAGTTCACACAGGGTTGGTAACTGCGCAATTCCTAATCAGCAGAAAACAAATTCAGCTAGTCAGAGCTGATAGTTATGTTTATATGGCAAAAAAGCTCAGCAGAATATACAAGCACAACTGACTGACATTCTTGCAATGAGGCACTCATTTTTCTCTGCTGCTGACAGTGGCCAAATAAGCCTCACAATCTCAATTATTGCACATGTCAATATTGCCTATAGTTTTTTTGTATAATTCTATCTGAATCAGTGCAAAGAATGGACTCTGTATAACAGAAGCAATGCACATACTCCTGTGTGGCTTAAAAAAGCCTTTTCCCCCTTCCCACCGTTAGAGCACACACTGCCTGAACAGGGACTTTTCAACTGCAGGTAATTACAAATTCAGTTTTTTCCTTAAGTTTGCAAACACCACATTATATTGCTTAGAAATCTGTTTAGATGTTAGATCATATCCTAAAGCTGATTTGCAGGTCAGCTCTTAGTGAAGCAACACTAGAGCATCAGTAAATTTTAACTTTCCCAGCCTAGTTTTATTAGCAGCCTTGGAATTTATGTCTAAATATATTTCAGAAACTCCAGTTCATTCTCACTCAAGCCAAGTCAGTGTATGCAAGAACACAGCGTTGTTATTTCCTGCCTCCCACTTTCCTGATCTATACTATAAATAGTCCAAATAAGAATGTTTTTAACACACTACTGCTCAAGCCTTAACCCATGCTAGCTTAGTAGATAGGCATAAAATAATATCTCCGCATTCCCACCTCAGACCTTTACTTGGTTAAGACTTAATTAGTGGAAATAATATCCCCTCCCAATCTTAATTTTGCGCTTCACTGCTCTTTAAAGAAAAATGAAAGCTCAGATGACCGACTGACATCATTATTCGTGAAATCATAACCATCCTTTTGGCTGCCATTTGGGAACAGCGAGTACCCTACAGGAAAACACCCATTTGTTGCAGTCTGACATGCTGCAGAACAGGATTAGTAGGATTTCCGTCAGCCAAATCCTACCTGGGAAACTTGAGGGAGCCCACCGCAGTCAGCCATCTGAAACGGGGATGAGAACAGCCAGTTAGCATAATGCCAGAGGAACTTATTTATGCTCAGGATATATTAAAGTGACCTTTTTAGCTATCTGGCAGAAAAACATTTCCTTTTTTCGTGTGAGTAACATACATGTAGATGAATGCATCAAAGCAAGCAGTTGAATGTTTATAAAAGCTATGACTGCACCCCAAAGTGTCTTGACCCTCAGGCACTGGCTGGAGCTACAAATAAATATTTTTTGCCAGGCAGTGATTACCAGTTTCTTAGACACTAGCCTATTAGCCCTGGTTACAAGTTCAGCTCTGAATTACAGTAGCGTGACTCGGTATTGACCTGAATGACAAACAGGGGAGAGAGAACAAACACCTAAACCTCAGAGGTGAGAGGGAAAAGTGATTTGCTGAGATTGCAGATGGCAAGCATCAGCCTGACTTGCCAAGGGAAGCAGGGAAAGCCAAATTAGAAAAGCTATCTTGAGTGCATGCAATATTTTTGGAGCATTTCATTTTTCCTGCCACTCCACCCCTCAAAATCAACCCAACAAAAACAGTGCTGTTCCAAGGAACACCACAGGCTGAAAACAGTTGAGTTGTAAATTACAGGAAACCCCAAATCCTATCTAGGATTAGTTAGCAGCAAAACAGGCCTGCAGCAGGATCTGGCATCAGCCACATCCCTGCACCGAGCAAAGGTTGGCCACTGATAGAGGACCTGAGGTAGTGTCCGATTTTTTTCTTAGGGTGAGTCTGCCACATCCACGTGGTAGGTCAGCACTGTAATTCCTCAACGTGAAGGAGGAAAATGAATTTTTAAAAAAATCATTGTTTATTATAATTTTCACTGACCAGTTCAATAGAGAGATGCAGTAAAAGTTCCCAGCAGAAACATGACCAGACTTGTTTCAACATTTGCATGCTATTACACTCATTCCATTTTACTTCATCAGTAACGAGCTGAAGATTGCACCTGTACTCTGAATGCCAAGTATCAGCCAAAGCCTCTGCACAGTGTTTTGCTGTTCAATAGTGCATTTTATTAACTTTTTAGAAAATAAGACAGTAAGATGTCCTAGACTGTGCCCTCATAAAAGGCAGGATGACAAAACCATGGCTGATAGATCAGCTGTCTATTCATCCGACACTACTGCTGAGGGACAGGCAGCACAGGAACAGAATGAGTTGGTTTGCACTTCCAGTCTGCTGATGGCTTTGTTCAAACCTTTCAAAATACCTCGAGATCAACTTTGCCAGCTCTAGTCAAATTCATTATGGGTATGTGAAATACTGAGCATTTCAAGTCTCACCCTTAGTGTTTTAAAACAGAGGAGCTGAGAAATTCCCTGTTAACCTTGACAAGAAGCCCCTAGTCTCGCTTATCCCCCTAAAATATTCTTACCCTGAAGGAACTGCCTTTTCACATCAGAACTGGATTCTCACTGTGTTACCTGTACTGCAGCACATTGCTCTAGTTCTGCTTTTTTAGTTAATCCAGCTGATTTTAAATGAGGGGAATGTCTATTTTAAAAAACAGCTTTTGTTATTACCTTCAGAAGTGTGGTCCTTGTCGGGTCCAGCTTTGAGTTGCATTCAACCTATATTAAAGAACAACAGCATAAGGCATTATACATAAGATTTTATGAACTGCTGGATGAAAACAGATTAAAATACCTTGTTTTCTGGCTTAATACAGACTAAATTGACTATCTTAGGCTTCTGTATAACGATTCTGTGTATACATACATACACCTTTAAACCCAAGGAGGTCAGTTCACATTTCTGACTATTCTTTTCCATGTACAAACCAACCCATTAGTTGGGAATTGGAGATTTTTTTTATCTGTTTCTGGGACTCCAGTGGCAACAAGTGTTGTTTATCTTGTGATTTAGGGTCATCTGGTAGCGTCCCAAGTGGTGAGCAGCCGTATGGCCACAGGCCAGCAGACTGGGCATGCCTGTTAAGGCACAACATTTGAAGTCATCCAGTCATCTGGGGCGAGTTATAATGGTCAAAAAGAAGCTCTCTGCTTCCATAGTGACCCAGGGCACAGCTCCAACAGCACAGAACAAGTTAAAATACCAGCAGCAGATTCCTCTCTAAAGGAAAATATTTGCGGTTCACTGGAACTGCTGTGGCGATTGTTCCTAACGCGGTAGCTATTAAATAATGGTGCACAGACAGAGGGGACAAAGAGCGAGGAATTAATGGCAGCCCTCCCGCGGTCTGAAAGAGGAGAGCCAGCTGGGCTGGATGGAGAGCCAGCGAGCTCGCTGCGCGGGCGTGAGCTCTGCCGGCCTCGCGCAGATTCTTGGCTCGCCTGCCCGTCAGCACGGTGGCAAAGACGGCTCAGTATACGCACCACAGCATCCACCGCCGGGGAACTGTCACCAACCACCAGGAGGACAGGGCATCTGCAAGGAAGCACACAGAAGCGGTGTTATCTCTGTGATCCGGCCCGGACTTGCCCTAAGCTGCATTTTGTGTCGCTGCAAGGATGAGACCATTAAGTGCATGAAAACGGTTTGTTTTGTATTCCAGATACCTTAAATGTACATCAAATCCACTGTATTAGCTGCAGATCTACTGACATGCTCCGATACCTTGCCTGAGAACCTGTCGTTTTCCTCACCTTGTAGCAATCAGGCATTCCCAGTGCTCTTATTCCTTGTTTTATAAGAAATTGAATATGGGCATCAGCATCAAAGTCTCACCCCCACTCCCCCCAGGCCCCTGAGCTCCAACTTTTGGACCTGTCATCCAATTTCAACCAGATTGGCAGAGGAGCAGAGTCTCAGTCTCCTGCATGTAAACACCAGCAGCTGAGCAGAGAAGGACTTGACAACTGTTATGTTGCACAAATTGCAGCATAAGTTAAGAGCTGTTCGCAAAAGAACCAGCAGGTAGTCATTCTCATATCTGCTCCATCTTCCTGAATGGTTTTTGTTTGGTTGGTTTTTTTAATGGTTTTGGGTTGGGTTTTTTTGGTTGTATAGGCACAGCTCAAGTGCATTCAGAGCTATAGTTTCCATTAACGACAACATATTTCTGGATGAAGCTAAGTACATCTTCTCTTCAAGTACTTACTCTCTAAGACCAAGTTTGCAGATACACAGTGACAGGAACTACTTAACTTTCCATTTCAGCTAATATGATTGTGAAGTTTGAAGAGGGGAAGTCTTCCTAACGGCAGTCCCTGTCTTGCAGTAACTTCTCCTACACAAAGTCACAAGATCCTTTTCTAGCACATAAGCACATTGAGCTACAGCTCTGCAACACATATGCAATACACCCACTGATCACACCTCTAAGCTCACATCATGTACAGGTGAACTGGTAGGAAATAAAATACTTACTGAAGGGTGACAACATTTATTCCAGGAACAGGGCGCTCAATCTCTAGGTCTCGCCGACTGAAAAAAATGGAGAGGACAAAGGCTCTTGATACACTGAAACATTCTTGAATACTTCCATATTCTTCTAGTTTAGAGAAAGCACAGACACTTACATATGTTAATTTAATCTGATACAAGTTGTAGCCTCCACAGCTGATGGAGAACCACTCTTAGACTGAAGTATCAGTATCTTAGTTCAGTCCCAGTTTACCATGTTTCTTCCCACAAACGCACAAGGTCCTTCTCCCATAAGCAAACCACCTGAGATCCCTAAAGGCACTGTTAAGCAGAACTTTATACTGAGGGAACACAAGTAACTCCACCATACAAGTAACACTGGCTCTAAGAGCTGGACAGCCTTTTAAAACAGTTTCCAGTTAGAAATCAGGTAAATGTATTTACCTGTTGTAAGAGTTGACAAAGAGATGAAGGTTGGTTTGATTCATATCATTAATAATATGCTGACGGTAAGTATGGATCAGGTCATGGTTGCTGTGAATCTCTTCCTACAGTGGAGACAGAATCATTCAGAATAGGGGCTATTTTCTGAAAGGATCTGAAGACATGGCACAGCAGTCATGTATCAGACTTGTATCTACACAACAGGGGTGCACCTTTAGGGAAGGGACAACTTCTAGCACCCAGTGGTGTCATCCAGAATTAACATTAGCCTCCGATTGCAGTAGCACATTTTTCGCTTTAAAACTTCAGTATGTTCTAACGTAAAGGTCTTATGATTGCAAAACATGTAGTTGTAGTGCAGATGGTTACAGTCAGACAAGTGTGAGGTTTTAAAACAAAGAAAGATTCAGGGTAAGAAGCTCAATAAATGTTTCTGGAGTAGAACAGATGTTGAAAGCTTACAAACATACGTAACATGGAACTCAATTTCACAATAGTAAATAACTAAGCTTCATGGACTTCAACCACTAACATTTTTAAACAGTTTGGTTCTAAAGTCTTTGTAGATCAGTTCCTTGTTCTGCTGGAATGGAGTTTACCATTGCATTTACTAACAGTTTCAAGCATGGCAAAGTAGCCTCAGAAAACAGTATAGCACTTTCCATTAAAGTAGGCTTGCACTGAAGAGCACCATTAGTACTAATAACCAGCGTTCCCAGAGTTACAAGTATATTATGGTATAAAAATCTGTGGGGTAATTCTGCTCAGAATACAATCACATATGATGCTTATACTCCTGTTTAAGTTTGGCTGTCTAAACAGGGAGCTAACCCTTACTAGAGTTATGACCAAGATGCACTTGAGTTGTTGGGACACAGCAAGCCCCATGGCATATACTGGGAACACAAGTACGAATCCAGTCTCACAGTTTAACTTTGTACTTTGTTGTTTAAGTGAATGCTTCTCCCCTCCTCCCAGCCCCAGGTGGTAAATACGGATGACTGAATACATCAGAGGAATCTTCTGAACATCCTTACCTTTCCGAAAAGATGTGAAATGACCATGTCTGGTAAAGCATTTGTCCAACCTGAAATCTGAACAGCAAGATTATCTAAGTATCTGGTATTAAAAGAATACTTGAACAATTGAAACCTTTCAATTACCCATAAGTAGACCAATGGATTTTTCTCTGCTGTCACTATATGTACAATATCCTGGACTGATATTTTTTCCCCTCAATCCAACTAAAACACCATTAGGGGTTGCTTATGTTTGAGTCATTCTCCTAAGACGTTTTTGCTAATGCAGTTATATAGGGAACACACTACTAGTGGCATAGGTATATATGGAATCACTCCCTGCAAGAACACCAAGCAAACCAGCCAGATGGGTGTCATTTAACCTCGCTGCCCAGTCTCCTCCCTAACAACCCACACTGACGATACATTGGAGCTGGTACCTAAAGCTCATGCCCCAGAGTATGTGCTCTTGCTTTGGGAGGACAGAAGGGCACTCACTGTACTCCTAAGGTCAGCAATACTTGAGAGGTTGAAGGCAGAGGCACAGATATGGAAAAATTTAATTATAGTGAGACACTGGGTGAGATAATCAAAACATGTCAAATGGTACATCTCAATGTAGAGGATTTACTAAATATAATTCCAGATCAAGCTTACCAAAATAAAGTGGTATGCAAAATTATTTTAAAAAAATGAGTAACTAAGCCTTGAAAGAATGTTACAGCCCAGCTCTGGAAAGTTTCTCCTACTATAAGGTTGTCATTACATTTAATATCACCCTAGACACTTACAATGGGTTGACTCTATGTGTGGTTAAAAGATGACGCACTAAGTTTTGTACTTCTCGGAGTGTTTATAACAACTGCCATTCACTTAAACGTGACCCTGAATGATGCAAAGTACCTTCCATCAGTTTACCCTGAAAAATGTTTTAACAGGTTAAATCTAAGTGACATGTAATGTAACATTTACACTTATTCATATATACTGGTCCCAGGAATATTTTTGAAACCAGTTCTCAGTGCTTGTTTTCCCACATTGCAATCTTTCTCGCAACTACAAAAGAATACATTTAAAGGAGATGCTTTGTATGTGAACATTTTCACTTACAAGTGTGGTTGTATGGACCATCTGTCCACAGTTACTGTAGCTAATGCCCTTTTTCTGAGTTTTTTTGGCATCTAAGACTCAGCTAGATGATTGAAACCTGGAAGATGTTGCTCTGAACATTTTTCTGTGGTCTAGTTCACATTTTGGACTGTGCTGGTAAACAAAGCCATGGACAAGAAAGAACTGAATGTTACACTATGCCTGAAGTTTACTTGAAAGAAAGTTGTTTCCAAAACTACCCTGTGTCCAGGTTAAACTAGGTTTTCCCCAGCAGTTACTGGCTCTTAAGAATTGTCTATACCCAGTAGCTCCATTATACCACAGTATCTGTTTCCTCAAAGTACTTATTTTTATCACTAGCCCTGCAGGAGGTATGTTTGCAAATGGAAGATTAAACCCCAAAGGAATTAGCCTGGGATATTTTGTGTCTGCAGCCATGCCTTGACACACAAGCTTACCCAGCTCCTCATGCTTGACAGGCTCGCAGTATGATTTATTTTTCTAACTTAAAATGTTTACCTTAGTTGCTGCCCAGTCCATCCAACCTTCAGCACAAGGGTTTACATTAATGAGAACTAATCCCTCCACCATCTCTGCGTGATTTAACTGCAAAAGAAAAGATTTAAGATTCATCACATATCCTTTGTAACTTGACAGTCAGCATAAAATTTAAATTAGCAAATTATCTCCTGGGGAGGAAGGCGGTAGGTCTAGTTTTATCTTGCACAAAACAAGCATATGTATGGAAAAAGATTTTTCATTAAAGCAATTCAACTGAGCAGCTGGAGAACATTAA
The DNA here is from genome assembly GCF_026419915.1 of Harpia harpyja. Taxonomy (NCBI): domain Eukaryota; kingdom Metazoa; phylum Chordata; class Aves; order Accipitriformes; family Accipitridae; genus Harpia; species Harpia harpyja. The sequence goes on from NC_068944.1 coordinate 70,982,728, forward strand.
GATTTAACTTCTTCTCCACCCTCAGTTTAAATAGAGAACTCCCATTAAAAAAACCTTCTGCAAATTAACTGGGTAGAGCCCAGGCCTTAAAATGGAAAACCTAGGTCTTCTGGATTAGCTATCCCGCAGATTGTGGTATTTAACTTAAAAGCCTAACTGCTTACTTAAATGGGCACGGCAGAGCAGGAATTCTCTGCGCACGCTACAGGGGCGAGAACACGTCAGGGAAATGAGGTTCGAGGCTTTAGGGAAGCTCCACAAAACTTACAGCAAATCTGGTTAAGATGTAGGCACCGGCTCCAGTTCCCATTCCTATAACGGTCTTCAGCCTGCAGAGCAATAAAACGGAAGAGACAAATGAGTAAGACAGCACCGAAAATAAACAAACCCGCATCAGCAGCCTTCCTCTTTCACATGCCAGTGTGTATCTACAGAAGGGTGGGTTGCAGCTTGGGCAAACTGTGGACCCTCAGCAATGCCACCAGCCCCAGTAAGGAGCTCGACATAGCAGCTGGTTTGTTTCCAGCAGATTTGCTGGACACTGGTCTTCGTGCATTGCAGGGCAGCAGCAATTCTCAGTTATCTTTAAGTAAATATACTGAGCAACCACAGCATTGTTCTCTGATGCTGGAAGGAAATGGTTAGTCTCTGCCAGAAAAACTTACAAGATATAGTCCTGAAATCTGCAGCCTAAATACAAAGCTCCCCGCTCCCCAGGCTCCCCCTGCCCTCCCCAGTACAGCTATCCAACTGGGATACTGATTCCTCTCTAACAGGGGGCTGGCAGGAAAACCTCTCGTGCTATCCAGCCACAGGGGTGATTAAGTTTAAACTTCATAACCAAACAGGGCAGAGACAAACCAAATATTTGCATTAACTGAAACTGGTTTTAAAGCATCGCCTTCAAGGTCTTAGAAAATACATGGAAGGGAAGACTAGACAAAATCACTCAGAAAAACAGGTTATACAATGCTTTTAGGAAAATATGTGAGGATAGTTTTCATTCTCATTAGCAATATTAAATCAAGGCTTTGTAAGTACACGCCAGTTTAACTGATTGTCAAGGTACTGACATTACGTTAGCTTTTTTTCAGTGCAAGAACAGAATTGGCAACCCTGTGCCTTACATGAGGTGTTTCAAAAACCACATCTCTTAAGAAGGTAGTGAGGTAAACTGGTCGAAGGTACTGTAACAGCTGGTTACAACAACCAAACAAGGTCTAAACTGGGGTGCTGGTCTGAGACTAAAACCCCTGCCAACAGTCCAGCCTGTCTGCTCTCCAAGGCTGCCCAACCCTGAATGCCAGGTTTTCTCTGCTTGGTCTGAAAACCCCTTGCAGGTGCCTACCCACACTCCTCATTGTGTACCAGGAGCACCAATTCTGCAGAGAAGGCACCTTTCTTAGCTATAGCTCCTGCTAAAGCTAAGCTTTAAGAGAGCACACACACCTAAACTTGCAGGTAGACAACAGAGTAACACTGTGACTAGGTCCTTCGACACCAGCAACCTAGTATCTGCACTTGGTAGCAGAAGAGGCTTAAGGAGGTCGGACTGACCCCCCTAAGACACTCAAGCCACAGAAACAAAACAGTGTCCTCAGATGGGACCACTTTTTTTTTCTGCTAACCACACAGGAAAACGTGGATTGTTACAGTGGGAAGAACAGATTGTCTGTGCCCTGCCCCTGCACGGGCGATGAAGAGAAAATACTGGAGGAAGCCCCTAAATTAGGCACATGGGATTTCACTCAAAGTTGCTTCCTGTTTAAAAATAAACAGACATTTCAAAAAAGGCCAAAAAATAAGCTCTTTCAGAAACAAAGGCAAAAGTGATTCGTCTATAACAGAGGAATTAAAAAAAACCCCACAACTGGGTTGTAATTCTAGCAAACAAAATGCCAGATAGCCAGACTGAAGCTTCAGGGGCAGCACAGGCAAATATCTGCTCTGCCCTGATCTTTCAGTGTGCCATGTAGAGAGAAGAATGAGGAAAATAAGAAAATAATTCTGCACTCACCCAAACTGTTTCAGGATTCCAGGAAGCATTTCAGCCAGCTGATCCATGGAAGGATACACGTACCTACAACAAATGTGCGTTTGTGGAGTTACTACACCACTTTCAGTAGAGTAGGCTGGGACATTTAGAGACACAGCGGTCACTGTAGATTCAATACCAAATGTGCTCATTACAAGATCACTGACAGTATAAGCTGAATTTAAATCAGGAGCAAGCACATGTAAGCAATTTAGCAGAAATACAAGCATAATCTATATGGTACTTTACGTCAGTTACAGGATGATAGATGTCTGGTCCGGCCGAGAGCAAAACAGACCATCATGAATCTCCTCCAAGAAAAGTTAACACTTAAAACTTTTTCATAAGTTTGAACTTGAGACATGAGTTTCCAACCACATTCACCGCATTTGTACTTCTGGTCCACCATAAAAGTTTCCCCATGTTGCAGAATTGCAGACTACAGTAATGAGATCTAGATGTTTGGCAAATAATTTGCATGAATGTTTTCAGGGACACACAAAGTACCATAGGATAAATGAGGATAGCTTTCTATTAATATTAATAGAGAAAAGGAAGGCATAGGAAGGGCTATGAAGCTGCTGATGATGTTCAATAAAAGCAGCTGTCAGTTAATGCTCCTGGTTTTCTGCAGAACAGAAACAAAATTTTGAGGGAAGGAAATTCTGAGCAAAATCTCAAGTGAGCAGCACATGGAAAAAAAATCCACCCAAAATAGCTGGAGAACATCTGCCTAGGATGTATGCAAATCTCTTCTTCCCATCAGGACTACACCTAATGATTCTCTAGTTTAGTTTCCAAAATAAAACCCAACAAAAAAACCCAAACCGTGCAAAACTACTTTATTTTCCTAGATTTTCTTGTTGATAAACTAAACCTTGTCATGACAAAAGCTAGTGTCACTGCAACAGCTATGACTTAACTGGAGCATGCTGTCTCCCAGCTGGAGGGCTGGGAGAGATAATACAGCTTCTTGTGCTGTCATCATGATGTTATTAAGCAGTGGTCTTTACTAGCATAGACCATGACGGCTGCCCTATGCAGCTTACAACTCAGAAGTGTTAACATTTGCTCAGGACATGAGGGTTAAGGCACTTAAAAGCTCATAATTCAAACGAATACAAAGGTGGGTGACTAAAATAGCTTTGTAGGCTGCTCTGGTAGACAACTGGGCCATTGCAGTTAACACTAGCTGAGAACCTGGCCCATCGTGACCTCCTCAGCATCAGACCAGCTTAAAAATTAAGAAGGGAAATAGACTGGCTCATGCAATAAGGGTACATACAAGCTCCTTAATACCTAGTTCTTACAGAACAACTGTTCCTTGCCTTGTACCCTCCCCTCGGCGTGTTAGCTGCTCCCTTCCTCAACCAAGCTGATTCCTATCCAAGGGGCATCTTAAGGCAAACCTGTCTCATTTGAACTAAATGGGACAAGCATTTTGGCAAACACAGTGCTCATGGCACACAAGGTTTCCAAGAGTTACAGCATCAATACATGATACACAGTCAGGAATATGCAGCTATCTATGATATTCTGTGGGGCTACATCACTTTGTTACTGTTCAACAACTTGGATTTTCCACATAGGATATCAAGTCTACTTATCAACATCTACCATGCTGCCATTTAATAAAAACCATGGATTTAGGAAGGACATTATATAGTTGCTAATGCCTGTCTTGTTTATAGTAACAATTTAGTTTTGTATTTATACTCAGGATGTCATTACAAAACGAGGTAACTCGTTATTTGACAGATGTAGACATCTGTCAAGGAACTGCTTTACAAGCAGTCTAGTTATCAGAGATAAAACACAGAATTACAGCCCCAAAGTCTACTGTGAACTGGCACAACACAAGAGAGCTCCCAGAGCTCCAGTACCTTAGAAACAGAGTCAGGATTCAAGTTCAAAAGCCGACTATAGTTAATTAAACTGCAGATCAAGATTTTATTTTTCCAAAAGGAGGATAACTCTGAAAGCATGGGCTGTTTCCCTGACAACTCACCCAGCCTGGAAAGATGGTGCTCCATCCTGCTGACCAGGTGCATCCACATGGCAGACTGCAAAGTGCTGGGTGATTTCCTGCATATCCTCAAAGTTGAAGAGAGGATTGAAGCAAGTTTTATCTTGAAAAGAAAATACAGAATAATTATGCTGAGGGGAAACAGTAAGTTTGCAGCTATAAAGTCATTTATTAACCTGTCCTGCAGGTTAATGGTAAGTTGGTTCAATCAGGTGAGCTATGTTATAGCCTGGGTAAAGTGGCAGTCCTTTATTTCTAAGGAGGAAAGACCAAAAAAGCCCTGCTACAAAGCAACCTGTGCCAACTTGCTTTAATTCCTTGAAGAAAAAGCCCTGAACAGCTCCTTCCCCATGGCCCGCTAAGGTTTATCCATGGTGTTTTAGTACCTGCCATAAGTATTTGCTTGGTACAGCAAAATCTCAAAAAATTATTCTTTATTCAAAGTTAAAATACTAATAAAATGCAGTCAGGAGTATTCAGCCCAGGTTTTGGCTTAGACAAAATTATCCATTTACTTGTCCACTCATTTTTCTTTGGATTGTGTCAAAACAGATGGAGGAAAAAAGTATCCAAGGCTGAGATCGTGACTTGTGCTTTTGCCCAAATATTACAAGATAAACATTCCATGATCAGCTGCTGCAGGCAGCTCAAGACAAAAGCATTTTCCTGGGATACTCAATGCTGTAGGCTCCCAACTTTGAGGTGATTTGATTTCTGATTTTTAAGCAATATTAATGTGGGGAGACGGTTAGCATATTTTCCTCCTGGAGTGGAAAGCATAAATTCTGTAGCACCACCTCTGAGATGCCTAGAAAACAATTCAATATTCTGTATGTGCTTCTGAATGTCCTCATGCTACAGTGTACAGGCAAAATCACTGCAGAATATAAAACATTTTTAGTTAAAATCAGCTTTACGAGAATATGCAAGTTTGGGAAAAGATTCCTCCCCTTTCAAAGGGAGAGAAAGTTTATTCACCATAAAGATAGACTTTGTAACTCCAGAAAGAAGAAAGTCTTATTCAAAGATGGGACCCAGATTAAGCTCTGCCCTGATCCACTGAAAATCTAAAATAAAAGTAAGGCAGTTCCACAAAAAAAAAAAACAGGCAAGGAAACTTTTTCTTATGAGTAATATCCACCCCCCAAGCAACAGCCAGACTTTAAAGATCTGCAGGTGTTTTTGCATGTAAATATTAATAACTGATTAAGAAACAGTAAATTGTGTGAAGCAAACAGTACTGGTGAAAAGAACAAATTAGAGCAGATCTGGGTATTAGGTCATTATATTCTTAGATATGACAGATAAGATAAAAGGCACTTATCAAAGTTATTTTCTTAATACTGGCTAAGGACACAATGCCAGCATTCATTTCGTCATCCTGATTTGACATGTAATTCATACAAACCCACAGCAGCATAAGACTGGTTATCAGACAGGAACCCAAGACAAAGCACCAGCAATGTTGTTTTCAGTCCTGCTGGCAATACACCCTCAGCCATCCCCTGCAGATGTTTTTACAGCATTTATACACAGTCACGATGAGCTAGCAGAGATCTTTTGCTCCTTTAAGTGAAATACTCCAATTGTTTACTTTGTGAGGATAAAATATTTGAGAATTAAACTTGCTGTGAGAGAGGAAGTGGGTACCATCTAACAGGTTGCAGTGGAAATAAACAAGCAAGGACCTGGGAAAGGTTTCCTAACCACCGCTGCTTCCACACCTTTGATTATGGCAGTAGTGTTAAGGAACCAGGCCATGCCTGTGCTATTAAATAAAAAGTCTACTTACGATTCAGCCCGATGTCATGGTAGGTGAGGATAGCTGGCCGGTTCCCTCTGGGAGTCCCACACATGGTGACATGGACCGAGCCATGCACAGTCTCCACATCTTGCTCCTGCCAAAAAGAACAGGAGGAAATCTGTGAAGGGCTTGTCCAAATGCTCCAGCGAACACCCGCTGCAGCAGACCTCTGTCTGACCACGAGCTCAGGTCCTGCCCCATCCCAGGGTCTGCCCACAGCCCTAGGGGTCTTCACAATTCCCCTGCTAACACACCCCGTTCATCCCCACCGTGAGGGATCCCTGCTAACGTTTTCTATTCGGCTGTTACCTACTCCAGTCCACTTAAGCTGCTAGCTCTAACCAGATGCCAAGGAAAGAGTTAAATAGTTTTTAACCTCATTAAAAGGCAGCATAAGAAAAAAGGAAAAAAAAAAAAGCAAGCAGTTTGGTGCAATGACACCTAAAATAACAACAGCTTACAACTATGACAGGCAGCATTTGCAAAAGTGCAAGTTGCTAAAAGTAAATACTTCTATTTTCTAGGAAAAGGACTTTAACTCAGCAAATAACTACTATTCCCCAAAGAAAGCAGTATTAAGTAGCCTGTATTTGCTATAAAGACTTATCACACTGCGGTGCCTTGTGATTATAGTAGCCTTCCCCAATAAACACAACAGCCACATGTGTTAGCTTTATGGCTTGCTATGTATAGACCTGAGCATAAACCCAACTGTCTGAAGTTTGCTATAGAGCAGCATATCCACGACATTGTCATGGTGATTACCAGAGAAGCAGTGTTAAGAAGCATACTGCTATTATTTGATGTAACAGAAGTTTGTACTATTTGATGATCTTAAAGCTACAGGCACGTTTATTATCAAATCAAAGTCCTTGAGTACCATCTTTTATTTATTGGATGTCTACGTAAGTTAGATGCGACTTGGTTCATACTAACATTCACAACATACAGAACAGTTTTTTGTTTCTTTTGCACTTGAACTTCAGCTGTATAAACAATTTGTTATTTTGCCAACATGTGTAAAGGGAATCACAAAACAACAGTTATTTATGACACTTATTTACAGTACCGTTACACTCACATAATAGTCAAGGCAGTGTATAGTTAGTAGCCAGTCTTAGCATTTCACCAGAATACTTTATTTACTGTACAAGACGCAGATATCCATGTCATTCAGTACAGTGTACTGTCTGCTGCTGCAGGGCTTCCTTGACTTGCTCTGTGCAGTAATGCCCAGAGGCAAAGTCCAAGTTAAATTCAAATCTATTAAAAACTATGCTGCAGAAATCAGGAGCGTACAGCCTCTGCAAAAATCTTTAAAGAGCAAACCCCAAAAGCTCTTCAGAGACCCAAGGTAGTAATTTGATCTAAATATTAGCTCCTTAATTTGATACATGGAATACACCACACATTTTGTTGAAAATAAGGATGCTAGGCAACACCATTCCACATTTCACCTATTTTCCTTGCAATTACACATTTACATCAGTTTTAAGTTACAATTACAGCAATGAATCAAGATACCCCCTTCCTTGTACACTGGGCAAGCTAAGCATTGCTCCTATCTGAACTATACTCCATTGAAACACTAATTCTCAGCTTTTATGTCTCCTTAGAGATTCATTCCTCTGCATACTCACTGCACTATTCAGCAGGTAAGCTGTATCTTCCATATCCAGGACCATCTTTAGCAAAACAGAATGATAAATCCAGCAAGCCAGACAGAGGACACTAGCTGGTTTCTACTTTGTCCAAGCAGGAACCCGGGTTATATAGACAAGCTGCTATCCTGCATAGGCTTATGACTCTCATAATGCCCAGCTAGAAAAACCAGAACAGACTAATTCATGAGGATGTCATTCTTAAATAGGATTTGAGTCAGGTTTGGCCAGAAGTACTTACTCAATAGAGCTCAGACATCAAAGATGAACTAAGTCACTGTCACACAACGTACAAAGTGCCAAATTTCAAACCTGGGAATTAGTACACTCTTTCCTGTTGCTGCTTCCATCAGGTTTTGATAAGTTTAGCTTCATTTCAGGTTTTATCTCAAATGCTGTAACACCCCAAACTTATTCTAAATTAAATCAGAAACAACCTCTTTCCTAAAAAGCCAGGATTAAAGTTTCCAGTAAGAACACAAAAGACTTTGAAAAATTAGTGCAAGTCAAAATGATTCTGCACAACAAAAATGAGGACTTTAACTGTTTGAAATCTAGTATTTTCCAAAGTAGACAAGCAATATTTAGTCTAGAGTATCCCTACATCTATCATACTAGTGTCACTGTAAGTTTCATTTTTGGCAGAAAATAGGGTATTGTAGGTTATTTATTACACAATACTCCAGAAGAGATTTGCAGTAGCAATAGATAGCAATTAATAATAATAGCAATTAATATTTTCCACATTCTACCTTCCTCCTGTACTTACATAATTTTCAATACAAAGCATAAAAATCAATAGTTTGGCAACCTAAACACCAGTAATGAGAGTAAGCAATATTGTGTAACACACCTCCTGCTTAGTGTGGAATATAGAAATTATATCCTCCTCAATTAGAGACTAATAGGCATTTTGTATCATCAGATCTTTATTGCTAGATCCTTCCGGTAACAGCACTGAAAATCTAGAATGTGTTTTCTTAGGAGGGACCACCATTCAAGATTTGGGACCTTCCTCCTTTGTGCATGAAAAAAAAAATCTGTTCATGGTAGGTAAAGCCAGACCCTTGAACCTGCACATCCTGCTGACCTCCACCTAATTCTTCTGGAACTGGAAGCATGAGTCTAGTTCAAACTCAGTGTCAACTAAAAATAGTTCGGAGACGGCAGGTGATCATACTTCTAATTACTGGCATAAATCACAGTCAGTTTAACAATCGGTTTAATTCCTTATTATCTTCACAGTAAGACTCCCCTAATTCAAGAGGGTTGCGCTATTTTCCATTAGCACGAATTCTTAATGGCAAATACGCAAAAGGTTCTCCTAAAAACCAATCAATTCAAACCAGTTTCTTTGGTGACATCAAACGAACAACTTCACATCCGTATTGAGCCTATTAAAGATCAAGAGATTTGTCTACGTGATGTAGGGATGGATGTTTTCAAAATGCAGAGCACTGAAAACAGATGGCAGCACATCCCAATCAACGTCAACATTATAGTAAGAGGCTCTTCACCAACCGATTTGTATTAAAACACTATCTTGGAAAAAAATCCAAGGTACACTAATCCGATAGAAGGATAAAGACAAACACACCATCTGTCACATCTCTCACTTTAACAGAGGTGCAGTCTTATCTTACTGCCCTAAAAACACACACAAAAATACTTTTGATACATGCAATTTAAGAGAGGCTATCTTAGTTTGAAGGAGCTGATCCATTCTAAAGTAGATTTTATTTTCAGGTCAAGTGACATTTTTTGATGTTTTGTCATGAGGTTGAAAGGGGGAGCCAATTTGTAAGTCAGTAACACAGGAGAGCTCATTTATTCCTTCCCCTCTCTACCCTGGCTAAGGAAGACACGGATTGAGGAACATGTTTATGAACAAGTTGTTTTCTGAAGCATGGGATATGCAACCAAAATGCTCCAGATATCTAAAAAGGAAAACCACACACACACATTGCACATTTTGCTAAAAACACCATATTTTATATTTTAAGTAAAATACTGCATACCATCAAGATTACTTTAAAGCTTTCAAATATATTTAATCCTCAATTACCATCTCATGCTTTTATTTTAATTTATAATATTATGCCTGTTAAATACACCTCCCTTCTCTTGCCTCAGAACTGAGGGACAAGCTTCAGAGCTTTTAAAGAGGATTTAAATGGCTTTTAAATTGCTAGGAGACAGTATATTTTAAGTTCATATTACTTAAGAAATTTAATATACTAATACCTGTGTATGCTATTTTTCACTTTTTTTCAGTGTCTTGGTGATCAAAAATATTTGACCTTTTAATGAGGTATTGCAATGTTGGATTTCAAATCCCCTTTGCCCTGAAGTTATTAGCATTTTTCCCCTTGCTTTTTCTACTCTAAAATGGTTATTTCAAGTCACCTTACATTTTTCTAAAACCCCAATGCCCACCTTTCCAGGTATTTTTCTCCTCTTTTTTTCTGTTTGTTTAAGATTTCTGTATTAAATTAGCAATATTAAGAAAAAGGTTCCCCAATTCAGGTGTGAGTTGGGTACATTAATAAGTGTGATGACTTCTGATGTAAATATAAGTGACCCTGCTAAGGTGGAAGCCAGTAACAAAAACTTTGGTGCATGAACTGAAGCAGATTATTGCAATAGTTCTGCCCAGGGATTCTTCCTAGTCCGATTAGCACTGGGTCACACTGCTCTGCAAAAGTACAAAACCACAACCACCCCCATTGCTTTCCTTCAGAGACCTAAAAGGATGAGGAAATCCGTGTAACATGCTGCAACGCCCCAAACTGCATCCACCAGTGCCAGTGGGAAACCCACCCCCATTGCACCATGAGGACCAGCAGATTTGTCACCCATTGCAAGGACGCTCTTTCCTTCTGCCCTCGCAGGCAGGAGGAAGAGGAGGGAAAGCAGAAATGGCTCTTGCCTGCTGGTGGATATAGATGGCCATGAGCCATGAATTGCCAGGGAAAACTCATCTCTGCCACCTACAGCTGCCACACAGCTGAAAGTTTTGCTTAGTTATTGAGAAAGCAGTCTCCTGATGGACTGCTCACTTCTGAAACGCAAAGCTAAGAGAATATATACAGTGACAAGGAGCCAGGTCTCCATCGGCTCCAATGCTACCAAGCTAGAAAACAGGCAAATACATCAAACTGGAAATACAACTAAAATGTGTTTGGCATTAAGCCAACAAAACAGCACAGGGCACACTGCCCTGCACCAGTTTATCACTAACTGTGCTAAAACAGGTTTTGGTAGGCAGGCGACCTTCACTTAAATTTTCAGGTGGGTGCCACAGACAGACATATAGTGCTGACTAGCAATAGTTCAGAGCTGTCAGTTCTTCCATCTCTTGTCTTGGCCATCCCCTGGTCACTTCATGAAAGCTTTCCTCCAGAGAATAATCACATACATGTCTTGCAATGCGTGCTTTCAGAAAGGCAATATTGCACTATACAGTGGCTTCAAAAATGGAAAAGTATGTTTTACACAAATCTGTATTTCTTTCCAAACCCAAATAACTAGATAAAATTTATTCTTGGAACCAAAACACCTCACAGGCAGTCGCTACTTTCCAGTAGTGGCAGAACCAAAGTTATTAACTGACCACTGCATAACTTGTCCCCAAAAGGACAGAGCAAGTTGCAAGGGATATGGTGGACACCGACATCCATACACAGGCACTAAATAAGAAGCTCCATCCTGCCAAGCGCCGATCACCTCCTTCCCTGGCCAGGTCCATCCTCCTCCCAAGCATGGCTCATGGGACAGGTTGCTTATTAAGAGCACACATGAGCTTCAGTGTCAGTCCTGAGTGACCTGGGTCCTCCAGGGCCACACACGAACTTCTCTAATGAACTAAGCAATAGAGTCTCTCCTAACAGCTTCAAACCACCTCTTTCATAAATCAACCGCAGAAGAACTTAGACACATAGGTAGGGTACTTGTGGTTTTAAGAACCAAAGCTAAGCCTCCTTTGCAGCGGCAGTTCTTAACGTAACGGGTTGAGACTGTTCTTTCACATTTTTCCTTCCTGAACTAGAACAACCAAAGATTAAACTCTAACAAAGAAAGATCATTAAAAAAGCAAGAGCTGGCAGAACAGGGCTAAATGACAAGAACCACTGCTCTGGATTAGTGACAGTTAATCCAAAACATGGAAAAAAAAAACCAAAAAGGCTTAGAGAATTTGATCTGCAAGTTAAAAAAATCTATATATACACACATAGTTTACAAACCAAGCAAATTTATTCCAAGAATAGAAATGAAATATGGGTCACTTCTGGATTCTTAATCAAAATACTGCAGTATTCCTGCTAGCAGACTTAATCTGGGATTCAAATCTATTTAGACCAAGTGATCAATCTGGACCTAAACAAAAAGCTTCTCCCATGCTGTGCACAGGAAGTCACATGATGACAACTTTAACTTATACTTATCAAGACTTCAGGCAGTGGATTTCATCATTAGAAAGGATAAGGGGAAAGATGCCAGATTAATGGAAACTACAGTTTTTCTGTAGAAGTAAGAACCATTGAAAGATGGCAAATATGTTTGAGATAACTGTCTCCCTTGGTTTCCGGGGAAAAGACTGCTGAGTTTGTGCTGGATTTTTAACCAATTTGCACAACATTGAATAAAAACATTGACAGGTGCAAATAAAGTGCTACATGCCACAAAGTACAGAAGGGTTATTTCCTTCAAGCACCTCCACCTGAACATTCAAGAGACTAGAACAATTTAACAGGTTTCCTTGTTCCTGCAGTCTACCTCCCTCCCTACACCCCTTGATAAAAATAAGACACCCGGCAAGCCTCTTTTCCCAACACATACTCCTTCTTGTCCTCAGCGATGGGAATTCACCGCTCGCTCTTTTTGTCAAGGCAGGTACAAGCTCCCTGGTCCCCCTCCCTGTTCAACCCAGCCCGACTCTGACAGCCATGCATTTCCTTAGTCTCAGCTTAAGAACCAGCAAGGGCAAACATCTCAGTCAGAAGTCCAAATGGCAATAAAATAATATACAAAGGGAGCCAAGAGAGTTAGAAAGTTACCTCTCAAAAGCATGACACGGGGAAAGTGGAAAGCCATTGACCTAGTGGTGTGCTTTATGAACTCTTATGTTCTGGCTGTAAATAAACATACGGAAACTACCATCACCCTGTTATGGGCAAAATTCATTGCTTAGGGCCTTCCACCACTCCACAGGCTTCAGGAATCTCTTGGAAACTTTCAACCATACATGGAGAGGGACATTTCCTCTGAGGAAATGCATGCACACTGCTAACAAAAGCAAATTCATTGGGGAAAGTGTGTGTCCATGTGGGAGGGGAATATTTTGCTTTCACTATCACTGCTGAAGAATCTAATTCTCTTACAAGAATAGAACTGCTCGCAACCCAGCCACCCCTTTTGGATGAAACTTTCTCAGCTTCAGTCTGAAAAGACCTCCTGCAGTCTCCTTCACATCACTATGTTAGAGCCCCATTCAGACCCCTCTCCCACAGTAACAGTATTTCTGGCAAGCAGTCACTTCTGACCACATTTTGCTGTTTTCTCAAATGTCAATTCAGTTTCCCCTTTTACCAGAAAAAAAAAAAAAGCAGAAGAGCTTTACTTGCCTGAACATCGAAGTCTGGAAGGAGGCGAGTGATAGCCTGTGAAAAGATTTTAAAGCGTTAATGCAGGTAACTTTTGCAGCTACAGAAATCTGCACTGGGACACGTGTGTTCTCAACCACCAGTTCTGCAGCCAAGAGCTCTGTCCTGTCCCTTCATTCAGTGAAAGCTCTCTTGCTGAATATCAAAATTCACCCAAAAGCTTTTACCCACTAATCTTCATGGAGAACATGAAAACAGTAAAACATTAGATTATAGACCAGCAAAATAAAGCACAAAAGCTGGTGAAGCTTCATTTACTGTTAAATCACTGGACAGGGCAGAGCAGTAACTGAACTTTTCTCCATTGCTTATTGTAGCCATGGGACAGCCAACAGCCCACCTCAGTCCTGCCTAGGATGGAAAGCTGTTGTTCGAGCATGCACTGAGCACTTGCAACTCAGTTAAGCAGTCATTACTGGGATTTGTTTACACTATGTGGAAGGTGGGAAGGGTTTTATCCTAGCTAAAATTAGGCCTTGTTATGTTTGGGAGGCTGGCTGGACACAGAGAGGTACGTTCCAACCTGTGACCAGCCATCGCTATTAGTTCCTACACCTGTCAAGGACCTCCAGCAGAAAAGGAGTTAGGTGACATCCTCCCCATCTCCAATAGTCTAAGAGGCTTATAACTTCAAAGGAAGAAGTGTCTTATAGTCACCTCCTTCTACTAAAAGACAAGGAAGAAGTCAAACCTGTATTTCCGCTGGAGGGCTCAAAACAGAGGGAAGAGCAGCCAAGCCAACACTTTTTAAGCTGCTGAGTATGACAGAGAAGCCAAAGCTTGAAAAAAGTATTGAGATAAAAAGCAAAGCTTAGGATCCTGGCAAGGAGGTCACTCAGTCCCAGAAGCCCAGGTAAATTCAAGATGGAAGATGTGAGAAGCAATACAACTGCTGTCTTGGGCAATATCATCTCAGATGGTGGACCTCATGCAGTCCAACCCATAATTATGGCAGGACTCTAGAGCCATGATCTTTAGGCAATTAGGCAGTGTCTTGTACATACAAACATGTAGCTAAAGAGCTGACTGAGCTTGTGGAAGTCATTTTACGCAGCCTTAGCTTTAGACAATATGCTAGGTTTTAATCTTACTATACTGTTGGTCTCACAACCTTTTAAACATAGCTAGTTTCATACACGGTTGTTTCCGTGGGGTCTAGAGTAAAAAGGAGTAAGTATATGTGGCATCCATATAGACAGCATATGAAATAACTGTTCAGGAACAAAGACTCAGCTGTAGAAGAAACCTAAGTACAACAAGCCAGGACGTGACTTCAGAGTGCATCACCCACTCAACACCATCTCCACTGCTAACCTTAGTATGTGCTGAGTGTCCTTCAGGGCAATCTTTTCCACTTTCTCAAGATACATTAAGTAACTTCCTTCATCTATGTTAAGAATGGCCACAGAGGAAATCAAACTCTGTGCTCGTTTTCCCACGTAGACAAAACTTAAGGTAACATCGTGAATAAAAGCATATGGGGTCATTGTCAAGATTCCAACTTTTGATCTACGTGCTACAGAAACCCAGGAAGTTAATCAGTGTTAAGATATTTCTGAACTTTGAAGCAAAGGCATTTCAGTACCCATAAGGCTTCTGCTTAGTATCTCCTTTGTTTTGCTACTACTGAACAATATTGGCATTAAGAAGGGACCTTAGCTTCTGAAAAGTTTGAGTGCTGCATTCACTGGTATCCAAACAAGCTCTGCTTTCATGCAATGTCCTTGGCAAAGGAGCCGTGTTTAAAGTTTCTCTAGCCGTTTCACTGCAGTCACAAGTGGAAATGATTTTCTGAAGTGTTTACGCAAAAGAGGTAGGGAATAAAAAAGAAAGTAGCAGATAGAGCAATGAATAGTTCTAGTGTAGAAAACCAGAAAAAACCCAACACATTTATATACATGATTTTCAAGAATTACAATCATTGGGAACAAAAGAAAAATCTTAGTTTTGATTCAAGAAAAAAGCTGAGAGGTTCCTTCACGTATTACAGTCAATTATTTGCCATGAACATACCGAAGCAGAGAGTACTGCTACCACCAAAGAGTCAGACAGCCACTGAACCCAGATGCTGTGGGCAGATTTTTGAAGAAAATGGTGCAAAAACAAATGGAAAGAAGTACAACAAGGTTAAGCAAAAAAAAGGCTACGATGTTTCTACACTGCAACCCCAGAGGAAAGGCTGTGGCTTGCGCACACCCAGCCGGCTGCAGACCTGGTAGCAGTTTGGCTGTAACTCATAGCTCAGTGCAGTCAGAGACGATTAGATGAGGCACAGTCGTACCTCTGGGCTCAGATGTGCCCAAAAGAAAAGTAAAGGTTCTCTGTGCCTCCTTGAAAGGTAGCTGACAGAGCAAAGTTTGTATCTGTACATTGAGAAGTCTATAGGTATATAGATGTATATATATAGGTATAGATGGATGTACATGAGATTAGGTGTTTTGCATGATGCCAACTGGGCAAAGACACCCAGAGCTGTCATTATTCAGAAAAGAAAAAATGTCACCAGCAGATTAGCACTAAAGAAGGGTAAAACCAAAGACCAAGAAAGAACAAATAATTAAAGCTCCGTTTTGCATTAATAAAAAAAAACCCTGAAAACCACACTCTTATTCTATCTCCAGTTTCTCTTGTTTCTTCCATATGATATGTTAGAACTAATCTAAGAACACACGTGCAGTTCCAACAGCAGCCCTGAAATAAAACACATAAGCTGTAAAAAGGTTTAAAATAATTACCTCCTCCTTCTCCACCAGAGGTTTCACCTCTGCAAGGTGAGCATCCTGGAACTCTGTTGACATGGTCAGTAGCTGATATCTGCAAAGATGAAAAAAGATTTGTTCTCAGCTTGCATCAAAGATTAAAAACAGGAACAAATAAAGATCTTGCTCCACCCAACCCCCCTAGCAATGACCCACTGTCTCAGGTTATAGTTTAAAAGACCTTTGCAAGAAGGTTATGAATCTCTTGTAAAATGCCTCCCTGGTTTATTTATATACACACTCCTGCACAATACAAGATTAAAGAAATACTAAGGCTGCAAGATCAAACAGAAGTTTGGCAGCTTCAAAACAGGGAATGCTGAAGGAAACAGGGCAGGGACCAGTAGAGAGCCATGGAAACTGTCGTTTCACAGGTGAAAGGAGGCAGAGCCAAATCTGCACAAGCACCTTCGGAAATTAGCTTGAATACTCATCTCTGAAATTTATTTTTTCTTCTTTTTTTTTCCTTTTTCTTTTTGATGCAGGCTCCCTGTCCACCCCCCAGATCTTTACTGTAAGAAAACTGAACTGGACACTCATTAGCATCATTTTACTCTGACTGATGTGCTCTATTCTTTGGGATGGAAACACCCTCCCTGATCTGAACAAATAGTACCAAGTAAAACAGATATTCCTGTAAGTGGACACCAACAAAGTGCATGCAAAAAATGCTGTTTTCGAAACTGCCAAAGTAAGGAACAAGACTGCTGCATCCTGCAATAGGAAAGGACCAGCATCGCGATACCCAGCCCTCATCCGCGGGAAGCTTAACTGGGAACAGGGGTACAGCCAAACCCCAGAGGAGGCGACTGCCGCAGCAGAGCAGCAGGTTGTGCTGCAGGTGCAGTGCGCCTTTTGCATTTGGACCAACAGGCATCTCAGTTCAGCAACCATATCAGTCCAAACCGCGAGTTAAAAAGAACAGCATGTTTTCACTCTCTTGTCAAAGCTAAGGTGGCAGAGGGCTGTGCCCTGCGAAGCTCTAATGAATGACCAGAAACAATTCTCAAAAGAGATACCAGAACTGTTTTAAACAGCAAGATGACAAATACAAAAGTCAAAGTATGTTTGTTACGTATCCTCTGGCCTGCTGGAAAAATGCATATCATGTGGGTTTTAGACATCTTTGGACAAAATTGGAAATTTATTAACTACACAACTAAAAAAGTAAATAATTGATTTGTTTTAAACAAAAGTTTAGAACTGTCTCAAGTGAAGCATATGAGTAAGCGTACTCATAAAGCAAGCCAAAAGGCAGAAACACATTTAGGAATTATTGACTAAGCGTTAACTGCAACCATTTTATTTATTAACAATTTTCCTGAAGATAAGCATAGAACTACAGAACAGAATTTAAATTGATTCTTTAAACCATGATCTCCCACCTCTTGACTTCAATCTGATTTAAGCCAATCAACCCTGTCTACATAAATGACCTGGTGCTCAAGAACGGCTGTGAAGCCCACAGGAGTATCCAGGAGCCAGCAGTGGAAGCAGCAGCATCATTTTTAGTCTGCCCCATGGGTTAACTCGATGCGCTTTTCCCTGGGCAAAGATGCTCTAGTGAGAAAGTTTGCAAGATCACTGGATGCTGCAGGAAGCTATGAAGTGGCACACACAGATTAAGAAAGTTAATGCTGAAAAAACACTGATGTCCATGCACGTGCAAACCACTTCAGATTTTAGGAACCCTTCTTGCTAGCTACACAATTGGGTGGATTTTTGGTAAAGAATTAGACCGGCAATTTTAAACTTAGAGAAATGCTTCATGAATATTTAACCCCACCAGTTGAGGCATGGGGACAGGAACAAAACTGACCCCATTGCCAGTAATCTGTAATCCAAATTTACAAGGCACCAGAGCTACTTAAATAGTCAAAGGAGTCAAGACAAGAGTTAATCCCCCAGCAGTCACTATGATTCACCCTTTTTCTCCAGGTTTTCCAGTAAGTTTTACCTGTTGCAGATCTTAATCATAAAGAACAAGCAAAAACCAAGTTTGCCAAAATTTCAGGCAACTGCAAGTGACATTGTAGAAACAGTGTTATGTATTTTTGTAATTACAGCCACCTATGTAATCTGCCATTCTTACACAGTGAGCAATTGTGCATGGCAGAGAGGGAAAATAAGTGCTGCTGCAATATTTAGAGGTCGAAAATACTTACATGCAATTGCATCTAAGTCACTTTTTTTTTTTTTTTTCAATTCAGCAAATTCTGTTAAGACAGAAATAGCACCTTAATGTTGCACCTAATTCTGCAATAGGGACCAGAAGTGCAAGAGACTTTTCCATGTTTTGCCTGTAGGGGAGGAAAGTAAGAAGCCAGGTCCCCTGCAGTTTTCCAGTTAGAAGCGGTCGGGGAACAAAGCCACAGCTAGTGTTTGTGGAAGAAAGTTGTTTACACGGGACAGTTTCAGATTTTCAGGGACTCAGAGCATTGACTACAAATGACCAAAAAAACTGTGCCAAAAAGAACAAGATGGATGCCTTTTATAGCCTTAAAAAACAATCCTGTTTTCATAATAGTTCAAAGTTGTTGCTCTATGTTTCCGAAAGAACCAGCACTAGGAAGTGCTGACCAGCAGATTACACGACTGCCATGAAGTCGGCTGAACAAAAGCCCAACGTGTACCAAGTTCTCGCTTTTGGAAAGATACCAGATCTTGCAGCCACATAATGTTTTCAGATCAGGCATTTCCAAGCTCTGGGTTTTCCTTCTCTGCATCAGGAATACCTGAAACATTCCTACCAAGAAACAACCTTGTGAGAAAGCGGCACAACAACACGCTATTTGTTCATGAGAGCTGGCAAACAAAGCCCTGCTATCTGTCAGTACTGTAAAAAACCATCTTATTTTCCAAAGAGAAAGATGCTGGGGAAGTGGTTTTGTACCACCCATGTTCAGCACAAATTTTATAATCTCTAAATAGGTGGTTTGTGCTCCCCCCCTCCCTGTTATGTGACAGGGTAGCTCAAAGCTAATGTAACTGCATAACTCTCCCAAATAGATAACCATACAAGCATTCCTTTATACACATTTCAAAGCACTTGCCTCACAGAAGTCTTCAAAAGACAAAGTTCATTTATATCTGCAAGCAGTAGCATAAAGTTGCCAACTTGGAGAAAAACAACTTTTTTTTTCATTCCTCTTGGCCAATTCAGCCTCCTAAGAGGTCCCAAGTTCTCCATTCTGGGACAAGCCAACTCCACCCAGTGGACACCCACCACCCTGCATCCAGATATCGGTTACAATTGCTGCTCAGAGGATTAAGTTTTAAAACAATCATACTTCTAACTAAGAAAAAAATACAGGTCTAAGGCACCTTTGCAGCTGGCAAAGTACTTTAAAACTGATTACATATCTATGTTTGCCAACTAGCAGGAAAGGCATCAAACCAGCCTCTAGGAAGCAAGGGGGATGTGGGGAAGGGTGAAGTCATCTGTGCAATACTGTGTTCACTAATTTCATTCAAAGAGGCTTTTCTGTACCCATTCCAGACCAAACCCACTGCTCCAAAAGCATCGGAGAAAGTGTTATAACCAAGGCTAGTAGCTCAGGCATCATTTCACTGAGCCCAATTATTTTGCTCCTGAAAGTTCAGAATATACCCCCTGTCCCTTTGCACTATTGCTGGAGGGACAGTGATTGCTGCAGCCTTGTTTTGGTAGCAGGAGGTGCAGGATGGATGTGCAGCCTGGCTTTGCACAACAGGGATCCCAACAAAGGAGCCAAGAAGCCACACATCAGGCCATCCAACCTCAGACACTGCAGTGTTGCAATCATAAGTACCAAGTATTAGGTAATCCTAATATACGTGACCAAGTTCATTCCAAGCACAGAAGTGAAACAAGTTCAAAGATCGCTCATTTCAAACTATTCTTCTGAAAACACACATATGGTTGTCCAGGTTTGTGCCACAGGGTGCATCAAGTGTGATGGTCTCACATCCACGAAGGGCTGGGGGAACTGCTACCAGCACTACAGGATTTACCTTTGCCCTCATACCCAACTGCTTTTTATTTACGTGCTATCATGGAAAACAAAGAACAGGAAAGACTCCTGCCTGAAGGCAATTTCCTCCAAACAGCTTGTTTAAACACTGGCAGCAGAGATATTCTCCTTTTGAGTACATATATACAGAAGAGTAACTTCACCAGAGCAGCCTGATGGCATTTCCATCTTTGCAGGCTGAGCAAGCAGGAGGGACAGGAATCACTTTACATGTGGGATTAAATACTCATGAGCATCTAAAGGCAAAGAGGGAGAGGGCCATGGGCACTGAGGGTCACAGCTCCAAAAACACCGGTGTTGCTCTCTTTGGAGAAAGACAGAGGGACCATGCGAGACTTGGGCTGCAGGGCCACACATGGGAGGTGTTTCCAAGCCAGTCGCATCACTCTGCGCTTTATCCCTTGAAAGGCACAAGTGTTTTCAGAGCTCAGGCACCAAAGAAGGTAGGAAGGACAGGGGTGGCAATTTGAGGCTTTGTGCATCTGCAGCAGCTCAAAGCACTATTAAAGAAGTAGGGATGAGGCAAGAGTGGAGAGCACTAAGATGTCTCCAGAGCTCGCAGCAGTTGATTAGCAAAGATCCCCATTCAGTTCCCGGTCAGAAAAATAACCAGGCAGCTCAGGGGGCTGACAATTAAGCAAGGGAAGTTACTGTGATGCTCAAACTGCATTTGAGCCTTACACACAGTCAATCAGACCTCTTCCAGTCATTCACAGGAAATGCTGTAAACTAGTCTGACCGGCCCTAGAACAAAAAATGGTTACTGTAAACTGGAGAGCAGCCTGAAAAAACTTGTCTCCACTAAACAGAGAGAAGTGGACATCAGTTGATAGCACCCATGTATGGTTATGGTCCACAGTGCACGCTTTCATTAAGTGCAGTTTACATTTCAGATATTTTATAATAAACTTGACAAATCTAATCTTCCTGTTCATGATTCATTTGAAAATTACACATTTCACAAGCATCCAAAACAGTTCATGCATAAGCATCTGCCCACACTATGCCCTGTTTAAGCTACTCTTTGTTACAGGCACTGGTATCACGAGGTCCTTTGTGTACCAAGTTACTGATTTTCTCCGACATAGTTCCACACAATAAATAACGGAAGAGGTTTTATAGCAGTTCCTCCTCTTTAAAAAAAAAAAACAGCAGATGACTTTTGACAGTTAAGTGGCATCTGACTAAACAGTTTGAGCAGCAAGTGTCAAAAGTTGAAGACACTCAACTACTTGGGACTCTCTGGGTTTCCTTAGCCTCTGGTTATACATGATTATCTCAATTTGCAACTAAAAGTTAATAACCTGACACACAGGAAGCTTGGAAGCGTGGCCCTTAAATAACCTAAAGTTTCAAATCAGAAGAGGTCAGGAACCAAAGCATTAAATTAAATAATATCAGGGAACTGAAACAACTACGCTGTCTCATGGCCTCTGGTTCACAGATGTCCTGTGAATTGCCATCACCCAGCCATCTTCAAGCACAGCACACTGCCAATACTCAATTTCATTGTTTTTTGTTTCTAAGCAATTTGCTTTTATTTCTTTTCAACCCCCTTTGTGAGCTACTCCACCAGCATGTTTTAGTGAAGGCTCTAGTTGAAAATAAGAGCTGGCATCCAGGAAAAAAAAAAAAGTGGGTTTTTAGAAGCATAACATAGCATAACAGTGATTTTCAAAAAACAAGAAGTTTTAGCCATTTTTAAGTTTAGACTTATGCTATGTGCTAATCAATCTGATTAGGAAACTGAAACGTTTTAGCCAAGAACTTGAGCCCTGTGCCAAGGAACAGCCAGGTGAAGCCACACGGAGACAACTGCAAGGACAGAGCCAGCAGCCGATTCCACCGGGCTCCCACAAACAACACGCAGGTGCGGGTCCGCAGCCTCTCCCGCAGCTACGCCTGCCTGCGGCTTCAGCGTACCCCTGCAGTTACGTAGGCAAGATCTCCAGGCTCTTCTCCAGTCCTGTCGTTCTGGGTGTTTTTTCCACTTGTGCAACTGGCGCCGGTGCCTCTATGGGCGCAGAGCTGTTCAGCTGCAATCGCTTTGGGATTGGACACTGCCTTTAAACCGCCAATTCCTCAGACCAGGGGCTGGTTACTCTTCACACGCATGACACGCTCTTGCAGCTGCGCATTGATAGTAGCATCAAAACAAAGCGAGCTGGAAGCAACCCTTCTGTCTACTCCGCAGATGTTGAGCAAGAAAACTGTTGCAATGCGGCTTGCACAAGCCTCTTGCTGTGGGATGCGATGAAGAATGTTCCCTGGAAAGCTCGGGGTCCTCCCATGCTTCACAGGACTAGAAACTGGCTGTGGGAAGGGTTGGTGTGCTAGCCAAAGGACATGTCTGCTGTCCCCATCTCCCCTATGCTGGACACTCCGGTTGTGTCCCCTCCAATATAATGAGCAGCTATGCTATTCCTAGCTGGCAGGCAAATGGAGAGCTTGCAATGTCTTGGGGCTTTTTTCCTGCTGTAGCAATCCCTAATACTACCTATACTATAATATCACAACTCCATGAGGGACAGATTATAAACCCTAATGAAGTTCTCAGAAATTCAGGTTTCTTTAGCATCTGGCACCTGAAACTGCTTTTGGTCATAACCACTTCTCACAGAGTTATCTCCAATAATGTGAAGTTTCTTAAGAGAGATTAAAAATACTAGTGACTCCCAGGACTCTCCAGCTATGAAGAGTGCCGTCATCCCAACTTCCCTCCTCAAGCAGCCACCGCTCACTGCTGACGTGGCTGCAAACAGCCCTTGCAGAGCATGACAGCGCAGGGTGGAGGTAGGGGAACCCGGGGCTTTTGTAAGAAATCCTACATCTGAGTGGCAGCCTAAATTTATTTGGAAACACATTATGCCCATTGGTACTGGTGCCAATATTGTCCTTTAGCTTTAAATGACTCCAGGCTGTGGGTGGCAGCACTGCAGGGTGGAAAGAGTGAAGAGCAATCAGCTGCCTTCCCAGGCTTTGTTTTCTTACCCCACCAAGCCAGCCAGTCTCCTTCCACTGCCCCAGCACCCTCCTAGCATCCTCCCAACATCCTTCTCTGCATCCATCCCACTCCTCCTTCAACTGATTGCAAACATAAAGGTCTTACGCAAAGATTAAAGGCGATGCATTGGTACAGAACCTGACACCTGCCTTGCACCTGGGTACTAGGCTGGGCTTTGGGGGCAGATGAAATAACGAATACTGCAAAGATGCATTAGGCATTTCATAACATGGAAGAGACGGCTTCTGCCACAAAGATTGCAGTCTAAACAGACAAGAAACAAGCTATTGTTCCTGCAGCTCACCAGTGGTCAGGCCATGCTCCCCACCCCCTCCTATTCTCAATCTGCCATGCTTTAATAGTTCATAGCTTCTGCCCAGCTGCAACTGCTTCAAAAAGTGGGTGGTTCTGTGCAAGTTAGAGGCAAAAACTTACTGAGATTATTCCAGAAGGGACAGGCCCATAGTATACTCAGAGATGAGGAATGTTGTCTGGCTCTCTAGGTTGCACCCTTGCAAGTATATAGTGGTTTCTCTTCGTATGTTTTGCATTTTCACATTGATGTTGCAAAGATGAGTGGTTAAGTTACAAAACATCACAGCTAAGGATGATGATGTATCTTAATTTAAATGTATTCATTAGGTCATACTATATGGGTTCATGCTTCTACCACCTATTAAAACTGCTTGCTCATCGCTGTTACAAGTTCTTTTTATAACCCCTGCCAAAATGCCTGGGCTGAAGTTTTCCATAAGTGTCTGAGGGTTTTTGTTTGGTTTTGAGAAGAAAAATATAATTTATGGATATTATTTTGTTCCTGTGAGCTCCCAGTCCCCTTTTCTAAGATGAACTTTAGCATTCTAGATCCTAATCTGGACTCAAACTTTGCACAAATGGCCATTGTGTTAAGGACACATCTTTCATTCTTCCCAAGAAAGTCCCATTATAAAATTTCCCAAATTTAAGCATTTGCACATGCTTAACGACTCAGGACTAGATTTGGGTAACAGTCTTCCACTGCCTTCAAGCCTCAGCACCTAGAGATAACAATATGATATTCCTACCGGCTGAGCACACTCCTGCCTGTATTGCAGCAGATGGGACTGGTGAGGGAGTAAGTCAGCACCATTCAGTGCCAAAATACTCCTTGCTTCTCAAAATAAGGCCTTTCAAAATCCTTCAAAGTGGCCAAAAAGCAATTCTTCATCCTCAGCTGACTTTTTTCACAACTTTACCCATCCATGCTCCAGGTTAGCATCTATACATCAGGCAGAGAACTTAAGTTGTCACTTTCCAGACTTTGTTTACAAGAGGAGCTGGAGTTACGTGAGCCCAAGTTTTTATGTAAGGTTGGGATTTCATACACAACTTCATACAATTCAGTATGTTTCACATGGGAAAAAAATATGGGATGCTCTTAAATTGAATCATCTAGGAAAAAGAATAGTATTTTGAATTTGCCATAAGAGAAAGGGCCATCATAAAACTCTGCAGTGCATCTACTTCTACTTCATAGACTAGTCACATAAGCCAGTATGTTGCAACTTTGTCCAAGGACACAAATGCATCTTAAAATTTAGCAGGGATATATTACATACAATACATACAAAATACGTTTAGAGCACTCTAGAACTATAGCAGTAGGAAAATGACATCATTAGTTTGACAAGGTACATATGAGCTTCCTAAAGGAAGCAACCCAAAAACCCACAGCAAGAGCAATCCTTCCTTCCTCTAATAGCACACTTCCCATCTGGATGTCTGCCTCCCGTGTTCACAAATAAAGGTTCCTTTAAAAGTTGCCTTCTACTTTGCTGATTACTTTTCCATTATACCTTATGCCTACCACTAAAGACACACATATATATATATAAAACATATTACCACTTTCTTGCTTTGAATACCAGTGCCTCCACCTACAGAGTCTTAATCAGGGACATTACAGATTAAGATCCTTACCATTTAGTTTTTGCTTCTTAAAAAAAAAAACACAAAAATCACAATTTCTTAAAGAAGGCAAGTTGTAATAGTGGTGAAATGGCAAGGACAGAAAAAGCCCCCCCCCCCACACACACACAAAAACAACCCCCAAGGAATAGTTGAAAGGACACGGAAAGATTTGTTTTACAGTCAGTTAGGTTTTCATGCTGCACTAGGCCCTAAGGTTTGCTCTTTCCATTAATTTTTACATCATCCATACAGTACTAGCAGACTGGCCTTACACGTCCACGGTAGAGAATAAGCTAAAAGAGCTATACTTTTGAAGCTATACTTAGTTCAGACAGGAAGCAGCCAGTTAAAGGCTTGGAAAAGTAGTGAATATCCAGTTTTAAAAACAGGACTTGAAAAGGAAGATCTGCATTGACCAACTTCCAGCTACCAAGAGAAAAAACCTGACAGACAGATGAAAAAGATCTATTAAAATTGTGACAATTAACTGAAAGGAAGTAGCACAAAACCCAAAAGAAACATAGGAAACGTGATCAGCCACACAAAATAAGAGCAGTAAGATTGACATACATCCTGCTTTGTACAAACAGATACAGCTGTGGAAAATTTCATCAGCCCAGGCAGTCCAGCTGTGCATCAGCAAGCACACTGCAGAGCACCTCTGCATGGAGAACACCCCATTTAACAACAAACCGCTGGGCATTATCCAAAGACAACACTCTCATGCCAGTTGGGAAGCCAAACAGGCCTGATCCTGCAGCAGCCCTTAGCTAAAAGTAAAACTACACTAATCTCCCTCATCATCCAGCATAGGACCTTGCACATTCAAGTCTGAAACTTGGATAATTGCAGGCTTTACTTTTTTTTTCTTTACTCCACACTTGCTGTGTTGGATTAAATGGCAAATAATGGTACTGATTCTCATGGACGCTGAGTACTGAGTTTAATTATGTCATAACAACACTTTAATGATACATGATCACATATTCAGGAGAAGCTCTGAATGGTTCCTTGCTGTTGCTCCAACTGCACAGCCAAAGGGAATTAACAATAGGGATTACCTCCCGCTGACTGGCCCCGCTGAAGTCACCCAGGGCTCTGGAAGTGGCACAGATAGGAAAAAACCACACCATCATTTGAGCGGAACACCAAGTTCAATAGCCATTATATTCATAGCCATTGATTTCCAAGAGGCCTAACCTAGATTTTAGTAATCCGTAGCAACACACACCACCAAACCTGAAAATGGAATTGCCTTACTCTCCACCTTTTAAACAGTTTCAGAATATTTCCCGCGACTTTCCAGTACTAGCAAGTAATTCACTTGCAACTTTTGGCACAGAGCTTTTGACAGGTGGCAGAGGGGTAACTGTTGCTTCCTTGACCTGCTGACAGCTGGAGATCCACTCCATTCTTCACAGAAAAGGCTGCAGGGGCAGCACCATCATGCATTACAAACTTACAAATTTACACCTAAAAGCTGAAGGGCAGTCTACATACAATACCATTTATTTAGCAAAACAGCAACAGGACAAAGTGGGCTCTTCTGTACTTCTGCCTGAGATTTCTAGGTGCTGTGACGCAACATGAAAGTTAGATGTAAACAAACTGCCATCTGGAAGTCATACGTTATCTCAAGAACCAGCATTTCATCCCTATTAATATCAAGCAGTTGCATCTCCTGGTTTTTGGAAGGTTTTCCTCTCAAGTGGTCGAACCAGAGCAACTAGAGAAACTCACTCCTGCTGCATACTGCTGGGACTGAACTGATTCAGGCCATTGGTTTCCCAGGCTGTACTCTCCCCTGACAGCAAATGGGCTTTTGCTACCTTAAGCTTCCAGCTGTACGCATGATGTAAACATTGCTGATCCACCCCAATTAGAATTTGTATTATTTGAGAGTTTCACAGTTTCTAGTTGTCTTCATTCTGAAGAGCCTCAAGCCATTTTTACCCCTTCTGTATCTTTTCTTTCACTCTTTGTCTATTTTGAGACAATAAAAGCGGGAAATGTCTCATTACATGTATGCTCCACGTTTTGTGCAACAGATTCTCAGGCTCTAATGAGGTTAAGCGAAAAAACAGTATTTTCTATGGGAAGTTAGAAGTTTGCCAGAATCTCTTAAGCTGGTCATGAAAAGACGTATGTTGCACTTCAGTCAAACAAATTAATCACTTAGGTTTAAAAATCTGAATCCAAGAATTTTTCTCACAACAGTTCACTGCTAATCCCACCTGAACTACAAGAGCAAATTACTCAACTGCCTTATAACTATTTTTAAGGACCAGCCTCCCATGCCAAAGTGTTTCCCAAGATGCACTGTAATCTCCCCACGTAACTGTCAGTGCAAAAAGGAATATTCAAAGAACAAAGTATCTCCCACTGGAGTAAAGAATATTGGGGAATCCTGCTGTTTTTACCGAGCATTCATACAGTCTACCCAGATGATCTGTCACAGTTTTAGCATTCCTTTTCATTTTGGCAAGAACAAAAAAGCCATTGTGCAGGGCAGAAACAGAAAAACTTAAGAGTCTGGGTTTTGGTGGTGTGGATGCTTGTTCCCAAACAGAGGCAGGCACATGTGGCAGTGCTCCCTCAGCAGTGGGTGACACTTCCTTGGCTATTGCCAAATTCTGTGCACACCTGACACTTTGACATCTCTACCCTGCTGTCACCTTGGGTAAAGTGGCCAATGAATGTACGAAATCAGTACACAATCCCTTCTTCTTAAGGGAAACAAATTAAAACCCCAGTTTGTCAAGACCTTCTAGAGCCCTCTCACCCAGCCTGGTTCAAGGCCAGCCACTTTGCAGAGTGCCCATTCTCAAGGGGATGAGTTCATCTCTTAGTTCACTGATTGTAGAAATTTTAGTTCAAAGTTTTCAAAGTTGAAATCCAGCCCATTCAGGTATCTGCTGAACTGCAGTGCAAGGAACTCAGATTCAGAAGCTGTGGTCTCCAGTTCGCCAAATGGTTATGCCATGGCATCTGTTCAGTTCATACTGAAAAATATTAGGTACAGGAACCATACATACCCTAAGTAGTCTCTCATTGCTACATTAAAACCCATTTTCACTACATCTCTATTTTCCACCTCAAAACACACACCACTTCCTCCTGAACACATCCATGCATTATTCTTCTTGAAGGGCACAGAGCTTATTAATACTCAGGGAACTGTACAAACCTTTAAGGAACACTTTATTTTTGCTGCACCTACTCCTGAGCTCTACCATTTCATCCACAGTCATTAAATTCTTGCTGTGCACAGGACATCATACAGCATTAGCTTGCTGTTTACTCAAGTACTTGTGATAAAAACACAGTCATTCTACGTCAAACTAAGTTAGACTCTGGTTAAAAGAACACAAAATTAAAAAAAAAAAACATGTTCCCAGAGCCAAGTTCAAAGTGCACCACCTTAATGCCACTGGATGAAGTTTTGATTTAAGTTATGCCTGTAATGGCCAAGACTAAAAACAGCAAGGCAGGCTTCTCACATGTTTACCTGAAGGATTTGATAGCTCCTGTTTACAGGCTATTCCCATTGCTTGCCTGAATCGTGAGTTTTTCAGCAGCTGTGTATCTTTCACACATTGGACACAAAAAAGTTGACAAAAAGCCAGAATAAGTCAAAACAGCACAACACCTTGCAGAGAGGCTGGACAGAAAGCTTCAGGTTGTCTTTGACCTCTTCCATGCCACTACAACTGCATTTATCTAGGTTCAAAATACAGTTCCTATTTAAACAGACAACTGAGGAGAAAATTGTCCAAACAACATGGTTGGTAAATACTTCTCCAAATAACATGGTTGGTAACTACTTCTATCTGAAGCCTAAAGGAAGTCCTGTTCTGGGAATGGGGTGCAAAATCAGGCACTGTGCTCCTTATAAAACAGTGGGTAAAACAGCAAGCAATGCCAGTTTGCAAGTGTTTCATAGGAAAACCATAACACAATGGAAAGCGTTTAACCAAAACATCCTCCCTAGCAGAAGTGAAATCACTTATTTCATCAGACCCAGGACACGGCTGTGCCTCCACTGCAAACACTACTAGAAGTGCCCTGAACCTGAAGCCTGGAAGCACGGGGGGCAAACTGCACCTATCATCACCTACGAAGACAACAACCCCACTGCAACACCTAACTGGTAAATGCTGGATACCAGTCAAGTCTGTCCTCTGCTCCAGATCCAACGCGGAGCTGCGAGAGCAGGGAGACACAAGCAACAAGCGCCAGTAGTCAACTTCCGTAGGAAAAGTATGTGCCTTCGCTTCACAGATGTTTTCCAGCCCAGCCCAGTCCACTCCTGCCAGGGAGCCTGGACCGTGGCAGCAGCATCCCGCAGCTGCCCCCGCTGCCCAGAGGGGCCGGGGTACGGCTCCGGGCACCCCGCCTGCTGCTCCCTCCTGCCAGCCCACAGACACCACCCCGCTCAGAGCCACCCGCTCCTCCGTCGGCAGCCAGCAAAGCCCTGCTTGGAAGGCGGGGGGGAAAAGGGATTTATCGGTAAGAAAAAAAAAAAAAAAAAAGGAGTGGGGTGATGCAAGGATGCGCTCTCGCAGGGGCTACGAGGTCCGCGGGGGTGAGGGGGGGATGGATGGGTAGGTGGGTGAGTGGGCAGGTAGAGGGACCTTCCCTTACCTGCTGCGCTAGCCCTCTCCTTGCGCCGCCGCCGCCGCACTCCGACAGCCGCCCGCCTGCCGCCGCGGGGCGGATTTATAGCCCGGGCCCCGCCCGCCGGGCGGTGCTGCCCGCCGCCGCCGCCGCCACCGCCTCCCCGACGGGAGCACGGGGCGGATCGCCACCCGTTCCGGGGCTCCGCCCGCCCGTCCCGCGCCCGAGGGCTCCCCCCGTCGCTCGCAGAAGTTTGCGGCGGCTAACACCCCGTGTGCCCGGTCTGCACAGGGTCCCTAAATATCAGCGGGGAACTCCAGCGCACACCCGCAAGCCCAGGTGCCCCCTTCCTCCAGGTCGCGCAGCCCAGCCGGGGGGAGGCTCACCTCTGACATCCCCTGCCTGGGCAAGCTTTGGGAGCAGTGAACGGCGCAGACCTGCCGCCCTGCTTCCCGAAGCGCTACCGTGCCGGGAAGGAGTTTCACACAATTTGGTGAGGAGAGGCGACTGTGTCCAAGGGGTTTGCCCAAGGACCGAAAGAGTAGCAGTCTTGGGAAAGGCTGAGGAAAGGATTGCAACAGCAGGGTCCTGGCACAGGTGGTCAAAATTGTGCGGACATATGTACTACTATATAAAAAGTCTATTTACCAGATCCTGAATTGCAAAACCTTATGCTCATACATTAACATGACCACTAGGAAGGAACTCTGATTGCAGTAGAAAGAAAATAATGCCTTCACACTTTTCTGATGAAGTTCAGAGGGTGCAGCGGGTGTTGCAAGTGCTGTGTGATTTTTCCCAGCAAACAGCTCTTTGGCAAGAAGCGCAGCTAATCGTTTATTCCAAAAAGAGGCCCTAGCCTGCTGAGTAGAGAGTGTCTCTATATACACAGTTCTGCGTGTAGCCACCCGCTAAGGGGCGGGTTAAACTGTGACAGCCTGAGCTGCTTTTTCTGTGGCTTTTCTATAAAGTGCAGTTACTCCATGTGTGTGATTTCACTTAACAACCTCACTTTTATGGCAGGTTACTGTGACCTAAACTGATGAAATCCACAGCATGTTATCATTCTCCCTCATGTAGTGGCCTGAAGAGGAAATCAGGAATTCCTGAAACTCTGAAACTCTGTTAAACTCTCTGCCTCTGTTTTCTCAGCTATACAATAAACTTATTAAGTCCAGTCTATAAAAGCTTGCTGTTGTTCAAATGCATATTATCTTCTCTCCTCCTAAGCCAGCTTCTGTACTGGAGTCAGAAGTGCTGCCTTCAGAAAAAGAACCATGGAAGTCTGGTTCCTTTTTCACCACGAAATGGCGGGAGACCATGTTTTCCAGCAATAACTCTGAAATATTACTAAGTCTAGAATAAAGGAAATTTCTTATCATGTTTTCTTACCTTTAATTAATTAATGTCTGCAAGGATGAAGAGTATTTCTAAAACAACAAAATAGAACCATTTATCATTCTAAGACACAGTGCTGCTGTGTGTGTGCTTTCTTTATTTTTTTCATCATAAAAGGTCTAACCTTTTTCATACTCATTTTAAACTGTGAGGCCAGGAAACCAATGAAACCATTACAAATAATTTAATTTGCAACTGAGCCTATTTTGAAGTCACATCTTCAAAATTATGTCATCAAATCAGCAGCTTGCTCTGTTTGTTATGGAAGATCTGTCTAGATCAGTGGCTCCTAAAATTATGGAACAAGTGCAAATGCTAGAAAAAGAAGATGGGCTTGACTAATTTTCCAAGGGATTAATCCTTCCTTCATCTGATCATGAAACAAAATCCTAGCTCAGAAACATTCAGTCCTTCAGAAAACAGATCTGGGTCAGTGTCTGAACTGTGTGGTTTGGCCCATCCTCAAGCAGTTTTTTAGTCTGCTGTGCTTGGCTGCTTTTTGGGGAAGGGGCTGAAAGCTCCAGAGATTCAAATGGAATGAACTGTTCCCTGTGCACTAAATGCAGACTTTTGCAGTAAAAACAAGTACTGAGTCTGGAATGAACTGGAGAACTGGAATGAACTGTTTTCTTTTGCTTTGACTTCTGCAGTTGGTTTGCTATTTGAATCACATGTAGCGTTGGAGGCTCAAAAATGTTGGAGACAGGCAGGTAGAAGCCCCCGGGAGTCAGTAGCTGCTAGCCCAAGCGAGTAGGAAAGCCTGGGAATGTGTGCATCCAAATGCAGCCTTCACTAGCTCAAGCACTCTTCCCAACTATTTTGCTAGTTATGACTGAGAATAACATGGTGATTTACAGTGTCTTTTGAGGATGATTGGTGGATTGCAAAAGAAAATTAAGTCATTCCAAAAATCCAAGTTAGGAAGTATTTTTACTATGTGAAGATGTCATTGCTAAAGTTTGTACTCAGAGCGCCAAATCCTGCTGTGTGCCAGCAAGGCGCACAGCTGAAAGCTTGGGGAACATCATTCCCTTCTTCTTCTTAAAAAGTCTACTTAGAAGACAGGTAAGGAAAACAGGAATTTCAAGGCTTAATTTGCCAGAGTGGCACTGCTCACAATGTAACAGCCACTGCCTCAGTGAGTTCTCATCCTGTGCTGGGCTGCACGACTGCTCACACCGCATTCCCATAGCAGCTGAGTGGCTCATGTACCTGCACATGTACAGACCTGTGTACTTTAGGAACCACTGTGCTAGGGAGATGAGACAAGCTGCCACCCACATAGGCCCGCTGAAAAACTAATGAGTATTTCTACTGCAAATATTATTTTATTTAATAAACCAGGTTTATGCCGCTGGCATGCACTTGTCCTTTTCAGAAGAGCATCTCTATAGGGGGTGGCTGCCCAGCCACAGATGTCCATTCCTGTACCAGCAAATGGGCTGTTCAAACTAACCTGAAAGCATGACCTCTCTCCAGTGCTATCTATGGCTTTCACTTGAGATCACAGCAGAGGTCTCCAACATTTTTAAGAGTAAACAAGTCCTTGATTTACTGTTTTATTTTGTTTTACTAAACTGGATTATTGTAGGTATACACACACACAAAGACACATCTGCACAAAGAAGGGAAATGGCATACTTCCATGCTACAGAAAGACTAATCATATGTGCTGAGCAGAAACCTGCCTATGTGTTCCAATACCTGGCAGTAACATATTTCAGCATTTAAATAGCACTTTAAAGCCATTAACTAATCAATGCTTACAAGGCTCCAGGGGAAAGAGGGTGGTGCAAATGAAGAACCACCGGACTAGAGACCTGATCCAAAGTCCACTGAAGGGTAGCAATTCCATCTTTTTCAATGCTATGGAAACAGATTTTAATTATGAGACTTTTCTTCTTTCCTTTGACGTTATATTTCTTGCCATGCCAGCATTAACAGAGGAAATTTCAGTGGTTGTGCTGCAGCAGCAAGGAAGGAAAAAGAGTTGAATAAAGTATGAGCACAGCATTATTTTTTGCAAAAAAAATTTATGCATTTCTTTAGAAAGATCTCTGCACACTGTTTACAGTTAAGCAGTGGTAATATTATTAGTCACTGCAAAAGTAACTGGGTGTTCCCTTATTCTTGCTAGCAATACAGCAGGGATAATTTTGGATTAAGCTACATGTTTTATGAAAAATATACTTATGTTTGCTGGTTCATGTCAAAAGAATTCCCTGTGTGACCCATCAAATATCACACCCCATCCACTGGGAATTTTATTCTACTACAGCCTTTTGTTGTTGCCTTTGGATCCCTTGATGATGCTGATGTAGCCATGCGGATCGGTTGTCCTTCCAACGGTTATCCAATGCAGCTTTGAACCAAGGGCTCTGACCTCAATAAAAAATATAAATAAATAACACCACAGACTGCAGATTCACATGCCCTTGTCAGAGATTTGCTTGATATTATTCATATCCCCACAGAATTACTTATTTCCAGTTTGGAAACTGCTTTTGGCAGGTTTATCTGCTTCAGCAGAAGCATAGATGTGGGGTGAGTCATTTAGCTGGTCTTGCAATATGAACTTCCTGCCATTTGAAAAGGAAGTAGATTTTTTTAATACATTTTAGAAGACCAGGGTTTATCTGTAAGTTCATTTGATGAATGGAGGGGTGGCGGGGTTGCTTTGTTTTGTTTTGAATAGGTATGTCCCTTCTGGAGGTTTTTGGTGGAGCATTTTACCAAAAGGAACATATCTGTAGGAAGTTCTCTTAATTGGGGTGGAATCTGTGAGCTAAATTCACAGCAGCACTCAGCTGCCAAGTGACGGGGCTACCCGGCCCCGCATTCGCCACTCAGGCTTTCGGTCCAACGCATGCAGACAGCTAAGTGCCTAAGAATTGGGTTTCTGAGAAGTTAACATGATGAGTGGTAAATATTAAAGCTAGCCAAGAGAAAAAGCCAAGAGAGACAAGGTCTAAAATAGATTTTATGTTTATTTCCACATAAGGTTTTCGACTGCGAGTTGTCTCCAAGAGATGAATACCTATGGTCAGTGAACGCTTTCTCTAGTACTGCCTCACAGTCTGTAACCCACAGATAATGCAGGCATCTGAGGGACTTGGTTTCAGATATCATACTTATGCAGTTGCGTTTGAGCACAGCTCTTCTGCTTACCAGGAAAAAGTCTTAATCACAGTCTACTGGGTGGTTATATACCCATCACACAATATTTTACTTGCAATTCCTCCTGTTGGAGCTAATACATTTTGTAAAAACAACGAAAACTCATCAAGCCAGATAGGAAAAAGGAAGAATTTGGTTCTGCAACTCACAGATGTCATTGCGAAGGCGGGGAGTTAGTTTCATATCCCCACTACACTTGGAA
Source organism: Harpia harpyja (assembly GCF_026419915.1). Classification (NCBI taxonomy): domain Eukaryota; kingdom Metazoa; phylum Chordata; class Aves; order Accipitriformes; family Accipitridae; genus Harpia; species Harpia harpyja. The sequence goes on from NC_068944.1 coordinate 71,017,037, forward strand.
AGGGAATTGGGACTTGCTGCATACTTCCACTCCTCCTCCAAACAGAAAAGGCTCAAATTGCAATATCTAGATTAAAACCTGTCTCTCCCACCAAGAACTCATGAAGAGAACCTCCATTTTCAAAACTATCTTTTGTGCAAAGATTAAGCCAGCAGGGACTCTGAAACCTGCACAAGATAAACCAAAAGGGAAGAAATCCCAACTGGGGTTTCAGTTAGGATCTAGGGCAACTCCTTTTCCCAGGATGACAGTGGTTTTACGTACATCGAGTGGTAAAGAAAAGTGCCTCCTGATTCGGTGGCAGCCCAACAGGGCTTTTAAAGGTCTCAGTGGTGTCTGCGCTTGGAATTCAGCTTGCACATACACCACAAAGTGTAATGCACTGCTGCTGATTATCTGTCCTGATGCAGACTCAATTTTTCTACTCGGATGGGTTCTTCGTGTTTTGTTTCTTTGTCATCTGATTGCCACTGGGCAGAAGCAGCAGCACAGAGCCATGCACCATGGCCCATGAAGATCCCTGCACTTGCTGATGGCCCCAGCAGGACATGCATGGTGACCAGCTACTCACCTGCCCTCTTGTTTGCCCAATGGTCTAAACAGAAAGCTATTTGGGGCTGCTGGGAGATCAAAGAATTGGTTTTATGGGTGCCTGATAGCCCCTTGCATGAGTTTGTTTAGTCCTGCTGAAGGAATATTGCACTCTTCAGGCCTGTCCACCTGTTAAACACACATGTACACATCTGTATGTACAACTGTATAGAGGTTGTTTCTTCAGGGATCTACACTAAACATACAGAAAAACACAGTAAGTTCCGTTATGGATGTAGCTTTACTGAGCTGGCATGAGATATTCCTTTTTTACTCACGTTGATTCTTTTTGTGGTTAACCATGAGCAAGCAAGGAAGTAGAGACACCTGTTCTAACTGTGAACTAAAACCAGTGCTGTAGCCCTACACAGCATCCAGAGGCAGGCAGAATGAAACACTGAAAGGCTGTAAATGAGGGGCTCAGCTCTCTCAGAGGTAAGTGGCCTTCTCCATCCCATTTCCAACAAGAAACTTCCCGTTTGTCAGAAAGGGTTTGCTCTGGCTAAAGGAAACCAGTCAGAAAGCACTGCCTTCAGCATTAACAACTACCTTTTGACGTTTCTTCTTCTTGAACTTTTCTTTCCAAAATGACCTACAAGAAGACAAGGTACACAGGTCACTATTCAATTTCTCAAGCATTGGATGTGTAGAGAATTTAACAGAGCCCAACTGATGCCCACAGTTGGTCATCTGCAACTTCTTGCATCTGCAATCCTCCCTCAATCTGCCTGGCCAACAGCTTGGGGTGCCAAGACACTCCATCTCCATTCACCAAATGGAGAGAATCTTACCATCAGTTGCAATTGCTGTCCTCTGCTGCAAATTCCATGGCAAGTTTAAAGAAGTACTTTTAAGTTGTAAATTTCTTTTCATAAAAGCTGCTTGCACGTACTAGAAAATGGGGACTCTATCTACTTAAGCATTACAAGGAAAACCCTGCTCACATCCACCCTAGAGGCACAGCGTTAGGGATGTTCAAACAGAACTCATTTGGGGGCTGCAGAAGCAACCTGAGGGAGACTTTAAGTCATTTACGTAAAACAGAATTTGCAGCAACTTATTCTTTAACAGAAAGGTGTGACCGGGGAGGTGCTGGGTATGAGTGTGTGCTCTGATAAATTAGGCTATTTGAAGCAAGAGATCACAGGACTTGGAAGCCACCAGAAAATCTCCCGATTCCAAACATTTTGGTGCGGGTCACATCAGCCGACATGTTTGCAACTCCTGTACTGACCAGGGCAGAAGGCACCAAATGCAATCTGACGTCTTTTTGATTCTCTGTGGTCATTATTTGGCTGAGCAAAACTGCTCCAAAAGTGAAGTACAAGTGTCCACTCTCTCCCTTTAGCCCCCATCTTTAATTATTATATTTTCAAAGTTCCTCTACTAGCTAGAAATCTGGAAAGCACTTCTGTCTGCCTCACCTCTTCCTCCCACTCAGTCTGGCTGAGGTGTTGCTCTACACACAAATACATAGGCACAAGTACACGTGTGTGTACCAGAATCCTTCCCATTCTCTTTTTCACAGCCTCTCTGAAGGAACAGCCAACTCACATCTCAGCTGAACTTTTGAAACCACCAAGGCTGAGATGATAGACTGAATTCAAGAAAAAACAGGCTGGTGAGTGCCTGTCGGGTTGAGGAGCAACTAAGCAAGTACAAGTCAGAACTCTGTCCTCACTAATGTCTGATAAGGAAGAGCTGGTAAAAGGCCTGATCGTTGTCTAATCTTCCTAATGTAGTAATGTCATGTGCTCTCTGCTTGAAAATGCAGTATATGTCCTTTTGCCCTGAGCACACATTTACATAGCAATAATACAGCCAAGCAATTAACTAAAAGAAAGTCTGGTTCTGCAAGACCCTAAATGACATGTATCGCTTGCAATCAGTTGATAGCTACAGCTGTTTTCTAAACCTTTTGGTTATAAATGCTGCTCTTACAGCTTTGAACCCACAGTCAAAGCAGCACAAAATAACTTCGCTGGTTGGCACCGTGTACTCAGAGCTGACCACACCAACAGGCGTGGGACTGCTTGGGGCCACGCTCATGGTCTTGGGTTCCTGGGCATAAAATACAAACGCCTATGAAACAAATACCTCAGGTTTCTCCCCTGTCTTGTGTTCAGGCAGAGAAGATGGAGGTTGGCTCACTTCTTACAGAAGTTTTAAAGAAGAGGGTGTCACAGAGGAGATAGGACACAAACAGCAGGTTTTGATTGCAGTCCGGTTAAGGGGTTGCTTTAGGCATCGTTTGATAAAGACCAGGTGTGTAGCCTTAAAACAAAGTAATGGAGAGAGTAGGGACAGGAGAATAGAGCAATAGGTAAGCTGATTGCGACTCTTGCAGCAAAACTGGACATATTCTTTTTGCCAGCCATTTCAAAACAGTTGCTCAGAATCAAACAGCCAGCTCTAAATCAGCAGTTCATTCATTTAATAGCTTTAAAAGCTGTTCCCTATTAAACAAGACATGGTAAATCTGTTTCAGATTAGCAAATCAAATGAGTCACAAAAAGTACCACTTTGGTGTTAAGTTTTGGCCTGTACGAACTGCATCTCAAACAGATGCTGTGTCCATACTGCTAAATATAAAAGGGCCGAAGCCCAGTCTCTGGCCCCGACACAAAGTGGCATAGCCCAGCTCAGGCTTCATGTCTCAGGACCAGCCCTCTGCGGCAGACTGACCCCACACACGTTGTATGGCACTTGGCCCTGGCTCTCTTCTGTGCTACAAGTGGTGTCCCTGTGGTCCTAAGACATGATCATTATTTCTTTAATGTGTTTTTGAGTTCAAAGGCTCTGAAATAATCTAAGGGTGGTGTTGCAACCCACAAGAGCGATGTTTTTATGGCATGAAGCTGAAGAGATGTGTTGCATACCCCAGGGTATGCATGGGGCCGTATGAGTGTGCAGGAGGTTGCAGAGCCTGATGGGACACCCTTGGGGGACTGCGTAGGCTGGACCGTGGTCTTCTCCATACTGCCTGGTGACAGCTCCTGGGAAGAGGCCAGACCAGAGCCAGGGAGCAAAACAGCAATTAAGTGGGGGGGGGCAGTCAAAAGTTTGGGTGTTGAGCTCACACCCTGTCCCCTTTTAGCTTAGACATATCCAGAGGAACCGAGCAGGCTCCTCTGTAGGTTTTATCACCACATGCATCCAACAGGAGTTAGACACGGAACAGAGGACAGCCCCTGCAAACATCTCAAGCCCCGAGTGCTCCTCAAATATTTCTCACTAATAAAGAATTGCAGCAGGTGAAGCACCACCTCCGCTGGCAGCCTCTGGGTAGGTGGAAAACACTGGGAAATTTCAGAAGCATTTCAGCTTCTATCTGCCTGAAATTGGGTGCCAGAAGGAAGGCAGTAGCCTTATGTCTCACAGCAGCTGAAATTTTTGAAGTGTTAAACAGCTTTCAGTTAATTCAAGAGCAACTCTGAAAGATTTTTAACAAATATACAGACACTCCCATAAAGAAAACATAACTATTGTATTTTTATCACAAAGAAAAAGTGAAAAGAAAATGAAGGAGTTCTCAAAATACCACAGAATAGAGAAGGAGCAACTGCAATCCAAATTATGCCTCCGAGAATGCTTTCCTCAGCCTAAGGCAAAAAGAAAGAGAGAGAGTTTTTGCTGTAGGAATCATCCAGCTAGCGAAACCAGCAGAGATAAGTGATTGCCAGGTTGATGTCGATCATCCTCAAAACATCATGTCAATTAGTGGAGGTTCCTGGCAATTGGAAAAGGGCTGCTGATGAAAAGACTGGCTATGTGAATGAAGAGAGAGTGGTGAATATAATATATGTTGTCTCTGGTAACATATTTCACACCATCACCCACAGTATTCTTATTTTCAAGTTGAGAAAGTATGGGGTGCATGAGTGTCCTGGTTTCGGCTGGGATAGAGTTATTTTTCTTCTTAGTAGCTGGTATAGTGTTAAGTCTTGGATTCAGTATGAGAAGAATGTTGATAACACACTGATGTTTTCAGTTGTTGCTCAGTAGGGTTTAGACCAAGTCAAGGATTTTTCAGCTTCTCATGCCCAGCCAGCAAGAAGGCTGGAGGGGCACAAGAAGTTGGGAGGGAACACAGCCAGGGCAGCTGACCCAAACTGGGCAATGGGGTATTCCATACCATGTGACGTCATGCCCAGTATATAAACTGGGGGGAGTTGGCCTGGGGGGATCCACTGCTCAGGAACTAACTGGGCATCAGTCAGCAGGTGGTGAGCAATTGCATTGTGCATCACTTGTTTGTATATTCCAATACTTTCATTATTATTGTTATTGCCTATTAATATTATTATTTTCTTCCTTTCTGTCCTATTAAACTGTCTTTACCTCAACCCATGAGTTTTACTTTTTTTTTCAATGCTCTCCCCACTTTGCACTGGGTGGGGGGCATGAGTGAGTGGCTGCGTGGTGCTCCATTGCTGGCTGGGGTTAAACCACGACAATGAGTGTGGCTTGAAAAATGGCTGTACTGCCAGGGTTAAAGTGTGTAATAATCAATGCTTTAATACCCAGCTGAAGGCCAGTAACAAGTGGAATGCCACAGTGGTTTGGTATTGTTTAATGCCTTCATCAATGATTTGGATGATGAGACCAGGGGTGTGTAACCTGCGGCAAATTCAAGATGATGCTCAGTGAGGGAAAGTGATTGATATACCAAGTGGCAAAGTTTTAACCCAGAAGGACTTCGAGAAACATGAGTATTGTACCAACAAGAACTTCCTAAAATTCAGCAGGGAGAAGCGCAGATTTCTGTGCCTGGGGTGGAATAACCTCATGCATCAGCACAGGTTGGGAACTGAATGGCTGAGACTTGATGAAGGGAATCTGGGGCTTGTGGTTGATGACAGAATGAGTAAGAGACAATAGTCTGCTCTCACTACAGGTAGTGCAAATTGCACATTGAGTTATATCAGGAGAGACATGCCCAGCAGATCCAGGGAAATTATTATCTCCTTTACTCATCCCTGGTGAGACCAGTTTTGGACTTACCAGGATGTCAAGAACCTTAAAAAGCTCAGCAAATTGCTGCAAAGATAGTTAGTGGGGTAGGGCACATGACCTTCAAGGAGAAGGTAAGGGAGTTGGACTTGTTTAGTCTTAGCAAGAGGAGACTCGGGCGTGGTCTAATATCAGCCTACGTCTATTTGAAAGGAAACTGGAGGCATGATGAAGCCAAACCCTTTTCAGTAGTGGCAGAGAATGTAATGGGGCAACAGCTACAAGTTGTGGCTTGGGAGGTTGAGGTTAGACAGAAGTTTAAGACACTAACATAAAGCTAAGGAAACAGAAATAAATTCTGCTCAGTGGAAGTAGCAGGTCCAAAGGAAAGCCAACAAAGGAAGGCATAGGGTAGATCACAGCAACGTTGGGATTACCACCATAAAACAGAGTGAACAGTGAAGGGTTTCAAGACTGCTTAAAAAGGTGCACTCTGGAGGCTACATCTAACTAGCCAAAATAAGGAGTTGCTGGTCTGAAATGCTACAGTGCAGCATGTCCCCTGGATATGGGATGCAGGCTTAGATTTTTACAAACCCAAGGCAGAAATTAGAGGCATAAGGTCTGAGTTACTGTAATATTTCAGTTAGCAGTAAATGGAGTTATCCCATGTCCAAAGGGCAAATGGACTTAGTACTTTTCTAAAAAAGGATCAAAGATATATCTTGCAAGAAAAAATAGAGTTTTGGTAGTAAGAGAGGGATGATTTAGGTTTAGCTCTGGGTGTGGAAAATTCCAGGATTTTTTCTACAGGAGACTAGTACATACGACATTCAATGTCATTGCTAGACTGAACAAACTAGACCCTACCAAAAAAATTCAGAGAATAATTTTCAGAATTAAAAATCAAAGGCAATTTTGGAAGAACAATGGTCATTGCTGACCCATGCCTTAAGGCTCAGAACAAGTATCTAATAGAGCAAACACCTGAGGTTTAATGTGAGCAGGTCAACCTCACTTGAAACCTGCAAACGTTGTATTTTGTTTTGAACAAACAGGTGATAAACATTGGCAGAGCTACAGCTAAGGGTGGGCTTTAGATTGGAAAACACTGATTAAGGATATTGGTAGGGGGTGGCTGCACAGCCTATTTCCAGCTCCAGTTGTCACTGGAAAGGGAAGAGCTCACTGGTGAATAGAACTTGATTCAGAGGCACCAAACTGGGGAACACCAGTTGGAGCAGGAAGGAATTCAGGTGAATATGCTGAGGACAAGGGTGTCATAACCATTGAAGACTCTCAGGGCTGTCTTGGGGGGCATCCAATGAACAGAGATAGCAAAAAGTCCTAAGGCTTGCCAATTTTACAAAAAGTACAGGCCAAACAGAGTAAGAAGGAAAAAACAAAGCCGCTGTTAACAGTAGTTGGAAAAAATGCATCTTACATGCCTGGTTGTGTTTATTAGTTAGGATGCTAAGTCCTTCTAGTTTCTATCCTAAGATAGCCTCGGTAGAAGATATAGTACTCAGAGATATCACTTCTCTTTACTACATAGCATACTACATAGCTGGTAATGCCCAGCAGTGATCACAGCTCTGTGGGCATGAGCTCCCACAGTTTATAGTGAAATACACGTGCACACGTGCTGCTGCTGCTGCTTCTTCCCGTATCCCCAGTCCAGTGGGCTGATCACCACTGGTCAAATTGAAAAAGCAGCTTTTCAGAAAGGCTGGGCAGCAAGGTTGTGTTTAGCCCTGTTAACTCATTGAACTCTGTCAGTGTCTGCCAGCATAACTGAGGATTTAATTTAGCTTTTCATCACCCAGCACTAAGATACAACATCTATGGATGCAAGGCCACAGGTGTTTAATAGCGTGTAGCTAAGCTTTACAAATGTGGCTAATTATTATTCATTAGCATTGGTATTACATTGCTGGGTAGAGCTAAGGTTAGGAACCTTGCTTTGCTACAGTTTACTGAAAATGAATCTCAAGAGACAGTTTGTGGCAAAAATGCTCATTACTGAAATGATGAGGACATTCCCTATCATCTTCTAGATAGGGGACCAAGGCCAGAGTTTAAGTCTTGAATACTTCAAGGTTGTTAGTAATTACAATATCAGAGCTAGCACAAATATTAGTACTGTGGGATGAGTTGATTTTGAGTGCACGTAGATACACTTTGTAGAAAAGCCTGAATGTAGTAATCCACCTAAGCATGGTCTGTGGTACCAGGCAGCCTTGCAAAATGGGAGAATCTAACTGCCAGAGAACAGCACCTTGTGTCACGAAGCTTTCACTGCACTGCCTCACCTTTGGTGATGAACACATCTGAGCCACGAGATCAGAGATTTGAGCAGGATGATTAATACCGACTTCAGCCTGGGAGAATAGCATGAACGTACTGAAACAAAACATTTTGAGCTATGAGGCCCCATATCTGAAAAGACTGCCTGTACAAGACTTTGTGTCCCTTCAGCTCAGAAAGACCCTGAGCAAACTGATAAGGGATGACATGAAGAACATTTGTTACTGAATGTAAGATTTCCTGTTTAGCGTGCTTTCCCTGCCGGAATGCATTTATTGCTTTGTTTGTCTCACACATCATAGGTTATTTTCATCTCAGAAGCAGCTCTTTAAAAATTATCAGAATTTAGAAGAGGACAAAAATCTGTTGCAGTTTTTATGGTCAATTTTCAAATGTCATGTCTCAAGCCATATTCAGACAGAACTTCAAAGCCATCTTGTTAGAAACTTAAATAATTTCTTAACTCAGAAAGGAAGTCTTGACCATAACTAGTTAACACATTGTGAAATGCATAAAACTCTGTCTGCAGCAGTATTTAAAACTGTGAATTACAGCAAATTGGGGAACATGCTTTAAAAAATAGTATTACGTAGCATGGACAAAATCAAAACCCTTTAACTAGATTCTTTGTCTACAAAACCATTGGCATATCTGATTCTTCTTACTGGATTATCACTGTCGTTAGTTCCAAGGCACAAAAGCCCTCAGGAGCCACGTTTAATCTCATGTTCTATCTGTGGTGTTTGATGCAGGCTGGGAGAAGGGATAGATCTTGCCCCCCCTGGGCAGCTGTAGAGCTGCTTTACAGCAGTTTATTTTCAATAGTGAAAGGAGTTTTTCTAGGTCCTTTCTGTCTGTCACTATTAGAAACTCAAGACAAAGGCTGAAAGCAGTCTTGAGCTGCCTGAGACCCGCTGACATTTAATCAAGTCAGTGTTTTTAGCTTAACCCCAGTCTTGGTCAAGCTGAAAGCTCCAGATGCAGACATGAAAGCCAGACCTCAGCCCTTCCTTCTGTGGGTGTGATGATTTTCCAAGCAGGGTCCCAAGGACTCCTGGGCTACCTGCAGGAGGCCCACCCAGTTCTGATCTACCACCTTTTCATAAGGTCAGGCAAGAGCTCATGTAAGGACAAGCTTGCATGCTAACCCATCGGGTGATGGAGGAATGTGGTGGATTCTACCCCCAGAAGGCAACATTTGTAACCTTGGCTGCTGGAAAGCAGCCTCAGGGTGAAGTTAAATCCTTCAGGGCTTTTCAAGGATGAGATAATCCACATCCTTGGCTTGGCCAATTTGGTCCTTCACGCAAATTTGCAAGAGCAGCTTATCAGAATTGCTGGTCTAGGGAAGGTGCTGCAGAAAATGGATCCTCACCTATATCCAAGTGGCTTCAAAGGAGAGTCTGGCTGTTGGGAACCAGCCGCTGTCAGTGTTGCAGAGTAACTTGTACTCCCTGCCTGGATGATCACACAGAGCCAGCAGCACACTAAAAGCCCAAGGGGGAAAAAACCACAAACAACGTGGCTCGCGACAACTGCTGGTACCAAAAAGTGTCCTGGCTTCAGCAGCTGCCAGTGCCTCTTCTTAGAAGTCTGTCGAAACAGAACTTTCTTCACCAAAAGGGGAAATGTCCTTTTTTTCCAGCAGCTGCAGTGTACCGAACTAGACATTCTCAGAGCCACATCTTCTGTGTCCCCATTGCCAACATCCAGCAGCTACATACTCATGAGTTTTCCTGGCGAAGCATCAAACCTCCCTGGAATAATCTTAAGGGGCCTCAGTTAGTATGTTCCCTGGTACTGCAGAAACGCTGAGCCAGGGCACAGTGGTGTGATACTGAGCCTTCAGATCTGGTAAATATTTAAGGTTAGGATTAGCCACTATTTTAAAACACCTTTTTCTGATAAACAGTCGCTCATGCTGTGACACCCATAGTCCTTCCTGCAGTTAAATAACAATAATGATTCATTGTTGTAACTGATATGTGTTTCTGTTTAAATACTTAAATCCATTCCTTAATATAGGAGGTTTGCTTATAAAAGTGGAAAAGGAATGACATATCTATTCTGGCCTGAATGATTGACCAAAGATTTGAGGTGCTTACAGTTAGGAGGAAAGCCTGAACATTGTATCAGGTACTTTGTTCAATCCTTTTTTATTATGGGTGGGGACAGATCCCTCCTTTCCTGATCATAAGAGGAACGGAGGGATGTAGTAGCAGGAAGCAAAAAAAAAAGGGGGGGGGCGGGGATCTGGTAGCTGATGTAAAAGTCAACTTTGTGCTCTTCCGACTGTTTCTCATGTAAAGGATAAACACAAGGGATAGCTGCTGTTTTTGAGAAAGTTTAGCTGCATTTAAGATGGTTTTAAGTCCAGGAAACTCCACGGAGGAAGTGGGTAGCCCAGATGACAAGGGGTTTAGGCACAAAATGGGCATATATTGCTGTACAAAGTAGGAACAAACTGAGTAACTCTGGAAGCTGAACACGCCTTTTTCTGTTTATTGCTTTGTGCTCAATCTACTGATGGTGTAAATATTTGGAGAAGAAAAATGGCATAAACATCACAGGAGCAGGTGGAGAAGGGAGGCAGAGACATCCTGGAAAATGGGATGTGACCCTGCAAGAGACTGGAAGAAAGGTTTTCAGCCAGCTTCCTATAGAAAGAGGATTAGAGAAGCTCAGGTGGTTTCTTGTATTCGTAACCACTTAACCAGCACAAGACTTCAAAAAAGGTGTACCTAAAGCGCTGTAGTGCTGCATAAAAAGGGATTTAAAAAGATACTAAATGAAAATACTACTGGAAGTACTGACTTACTGTATACATTTGAAAAAACAGGCTACTAGCCTCAAGACTTTGAGTAAGAATCAAGGCTTTACTCTATTGACAGGAAACCAGAGTTGGAAAGAAATTCACTGCATTTTCCAAATATTACTTTTTTTTCCCCTTAAAGTGAGAAGGCTGCCAAGCAGCTTCTAGTGGAAAGAACAGAACCTGTATTTTCATATCAAATTATAGAAAATTAGAGTTGAAGGGGACTCAAAATGGGAATCTGTCTGCCTCTTTGGAAAAAGGATCAAGTAAATGTAGCCATCCCTTATCAAGTTTTTTTAACCAGTTTTAAAATCCTCCAGCAATAGAGTTTGAGGGTTCTCTAGGTAATGTCTTCTGAGATACATTACTTTAAGAAAGTATTTTCTATTTTTTGTTCCTGTTAGTTCTTTCTTGTCATAGACTGAGGGCACTTGGTGAACAAATTTTCCTTCTAATATGTAACACTCTCGATAACATTTCCATGTACAGGAAGGCTAGCAGTTTTGCAGCTTTCTTTCTCTGTGTGTTTCTGTGGCATTTCTACTGGTTGTCTTCCCCTTTTAGTATTTTGAAAAGCAAAACAAACTTTATTTTTAAAACGTTTCCTTATAAATCTTGTTTCCTAAAGTGCTTGCCAGATTCATAGTTCTTAACTCAAGTGGCTCTGTTTTCTCTACATCTTTTTTAATATGCAGTATCCAAAACTGGCATTGAAATCTGGATGTCAGAGGTGCTGAAGGGTGTCTCTGCAGATTTGTTACTCAAAAGGGGCTAAATGAATGGCAAAGTTTACCTCCTGTGTTTGACTTAGAGTAGTCCTGCTAATATGTCCCAGGGTGACATTTGCTTAGTTGCCCAAATATCATACTTTTTCATATTCTGTTTTTAGATCCTATTCTGTGCTATTGCTGCCTTATGAGTTTCTCTTCTTTTTCTATTTGATCTGTGAGTTCTCATTTCTACATTTTTAATAAATTAATTCATTTAGGCCATTATTCTGTTTAACAAGATCATTTTGAGTGTTGAACCTGCCTGCACAGGTTGGTGCCAGTTCCTCATGTACACTGGAATTCTATTTTACAGTGATATAAAACACAAACTGAAAGGGGCTATTTGATATGCCATCCCTGTTGGGTCACAATTACTGCGCCCTGCTCTGTATCACACCACTGAATTTTGTGGTTACTTTGTAGGAGTTTTGTGTAGACCATATATCCCTGCTTTCCTTATGAGAATGTTATAGCGAAGTCTTACCCAAAGTTTTATTACAAATGAAATAAATTTTGTCGGTTGCTTCCCTGTCATCAGCACGATGAGTGTGGTGGATTGACCTTGGCTGGCTGCCAGGTGCCCACCAAGCTGCTCTTTCACTCCCCCTTCTTAACAGGATAGTGGGAGAAAATGAGATGAAAAGCTTGGGGGTTGAGATAAGAACAGGGAGATCACTCGCCAATACCATCATGGGCAAAACAGACTCAGCTTGGGGAAGATTAATTTAATTTATTGCAATTAGTAACAGAGTAGGACAATGAGAAAAAAAAGGAAAACTAAACCCACCTTCCCCCCCATCCTCCTTTCTTCCCAGGCTCAACTTCACTCCTGACTCCTCTACTTCCTCCCCCTCGAGCAGCACAAGGGAATGGGGGTTGGGGTCAGTTCATCACATGTTGTCTCTGCCGCTCCTTCCTCATTACGCTCTTCCTCTGCTCCAACATGGGGTCCAACCCACAGGCTGCCGTTCTTCACAAACTGCTCCAGCGTGGGTCCCTTCCACGGTGTGCAGTCCTTCAGGCACAGACTGCTCCAGCGTGGGTCCCCCGCGGGGTCACAAGTCCTGCCAGAAAACCTGCTCCAGCGTGGGCTCCTCTCTCCACGGGGCCACAGGTCCTGCCAAGAGCCTGCTCCAGCACGGGCTTCCCACGGGGTCACAGCCTCCTTCGGGCATCCCCCTGCTCCGGCGTGGGGTCCTCCACGGGCTGCAGGTGGAGATCTGCTCCACCGTGGACCTCCCTGGGCTGCAGGGGGACAGCCTGCCTCACCATGGTCTTCCCCACGGGCTGCAGGGGAATCTCTGCTCCGGTGCCTGGAGCACCTCCTCCCCCTCCTTCTTCACTGACCTGGGGGTCTGCAGGGTTGTCTCTCACATATTCTCACTCCTCTCTTCCAACTGCTGTTGTGCAGCAGGTTTTTTCCCCTTCTTAAATATATTATCACAAAGGCACTGCCACTGTCACTGATGGGCTCAGCTTCAGCCAGTGGCAGGTCCATCTTGGAGCCAGCTGGCCCTGGCTCTGTCTGACATGGGGGGCAGCTTCTGGCATCTTCTCACAGAAGCCATTCCTGCAGCCCTCCACTACCAAAACCTTGCCACATGAACCCTGTACAATAAGTTACCACATCAGAAAAGAAACTAAATTCCCTTACCATGCTTTACTCTTGACAAAACTGTGCTGGCCATTTCTTAGCACCATATTATCTTCCAAGTGCTCACAGGTCATTTCAAATTTTGTTCCAGTAGCTTTCCACATTCAGCTGAATTCCTTGGACTTGTTCCTCTTCTTCACTTCCACCTTCTTAAAGGCATGTACGACACTTCACCCTCCATAATTCCCCAGGGCTCACCTCACTGCAGTCAACTTTTAAAGGTTCCCTCTTTTACGGATTTTTCTAGCAAAAGCAAGTAAACAAGAACATACTTGGTGACACATTTGCTGGTTCTAGTTGCACACCTCTGTGTTCCTCTTTCTTCCTAAGGTTTTTATTTGGCCCGTGTTTATGAATTTTTTCTTTCTCCAATCTAGATGATGCCTATTCCACATTTGAATTCTGCACAAGAAGCCAGAGTTTTTGGCACACTCTTGATTGACTTTTGATAACACAGCTTCTGCTTTAACAATCTGCCATTTGTCATAACCATACAGTTAGCAACAAAAGGTCTCTGTTAAGTGTTTAATGCCAGGCACAATCCCAGCAATCAGGGCTGGTAGACTGAGGAGGCTATGCAGCATATGAGGTAGGAAGAAGCCAGAGAAAAAACAGAGGAAAAGTGTGGAGTTGTTGTCTAGGTTCTGTATAAATACAGCTGGATGTTTTATTATCTTTAAAAGTGGAGGATTTCCCTTTGGTAATAGAAATCAGAAATCTAATGGTGTGAATATTCCACTTAGTAAAACAAAAATTGCAAATCACGAATATTTTTTGTTTTACTCTCCATAAATATGTTTGCTTCAAAAAAATCAGCAATACCCTAGAATAGTTCCTTGTAAAAAGAATCAACTGTAACAAACCTATTGGTTAGAATTAACTTTTGTTAATTTGCAGCAACATTTGTAACAATAGTGACATTTCTTCCTACAGCAGTGTTGCTTTACAGAGCAGAATAAAACTATACTACAGCCCAGATTCATCTGCTATCCTTCTTCACATGTGCTGGCCTTAGAAAAGGTTCATAAAGATCATATAATGAAACTTTATTTATAGACAGGTTTTTTGTTTGGTTGAGATTTTTATTTGGGAGGGATGGGGGCATTTGGTACGTATTGCTGTCTATATCTGGAAAATAATCATCATAGGTTCTCCAAAATATATAAAAAAAAATTGGAAAAATGTTCAGGGTGTTTTGAGTTGATCTGAAGAAGCCTTCTGAGGTTGCAGCATGCCTAATAAGAGTGGTACTGATAACTTGCAAGTAACAGGAAATAAAATCCTGTAATCAAAGCTAAGGTGAAGAGAAAGGTCTTCTCATTTAAATTCTTAAAAACAGAGTGCCAGTGAAGTGTGGAAGCATTTAGCATAAAACCTCATTTCAGGGGAATTAGCAGTGTAAATAGTGCCCAGTACATAACAACATTTCGTGTTTGTATCACTAAATTGTGCAACCAAAGAAGGATTCAGCAACTGATGGACACCTATACTGTCCAAGAAAAAGCAATATCCCCTTTAGGATGGTATTATTCCTTAATCAAGTCTTGTTTAAATTAATTCTCTTCCCAAAGGGGTAAGATTTGGGTGACCTTTTCAGGGCATTATATTAAATTGTGCTTTGTTTATTGAGCACTTTTGAAACAGCTTGGACCAAAATGCATTTTTGCTTAATAAAATGAATCTGGATGGGTTCCATTATCCTCCCACTCGCTGAAGCCCACAGCACTAAATGGGTGTAACAAAAAGAAGAATTTGGCCATTGACCAGCTCCAGTGAGTCAAACTGGATCACATAAAGCTGTCCCCCTGTTAGAAACTGTAACAGAGGGCTGCTGCTATCGTTGCGTTTCCCTGCGACCTCACAGCGTGCAGGAGGCTTCAGGGGAAGGGACCTTTCCAGTGGGTTCACAGAATCGCAGATAATGGTGGAGGCTGGAATGGATTTCTGGAGGTCATCTGGTCCAAACCCCCTGTTAAAGCCAGTTTCCCAGGGCCATGTCTAGGTGGTTTTTTTGGTATCTCTAAGGAGGGAGACTTCACCACCTCCCTGGGCAACCTGTGCCAGTGCTCAGTCACCCTCACAGTAGAGAAGGGTTTCCTGATGTTCAGTTGAATTCTCCTGTCTTTCAGTTTGTACCCATTGCCTCTGGTGCTGTCAGATTCACCTCAGAGCTGAACGGAGGATGCTTAGAGACAAGAAAGGCCACGTTGTATCGCCAGGTGGCTTGTCTTCCAAGACCGATATTCAGACTTCATACTTCTGGATTTTTCCCTATGGCAGAGTCCTTGCTTACGGAGCTGGAGAGCCTGCGGGAGTTTTGGTCAGAGGGTCTCCAGTCCCATCAGGTTGTCTTGGTGTGGAGCTAGCTGATTGTTCAGATCCCCACCTTGGTAGGTGCTCTCCACAATGCAGAGACATACAGAAAAATCCCCACCTGGGCATTTGTGCCAGGGTCCCTCTGTGAGGTTGCTTCTCTGAGCCTGCTCTTCCCACGTAAGCCTGACCGTACGCTCCAGCAGACGAACTATTCTGCTATGGGCAGGGAGGGATGTCTAAGGTGAAATCTATCCATGTATTTGCCTTCCTGGGTTTTTGTACCATTCTCATCTCTGTGTTTCCTTTTTAGATCCTCTCACCTGGGATGTGTGGAAGCACAGTCCTTTTCCATTCACAGAAGCAGAGGATACTGTATGGCCCCATGCATTTTATTTTAGGATATGAGGGTTACATTACATATGAGGGTTGCCTAATCCAACACATCAGCCAGCCAAATTGGCCAACCATGTTACCGGAGGGTTTTCTTTTTTTGCTCAACCAGGGAGCTAAATGCTCTCTCTGCCTGGAAAAATTATCAAGAAACACTGTTGCAGAGAAAATGTTTTGGAAGCATCATCCCAAATGGGGATTAGACTTGCTTTAACGAGGGTAATCTGGAATTGGAAAGCTGCACACACATCTGAGAGCGCCTGGTGACATGTGGAAGCGTAAAGGTGAGACTGACTCATAAAAGTGCACTCGGGGCCATTTTACAGCAGTAATTCACAATGTATCTGATCCAAAACAAAGCAGGATTTGCTTGCCCTCAGGGATCACTGTGTACATACAGAGGAAACAAAGGGCTTACATCTTTCAACACAAAATATTTCAGTATAAATAGCTCACAGGATCGCAGCTAATCTCTAAGGCCTTCTGTCAACCAGCTGCAGAAGAGGGAGGAAAGGAACAGCTTTTGGTGAAGGGCATCTTCAACATGCAGGGTGGGCTTTTTTATAGCCTAAAAGCCCCATGCTTGGTGCTCAGTTCTGCATTGAAAAACCATGAGGGATGATTACTTTAAGCAGGAGAGGCTCCTTCAAAAACCAGGGACTGTGTCTTCTCTGTCCCTGAGAGAGAGGACTGTAGAACAGGGTCTGCACAATTTTATCTCCCATCTGTGCTCTGGGGTTATGTCTGCCCTGTTCAACAAAAGCCATCCAGGGAAGAAACTGAGGCAATGAACCTCTGACAGTGCAAAACCACTTCTTCTCTCCCAGGATCTGGCGTGGACTAATCCAGCCATCTTTGCCTGAGACAAAACCCCAACATGGTGTGGGTGACACCTCCCCCAGGTGGCCTTCCCCAGTGGCAGTGAGGGTGAGACCAAACCGGGTGCCTTGCACTGCTTTTATCATTATCCCTGCTGTCTTTGAACCCCCAGGCTCTTCTGCTTTCCCCTAGGGATGTGCCGTCAGCTCCATATTATAAAATCACCGCCCTGGTGGACCTTGTGGTAGGAGCCAAGGATCACTTCCTAGAGTGGATAAGTGTTTAGCAGTATAAATACAGCCTGACAGGGCAACACGGCTGGTTGCCTGATGCCTGGCCTACTTTTCAGTGAAACTGTAGCATTTTAAGGGCAGAAGGACAAATCCTATCAACCAGCTTGTCCATCTGCTATCAGCCACAGAAGGTTGTCACAGAGGGATGCAAGGAAGAAGGTTGTCTAAAAGTCAAGCAAGGGCAGGCAGGTAGTGTGGGCTTTGTGTGTACACACCTTTGAGGTGCATAGCCTTGTAAGAACAGCCTAAAATTTCCATTCAAGCATAAGTTCAAAATTATGGGAAGCATCTAAGCAGAAATTTGGGAGTTAACCTCATAAAGGCCTTCCTTATGTGCTCGGTTAACAAGGTCTACAGATCTGATGTTAGCTCCTCAGGTTACTCAAACCAGGTGACCACAGAACCTCAGAGGACTGACCTTCTGATTTCCAAATGTTTGTGAGAAAATTAATGGAAATCAGGGTCAGATTTGCAAAGGCACAGGGGAGAAGACGGAACAGACTAGATTTTTTTTTTTTTCTTATTTGCTAGATACACATGCAGAACACATGTTTTTCTCGGCTTCACTTCAAGACAGTTTAATTGACAACATATTAGCCTGGGAAGGAAGAGCAGTTGACAGAGGGTTTAAAAACACCCTTTCCTATGGATACCTTAGCTGGTGGTGTAGCTACTGAGTAGGTAAGTAGTGCAATGGCACTGTGGCCCAGAGGCCTCAGCATTTGCTGGTGTAAAGACAAGGTGGGGAACACCACTGGCAGTCAGGTGGATTGGTGGCCTCAATGCTTTCCTTCCACCGAGACTGTCAATGCTCCATGCAATGCAAGGGAGCCAAGCCCATTCCTGAGGTGAGCAGCCAATGGAAGGAAATGTTGTTCTCATTCACCTGCTGTAGCAATCCAGCGGCGTGACTGATGTGGTGACGGTTGCAAGCAAGCCAAATTGCTCGGGACAGTTATGAAATTGTGAAAGACCATTTCTGCCAGCTTAGTTTGTCTCTTTTTGATATGCACACACCCTGCTGCTACAAAGAAGATAAGGAGAAGTTTCCTTCATTCAGACACACTGGGAAGAGGCTGGCCTCCCTTCTGCTGGAGTCTTTGAGAAGGAGCCAATCCTCCCTGACAATGGTTAACTGCTGGAAGAGGTGGTGGGCAGGGATGCCTACATGTAAGGAAAGGCCAGGAGTGGCTCGTTAGCCTGTTTAATATTTCAGCTGCACAGGGACAAAGACTGCTCTATGCACAGCAGAAATATTGTGGAAAGTAACTGACTGTAACCACCCACTGAGATATGCTCTACTTTTAGTTGAATCCCAGTGTTTTCCCCATAAAAAACGTGATGCTCCATGGTAGGACTTTGTGTTCAACTCCAGTGTTGAACACAAGGCAGTAAAAGCACATTTCATCATGCAGTGAGAGATGACCCTGCAACAAAACAAACCGCTCTCAAAGGACCTGTGGCCAGACATTGGCCGGACCTCAGGAATGCCAAGCCCTAGGCTTTACGTACACAGTCCTCACAATGAAATCCAGAGATAAGATTCCCTAAACAGTGCAGAAACATGATCTAAACATGCAGAACAAGGACTGCCTACCCAGCAGGAAACATGAGGTTCATGCGTTTGCTGAACTGCTGTTCTACTCTGGATTTATATATCTGAAGCAGAAAAGAAATGGAGATATCACTATCTGCTGGGGATGAAGAGCCTTCTCCTGAGAGCCGGATGACTGCTTTGTATGGGATGTCCCTCTGGACCCAGGCATTTTCTGCTCTTGGCTGTACCATGACCCAGCTTCAAGAGGAGTACTGGAGCAGTGGCCCATTCAAAACTGTCTGTCACTTATTTCAGGGTACTTTCCAGACAGGTAAGGGATGTGCTGTACAAAAAGTGTTCCCATATAAAAGATGCCTGCCATTATTCATGATATATCAGTGCTGCTGATGCAAGCAAGAATTGTGCAGAAGAGTTATGAAACTGTAGAAGACAGTTTCTGCCTGTGTATCCCATCTTTCTTTCCACTTTGTCTCAAGCTGAAATCAGGGTGTCCCTCTCCCTACCTAGTGTCTAGATCCCAGGAATCTCTCTTCCCTCGCTGGGGCAATTATCAAGGCTCACAGCTTGGCGCACTAGGCTCTATGGAGCTATGGTGGTTGAGTGAAGTGAGGGAATGAATATAGGGTTTCTCAGCTTGGCTGGTGGTTTTACATCTTTTTGAGATCTTCTTGCTGGACTCTGCTGTCCCAGCGTTCTTTCCCCTGCTATCCTGGCTGTCAGTGACTGCCAACCACCCTACAAGCAGGGCAATTTATGGGAGCACTCTTCAGTCAGCTGCTGATGAAAATCAGCCTAGACCAACAAGCTGACCAATGAAAGTAATCCAGCTGGTTTTCCGTGAGGAAAATAAACAAGAGTCCCACAAGTGTCTCATCCAGTAGATTGGCAGTGACAAGCAGCTGAAAGGGGTAACTACTGATACAAGCGCATCCCAGAAGGATGTCTAACTAGGCGGACATCTCTGTTTGGGTTCCTATCAAACTTTCCTCTGCCTACAAGGGAGTGTTCCCAGGAGAAACAAAACCTTTTCCTGCCTATGCTTTCAATATCCAAACACATTTCACAGAGATCTATTTCAGTTGAGATCTACTCAGCAGATCATATGTCCAGGGCAAGCCTCTCTGAAAGAGAGCTTTGCTCTGTGTGTTGGTCTTAATCATCTCCTAACTGTTCTCATGCCATTACACTCACTTAGGAAACTGATCCCTATCTCCCTGACAGAGCATTTCTTTTCAGTTCCCATTTAAATACGCACATATGTTATTCTCCTTGGAGTCTGCACAAAGCCCTGCATTGTGCGCTACACAGGGTACTAAAACTAGCACAGTTGGCTTAAACTTGCATTTTTCAAAGATTTCCCCCTCCTCTTTTCAGCAAAACAAAGCCTTTTGTATCCTTGTGGCCAAAATGATTCAAGAAGGGGAACCACAAAGCATAAAGAGCCCCCAGCTCCTCTCACATTGCAGTTCAGAGTCCATTTCCCAGCGCAGTGTGAACACAAGGGACCATCCTATGGCACTGTCCTGTATAATTTGCTTTTCAGAGTATTCCTGAAGGGAATATCTGAGACCAGAGATGAATATTCATGCCATTTTCTCTGCCAGTCTGCAGAGCTGGTAGCCCTGTATGTTTCCTTCCCCTTCCTGTGATAAAGGATTCCTGTAACATCATCATTGTGTTTTGGTTTACCTTCTGAACCTCCAACATCTTCGTGATTTTCATAATGACTTTTGGCAATGAGCAAGGTGAATATACTGGAATTAGAAACATATTTTTTTAATTCAAGATGTGAGTGAGTGCCTTTCTCTGGAAATGAAACAACAGAGGTTTGGGAGGCAGAGGGCAGGACAGGAGGAGAAAAATATATTAAAAATAAGGTGTAGGGAAAAGAAGATCAGAGAGGCAGAGCTGACTCAAGACTGTACCAAACACGGAGATAAACACATGCATGTAGTAGCAATGTTTTGCTCCCTGGATCAGCCCGACCACAGAACTTGTTCAGTGACTGGTGCTTGTGAAATAGCAGGCGAGCACAGAGGCTGTAAATAACCAGTCCCCTATCAGCACTACAGCGGTATCAACAGCAACACACACCCTGTCTTGGGAAAACCCCAGAGCGGCAGTGGCAATCAATGAAGGTTGAACATGAACATATAAGGAAAGCTCTTATCACAATATTGAGTAAGAAAGCACGTGAAGTTTCAGCTGTGCCCATTTCATTGCCTGGCACCTTGTCTTGAAGCCAGTCCTTCCAACCTCCCCTGGATCCCAACCAAACCAAAAGGCCGTTCCCTTTGCATTGTGGACTTTCAGTAGAGAGACCCTCTAGCAGAGACCCTCCTGCTCCTCTGTGGCATGGGAGGACATGCTCCACCAATCATGGTGGCCATACAGGAGGTACATAAAAGACGACAGCACAGTCACGAGTAATTATCACCACGGGAGCAAGCAAAGATACAGCGTGTGACACGAACTCTTCAAGGGATGAGAAAGGTTGTCCTTATTTGGGTCCTGGCAAGAGTCAGTTCTACAAAATGTCATGTAAATTCTGTCCCTATTCTCCATGTGTGAATGCTTGTAACTGTGGTGTTCCATGATGAGGTACGGAGAGGACTAAAAAACAGTTCCCGAAGGGCAACTTATATGGAGGCTAAAGTAAGGCAAAGCCTGAGGATTTAGTTTTGCTGGACGTATAAGGCTGGGCCGTATGCCAGTTCATCTAAAAAAAATAGAATAATGATGACTTTTCTGCAGAGAGCCAGCAGCAAGTGCCCCAGACATGGAGGAGCTGCAGGGGCAGACGCAGGAGCTCCCCGAACTTCTGTGAATTCGTCAGAGCAGAACCCCTCTTGCGCTGGGCTGTGGTGTGCTGGGAGGCAGCACTGGGCATTTGGGAGATGGGTGGCAGGCAGGAGCCAGAGCAGACCCTGAAGGGAGACCTGGCCGCAGTGATGGTCTGAGCTAAAGCTCTCCCCTCCGCAGGGGCAGCAGCTGGGTTTGGTGCTGAGCTCCTGGAAGTGTCCTGGGGGCAGGAGTTCTCCAACCTTCAAAGACTGTTAATGACTGGCTGATAATTTGGGACAAGGTTACCTTTGTCTGCAGAAGGTGGTATTAGCTAGTCCGGGTCATTAATGAGGCTGGAAAAAGTATAATTCACTGACAAAGCTGAATCACCAGTTGTCTTCACTACAGAGTCTTGTACCAGGTCATATAGTTAAACATAAATTATAGTTGTCTGTTTGTTTTTTAATCTGTTCTATATTTGGCCTATAAACAGACATATTGTGACTGAAAGCCTAGTTTTCCCCTTTTATCTACTAAAGTCATATTCCATAACTTGAAGAAAACAAACTCTAATGCAATGACTAAAATACTCCTTTCAAAACACTTTACCATGCCCATACATTTCTCAGTTGGCAAAATATATTATTCACCCATTGTATGGTTAGATAACCTTAGGCACAAGATTATAAAGGAACTAGTCCATTCCGAAACAATAAGTACACATGGTAACTGGAAACACTGTAGCCTTATAAAACAGCCTTATAAAACTATAGCCTTGTAATTTACCCTAATTAGCCAGTGACAAACCCTCTGGCCCTTTGATTAGATTGCTTTTTGCATCTGAGCTTTCATTCTGTTCATGCCGGGTGCAGTATAGACATTCATTTTCGGTGAATCAGTGACAAAACCGTTAGTCATCCAAGATGACTGACTCACAGTCCCATGATTTTATGCAACAGACATAGTGGATGGTTTTAAATACGTAGTAACACCATTTCACTGAAATCAACGTTTTGGAAAAAAGCAGATCAATTCCTCAGAGATACTCCACACATCAATAAGTGTAATACAGAGTTGAGTCTAATTCACCAGACAACACACCAGCTAGTTATCTGAATCATTTTGATTGGCAGGTCAGCTATAAAGATCTTTAAATCAATTAAACAATTTCACTCTAGGCTCTTTGCTTGAAATGGCTTTAAAACACAAGGTACGATTCCTGCTAGACAATCCTGGGAGAAAGTAAACACACTGTGAATGATTAGCTAACTTGACCTCAGCTTTCAAGTGTAACAATTTCTTTTATATGGAAAGTTGGTAAACGCCAATGAAAACTGATGTGTGACTGCAATTAACGTTGCTGATTACTGTCGCTGTTTTGCCACCCACATTCTTTAAGAAGCCACTAGAAAAATGTTCTCTTTTCAAAGCTCATTTAGCAATGCTATCACGAGGTGCACAGGTCATGGTTTTCGCAGTGGCACAGCACACTAAACTTTCATGCTCTGCAGTATTTTGTGCACAGGCCTGTTTTTTTCCACTTGGACAGCAACACACCAGATTTAGTTACTCCCGATTTACTCCAGCAGGAGGACGTTCATCCCCTTTGCCACCAACTGTTTTATAGCATGAAATATTATCCACAGTTGCCAAGCATGAAACCTAGGTGAAGAAGCTCAGCTAGGTGAAGAAGCCCAGGTAAAGAAGGAAGACAGGTTTGGTGGCAACCTGAAAACAATGCTGACATGCCATAGTACTGGTCAGTGCCCTACAAGATGGAGCTTCCCAGAAGGGCCCTAGAGCAGTGGGACTCTGATGTTGGGAGGCAAAGAGTGGGACAGGGAGAAAAAGAAGATAAGCATGAGCTGAGCAAGGGTGGAAATGCAGGAAAGACTTTGGCAAGGTCAATGAGCTTGACTGGAGCAAGAGCTTTGAGCACAGTGACAGGAGAATGGTGAAAAAGAAGGAAACCTTTGGACTTTGTCCATTGGCATTATTTGAGGCTGTGTATCATTTCTTTGTGTACCTGGGAGCACACCGCTGGAGATATTTTACACGTGCAGGAATCTGGGCAGCTGACACCCGTGTGCAACAGAGTGACATGTTTTCTGTGCTGGCAGAAGCAGGGTTGATATTTGGACTTTGGAAGGGCTCAGAGGAAGTGGACTCGTGGACAGCAGTTTCAGAATGGATGGAGATGTGGCACACAAATAATACTTAGACCAAATAAATGCTCAAAATATTTGGTCTTGCTGAAGCAGCAAGACTGCTATGCAAGCAAAGGGACAAGTAATAAGGTCTGTGGGCAGATGCAGTTTGTTCAGTGGTTGTGTGTAAGATAGACACAAATAAACTAGACATGAAGGCAGGAGCTTCCAAGACGTGGACTATTTGTGCCCTTCTTGAAGAGCTGCTTCACGGGTGACTGTGAGCACGAGGCACCTCAATCCACATGGAGGTTTCACAAGGACCTGGCCATCGCACTGTCCACAGGACTGTCAGCAGAGCCTGTGCCTCAACAAAGTTAGCAGCATCCAGGCTGCCTGAAGCCATGTTAAGCCTTCCTGTCCTTGCTTGGATGAGGACAAGAATGAGGACATTAAAGACCCCAGTGAAGATGGCCTCTAACTCCTGCTGAGGAAGTCCTTCTGCATTTACACACTGGATGGCTGCAGAATGTCCCTGTTGAAGGCACCTGGCATACCCAGAGAAACAGACAGACTCAGATGGACACAGAGAGGAGACCATAACTGGTAGGAGCTGGCCTGGGAAGGTCCAAACATACAAACTCTAAAGTCAAATACCAAGAGGCAGGAAGTAGAATCTTTACCAGCAGAAACGAAGTGCTCAATGACACAGTCCAGCCGGGGTTTTTTTCAGGGATGTGAAGATCTATATAGATTGAAAACAATCAGCCTTTTTTTCCCCCTCTCATTTCTATGAATGGAAAGAGAGTCTGAAACTTTCCCCTGTGAAAGACAAGGTTGAAAACAGAGATGATGGTTTAGCATAACAGAGCTAAGGCAGAAGAGGTCCTCAGAGAGATAAGTATGTGAATAAAAATATTTATCATGCTGAAAACACTACATTTCCTGAGACAAAAACAACTAGGTAATTCACATCTTGCATGGTTGCCAACAAGATCTGTAGCAAAAATAATAAATCAATTGTGCATCTTTAATCACTCATGAAAACCAGGCACAGTGGCTCTTTACCATATACAGGCTATCTCAATGCCAAAATGGAGGAATACTAAGTCACATACTTCACGGTCAAAAAGATGCCAATGAGACATCTTTTAGTGTAATGTGCTTGTTGCTCAGCTGTTTCCAAACACTTAACAATGAATTATTAATTAAAGGGAGGTACTGCTGTTTGGTAGAGCTGATGATTTGCAGACAGCAGATCCAAAATATTTCCCTAGACCTGCCATTACGTTTTTCTGTCTTTTCTTGGCAAACAATTCAGTCTTTATAAGTTTCAGCTTGTCTATCTGTAAACAGAGATAACATCTGCACACTAATATATTAAACAAACTTAGCTTTTCCTTCCATTTGCAAGCTGTCCATTAGCAGCCTGATTCTGTATGTGAATCACCACTGGTCAACACATTTCTTTACATGTGCTGGTTACAAGCATGGTATTTGTTATCTAAAACTGAAACACTGATAACCAGAACTATTTTGGCTCACTATTCCAATTTTTTCTGTAGTTAAAGAATATAAAGCTATTCTCTCTTGGGCACACTGGGGAAAAAAAAAAGACATTTATAATTGAAAAGGAGGATGTGCTTAACATGGAGTAAACCAAATGCTTTCATTGATATATTATTTAAAAATTTGTCACCAGGATGTTTGCAATGGGTTAGTATTGCTGAATGAGAAACAAATTAGTTTCTGACTCCAGGGCTGCAAGCAGAACAGTTCACCACTACCTCACTCCATTCACAGTTCAGTCCTAATGTCACTTAGCATGTGACAGGCAGAAAGAAAATCATAAATGCTCTGTACTCATTTTGAAGAGTAATGATTAAAATACCAACAGAAAGCCAAATCCTACCTTCTTCTGCACAGCAGTGGAAGAAAGAATAGGGGCAAATTGACTCCGTTCCTTCCTCCGCACCAGCTGGAGACTTTCCAAATCTGGTGCTTAACAGAGTGGTAAGCAGAACATCAATTAAATAGAACATGGGCACAGTTCGTACACCGTGACCTGGAGAGGTCAAGCTCCCAGCCCTACGCTGAAGCTGAATTGCTGTGGTGCATCTTACAGGCAGTTTCCCATTGCCACCTCACTAAGCAAAAAAAGGGCAAGCTCTGCCTATACTTTTCTGCCTATTTCTGTGTTTGCATTTTGTAGTGCTAGTCAAATTTAAGGGCAATTCATGCTGTGGCCTTGGGAGTTGTGGGAGTTGCAAATAGCAGACAACAGAGTCTGTGTTTGTTTTGTATCTCTGGGTTAAGAAATCAAATCAACTGTATTCCTTCCATAGAGAGGGGAAATGATTATCATAGCATATTGCAATCTCTCACAGTGTCACAGATTTGATCTTTAATGAAAACGTCTTTAAAGAAGCTGGTACTTAGACTAGAGTTTTAGCAGTCTCAGCACTGTACCTGTTCTGTTTTACTGCATCTCATACAAAATGCATCTGCAGACTCCTACAGATGCTGCTCAGGCTGTAGGGTTTCGATCAGAAGTGCCTTTTAGTAAATGACCAAAATAAGGAGGGTTCTAGTTATTTATCACAAACATGTAGAGAATTCATTTCACCTCGTTTTAAGCTGAGTGCCTTAAACATATGCATCATCACAATAAACTTGTGAGGATGGAAAATACTGTAACCTCCATGTCCTGGTTTCGCCTGGGATAGAGTTAATTTTCTTTCTAGTAGCTAGTATAGTGTTATGTCTTGGATTCAGTATGAGAAGAATGTTGATAACACACTGATGTTTTCAGTTGTTGCTCAGTAGGGTTTAGACCAAGTCAAGGATCTTTCAGCTTCTTATGTCCAGCCAGCAAGAAGGTTGGAGGGGCACAAGAACACAGCCAGAGCAGCTGACCCAAACTGGCCAATGGGGTATTCCATACCATGTGACATCATGCCCAGTATATAAACTGGGGGGATTGGGCCTGGGAGGGGTTGCTGCTCAGGAACTAACTGGGCATCAGTCAGTGAGTGGTGAGCAATTGCATTGTGCGTCACTTGTTTTGTATATTCCAATCCTTTTATTATTATTATTATCATTATTATTATCATTATTAGTTTCTTCCTTTCTATTCTATTAAACTGTTCTTATCTCAACACACGAGTTTTGCCTTTTTCCTTCCAATTCTCTCCCCCATCCCATGGGGTGGGGGAAGTGAGTGAGCAGCTGCGTGGTGCTTAGTTGCTGGCTGGGGTTAAACCATGACACTCCATTATATACTTAAGGAAACTGAGGCAAGGACAGTCTAGCAGCAACACTCCAAAATAGCACTTAGGTCCCCAAAAGAGAACTTAGACAGAAATTGGGTATTAAACCAAAGGAGATATCCACAGAACAGCCACTAAATAACTTTGATACTTAGGAGCCCAGAGTTTCCATGAAATTACCTTGATACCTGTAGACCATGGCGCTGAGGGTGTCTGCAGCAGGCAGCAAGCACTGAAGCCGTCACAGCACACTGCTCCTACACTGATACCACTGAGCCCCTTGCTGCGACAGCCACAGCCACGAGCCCTCAGCATCAAGCTGGATGTGTACAAGTGCACATTTTGCCCAGTGTCCCAGTGTCAGGATGTGTGCAGGGGGACTGATGAGCATCACTGCTCCTCTAGCCCAAGAGGACCCTACTGTCCCTGGTGGGGAGGACATACTCATGGGAGGAGACATTAAAGCTGGGACCAGGGGAAACAAAGAATGGGAGAAAAACAGTCTCTCCCCTCCCCTTGAGGATGTACTGCCTAGCATGCAAGATTCAGGGAACAACAGGGAGTGTGAGACAGAGCGAGGTGCTCAAGCCAGTAAAGAGGTCTCCTATCCCTGAGCAGGGAAACCAGTTTTCTGTTTCCTTTTTGGATTGTTAATGCATTTTTCTTAAAAGAGTCATTGGACAAAAAATGTCCACAGGCACATAGGACCCATACAGAATGATTTCCAGGGAAAACCTCATGTTAACGTAGAGTAAAAGCCACAGGGGAGTGGGAGGGGAAAAAGAAACCTCAGTAGAATTTTGTCATTAAAAGCACCAAACCACTCAGTTTATGTTCAACCACAAAATACAGTGTGGCAAGAAGTTTGTGTCCCAGGGAAAGTCATGCCTCTGAAGGCCTTTTGTACACCCACAGTAGGACTTTACACCACCCTGTGTAGGAAGGCTTCAAGCTTTCCTTAGGTGGCTGGTGGCAGTGTCCCAAGTCAACTGGAGGCCTTCAAGTTCAAAACAAAACAGAACAATCCCTTCCTAGGGAGTTTCTTCCCATCAAGCATTTTTGTGAGGAGTCCAACCTCTCCCGAGAGATCTGGCAGTCAAAATCCAGAAAGCA
Organism: Harpia harpyja; assembly: GCF_026419915.1. Classification (NCBI taxonomy): domain Eukaryota; kingdom Metazoa; phylum Chordata; class Aves; order Accipitriformes; family Accipitridae; genus Harpia; species Harpia harpyja. The sequence continues at coordinate 71,044,816 of NC_068944.1, forward strand.
AATGTTTAAGAGCTTCCTTCGCCCTTCTCAATCGCCTTGGCTGCTCTGGCAAGGAGGCTGCTTTTATTGTGTCCGGGGTGACTTCTTGTGGAGGACAACAAAACCCCCGGCCATGGGGCTATAATTCCCAGGCCTCTTTGGGCCAGCAAAAGGAAGCTTTGACATATTTCAAGGCTGTCAGCTGAGGCCAGGGTTTTCTCTCTGACCACGGATGGCCAGCCCGGGACTGATTCCTCTTTGATTTCTTGCTTTTTGCCTGCTCTTGAGCCCCTTGTCTTACAGAGCAGGCTTGCAGAGCCATATGCACCCCAAGAGGTTCTCACACAACACCACACCACGCTAAAGCATCCTCCTGAGGAGGGAAATGCAGTGAAGCTCAGAGTGGGGTTTCAATGACGGCCACCTCAACAGCCTCACTGATTCAGGAAATGGAAGTTGGCCAAGATCCCTAGAAGATAGCTGCGCTGACTATGTGCATAGCGGGGGAATGTTTCTCTTCAGGAGGACTGACCTCCCTTCTCCTTTCCCTAAAGTCATTTTACTTCCTAGGACACCGCAGGGGAAGGAAAACATCCCTGCCAAGGGCAGCCAGCCTGCCCCAGTGCCAGCTCTGGAGCAGGGACACGGCAGAGCTGGTTCTTGTTTTGGCTCCTCTGTCAAACTGGGAGATGAGCACCATGCTGACCAAGGGGAAGTCTTGCCGGCTCTGAAACTGCTGGGATCACCATAAAACTGAAATACCCGGTGCTTCTAAAATTGCTGTATGTCACAAACACAGCCTTCTTTTATGACCAGCTTTTGTGATTTCTGGTACTTCATGTTTTTTGACTCTGACTGCTTTAACCACTTGCTGTCCACAGTAACAGCAACAGGCATGGTTGAAAGCCCAGCCCCAGCTCCCTCTGATCTTAGGAGAAAAAGATCCCTCATGTCACCTGGAGATCTTAGAGGATTTCACAGGGATTTTAAGGATGTTCATCCCTTACATCTGTCTTGCAGTGGGATCGCAGAGCTGTATAGCATCAACCCAAACGCTCCGTGGACACACAAAAAGCTGCAGAGAGCTGTCTTGGCAGACTTCTGCTCACCTGCCAGCCCGCCCGCTTCTGCTGGGAGCACTGGGCTTTCACAACTCATCCACCATCCCGCTGGCTTTCCAGTATTTTGGAATACCACTTACCCTTTTACCAGCATTGTCCTTTACCAGCTTGTGTAAAGTGGCTGACAAAAATCAGCTGTTTCAACCTCATTGGTCTGACTGCTTATGAGGTCAAAAGTGTCAAAAAATTTACACTGAAATTATAGTTAAGAGAAATTGAAAACTTACCAAGATGATGAAGACATCATTTTTCAAAGTATACATATTTGTTCCTTACAGTTATATATATATCTATTCTATGTGTGCACGTGTGTATGTTATATATGCAGGTAAATAAATACACATAAATATATCCAGGTATGATTTGCACTGGATAGTGTGCAACAACAAAATCTATTTCTTGAACATGAAGCATTGCTGTCAGTCTGCGTTGGCACTGATGCAGTTATTGCAGTGAACTTTAGGTGGGCATAATTTCTGCCACTGCAGGATCTTTGAACAGCTGAGACTGAAGCAAAGTCTCCACTTGCACATTTTAGTTTCATGGCCCATTATCCAAGGGTCTGCAGTGCCCCATTTAGATATTAACATTGAATTTTATGTACACACCTTTGCATCTACAGACATTTTGCAATCAAGTCTATATACCAAAAGGCATAGAGCTGAAGCTCTTACAAAAACAGTGGACCTTAGCCAATCCACAAGTATGTCTACAGTGTAATATCTCATCTCTGCCATGCTCTGATATTGGCATTAGACAATCATCTCCCTATCATGGTTAGAACATGGAAGAAAAGGGGAAATATGGAGAAACTTTTAAGTTGTTTGAAGAAAAGTACTCTGGATTGCCTCTTAAGAGATTTTTGTTTGGCTCACCAATTTATTTTGTTTTATTTAAAAGTTCTGTTCTCTCTGCCACAGAGATGTTTATTTAACAAGGTTGATGCTTTCTTTTTCTGAAGTTATAATTATATTAGCATTGCAGACTGAAGTTTTAATCCAAACCACATCTTTTTTTTCAGGCAGCGCTATATCCAAAGATTATTTCTTGGCTTCAGATATAGCTCTCTAATCTATGCGTCAGATTTTCAACAGCTGTTTTATATTTATTTACACCTGCTGACTAGCAGGGCCATTGCGTCTAACAAGCTGAGGCCTAAACTAATTGCCAAGGTCTCATTAGACAACTGCATAGACAATCCAGTCCTGATGTATTTACATGTTTGCACAGGTCTTGAAAGCAAGGGCAGGGAAAATATTATTGTGATTCTTTACATTTAAAATAACATTGTGATTCCATACAGTTATTATATACTGATCCAGATGCTACAATTTTTTCTCCTGTTACTAATAGCTGATTTCAGTGATACAATATAATTACCAAAACCAGAACCTCTCTCGTTAGCCATGAGTAGGGTGACCAGTGCTGCGTATGACACAGACAGTCCCTGCCAAAAACGCTTATATCTCAACAAGACAGTCACAGAGCAGACAGTGAAAAACATGACGAAGGAGCTGGCTTAAGGGACAAATAGCTATAAATTATTATAATAACTATTATAATAATTTGCTATAATTACATAAGAGACCGTTACCTGTTTGACGATACAGCAAGCATTGGTTTGTTCTCTGGTCAAAAAATAAGTTAGTGACAAAAGAGTATCCTAGCTGTCTTTCCTGGCTTGTAATGCCAACAGTATCTATTCAGCAGCTGACTCTAATAAAGTCATCTGGCTTTTTTGAAACAAGCAGGAGGGGAGGGCAGCAGCTTGATGGGTGACCTCAATTCGCTGAGCTGCAAGGCCAGTTTTTTAGACTCCCCTTTTATAAATGCTGCAATTATCTTCTGTACATAATTCCAGTTACAATTCTGATTGGAAAATGGAGCTGCTTAGGGAAGCTTACAAGACAACATCTGTTCAACAACAGACATCTGTGCCAGAACAGCAAACCAGGGCTGCCCGAGGTGGGGTGCTCGAGGGAGATGCATGCACAGACCCACATCTGTATGTGCTGCCATGGACCAATATCAGTTCTTCCAGCAAAAACTCTTTGTAACCCAGACCAAGTTCACTTGCGCTCTCTGCCCCATCTCAAAAGGCGTTCCAACTTCAGTCATTAAGGAATGCTTTAAAAAAAAATCTTATAGAAGAAACCTCTTTGACTGTGATGTCCAGCAATTCCTTAAACAAAATGACTTTGACAGACAGCCATCCCCTACCCAGTGCAGAGAAGCAGCAACAGGCTTTTGCAACTAGTTTTCAAGTATCTTTTGCTGAATCTTTGGACTTATTTCATCCCCTTTTGCTAGTAGATGACTAGCGAATTAGTTGATTTCTCTGCTAACCCACCTCCATCCTATCCTGGAGTCTGTACCTGCAGTGTCCCTGTCTGGGTGCCAACTGCAAGCCCACTAGTTACACATGGGTCTATTTGCCCCCACTTAAGAGAAGAAGTTGGAGCAAGCAGCCCTGCCAACCTACTGTTGCCCCAGCCCAAGCCCTTGTGTTGTGTGTAGGGCTACTCGGTGAATTATAGAAAACTCCCACTGAGTTTTATCATACTTTTGCTAGTTCCTCAGGTTTAACCCCACAGGACTTTCCAATTCCTGCCTCTTCTTGCCTGTGCCAAGGTAAAGCACTGGTTAACAGCTGTGGACGGAGTCTGCATACAATGACTCATATGTGCCAGCAAACTGGTTAGTTCTACCCATAAACGGGTATTGCAAACTGTTGTAGTATGTGGCCTAAGTAAAATGAAAAATATTCTCCTCTCCCAATCTTTCTTTCTCCATGCCCTCACTACCAACAGAGCCAAATTATGGCATGACTGTTTCTCCTTATTCGGGCAAAAGTCACAAGATCTGCTTCTAAATGAGCAAAAACTTTTAAATGTGGAGACCAAGAAAATAAATAAGTGTCCTGGTTTCAGCTGGGATAGAGTTAATTTTCTTTCTAGTAGCTGGTATAGTGTTATGTTTTGGATTTAGTATGAGAATAATGTTGATAACACACTGATGTTTTCAGCTGTTGTTAAGTAACGTTTGTACTAAGTCAAGGATTTTTCAGCTTCTCATGCCCAGCCAGCAAGAAGGCTGGAGGGGCTCAAGAAGTTGGGAGGGGACACAGCCAGGGCAGCTGGCCCAAACTGGCCAAAAAGGGTATTCCATACCATATGACGTCATGCCTAGTATATAAACCTGGGGGGACTTGGCCGGGGGGTGCAGATCACTGCTTGAGAACTGACTGAGCATTGGTTGGTAAGTGGTGAGCAATTGCATTGTGCATCACTTGTTTTGTATATTCCAATCCTTTTATTATTATTATTGTCAGTTTATTATTGTTATTATTATCATTATTAGTTTCTTCCTTCCTGTTCTACTAAACTGTTCTTATCTCAACCCATGAGTTTTACTTTTTTTTTCCCAATTCTCTCCCCCATCCCGCTGAGGGGGGGGGGAAGTAAGTGAGCAGCTGCGTGGTGCTTAGTTGCTGGCTGGGGTTAAACCACAACAATAAGAAAGCAGAAAACCAAAGAGAAACACCTTTAATAGTAAGACACTTTTGAATAGAAAGATTATAAAATGGCCAAAATTGTTATTTATATGGAAACACATTGCTCTAAGGACTCTCATCACATGGGATTGATGAGTTTCTTTTTCAAGACTAGTTGAGAAGCGCAGTCTAGAGCACACTATAATGTACAAGAGAGTAATACCTGATATTAGGTAATACTTGAACTTGGATAATATGAGGAAGCTTCATAATGTGCACTGTAAAGAAAAATTGCTGAACTGCCTAAAGGGTCTGTCCTGCCCCACACCCTCTCCTTAGAAACACTCAGTGACGGGTGTCTCTAAAAGTCACAAATCATGTCACAGCACATACCCTGTCATACCTGATCCAGCCACCCTGCTTCAAGTATACTGCTGGCTGGCAGTGAACAGGAAATTTAAAATACTGGAGAGACTTGAAAATGTGAAAGTGCATCACTGGACTCACCCCTGCATTACCTGCTCAAATAAACTCTTTCTGAAAGCAATTTGCCAAATTTGGACAAATGTCTGCTTATGCCTTCTGCTGGATCTGAAACCTTCTGAAACCAGAAAATAGGGAATGAGGAAGGAAGGAAAGTTTCTTTTTTAGTTCATTTTAGTCCTCTTCCCTGTCTGTTTGGTGATCCTGCAACAGGGTAAGGACAGGGCTGTGGGACCAGTCTTTGTCCCAATGTCCATGTCGTCTACATGCTGCTGTTTCACTTTAACAGCTCTCCTGAAAAGCTCTGTTTGCTGTCACTTCCCCATGCTATTTACCATGTGCGCTGCAACTGGTCTTAATCAGCACCAGAACCCATTTAGTCGGGCTCCGTGCGAACATCTACAAACAGCAATTCAGGACTGGAAGAATTTGAAATCTCTGCCAACCTGAATGCAAAGTTATCTGCTGCCAACAAATTATGAATTTCAAATGATGGTGGTCTGATTTGCAAATACAAGCCCTCTATCTCCAAAAGTGGGCAGATCTCCTTTCCTACCACCTAACCAACCTTGCCAGTACTACTCCCTCCACATTTTGGGGCAAGATCTCCTGCAAAGCCAAGTGCAGGAGTGCCTGAGAAGATCGGGTGTCTCTGAATGTTACCTCTGCCAAGAGATTGTAGAAGATTATTTGTGGACCTGAATTTCAGATGAGTTAGATGTCAGCCAGCAGATTCACTGAACTTTTTGGCTGGGCCATTGCCCAGCTGCCTGCAAGAAACTGGTTATTATATTGTCCCTAAGTCAGCCTCGAGAGTTTGGAGTGGAAGTGATCAGGCATGTGAGCCGTGGTTTGGGAGACATACTTGCTGTCTGCCAAGGGACGTGCAGACAATCACGTAAAGCAGAAATGCACGCGCTCACGCAGCATTGCTGTTACCGAAAAGATGAAACTCCTATTGCAGCAGCCGTGACTCAGAGCAGCATTTACATACCCTTGATCGAGAAAAAATAAAAGAGGGAGCAGGAGCTGAAGAAGGGTGGGATGATAAGGGAACAGCCAAGAAGAAGAAAGGCATGTTCAGAAGTGGGTGAGGCTTTCCTCGCCTGGGACGTGCTACTTTGCACCTGGAAATGTCTGCCCGGGCACAGCCCACTCTCCTCCTCACGTGCAATATTGTCATGCAGGCAGGCTGATACAAGCAAGCAGGGGCTGTGGGATCTGGCTTTACCTTGTCTGGGCAGGGTGAGCCTTTTGGGATCTGTATTCCAGCAGGAGGGAATTATGCACGTAATGGCAGTTATCTACACCCATATTTTTACACCATTAAACTCAAAGATGGATGTTTAATTTCCCCTTACTTTGGTTCCCAGGAGTTAGACATTATAAGGCTGTTGACTTTTGAGATTTTCTGTTAAAGGCATAATTGCTGAAACCCCATGAGGTTTGAAATAAGATACTGTATTATTTTCACACACCCACATACACACAAAGTAATTTTACTAACTGAAATCAAGATTATTCCCCTTAATTAACAAAGCCCGTAAAAAGAAGGTTACTATTTAAAGTGTAAACTGAGACAGGGGTGAAAATAGCCGCTTTTGGAGACACAAATAAATGTCACAGTACTTTTAAAGGAAACTCATTTGTTTAACAATGAGATCAGGATAAAAGGGAGCACCACACTTTCACATTGGTGGAAATTCTTTTCTCCTTTACCGTGGTGACACACACATATGTCCAGCTACAGAAACATGTAACTGAAGATGCTTATGTTGAAAGAATTAATGAGGTGCAATGAAGCATGTTTCGTTTCTGTTCCTAAACAAAGGGACTGGATCCCACTGTCAGATGGAAATCTCATCACCAGCGATGCCTTTCGAAGGAAGGGTCCGGCCCTGCTCTGACGGGGGAAGGAAGGGATAGGCAGCCACCCCAGTAAGGCTTTAACTAAAGCAGTCTTCTGAGGAAGAAGAGCAAACACTCAGGCAGAGAGCATCTGAGAAGTTCCTTTACACCACTGGTGTCTTAACGCCAGGTCTGGATGCAGGTGTCTGCCCCAGGGTGTCTCCATATGCAGTCTAGCATGCCCCAAAATGAAGCATCTTGCATGTCCCGAGATGAAGCACCTGCAACCTGGCCAAGCTAGAGTGGTGTCTGGGGAGGACAAGGGTTTGCCAGGCAGCTGGGAAGGCTAAAGGACACCTGTAGACGATCCAAATAGTTTGACCTGCTTCTGTGTGTCCTTCTGGGCTGGGTAGTAGGGCTGCTTGCTAAATCCCTTTATAGCCAGGGAAAAGGGGGCTTGTGAAGTGCCTCAAGCCTGTGGTCACTGTCAGAAACCACACAGGCCCAACAAAAGAGGCTCCAGCGTTGTTGCAGACCTCAGTGCTGCAGCAGGTTTCATTCCTGCAGAATAAGCAGCATTTTGCACATGCTGGCAAGGTTTTCTGTGTCAGGACTGGGTGCTCTGTAATAAAGGTACCATGTGAGGGTTTCAGTGAGTCCACCTCAGCTTTTTAGATCTCCTCCAGAGATGCCAGGATACCACAACCCTTACAAAAGCAATCCTCTGATATAAATGGGCATCGTACAGCTGCTGTGGTATAAGGGCCATAGGGTCAGGCAGCTTTCAAAGCACTCTTGGAAAAAAAAAAGTATAGAACAAATGTGAGAAAATGATTGTTTAAGCTATCCTAGAGAGTTTAACATGGTAGTAACTGAAAACTGGCAACTATACAGCCTCACAGCCCTCCTGTGAGATACTGAAATTTTTTGGTTATGGTGTTTTTTTGCAGATGGCTTTCTCAAGATCATCTTACATATCCATGCTGGAGCAGACAACAAAGGTTTTATTATTCCCACATTCTCCTTTTCGCTGTAGGCCCTGGACACACATTCTTTTGCCTCCCAATTTAAGTAGGTTAGCTTTATTTCCTAATGTTAATGCAATCTTTGCTGTGAGGGAATGTTGCAACTGGATATTGATTTGTTTAAAAGAAATAGGACAGGTCATTTCTGTTCTTCATGAACCTCATCTTCCCTGTTGCTCTGGCAGAGCTGGAGGATGGAGGATCTCCTTTTCTCTGTCTCACCACACTCCACATTTCTTCTCAGCCTTCTCTTGTGGGAATTCCTTCACTCTGCTGTGGTCACCTTTCTTATTTTTGGGTTTTTTTGATGGCCTTTTCCCTTTCTGTGGGTGGCAGGCCTATCCCTCCCTGTTCTCTTTCTGTTCTTTCCTTACTTCCCTTTTTGAGGCCTTTGAGAATAATTTTGGCGGAAGACTTCTACAAGAAACTCAAAGCAAACCTAAAACCGCAAGAAAAACAAACAAAAAGTCTTAAGATTCAAACCTCAAGGTTGAGACTCATTTAAGGCACGGAAACAACATGGAAAATTTCAGCCCAATGCCCTGAAACTTAGCAGCGTTCCCAGTAATAGGAAAGAAGGTTTTAGAGCCAAAACGCCAGGTCAGTGTGAAAAAACAGAAGTGGTCCTAGCTCGACCCATCACTGTTTCCATGCAGTTTGATGGAAGTGCCTGCTCTCCTGGGTCTGATCACATAGGACACGAGCTGCTTATTTTTACTTGAGAATTTGAAGCAGAAGGTGTGACAGTTCATTTCGGCACCTTATTGTTCTCATCGTGGACTTATCATTTGCTTCGATTTTTTTCATATATAACAGCCCTTCCCATTAGACTTTGCTGTTTGTCACATAGGTACTTATTAACCAGTCAAAGCTAATCATTTGGACATCAGTGGCTTGGTTTCTTATCTTGAATATATATTGTGATCACATTTCACACGCATATACAAATGCACAGACACAGCAGAAAAGCAGATCCTGCTAAGTCTGGAAAAAATACTTCCATTTACAGGCAACATGCCTGCAGGCCTCCCTACTAATGCACATTTTCACCACAATTTCACCACATTTTCTCCACAAGAGGAGAAAAAGATCTGCTGCTGCTTCATTTTTGAATGCACAGATCCTACCAAAGACTCCTCGAGAGCCACAGACCAGTAACTGTCGGTCTAAAAGGCAGCTGTGGTTTGTTAGTAAATGTCTGTGTCCGTGCAAAATACACGTTGTAAAAATAGGACTGTGCACATGGAGTTTTGTCAGCAGATGCTCTATGCTGTAAAAACACTTGCATGTTGGTGGTCCTCAAGTCTTTCCCATCCTCCATCAAAATGATCAAATCTCACATCCTTGGTCAAGATCCTTATGGGCTTCTCCCTTACAATGTCCCATACTCCAGCATGCATTGCAGCACTGTACCCTGTTCCCATCCTTTTATCCCATGTGCCGAGCTAATGGATCCTGTAATCAGGTCATCAGCCACCCCTGATGTCATACCTGACTAATCAGGTAGACTGTCACATGCAGGGTGTCATCTCTTCGAGCTGGGGGGAGACCAGGCAGTGTGCTGCAGGTGACACCTACCCCTTCCAACCAACCCCATTGCACAAGCCAACCCTTCACACATGTGCCTTGCCCCATGGCTCTGTGTCCCTCATGTCATGGTGGGTCCTTTGGCACCTTCCATCAAACCCTTCTGCGTGGTAACCGAGGCTGAGAAAACCGCTGATTACGGGGGGCAACTGCAGAAAAAGGGGAAGGATGTGAGTGCCGATGGCTCAGGAGAAAGGTGGAGAGAGCACCAGAGAGGGACACCAAGCAGAGCTCCCCAGACATCATCCACCGATGCTGGAAGGTGTCCGGAGATGCTCTGGTTGGAGATGTGAGTGCAAGCAGACCCGTGGCTGCTGCAAACAGTTCCCCTCCCGATGGCACGGATGGCCAGCTCTGCCAGGGGTGGCAGGATGCTGCTGAATAGGTTGTGAGTAAACAGGACAATTCAGCCTCTCTAAATCTCTACCAAGCTCCCCTTGCCGAATTGTCATTAAAAGTGGCAACTTTTTGGCTGCCCGTGTGCTTAGGAGAAGGCAGCTGGTGCTCTGAGTGATGGCAAGACCTGTCGGGGCATTGCAAACCTGCCATCACATGGAAATCTTCCCACTGAGGGAGGGGAGGTCTGGTTGTGCTCCTGCTCTCTTATTCCATTTTCCCCTCAGTGCTGGTTCCTGAAAAGGGATCACATGTGTGGAGGTATTATTATTAGTAAAGCTAACTGCATTTTTTCCAGTGAAAAGGTTCCATAAAACCTTCCTTTTTTCCCTCCCTCTCCACATGTCTTTCATTAAAAATTTTCAGTGGTTTTGTCTTCTTAAATAGCAAAATGCTTCATTTTCAATTCTGGAATCCCAAAGAGTAATTTTCATGACATTATTAAAACAAATATAATAGAAAATACAGATAAATTTTGGCGTCAGATCTGCTTGTCAGGATTATGTTGTATCTGTCCTACAATAGCGCACTTATGATCAGCCTGAGGATATCTCGGAAGATTGAAACTGGCTGTCCACTTAAGCTTTTTCACAGATGATTACGGCAGTGCTGCTGAAAGCAGGATAGCAAGGTCTAAGCAAACAAAACTCATCTGAGCAAAGCAAAGCATAAATGTGACACAGACACTGCTGTTTATTAGCAGCGCTGTTCAGGCTAGTCAAGCATACATGTTGGGTTTACGTGATGGATGCAATGAAGACAGTGGATCCCATCAATCTGTAAACCAGAGCTGCGTGGATGGGGCTGGCTGCTGCTGGCAGGTTGAATCTGTAAAGTCTTTGGACAATTACCCGCCTTCCTACAACCTTCAGAGTGTCAAAGGGGGGGGCATAAATGAGTACAAAATACATTGTCTATGCAGAACTAATAATAATACAAAGAATACAAATGTTGACCTCAGGTTTGAGATACCATGAGGAAAAATACAAGTGTCAATGAGAGATGTAGTGTCTGATTGATATCGTTTCAATCACTGTACCAGGGGAGTAAAAACAAATCCATAATATTTGCTTACAGCACAGTTAGTCAGGCACCAAATAATAACTACTTTCAACCTAAAAAGCCACATCATCTGTGACTGCAAAGATGCACAGCTGCAACTTTAAGGCTCATGCTTTCGAGATACTTGGTAATTCCAAGAGAAAGGCAGGAGGACTAGCCGACACACACAGACTTGGTTCATTTAGCCAGCAATGACACAGCTCATGTTGACAAAAACATTTCATCAAATTTCCTCCCAGATTGCATCAGCTATAAAAATATATATAATTGGGCTCCTATTGCGTGCATATCTTGCCTCTCCATGGAGAGCTTTGCAGGCAATATTGCTATTTTAGTTCACATTATGATTCTTTCCCACTCTAAATCAATACAGCTACGTCAGCAAATCTTTGTATTTTAGATCTGCCCTAACCTGGAAGTGCTGGGGAGAATGGGGATGTTTCCTGATGTGTTTGGATGCAAACCATGTCTGGTCTGGCCCCAGCTTAGATGTGCTGGCCCTTCACTTCAACCCCTCACTTGCCAAAAGTCTGGGTTTTGAGGCTAGGCATAGCTCTCAGCTAACATATTGAAATGGCATGTAAATTTGTTCTGACAGTTTCCAATGGCTTTTTGCTGTGCTGTATGGATCCAGGTTGCTGCTGGCTGAGGCCTGGCTGGGTGATGCTCAGTGTGTCTCAAATGTAGAGACTGCTGGGCGAGGGGATCCCTGAGCAAGGGACTGGACTGTTGTTTGCTTGTGTTTGGAGGATCAGATGTTTATGTCTCCATTAAAAATAAACAAGAATAACCCCAAGAAATAGCTGACTCCAGGCAATTTCTCTCCATATCTGAAGCAGAAATTGCAAGGCTTAGGCAGCCACTAAATGATGTGTGCAACAGGACATGAAGCATTATGAGCTCTTTGCTTTTATGTTTTTTAAATACCTACATGTTTGAACTTACCTCAGTCATCAGAACATAGCTGGGAGAAGGACCACAGCAGGCCAGACAGTGCCCAGCATTGACCAGTTCCTGTGCAGCAATCTCATGACTTGGAAGCGCTCACTCAAATCTATTTGTTACATGAAGCATCAATATGTAATTCTGTTTTTTTTTTTTTTTATTTTGCTCCTCATACTGTTTATAATGAAGATTAAGGAAAGAATATTGTTTTAGCCAGGCCACAAGGAATCTGAGATGCTTATTTTTATCGTAGTTGTCCCTACAGGTTTGCAATTATTTTTGCTGGCAAAATGTGATTTAAATTTTCTTTTTAATGAAAGAAGGATAAAGCCTATTGCATTTCATATTTTTCTTTGGAAAGTGTCAAAAGCCCATTATTCTGTTCTAACTTCCTGCTACATGCTGAGTGTTCATGGTGAAGAAGAGTTGTAGCATATCAGATTTCAGGGAGAAAGTGAAGTTCAGGTGCCTTGGACACTTTTTCCTCTTTCAAAGTACAAAATTGTGCTCTGATACATCATTTCTCAAAACAGGATAAAATCATTTTGGACATGCCGTTGAAAAACTTCAGCTTTTACCTCATGCTTTTCCATGCATCAATTAGTTTGTTGATGGAAAGAAATTCACTTTTTATGCAAAAACTGTGTCTTGCATAGGATGCGGAGGCTTCTCAAATAGGCCTGAAAAAATCAAGGTCCATTGCTTTGCCTCCTGTCAAGCGACAGGTTCACTTTAGGTAGAGGAGCAGCAATTGCAGATAGCAGCCAAAGAAGTGGCCCTTGTCCAAGCTGAGATGTGGTGACGATTGTGTCACTGGCCCATATTTGGGGCTGTTTGTTGTGGTTTGCTGTGCACTGGCAACGCAAAGCATTGCTTCTTGGGGAGAATGGGTGCTTGCACAGTCTGTCACGTCCCTAATTTTCTTCTTGGTGAACTGATGACATCATTGTCACTCTGGCAAACCTCACCTCTCCTCCAGCTGTTCAGCAGCCTAACCACATTGCACAATGTCACCTTCCACACCAGATGAGCTCATTTGGCTTCAGCAGCCACTGAAGACCCTCACAACAGACTTGGGCTGCTGGTAAATGGAGATCTTGAGTGTTAAACTAAATACTGGTAACACTGGAACAGAAACTGAGAGTCCTGATGCACTGAACCAGTTTCCCCAAAGGATTTGCTCCATAGACTATAGAAGAAAAACTAGCCGAATAACGGACCAAAGACTACCAAACCAATGAATCACAATGTCAAGCTCTCTGTTTTACTGTTAATTAATTATTGCATGTACAGTGTTACTGATTAAACATAACTGGAGCAGTTGTACAAGGGAATATCCTGTAGACTACTAATTAAAATACTCTCTGGCCAGGGGTGAACTCTTCTGAAGAAAACAGGGACACAAGCCTGGATCACACTAATCAATGGGCTTCTGGTTAAAGAGCAATGGCAGTTTGGATGTGATAATTGCAGCAGTGTTTGACCAGCTTCTTAGGCTGGCACAGAGTCTAAGCAAGCCAAAGGGGAGAGACACTTCAAGGTGATGATTCATGCTTTTTTTAAGGAAAGCAAACAGAGCAAAGAAAGGAGGGGTAAGGAAGACCAAAACCGAGTAGCAAGAAGTGGAATGGACATCAGGAAAGGGGCAGAGCCAAACTGTAGGAAGCTGTAATGTTCCAAAAATGCCACAGGGCAAAGTAGGAGGACGAACCATGGAGAGTCCAGGAACCCCAGTCAGGCAAGTCCCAATGCAACCTGCCAATGTATAGCTGTCTCCTGTATGGCCAAACCCCACAGCTGAGAAAAGCAAGGAGTTGCCCACATTGTGGGTCTTGATGGGGCTTAGGTTTGAAATGACACTGAGCCCCTTTTGAGCAGAGTTTAAATGGGACAGCAGACACAACGTGGAAAGCATAAAGTGCCAGAAGTTATAGGTGTCTTCAGATGCAGAAAAATTATTTTGAGCTTTTCTTGGCACTTGTGGCACTTTGACTGCGGTTTCCCCTTGTGTTTATAATCAATAAATTAAAAGGACATCTCAGCTTTAAAAAATATAGGTAGCTGCCCTAAATTGTGCTTGCACAATCCTGAAGGCAGGCTTTTACTGTAGATTAAATAAACAACTTTGCTAACTATAAACCCTCCCTTTACAAAACAGTACCAAGAATAAACCGTTTGTGGCAGCCCTCTGGTCAGGTGAATCTATTTAATGAATAACAGCTATAAAAATACACTCAGCAAATTTCCACGTAAAGGCAAAGGGCTTAGCCCTTCCCAGGGCAGAGGCAGTGGGGGAGTTGTAATGTTGACAACTGAAACAGGGTCAGATGTTTTTCCTACATACTGCTGAGACAGCTGAGCTGCAGTGCAGAGCTGGGAGAAGCAAGAGTAGCTGGGCATTGTCTCTTCTTTGGACCTCATCCTGTGTGATTTAAAAGCGCAATTCATCTCTGATAAGAGGCACTTCAGTCATTTGCAGGCAATGCAGAAGCACCTATCCAAGATAATCCATCCCATCCTTAAAGGAGTGTCTAAGAGGGGTTGAATTGTCCTTCCATGTGTTTATTTTCTCCGCTGATTACAGAGGGAGAGTACAAGATTAGTTTGCATTAGATATCACACATTTAGGTAGGCACAATTAAGTAATCCCGTCCTTGAGAGTCCTTCTATTAACTGCAGGGAGAGATAATCTACACCCTTTGATGCGAGCAGATATTATAGTGAGACCTAGCAGCTAGCTTATAAGAGGTGTATGGAAAGCCTTTGCCTACTCTGCCTTTAAAAATTCTGAGCATCCCATACGGTGAGAACAGAGTGGAACCCACCAGGTCCTGCTCTGCATGTCCATGGTGAAGAACCACACTGTGCCAGCCAAAGGGTGCCATCCTTCAGCATTTTTTGTCACAAGTGGGAGAGCCAGATCTGGGGCTGTGGCTGGGACTGTGAGGTATGACCTCAGTATAAATCAAAAATCAGGATCCAATTAGCCATGGTCTCCAAATATCTCATAAAGCAACCAAGCATCTCTTCGATGAAATTTGAAAAATAAAGAAAAGCCCCAGTGATGATAGTAATACTTATTTGTACCTGTATTGCTACTGCCAAGAAAAAACAGAATCTGCCTGAATGGGACTGCCAGAAGTTGAACTGTTCTGTCTTTGTGCAGCAGGGAGCTGCGTGGATTTTTTGTGTCTCTTCATGGAAACTTAACTTTACACTCAAAAAACCCCAGCCTATTTCAGTTGCTCTTCTAAGTGCAATACTGCCCACCACTCAGGAAAAAGTAGATGACCTTCTGGGTATTGACCATGGGATAAAAGTCTCCATCTAGTTGCTGTGGAGGTGCTGGAGTTGCAGCATCAGCTCGCACCTACATGTGCCTCCAAGTTCCAACCTCACGCACCCACCTGAGCTCATGGCTGCTGCCAGCCCAGGTGTCGCATGGGACCTAGGTGTGAAGGGCTGCTAAGAACTTGGTGCAGTACCTCCTGGGAAGGGTCTGTTAGGGAAATCTGCCACAGTCACATTGAGATAAGTAGCTAGAATTAGGCTGTGAGGAGTCCTTCAGAAGCATTTTTCTGTCCCTCCTTTTTGCAGGGAGTGCAGAATTCCCTTCCCCTCCCACTCTATGGTATTTGCACAGATGCTTGAGATGAGGGTTTTGTTCAATGCCACCCCTATAAAAAATACACCCAACACTACTTTAAAACTCAATAAAGTTTAAAAAAGAGAAAAAATAGTAAGCCTTTACCTGGACAAAATCAGAGTAAGACATTCCTGTATCTTATCTCACGTTGTAAATGAACAAGAACTTTCTTAACTTAATAATTTTAACAAGACGAACAAATTTGAACAAGAAAGAATGGCAGTTTTGTAATTTGTGATGTGTAAAGTTTTAGGAACGGTCTCCAAACAATTGTTATCAAAAACCAATTGTGTTTTTTGACAATAGTTTCAGTCTTTTAAGTATATTGTGTTTTAATAACTAGCTTATTTCATTTAAAGTATATTAAACAAAAGACCCTCTAGTCCATTAGCAAAAAAAGAGTAAAATTAAAGCACGGTAAGAATTCAAATGGCTAAATTAAAATTTAAGATGGACAGGAAGTGAAATCTTGGATCTACATGTAATGGAATTATTTTGACTCCTTATTTTAATAGAGAAATCTCTACATCAGAGCACATATCCTGAAATTTGAATTCCTTACTCTAAATATCCTTGAAAACCCCTCATACTCCAGACACTTAGCTGGAAGACCATTTGGATTTGAGCTAGACTTTGAAGCTGGAAAGTTCATTCCCAGAGCAGAACTTCATAAATGAGTGCCATGCCTCCCTGCAGTTGTTGCTTACGTGTCAGTCCAGTTTATATAAAAATAAACTGAGAGTTTGCTGTTGATCTTATCCAATCCCACCCTATCCAATAAAGGACCTGTGGGCTAGAAACAGATAAGGCTCCAAAATCATCCAAAAAAACTTTCTACTTTTGGGGTACTTAAACTCATTAGACTTTTCAGGCATGATTTCTTGGTGACTGAAGGCACCCTAGGAAGCACCAGCTGGAGTGGCACATCTGCTTTGGATTAGGTGTCATGGCTGAGGCCATATCCTCCAGCCTTTCCCTTCTGGCTATGTGCACTCCTAGGTCTTCTCCTCCTGTGGCCAAGGTGCCTATCCAGAGGTGTCTAGGCTGAGTCAGTCAGTGTTTACATCCTTCTTAAACCCATCAGGATCCAGGAGCTCAGCAGAGGTTTGCCTACAAGACCCAGTCCCTTAGGCACTCTCAGAGCACATGTAATGCAGCAAGTGTCCCACCAAATACAATCAGGGATATCATTCTTGTTGGGGGTGGTCTCTACACGTTGACCAGAACACTGAAAAATCCCTTCTGTTGGGAGTGCCGTGACCACTCTGGAGTTAGACGGGCTCCTAGCACTCTGTCCTTTGACAGTATGGCTCGATACACTATCCCATGTTGTCTTGACATTTGCTGGTTTGAACCATCAAGTGGTTCATGAATCGGTCAAACCTCAGCTGGGACTTTTGTGCCCCCATTTCTTGGGCAAATGCTTTAACCATTGAGTGTTATCTAATAGGTGGACACCAAGAGCATCAGTAATCACTTTTTAAAAGGAGTGGCCCTACTTTGATTTTGAGAGGGGCTTGATTTTTCCAGGATGATAAAGGTCTTGCCTGACACACAAAATGGAGCAGGATCCTCAGGGGACTGAGCTGGTGCCCAACATAGTTTCAAGACTGCGAGCGAACGTGGGGGAATAGGTACCTGATTGCTTGGGCAGGGCAGCTGAATGCATGTACAGAAGCTGATCGGTACTAATTGGGTGGTGCTGGAGGATTATTGAACATCTACAGTTACTGAAGTCCTGATTTATATGCCTTGATACTTTTCGCCAAAGGGTCGTGCAAAAATTTTAGGTGCAGTTTTAGTCCAAGCCTAAAAGGAGAGTATGGCAGAGCTTAAGGCTAGAATTGACTGACCAGGACATGCAAAAACATTTCATTTGGGTGTCTGAGACCTGCACAAAAATATAGGGAGTAAACAATTTGCACTGGAAGATTGAGATGACCCAAGGCTCCAATAAATGCCTGACAAGATTAGGTTTGATTTTTCTTTCCTGAGGTAAAGCTGTTCTTTGTTCTGGCAAATTTATTTAACCATATTAACCTCCTCAGAGATATATTTGATGTACATTTGCCATGTACTGCAGCTAAGCCCAGGTCATCCTTTAATATTGTATCATGAATGGATACCTCCTTGTTTGACCAGTGAATAACCTTCCACTCCACCCCAAATAAGTATGAAGTTTTCGTCTCTGTAGCAAGAGCATTTACTATTATTAGTTACTTAGAAACACTGCTTTTGTTGTATATTTACGTAGGGGTACAGGCAGAAGGGTGTGAGCAGGTATGTGTGTGTACACATGTGTGAGCATGCAAGAGAACTCTTAAAATTAATTGCCTTGGCTCTCAAAACCTTCTGGATCTGTTTACATTCCTGAGGCAAATTCCTTAATATATCTGTAGTTAAACTGTTCCACAGTCCTCTAAATGCATGGCTTTGGTATGCTACCCACCTTCCCTGTGCAGGGAATCACCGAGAACATTTAGTGCCTGCAGAGAATAAATGTGCCCCTGATACAAACACAGCAGCAACGTGTTAATACTCTCTGCTAATGCTACTTAATCCTGAGGATAATGTGTTGGATTTTCTGCATATGATCTTAATATAGCATGGGAAGGGGAAATTGTTTGGTTTGGAGAGTGCAGAGGTGAGCAGGAGGAGGAGGAGAAGGAGGGAAGGGTTTAAATAGCTTCAGTAATGACCTCAGTGCTGATGGGGGACTCCCACTCACATGAGGAGTTATGCTGAGTGTTTGAATTGAGCAAGATTTGGCCCAACATGTCAGATCATTTGTACTGTTATGGGCCGGGCAGTGTTCATCCAAGACAGAGGTAAGAAGCAGTTGTACTCCTACAGGAGAGCAAGTGGGGGATTCCTTCCCCAGCCCTTGAGGCCATATCGGTGCCATACCCAGTGACCTTTCAAGGCCAAAAGTATTACTGAAATATAAAGGTTTGGAAAATAGCAACCAGCCTTGCTCATGTATCCCCAGTTTTCTCCCAGCAACCTCAGAATTGATCCTCCTCCATATGGGTTTGCAAATCAGGACAGGGCAGTCCCATGAGGACCATGCTGTCCTATGGCCTTAGATAACTGAAATGGGGACCTCCATCTGCATGGCTGGCATGTGTGCAGCATAGGGCAAAGATGCTTTTGGGTTCTCCTGTCTCCGCTGTATGAGAGAAAAAGAAAGGTCTGGAAAAGGTGAAAGAGAAGTGAATCTACAGCTCCAAACACAGTGGCTCAAAGAAAATGCAGGAGATATAGATGCTTTTGGCAGAGAGCTGGGCTAGAAATGCAAACGTGGGTCTGCACCCCTTCTTTGCTGACTCCTCTTACTTTGATATGTAGGATTAGCTCTGAGGAATACCTTGTTCCATCATCAGTGTGATGGAGCGCATCTGCCATTTGGCCAAACGTCTCAGGTAAAGCCAGTAGCAACATGCTGCAACCTCTTGACAGACTATATCTATACACCCGTTTGCTTTTCCAAAGTAAAGATCCCATCAAAAGAGTCAGTTATGCAAGAGATATTTTAAATGGAGTAGCAAGGTACTGCTGCAGATTATCTTATTCAGTTTACCAGGCTTCCTGGTGTTGGAGGCTGGTATTTGGGAATGTTATGTTCACCAAGATGGTGAGTCACTGGACTTTATGCAACAAGTGCTTTACGTAACACCTTGCCTGATTTTTTTAATGCAATGTAAAGAAATGAAGAAATCAGTTCAGCATTATGGAAGTGTATCTTTGTTTTGGGGAGAAAAGGTCACTTATATCTGAAGTTCCTTTTATTCTGAGCATTTGTAAGACTAAACGCTTTTTTACTTGGTGTCAGTTATTTTTGTACTGGCAGAGCCTAGAAACTCCCATGCTGCTGAGGGCTCCAGGGTGCAGACTGCAGGGATGGCTCTACAGTGTCTCTCTTCTCCTTTCTGGTTGCTCCACTCATCATTGCAAATCCACAGTCCATCTTCACAAGCAGCTGCAGCCACTGGGGCTTTCACATATGGTTATAGCTCCAAGCTGCTTCCAGCAGCTCCCCATGCCTCCCTGAACGCAGCCTGGTGCTCCTTCCACTGCATCGTTTTGGAAATGGAGACAGATTGAACATTACCTGTTTATGGTGAGCGCAGCTTGGAATAGCACCATGGGGAGAGTGGTGGCCCATAGAAAAAATATCACACAAGGGAAACAACCAACCAGGCCTGCACCAATGATGAAAAACAATAGAACTGATGGAGTCTAAATGTACCCCATGCGTGCCTAAGGAAGGAAAGCTTCTCCTTCTCAGGATGCTGGTTTGTAGCCATATCTCAAAGGACCTGTGCAAAAGGAATAGGAGTTGACTGTGATCATGAATGAACCTGTGAAGGAGACAATGCTAACTACAGACTTTAGCCTCCTCCTTTTGGGACCAATGTCTGCTGATTTCACCTTGCACATCTCCAAAATTAGAGCTGCCATCTTGATACCAACCAGGAGACAAACTACTGTTCCTGCTACTGTTCAGGAGACACTGTTTACTAGCACACTTGGACTCACTTTCTTGCATGTGTTTATTCAGAGCAGTCATGTGCTTGAGCAAAGATCAGTGGTGATTTGTGATGTCTGCTGAAACACCCCTGAAAATCAGTTATTGATTAAATTCTCATTATCATTTGTCATAGATTACTGTGCTAAGGGAGCTCTTGGGCACACTCGATGTGATTTGCCTGGGGATATGGCAAAGCTTGGTCAACAACATCCTGAAGTTTAGTACTGCTTTATTGTACTTTGCTTTCTGCTCAGCAGGTGTTTACAAGAGTTCAAAATGTAAACATGAAATTTTGACTTCAGATAAGAAGACCTATCCAGAAATACATGGTAACTACTCAGCCATTTGTGTGCATCTGCTATCCTGTTCCTTTGTCACTTTGAAACATATGTCTTTATCTCTCCTTTATGTTTTAATAGTGGCCATAATAGTAACCACCCTGTTTGCAGCACAGATCTGTGTGCAGGGAGCACATCGTACATGGTTGTGCAACTGCAACACTGAGAGCGATGAACAAGATAGCAGAAAAATAAAACTCTAGGATGGATTTAAAATGCCACCACTCAGCTTCTGGTGCTGCAACTTGAACCTGTTGCCCCAGGACCCCAGCTGGGAAGGGACAAGGGAGGAAACAAGGTCAGATGGACTCCGATCTGAGCAGAAGCCAGGTTCACATCGGTCAGTGTCCCTGCAACTAAGTACCAGCCTGTAGTTGAAAGCCCACACCACTTACCCAACCAAACTGCACCGTTTACTGGGACAGCATTGCCTCCAGGGGCTCCATCGCCCTGTCCAAACTGTCAGGGTCTGACCAAAGATAACCTTTTCTGAAGGACACTAGTATTTTGAAACCTTAGACAGCAGCTCATTCTGCCCGCTGACCTTTGCTGAGAGGCCTGTTGGGAATGGACACGCATTTATTGAGGCCTTGCACTGCATTTCTCAGAAACTGAAATGTCCTGTAACATGATTCACCATTCTTTAAAAAAGCTGCCTCAGGCTGACTCAATTAAGGGGAAGTATTACTTCCCCCATGTTATTTTTAACCAAAACAATGAACATTATTATACCCTTTGTCGGCTCTGGTAAGTGTGAGTGGGAGAAAGCAAGTCACAAGTTTTACTTACTAGACAGATTGTTTGATTGCCTCTTAAAAACGCCACTAAAGCTAGGACAAAAAAGCTGCAGCTCCAGCTATCTTTCAGGTTTTGCATTCCTCCAGAAGAGGAATTACAACTTGCACTGATGGACAGATGGATGGGTCATCCCTAAGTCCCAGAGGATTACCCCTTTTGCTTTGTTTCTCAAAAAAGGCACAGGACCAGGTGGATGCTTTATGTTTTAAAGTGTGCCTCCGCCATTTGATTTTTCAGGTGTATTTTTGAGTTTAGAAAGACAAAAAGGAAAGGAATAAAGGAAGAAAGGAAGAAAGGAAGGAAGGAAGGAAAGAAAGAAAGAAAGGAAGGAAGAAAGAAAAAGAAAGAAAGGAAGGAAGGAAGAAAGGAAGGAAGGAAAGAAAAAGAAAGAATATGGGAAGCAAACAAACCAGCTGAAGCCTTCATGTGCGGCCATGCTGGAGTGTTCATTGCTAGGTAGGGAAAGTGCTCTTAGGAGTTTCTGTGGCTACAGAGCGCCATTTCAGAAGTGATGTGACATCCATGCACCTCTTTGAATATGAGTGAGAGAAAGTCTGTATGAAGAGGTAATATTTCCACCTGCTGCAGTTGGGTAAACCATACCAACCTGTGGGCATGCAAATAACCTGGAGAAGGGTTTGCAGACCAGAAGCACCCTCTGACTTTTCCAGCTGTGTCAACTAAGCTGATAAAGGCCATCTCCCCTCACACCTTGTCTCACAGTCTAGTTTTGTTGTTCCAGCATCCTTTGAACACAGCTGCAAGGCTGATCTTCTCTGCTTACTGTTCCTTGTCCTGCCTGCCCTTTCCCACCATCCCTCACCCCATCTTCACGCTCCTGCCCAGAGATGTCCTGCTCTACAGGGCAGGGTGGGCTGAGACAGGACCTCGCCATGACAGCAGTGACAGTCCTGTCTCTGCTCTTCCTCCAGCTCCACACCAATTATCTGTTCACTCATGCTTGTTCCACACTAACAGGCTGCAAAATGCTTCTTTTCCTCTCCCTTCTGACACAATTTCTACTTGGAGGTCCCCCAGGCTGGAAAGTCTCTGCTAAAGTCTCAGTGCTGAGACCTTGGCCAAAATTCAGCAGGGGAAAAGGTCCCTGGATCTCCTGAGACTTGGGTCTCTTGATTTTTGAGGGCTGCTTCCTGCCCAGGTGTTGCACAAAGCAACCCCAGCTTCACCGAACAACTCTGAATTATGAAAGAAAAGGCCATTTGGAACTGGGAATCCTGATTTTTTCATTGGAAAATCAAACAAAACTTTTCATTTGAGGTGATGTTTAAGGGTATTTTTCTTGGCACTTCTGTCTGAAACGACAAATTATTTAATCACTCTTTCCTAGGATACATTTTGAATTTATTTGCATCTGCATTTTCCCATGAAAGATGAAGATTTCTCAGAAGATTACCAGCAGGCTGTAATCACAACCACACAGTACCTGAAGTCTGTTGCAGGTGCAGAGCATGCGTACACACACACACACACACACACACAAACACACACACACTCCCCTCTCCACCACCATCCCCCCAAAAAGGGTATTTCTCCTATAGACTGCAAAGAAAGAGATTATTAATATTAACTTATTAATTAACCATAATTAATATTTAACGCCATGTCCTTGGTAGACTGCTTGTGGTAGGCTGAATTAGGAGTCTATGCTAGCGGACACATCCCACCCCAATGGGATTCATGGGGAGCAGTCACTGGAGGGAGGCATTACCCTCAGTAATATGGCACCAACAGCATCTCCCTGGCTGCTCTCAAAGAGTAGGAAATCCCAGGTAAGGTATGCGAGGAGAGCATAGGCCAGTACCCTATAGATACCATACCAGATAACACTGGAATCCTTTACATATTCAAGCAAGACAGATCCCAGGATAAGTTTGATCCACCCAACAAGTATTCCAGGAATGCACTTGGGAACCTGCAGGGAATAGCCCAGCCCTCAGCAGGTGAGGCCCAACCTGCTTTAAATGGGAAAAAACTGGAGACAGATTCCCTGGGTGGGAGGCCAAGGCGCTGGAGCCTGAAGAAAACATTGCACTGAATTGCAAAGGATTGCTCTCGGCAAATAAATCCTGTAAGGTCTGATGGAAAATTATACACCTGAAAGGAGGTTTTGAAATGTCTTCTAGGAATTTACCTTCTTGCTATATATTTCACAAAAAGCTGGATAAGGTATTGCATTCTTGCCTCGCTCCAGACAACCAAATGCTCTTGAAGTCTGTTGGAATTTTGTCAGGGACGGCAAAAATCCAGGATTTCATATTACAGTATCATTTTTAGTGCACAATGCAGTGTCCACGGAAATGACTTGTTCTGTCACAGCTGGGCTTGGTAAGATGCTCCATGCTAGAAGGGGTGGTAGGACCTGCCTGCCTGGTGCTGAGTAGGACAGAGATGTGGGGGACTCCCAAGAGCCTGGATGGAAGGCAAACTGGCAGACGGCTGGGGAGGATTTCTTCTTCTCCTGACACAAACTCTTTGGTTTCTTTGTGTGGAGCTCTTAGGAGGGAGGAAAACAGCATGGTTGTCAGAAAACTTGTCAGAAAGCCTGCTGTAGACTAGATTTATTTGCTAGATAACTTCTAGTGCAGCTAACCTGCAACCTTCCTTACACTGAAGGTTAAACATTTCTCTGTCTGTTACTGAAATTCAATTTACAGGAATGCTAATTAATCCTAGTTGGGACTCTCAGTGCAAACTGAGAGACTTGGGGCCAAATTTTATATCTTTTATCCTCCCAGAGAGTATTTACATTGCAAAAAGGTCAGGCTTCTAACAACTAACACTGGGGAAGCTTTGCATTTCTGAAGGATTTGAATAGTGCTATTCTAGCCCATTTGCTGCAGGTTTTGTTTCCACAAAAATGACATAATCATCATAAATAGCTTTTTTTGTATGGTATTGTGCATGCCGTGGATTCATATGGTAATTCCCTGAAGCATCTGTTCCTCCATATTCATAGGTCCTTTAAAGGATCCCAGTCTATATGTACAGATCTTTGCATCCTAATATTTCCTGAATTCTGCCATAGATGAAGAACATGTTTCTCATATGCATGTCAGTGAAATTATTATTAAAGACACCTCAGCTAGATATCCTCTGAAAGATCTTCCTAACTCTGTCCTCTTGAAAGGACTTTTTGGAGGATGGGGTAGAAGGAGTATGTAAAGTACTTTGTGAGGAGCTAGGTGGTATTAAGTCTGCAGCTGTCTTGGGAAAATCTGGCATCCAGAAGCAGGGTTGGCAATGCTGACACAGAGTGATGCTCTCCAAAACCTGGTTAAGTGCTTTTTCTCTCCAACAAACCTTTCTCAGGCATAATTTAGACTGAAATGACTTGCATATTTAAAAGAAATCAGACTGCTGTGTAACAGTGTCTTTTCCGACACCAGCTTCCAGTGCAACTGCTGATTTACAGCCTTTGGTAGGGTTTGTCTGGTTGGGGAGCCGGTCTAAGCTGGGCCCTGCAGTGCTTTAGTGAAGAAACAAAAGTAAAGAAAACACTTGGCAACTGATAAGCTCCTCAGACATCTGTTGTTAAAACAAAAGTTTTATGCCAATAGCTGAATTAATACAGTTCGTTGTCCTGGGCGTTACTGAGTTTAGATCTTCTTTGATGGAGTTGGTGCTACAGTCATGTGTTTGGGCACTTATATAGCAAAGGGGAAACCTGGGCTTCCACTGACTGTTATTCAGTTTTATATTGTCATTTCTGAATTACTTACTCAACTAGGCTGGTCACAAGGCCAAGACTTCCCACCCCAACTCACACAGGATCTCTGCTGTTGAGTAAGAAAGATTCTTAGTGCAGGCCAGCAGCAAGAGTGGCAATCACAAGTTTCATCCAGAGAACATCTATTTTCCTTTCAGCATACAAAGATGTAGAGCTGGAGATGTGAGAACAGACACATCCTCTTGCTCCATGGCCAGAGCGTCAATAATTTTGTTATGCTCTGTTTGAGGATGGAGCACATTCGAGACTTGGAGAAGCCAAGAAGATATTTTCTTGGTTTGGGGAATCACTGCTAATCCACCCCAAACTCAGAGAGCCCCACGCATTCTAAAATAAAATCTACAATGTGTTACTAATTCCTCAGGCTCTTCAGAAATCCCTCACTCCTCTGCTGTACTCACTCTCCCTGCTGCTAAAGCAAGACTCTCCTAGTTATGACCCGTCAGGAAGCAGTGTCTGGGTGAGGGTTTCATGTCTTCCCTCACCATGACCTACTTCTTGCTGCTCTGTGAAGGTGGTGTCAAACAGATCATTTCAGCTTATTCAGTTTTGCTCGACTGTTTTTCTACTAAGTGATCAACTGTAATTCTTGTGAACCCACAGCAGGGATTTCCCATTGAAACCTTGGGCAGGTCCAAGCTTAGCTTATAATAGCAAGAGTGTTCAGACCATTGAAGACAAGATTTTCTTTCTTTTTTTTTGGATACTCTAAATATCAGCAAAAGAGGAGATGGTACTGCTATGTCTATGTGTGAAGGGTGATACTCTCTGTTCGCTGCTGGCACCTGTACAATCCTTATGTGGCTAAGAGGCCTATATCCCGGTCCACACTCATTTCCTTAAGAAGACCATCACCTCTGTTCCCCTTTGTCATATGCTCAGACAGATTTTTTTTCCTCTCTGGATCCCAGGCCTGCAGACTTCAAGGAAGGGATTTTCAGAAGTGACTTAAAAGAGTTTATGTTTTGAATAATACTAACTCTTTTAATCCCTTAGCTCCGAGTTGCGGCATGCTGTGCTGTTTGAGTACCAGTACATGTGCTCCACAGATTATAGGCATGGTTCTGGTATGAGGAAGCTCATGTGTAAATCAAGATTTTTCTCTGTAGCCACCCTTGATGACAAAAGAGTGTCTTGCCTTGGCTAGAGGAGCAAGTGAGTCATCAAATGTGATGACTTCATTCTTCCCACACACGAGGCAGTGTGAAGTCATCACATCTTTTCCTTTCCTTGTGTGCTAGAAGGCAGTTTGGAGGGTGAAAGATCTCCCACATGAGTTCAGGAGAGTACAGGGAGTTTTAAAACAGAAGAGAGAAGGAACCTACAGAGATTCATAGGAACCACTTAGCAGGAGGGGGAAAAGATGGACATTGTTTTATCAAGACAAAGAACTAATATTAGAGAAGGTGAAAGGCACCTGGGAATTCAGAGAACTGTCATGGAGGACATGACCTGAAGCCCCCAATATTTTATTTCCTTTGAGTCTTAGTTTGTCGTTTTCATCATACTGATACATGAGGAGAAACGATGAATTCAGAAACCTAGTGTGAAAGTCCTGTGTATTGGTGTGTGTGCATGTGTTGCATATTCCCCTGTGTACCTCCCAGAATGGCAATGGTGGTAAAAGCTGTACTGAATGCACAGGGCAATCTGAGGGCTCCTCACCAGGCACAGGAGGTGGTGTATGTACAAATACTAAGATTATATTAGGCCTTTGAGGCTGTGCCTGGAGTCCGAGGCAGGGACAATGCCAAGTTTCTGCTGAGAATCTACTTTGGCTTAAATCAAACTGAGGTTTGGGGATGCCTTGGATCTGGTGAGTGTCTGATCTGGGGAACAGGATGAAAACTGGATGTAGAAATGCCTTTCAGGTGGTTATAAGGAGCAGTCATCTCCAGGCTCCTGCTCTTGGACTCTTAGTCCTTGTAGGTGTAAATGCACAGTTGGGAAGTTCTGTGTCTGGCATTGGCAGGTACTGGAAACTTGTTGCTTGATTGATCAGTTTTCCCCACATCTGGTTTCAGCTTTCCAGAAATAGAGCAATTATTAGTAGCACAGGAAAGGAAGCAAGGAGAAAAGTGCAGGCAAAGTTGAAGGTTAGCAGATTATAAACCTTGCTACATTTAGTGAGCTCCAGGCTGAGCTGTATAGCGTTAGGAAAAGAAAGTAAAATTTTAACCCAGACATAAGTCCCAGTGGTGAATCAGCAACCTATTCTCTAAAATTACGTCCTTGCAAGCACGTCCATCATGTCTCAGAGGAGTGGGTGATACCTTTTCCTGGGACACACACCTTTCATGTGATGTTTCTGAGTTCAGTGCTGAAAGAAGAACAATGCTGCCTGGCGTGTTTTGACCTGCATGACCAATGAGCACGTCATTGCCTCTGATGAACTGTTCTCTTTCATCTTCCTTCTTCCCTTCTTGATTGTTTTTGACAATTAAGGTCTGTGGCCATAAAAAGTACTTCCGCTCATGTCCGTTGACTACAGGTCCGGGTGTGATTTGCTTCCATGTGAACATATTGATTTGTTCCTGGAAGAGAATGCCTTTTCTTGAAATGCAGATAGGAAGAGTACCTATCTTCAGGCAAGGCTATGAAGAAAAACTTCCCAAACACAGCAAATTAGCTTTCCTGATTTGCAGGTAGTATGTGCCTGTAACACCTGGTTCTGCCATGAACTCTCTTTATCTGAGGATTTCAGAACAGGTTACAGTGTACGGACATCTATTTGGGAAAACTCAGTGGGAAATTAGTGGGAAGCTAAGACACAGGGAATTTACTGTCTTGACCCTTGGCTGTTGCAGCCATCCAGCCATTCTCTTACCTCCACGAACAGCATACAGTCTGTATGTGTTTGTCTCACCTGCAATCACTTGACTGAAGGTACCCACCAGAAATTTTGACATACCAGCAATTGAGCATAAAGATGAATTGGTTGCACAAGCGCTAGCTGAATGTAGATAGAAATGTACAAAGTCATTACTAGCTTGTTAACAATCACTGAATAGGGCAACATATTGGTGGTTTAACCACTGGCCTTTCCCAGCCATCAGGAAGGCTGATGTTACATGCTCAGGGTCTGGGCACCTGGAGGGTCCCCATAGTTACAACCTGGATGCTCTTGGGCCAGGCTCTCCCCTCACTGCTGGTCCTCTCATTTCCTTCTGCAGGTTTTACTATGAGAAAGGAGAATGAGTGCTTGGTTCTCGATGATCCCTGCACAGAAATGCAGCCTCCCCTTGTCCATCCAAGCCCTTGAGGAGCAAGCAAGCTACAGCGCTGCAAGGGTGGCTTGTGCACCATCACCCTCTCTTCAGATGCCCTGTAAATTTCCTTGCAGTGATCTCTAGCTTGGACAAGGAGGACAGACCTGGGAACCTCCACAGTAAACACACCAGCAGCGGCAGCTGCTTGGGATGTGGACTGCAAGCAGTCTGCGTTGGGGTGTAGGCAAGCACCAGTGAGTTCCTGAGAGCCTCAGCGTCTGCTACCAAACAATTTCTGTTGTTGCAGGAATGAGGTGACTGACCCAGACAGGTCAGTGTGCTACCTGCCAGCCTAGTTCCAGGAGTTCTTTTTGGTCTTAGGCCTTGTCTTGCATTCACCGTGCCCCATTTTTCAGGGTGAGCCCAAAGTGACAGGCAGTCACTTGCACCACCATGGTAAGGCAAGAGGTCTGCCTTTTGGCATGGTTTTGGGCACATGCAAACAATAAGGTAATTGCCAATTCAAATTTGGATGCCTCAGTTCAGAGAGGTGCCACCTGAGCATATAATTAGAAAACACAGTTGAGCTATATAAGAAAATTTGTTGTGCTGTCAGTGGCATACAAAATACTGCCCTTCAGATAAATGTGCATGCGCTCACTGTTGTCTCTTACCACAATAAATTCAAATCTGTTGGTAAATATATGAAGATAAAGCAAAGTTTTTAAGGTTTAACACTTTGGAGAGCCCATGCAGCATTTTACACCTGGACAATGCTTCAGAAAGAATATTTTATAGTTGAGCACTATGCACCTGCAGAAGGCTGGTTCCCTTCATTGCCTGAAGCCTTACAGAAAATGCTGAAGAAAACTTTGCATCCAGGGATGACTTTGGCTTTCGCATGAAGCTTGTTTTTTCTAAGACCAAAGCTCTTCAGCCTCCCCAATGACTTTGTATAGCATTTGGGTGCTCAACAGGAGACATGCTGGGGAAGACCAATCCATGCAAGACCATTAAGCCTCTCACTGTGGTCACGGGTTTTCTTGGCACATTCTGTGGATGCTAATTTCTGTTCATGCTGCAGAGCATGGAGCTTTGCTTAGTCTTTATTGTTCTGTTGTCTGTGACCAAATTACTACTCTACCTCCAGCAAATGACAAATGGAAAATTACTGACCCCCTTTTTTGGTGGGATCTCCCCCTCTTGGTTACTCTTTTCTTTTGCCTCCTTAACCTCACTGCATATAACTGACAGAGTTAAAAAAATGATAACATATAAAAATATTGTCTCACTGAGGAGCTGGGGCTTTTCAGGCAGCTTAATAAATAGTACTATGAACCTAGGGCTGTATTTGCAATAGGTGGCTTTAATTAGTGTTTCATTTAGGCTGGAAAGAGAGGGGAATTTCAGAATCAATGCTAGGAAGCTAACAACATCATTGCCAGGTCAAGAGAGTTTCTTCTCTCAAAAGCAACCATGAAATTTGCCCTGCGGAGTTCCAGTTTTGTTGTTTCTGGCTGCCTGTGGTCAGACTTTTTCAGTTTACAGGAAGAATATGTCCATCAATCCATCTTTCCTTTCCCAGTACCACTCCTTTAAACTCTGCCTGGGCTGTTGGCATCCAGCTGTGTGCTTTCAGGCTCAGACAACATCACCAGGAGTAAAGACTGCAGAAGCATTGCTGCCCTTATTTACTTTTATGCCCCTGGATTTTACTTTGAGTGTGCTCAGGCCCATGTTCACAGCCTACTTCTCTGCTGGAGGTGATGCGGGTGAGTGGAGGCTTTGGGGCAAAGACAGCCCTAACTGGGAAGATGGAAGTGAATTAAAGAGAGGAGCTGTAGCACTTCTGCTGGGCAAAGAGGAGTTAAACCTGGTAAAGCATGTCGTTATCAGTAGAGTGGATTATGAATATACACAGAGCTTGGGGGAGAAATGAAACACGAGAAGGAATCGGAGCAATAGGGTGGGAAGGGGCACAGAGAGGTCAGCACATCCCCTGTACAGGAAGAACTGCATAAAAAGATAGTAATGCTTTATATTGCCTTAATAACACTCTTTTATAGATGTCCAAAAACTTCATACTCAGCTGATTTACCATTGCAGTGCTCAGAGACAGACCACATTGCTTCAGGTTACATGTGAACAGGTAGAGTTGTTGACTTGCCCACATTCACACAGGTAGTAATGGTAAAACTGGGAACAGCCCTAAGTCCTCCCCTATAGAAAGTACCTAGTCCAAAATTCACTGTACGACAAGATTTGTTCACCTTCTTGCTCCTCTCCCAGTAAATGGAAGCACTGGCATAGAGTAGATGGAAGATACATGGACCAGTTAACCTCCAGAGATCCCTCTGTTTCAAATTTTTCTGTGGTTCTTTGTGAACAGGTGGAGAGGAAAGGGCAACAGGAGATATTGAGAGAGCATATAAGGGGTAAAGTCTTACCAGTGTGTACATGGAGACACATGCCTGCAGAACAGCGCTGAAGCTGGGAACATGCCAGACTAGGCAGTGGGAAGGACTGGCCTGTACTGAACAGGCTAAATTTTTTTTCTCTCTAGAAACACTTGAATTTTCCTTTCCGTGTCTTAATGAATGTAGGATACAGCTGCTTACAGCCAAAATGGCCACCACCAAAAAGTCCCAATATGTTGAGAGAACAGGTGTATTTAATCCCCTTCCCAGTAGTTACTCATTAAAAGAAGATAAAAAAACAGGCAGGTATTGCAAGGGAGGAATAAATAGTTAAACATGCAGGTGATAAACATCGGAGTTACTGATTAACTCCTGGCTTTTGTAACCCCAGCAGTTCTTAAGTTGGTTTAATAGGAGACCAAAACACAGACCTGTGCCAAAAAGGCCTCAGCCTTTAACAAGTATTACACTTTATCTCTCCTTGCAACACATATCCCTAGGCTTGATAGTGAGGACAGCACTGCCCTCTATTGATGGGAAGAATTCAGACCTGTTTCAATGCCTGCAGCATTGGAGCAGAGTCAAAAAAGCAAGAGAAATTGGTGTAGGACGGGACAGATACAAATATAACCTCTTCCTTGGTGTTTCAGCTGCCAGGAGTTGAGAGAGAAGAGAGGGAATAATGGACTTGTTCTTTGTGCACATCCTCAAGCATGTGCTCCAGGACTTTCGTTACAGATGGGATGCTGGGGCAGCTGAGCCTTTGGTCTGACACTCTATGGCCAGGCTTGTGGTCTCAGGGCAAAATCCGGGCTGGATGGGAAAGGGGAGACTTAGATGTTTCAGGAGCAGCCACGGTTAGTGAAAGCAATGCAACACTATTGGCAGGATGGAAAACAGGCTGATGCTCATCTCTGAGTAAGAAAAAGGTGATTTCAGACATCTTTGGCTTCTTCCATCTGGAGAGGCTTGTTTGCCCTCCCGCACCCAAGCAGCTCCATCCAGTCTGGAGTGTTGCCTCAAGCAATATCTCTCCCTCGCTGTCATTCTTGCTGTTGTCACTTGTTATTGCAGCCTGTCACTTGGTTTAACTGAGAACATGCTGGTTGCCATCTGCAGGAAAGACTGAGGAGTAAGGTGGCAATAATCACTGCAATTAGGGGTTCAGCTGAGCCTCCTCAGAAGCTGGTTCTCCCTTATGATGGCTGACCAGAGCATCCTGAGCTCTTGCAGGGATGTGAGGAAACTCCTGAAGATGTTTGTCCCTGAAGAGGGACAATTTTGCCCTGTGGTGCAAAGGAAGTCCTTCCGAAGTTTAATAACTGTGTTTTTAACTAATCCAGCTTGTGTTCAAGCAAAGTTGCTTTGGCAAGGAACTGATCCTGCAACACCCCAACCTTTGCTTCACTCAGAGGAGGTAAATTTGAAGAAATGAGCAGAAGCAATCAGCGCCATCAGTATGGATGGACACAGGCTCGCTGGATGAGCAGGATGTCAGCACTGGTGAGAGCCAGGGGACCAGCAGACTGGGAGTGGATGATAGACCATGGTGAGCTGAGCCAAGGAGGGCCCAGTTATGTCTCCAGGGATAAAGGCTGCCCTGTGAATGGAGCCTGAAAGGATGCAAATCTGGTTCAGGTTCTGTCTTACTTCTGCTCAGCCTCTAATAATACCCCTCATTACTAAGCCAAAAACAACAATAGCCATAAAAAATACAAACTCTTGCTCATCATCATCAGCTGTCACAGAAGGAAAAAAATGCCCGTTTGCTGGGACCAGCTTATTCTGCTGCTTGACCTGCCTTTGCTGTGCTCAGCTTTAATTTTTTTCTTTAACAATTTCACAGTAAGGCTCTATTTTCCAGGTCCCAAACAAACAGCAGGGTGCACACTGAACAATAGTGAAGAGTTTGGCAGCATGCAGGTTCCTCATCTCTGCCAGAAAAGCTTCTCTAATGGCCCTGAGTTCCTCTTTACCCCCTTCTGCCAGGGGCTGACATCAGGGAAAGAGAAAATACAATTGAAAGCCATCAAGAGTAATGTCCTGTTTATTTTCCTGCTAACAGAATTATTTTAAGGACATCTCAGAAATCAGAAATGGAAGCGGGGGAGAGGGACGACAATGACAACGACGACAACGGGAAAATCAGAACAAGCACACGTTGGGATTTCATTTGCTGTTAGCAGAGAACACAGTAGAATCAGGACTAAAATGCAGGTCAGGGACAGGATAAATGAGGCTGTACATATGTCATGTGTCCTTGTTTGCCCTTTTGGGAGAAGACCATAAAGAGCTGGAGAGGTTTCTATGCCAGAAGCAGGACGATGTAATCTGTTAGTTATGTTTTTGACCATACTCCATACTCCAGTTTAGTTATTGCTGACCCCTATAACTGTGTGGGACGGCCACTCCAGAGCAGCACTAGCACCAGCATGGATTTATCAGGGGGGAAAAAAAAAAAAAGGAGATTTGGGCTCCTCATGAGCAGTGGCTGCTGCTGTTTGCCCTTGTGTCACATGACATGGTCGTGCAGCTGCAGAGCCTCTTCCTTGCTATTAGGGTGAAGTTACACAAAATGAGAGAGCCAGTCTGGCATCTCTTGCCCCTGCTGAAAGGGGCTGGTCTCACTCCCTCTCTTTTTACCTCTTCTCCTTCCCTGCCCATAGTTGCAGCAGTGCAGTCCTGCTTTCTTGCACCAGCTCTGGCTCTGCTTGGATGTGAAGAGGAAAAAATAAGCATCAGTGTGGTTTGGGCTCTACCAGCTTCTGTAAAAAAAAAAATTCTTTTCTTGTTCAGTAAGACTTCTGGGTTAAACCTGCTTCTTTACCTCTTAACAGTGAAGATCCTAGACTGTTCTTGTTCAGTAAAACTGCTCTGACTTAAAACTTGCTTCTTTGTCTCTTAACAGGGTCGATCTTAAGATGCTAAGCTTCCTTATCCAGCACACACCAGCAGGACACATGGACTATCCAGATCATCTCAGGGTTAGTGAGGTGTGCTGTGTGACATGGTTGTCTTGTGTTAGCAGGGTCTTCTTGTCCAAATGCTATGTGGCTGTTGGAGATGCTCAGTCCTGCCTTCCAGGTTTTCAGTCAGTCCTTGGGAATTCAAGGATTCTCTCTGTTCTGTGCAGGTCAGGAGAAATGAGGTGGGACACCCATGTGCTGAGACATGGGGGGAGAAAAATGGGGTGGCTTCTGTTCAGGCATGGTTTGCAAAGTGGAAATCAGAGGCCAAGTACGCTGCTCTTGACCATGCGGTCTCTGGACCACCTCTGTCCACTCCTGCATGGGAGATGTGCCTCTTCTGGTAACCACCAACTCAGGGTAGCAGGTTATGCTGTTCCCACTGCTCTAATTGCAACTCCCATCTCTGGAATTACAGCTGCTGCAAGTGACATGGATCAATAACAAACTGATGAGCAAGAGCCTTTCCTGAGGCTACTGCATGGAGCAGGGGACGAGGAACAGAGCAGAGGGCTTTCTGGCTTTCCAGCTTTTCCTCCTATCTAGCCAAGGTCAGTGAAGACCAAAAATCAGGAACAGCCATGGGCTGACTCTGCAGGGACCTCCCGCTGGGGTTGCTGCCTGCTTCCCTCTGAGCCTGGCAGCAACCCTGCAGGTCTGCCAGGCTGAGCTGACCCCACTGGAGATGATGGGGAAGAGAAGATATGAGGAGGGGATGGATAGTGGACCTGTCACCTCCTCCTGGTGTCAGGCTGATACAGGCCACGGACTTAATTGGGGGTGGGGTCATAGGCAGGACAGGGGACTTGATGTCTCTCCCTTCCCCAGGGCCATTCAGGGATGTCTTACCACAGCTAAATGTGCTATGAAATGAACAGACAATTTTCCGAGTAGTCCTTTCCATAGGAAAGAGTGAATGAAGCCATGAAATTACATTTCTGTCCTTTAATACAGCATCCAGACCCACACCTCAACTAACCTTTTAACTTGGACAAGCTACTTTACTAATCTGTGTACTGTGAACTCCCTTCCCTCACCCATTCCCATTTTGGTAGGGACTGCATTCGTGGTATCTTTTTCTTTCTACAACTATTTTCCAACATAAATTGCTTCCCATTGTTCCAGTCCAACCACCCAGTGGAAAAGCAAACATGCACGGGCTTTGATTATCATCTCTTTTGCTAGTAAAGGAGAAATGCAAAACCTGGTCTCTGAGCCAAAGCTAACAGTAGATGGCCAACACCTGCTCTGCAGTGGGGAGGAACGGTGATGGTGATGGCGAAGAACATGGGGAGGCTCTACCTGCCCCTGGCAGAGTGGCCTTTCCCACTGCTCAGGAGTACGTCAGTGGGATTTGGGTTTGAGCTGCCTCAGGTTGGGCCTATACTGATAAATAAAACAAAGCACCGACTGAAGCCCTGTCCCACAGTTGTCCCTTCTGCTTAGTTGCTTGCACATTTGCTGGCCCAGTTTTGGGAGCCATTGCCGAGAGGCAACACCTGGTACGGGGGTCTAAACGCAGCTGGCTGGGTGGATGTGAGCTGTGCCGTCTCGTAGCACCAGTACCAGGGAAAGGTCCATGACTTCTGTTCGCTGGCATGGCCATCACCTGCAGTCCTAATCCAAACCCACTAAAGAAAATGGAAAGATCTACCGGTGCCTTCAGTAGTCCCTGTGTCATGTCCTAAACTGAATTCAGGCCAACACGGGATCAGACCAACTTCACATAAGCAGCTTTAGACTGATGTCAGTGGAGCTGTTGATACAAATTTTCAATAGTGGGGTTAGCATCACAGGGTGTGGGCTTCCTGAAAACCAAGTCTGCACGTGTTATGTCAAGTCTATGAGTTTATAACTGTGAGCATGACACAGTCCAGTCAAGGTAAGTTTTAGAAATGTGACCTGGATAATGGTTAATGACTGACCTACGGAGCAAGAATGAATTATTGTAGTGTGAATCCTGTTAACCCCATGCTTAAAGCAGCCTTGCTGTACCCTCCCTCCACAGATGAGGATTCTTTCAAAAGGGAATGGGGCTTCATAAATCATTAATTTTTCCAATGAAAATTTTCACTTTGCTCCAGTGCTTTTTGGTACGTTGTAAAAGCGGGTGTTCTTTATTTTTCTCCACCTTTTAAAGTTTTTCCACAACTCCTAAAAATTTGGAAGGGGGAAAAAAGATTGGGACAGCATGTAAAAAAAAAAAAAAATCAAGCCCAAAGGAAAGGTGGACATTTGATGTGTAAATACACATATATGTCTATATGTCTCACTCTCTATATACATATACATTAGGTGTAAGGTAAGTTTGAAAATTATCTTGTCATAAATGCCATTTCTTGATTATTTTTGGTAACAGAGTGGACATATTAAATACTTACCTAGCCTTTATATCTTGGGGATAAGAATCATTTTTTGTTCTGAGTTTGTACATCTCCTGGTACTGAGGACAGACACTAGATTACTGAAGCTCCCGGATGTTTGTGCTACAGCAGCAAGGACTCATCATGTCACTATCATTTTAGTGACAACTTGTGACCCTGCTGCATACCATTAAGTGATATGATTTTTAGGAACCTGTTGAGGTGCAGCAAAATGTTTGACTGGCAGATAGGTTTTGCTGGGCATTTTTTTTCATGGCTACTGAGCAGATCAGAACTCTCTGATCAAGGCCCAGACCCTCCTGTGCTAAGCACTAGACAGGTCTGACAAAAGACAAGCTCAAATAGTTGAAGGGAAAGGATGCTAGGGTATGGCAGATCTATAAATGCAATATGGCATTTCCATAAATCCAGATCCAGAAAGTTAAATTCACTGAGAGTTCAGGTGATGACAAATATGGCAATTTTTTTCTTTACCTTTTTTTTTTCTTCTGGGATGTAATGGAAAATCCTGCTGACTGGTGTAAATTGATGTAGCTTTGACCTCTGGGAAGAGGAGCTGATCTACATCCACTGAGAACATGGCCAAGTAATAACGTGCTGCCTTGATCTCTGCACTAAGCAGGTTTACAGAGCTGATGA
This sequence comes from Harpia harpyja, assembly GCF_026419915.1. NCBI lineage: Eukaryota > Metazoa > Chordata > Aves > Accipitriformes > Accipitridae > Harpia > Harpia harpyja. Next base: position 71,081,431 of record NC_068944.1, read on the forward strand.
GTTTGGTTTGTTTAGGGGGTTGGTTTAGGTGTGCTGTATGATTGCACAGGAGAGGAGGGTCTGAAGGGCACTGTTACCAAAGGAAGTGAATACCTGAAACACAGAGCTAAAGCTGTTCTGTACCAGCTGTGAGGCCAACCTTTGCTGTTTTAAGCACAGTTACATTTCTGTCCTTCCTGCAAAATACAGCCTCTCCCAGAAGAGCTGGATGCCAGAGACTCTTTGCTGATGGGTTTAAAGAAATCTTTCTGTCTTCTCTTCAAAACTCTGCAATTTCAGCTAGTTCGCCAGAGCCATTCCACTCCCGGAGAAGCATGCTGCCCAGACATAACCCCAGCCTTGCAAATCAACAGAAAAATGCTGCAGATCTGCAGTTCACCAGAGATTCCTAAAATCTTTGGCTGAAAGGACTCTCTGAAGGTCTCTAATCCATGTGGGAATCCCCCGTGCTGTATCAGATCAGCCATGGCTTTGTCTAACCAAATCTTGATGTCCTCCAAGGACAGAGGTCCCATTTCTTCTCTTGGCTGACCTATTACCTTCTCACCCTCCTAGTGAGAAAGACCTTTTTCCTAATGTCCAGTCTAAACCTCCCAAGCTGCAGTGTATTGTTGCTTCTACTGCCATTTGATACTACTGAAATGAACTTGTCTCAGCCATCTTCACCTCTCCTTAACACAAGGGCAAGGACATCAAAGCCAGCCAGTACTTCTCAGCATCTTTATACATTGCTTGCTCTTATTGCAGAAAAGAAGTCACAGGGTATACATGCAGGCTAGGGACTAACTAGGACCAAGCTGTGTCCAGAGATCATCCATACTGTTTAGTCTGAAGTCTGTTCCCTGGCCCTGTTTTAGCTCATTGCTTCTCATCCCCTCTCAGAGAATGCCCAGGCTCAGCCTGGGGCACAGCATGAGCCAAGGACAGTTCCCAAAAGGCAGTATAGATGAAGACATCCAGTATTTTTAAGGCACAGAGGTTTAGCTCTACAGGCATACTCCATGGTACATCTGTGCCCTTAGTCACAAGAATGGGACTTGAACTATTTTATTATATCTTATTTTTATTTTTATATATTTACGTACATAAACATCTCCCCAAATGTGCCTACTGTTAACTGCCAGCTGCCAGCTCACCCTTGTACTTTCCAGCTCTCCCTTCATGCCACCTCTGGGAACACAACAGAAACATTCAGCTTTGTGTCATAGGAATCCCACTCTGATGGTGCTGCTGTAGCACTCTCACGTTATTTCACATACTTTTACCTAAAATACATATATGTTTTTAGTGATAATTCTTCTTTAAGGTTACAGGGACAGTACTCAGGGCAGACAGGAGATGCAGGGTTAAGTGCTAAGCAGCATAGATATGCTCAGTCAGCTGGAGAGAACTGGTCCTCAGCACTTTGGGTGAGGCCAGCTCCCCAAAATGAAGTATCAGCAGTGTTGATGTAGCCACAGGAATGAATAGTGGGTTATTCATGGACAGATGTCTAGAACTGGTGAGTTGAGCCTTACTGTGCTTTTCATTATCATGAAGGAAGCGTTGGGAAAAACAGCTCAGCCTTACTCTTGCAAACACAGGTCAGCATGGTCACCACAATGTACCCTAACTGCCCCTAAATTCAGATGACCCAGGGTAGGATTATTTTCAATGATGTATACGCTCAGAAGGGAAAAGTCCCATTACAAATCCCAGTGCATCCTTTCCCTGCCTGCTCTGGGCTTTTGCTGTTCCTGGGCTATGAGTAAGGACAAGCTACCATGCTGCTGAAAACAACTGGAAGCTAAGCAATGCAATAGCGGCTAGAGCATCTGCAAGCTGGGCTAGCCAATTTTACCCTGGGCTGTAATCCTGCATCACCCGTGGTCAGCTGTGAGGATCTGGCCAATGAATGGGAGTTACTGGGCTAGGTGGGAGGCCTCAAACAGATCTCAGAGTTGGTCAAAGAATGAGAATAACAAATAAAAACTCTTCAGCTCAAAATGATGAGTGGACCATGGAAGTATTCAGCAGAAGAGATGAAGTAGAACAATTGTTCGCTGTACTGATATCACAATATTGAAAACTCAGGGGCCTAATGAAGTATTTGGGCAGGAAGTTTAAAACCGAAGGCAGTAGCTGTTCAAATAGGACAATTTTAAACAGGGGGGCTTACTGCCACACACCCTGGAAAGGGCCCAGCATCACCATGGGAGGTACATCTTTCCCACGCAGGCTGAATGTGCTGCACTGGGTCAGTCTCTTTTGTTGGTCTCTCAGACTTGGCACAAGCATCTCCTCCCATAAGGTGAGTGGGAGGCAGCTCTGCATCCATGTGGGGGATGATGGGTGATGCCAACGTGCCCCAGCCAGAGCCGTGCCCAGGAGTGCCCCGGATGGATGCACTTTTCCCTGCAGCAGACAGGCAATGGGACTTGGTGTGGTCACCCAGCAGAGCCGTCCTGGGGCCTGAGGCAGGAGCCACGACCCCTGAGTCCCTGCCCAGGGCTCTGCCAAGTGGTTCCCGCTGCTTCCCACAGGGCATTCCACTCTGCCTCGGCTCTGGGGCACGGCTGAGGCATGAGTGTACGCACTGCTGGCAGTCAGCAACCAGATAGGGCTTCTGCTTTCATTGAACCCAGCTAATTAATTTACAGCATTGATTGCTTTTTACAATATATCTGCCCCTCATTTAACATCTGGGTACTACAGCTGAGAACAAATAAATCCAAAACTACACAAGCTGATTATATTGGTAGCATAATATGCAAGTCCTGTTAGAAACAACCGAGTTGTCTTTATGGTCCACAAAGGACATTTTGATCTGCTATAACTAAAGCCTTTTACATCCCCAGCTAAAAAGATTTGAGCATTACCACATAGCCAGGAGTCTCAAATATTTGTCCCCGGTTAGGGAATTAAGTTTCAAAGGAAGAATATATTTTTTTGTTGTTTTGTTTTTAAATTACAACTGTTTCTAAAGGGTCAGTACAAAAGACAACACACACATAGCTGGGAGTGTCATCCCCTCTCAAAGCAGGAAAGGAAAACTGCATGGATAACCACATTGATGTAAACCCTCAGGGTGTGAAGCCTTGCAGGACTTCTCCCGTCTCGTGCTGCCCCATCCCCTCCATGGCCAGTGGACTCCTGCATTTAGTCCTCATCCAGAGGCCAAAATAGAAAGATTTAGTAAATAACAAGCGTTATAGCTGTGAAGATAGTAATGTCAGGAGGGAACAAGCTCTGAGCCGGTGATGTGACACACGCTGCTATAAGAGAGCCCTGTGCTCCAGAAGTCACCAGATAACTCACGGGAACAGGAAAACAGCACGCTCTAGTGGGGGAAATTATTAAAATCTATTAGAAAACAAATCACTGCACTGAGCACTCCATGGGAAAGCAGCTGTTGCTTCGTATCTGTATCCAGTGTTCCTTCTCCCTTCCCTGCGCACCTCCAGTCACTCGTTGCCCCTCATACCCATTAGCCCAGGGAGGGTGACGGTATCTCCAAAGCTGTCCCGCTTACTGTGGTGCAGCTTGGGCTGATTTCTTTTTCAGGAACCAGAACTGGGTCCTCTCGCCTCTGGCTTGCTGAGCGTGCTTGGCACATCACACACATGCCCACGCCAAGGTGGTAGGGACAGTTACAAGCGTACAGGGAGGACAATCAGGTCAGTGATAGCAATGGCAAGGTGCCCTATTAGCACAGTAATTAGAGGGCTCCTTTCCTCTCCTGCCCTTTCACCATCACCCAGCAGAAAACTCCATCTCCATTAAGAAGGAGAACTCATTACTGGTGAAACAGAGACGCTAATCAGATATTAGTTGTAACCATTAATGAAAAAGCTAATGAGGTGCTGAGATCCCCAGCGCTGACTGAAATGAGTTAATCACACCTCACTGCTCAGAGACCCATTAATCTGCGTGCATGCTGGTGTTTCCCATTCCTTTGCTTATTATAGGAAATAAAAACATTGTTCCAGCCTCATTTACTTGCGCCTGCTGGATCTCTCTGCTAAGCTGTGGGCCAGACTTGCAACTGGTGGCAAGCAGCAAAGTTCCCTTGGCCCCCCAAGAAGCCACCACTATCGCTGGTGGAATGGCACACACCTTCAGGGAAGGAAGCGTTGTGCCAACCCAGGGAGGGAGGGAGGCAAACACCATGCACACAGACACATAAAACAGTGATTTCTCATTGCCCCTGGCTGTTGGTTTAAAATATTATTCCAGCTCCTACGGTAACAAGAATTGAACTGCCACCAGTGCCCCTGGCTCCACTCCTTCTGAAGCAGCTCCTAGTTTTTTCAGTTTGAATGTCATTCCTGCTAACAGTGAGTAGTAATCTCACCTGGTTCCAGTGGGTTGTCTGTGGGATGGGTGAATAATTGGGAACAACTAGTAACTGAGGTAGTTTGGTGTAGATTTGACCTAAAGATTTATCTCAGGTGTTATTGGTATTACCTGCTCTCAGACATCAGGAAAGGTCTTAGCACCTCTTGAATCCATAGACTTCTTTAAGTCTCTAGTTTATTTTAGTCTGGCTGGAATGGAGTTAACTTTTTTCATAGCAGCCCACATAGTGCTGTGTTTTGGGTTGGTGGATAAAACACTCTTGATAACACACCAGAATTTTGGCTGTTGCTGAACAGTGCAATGTCAAGACCTTCTCTGTTTCTCACTCTGCTCCCCCCCCCAGTAACTCAGCCTTTACATAGCTTGGTTTTTTTTACTTCCTTTACTGATTAAACTGTATCTCAACCCATGAGTTTTTTTACTTTTGCTCTTTTGCTCAAATGACAGAGGGTCACCTTGCAGAACTTCTCCCCACAGCCAGCTCTTTGATGTCCCCAGTGATGAACCATCGGTCATCAGTTGCTCCCATGACCCTGCCTGTGACTCCACCGCTGCAGGCAGAAGCTCGGTGCCTCACCAGTGTCTTCCGGAGCTTGCTCACACATTCCCATCCTCTGATATCTGAATGTGAGGATGAGTTATACAAAATTCTCTGACACTTAAAGGAGAAACAGGAGTGGAAATCACTCTTTCTGTTATTTTCTGTGAAAGCCACCCAGGCATGTGTGCAGGCTGAACACATGATGTGGCTACAAACTGGGCATGCTTCAAAGTACGGCCAGTCCATTCAAACACCCAGCCCAAACTGTGGATTTGGGCTGGGGGAGCAATATGCAGCTTCCACTGGATGGTGACAGCTCTTTGGGGCCAAGAAAGCAAGAAGGGGAACACAAAAAGCCACATGGGGAGAAACTGCCATAAGGGGCTCCTTGATGTAACACCTGATTTGGAGGCTTGGTTGGGGTGTCCTTGGAGGAACATCATGGTGCTGCAGGATGCAGTGTTAGTGGCATAAGCCAGGACGCTTTTCTTACTGCTTTAGTGTCTGGGTAAACAGGGAGGCAGCTGGTAGTTGCTGTGTAACTCTGGAGTCTCTGATTATGTGGAAAAAAGTAACTATTCTGGGAAATGTCCTGTCTTAGTAGGAGTGTTAATGTCACAGGTCTAAACAAATTCCCATATGGATATATTTATATTCTGCCAGGCAAAGGTTACCGTAGAAACTAAGGAGTAAAGCAACATAGTTAATTTCCTATAGGAGAAAATTAAACTGAAAACCAGAGATTTACCTCTGCATGCAAGTACCTAACCTTGGAGAACTTTTCTCTGTGTGAACCACATTTTATTTCACATTGCCTGAAGATAACAAAATGTAATGAGATCTGCTCCCTGAATGTCTGTAGGAAAGAGAAGTGAAAACAGAGATTTTTAAAAGTGGCAAGGGACTCCCTTGCCTTTTCATTTGTTGTGTTTAATTGCTATCCTGAATGTGAGCCATCAAAGGAAACCATGCCATGAAGTGAAGCCATATTGTTCCCCTGTGGGTACTTTCATTCTTCATTTGATGGTATAAGCAAAGTCCTTTGTCCAACTCCTGTGGCCGGTCCATCTGTCTGGATGTTGCTGTTGTCGCTGCTGCATGTCTTACTGGTCTCAGTGGGTCTTCAGATTGTAATTTTATGCAAATTACTTCCCTGACAAAATCATTTCAGACCTGGAAGCTTCATTTCAGTCCGCTTCTTGTGAGTGGACATTAAGCAAAATGCAAAATGATTTTCAAGAGCAAGCTGTTCCCCAGTGTTATTTTGCTTTGCTGAGGATGACAGAGGAGCAAATGCTTTGCATCCCCTCTGCACAGGGGCAAGTATGCAGGTACAGAGCCACTGTGAATGACAGTTCAGTTCAATAGCCATCCCAGGTTAGCACTCCTTTCTCTGGAACAACCCTGTGACCAGCCTGGTTATAGCTCTGGGCAGAAACCAGGCTTTGGGACCTAAAGTGACTGGGATAGCTCCTCAGACTTCTGTGCCTCTACTTCCCACTCATTTTCAACAACTGTGATGCTGGCTGGGTTGTATCCATTAGCAGTGGTTAATCTCTCACTGGTGCAGCCTGCCTAGAGCCTGGGTTGAAAAGCAAAGTGTGAAGCAGTTCCCAAGAACTTGGTCTTCTGAAGGTCCCACTGGAAAGCAGCTCTTACGGTGACCATCAGACCATTGCCTGTATCTGAACGGGAGCTTCCTGAGCTGCCCTGTGATGATTTCTTGAGCTTCTACCACTAAGCAACCAGGGTGGTTGTGTTTTAATGGGCAACTTGCATCACTGCTAGGCCATCTACCCTACTCACTCACTTAAACAATGAATGGAAACGGTGCACAAGGAAACTGAGCAGCTTATAAGGTCCACAAGAAATAGTTAAGGCGTCTTCCCATGTAAAGCCACAGTCATGCAGATGAGGTGGTGTGGCATGCTGAAGTGATACCTGATCAAAGATGTCCATCTCATAGATGGGCTTCTTCTAATGGACAGCCTAGGCCATCCATGACTAAAGTGCTTGTGTGATCATAGCAGCTGAATTAGGCCCTTAAAATAGGGACCTGGGGTGAATCCTCAGCATCTCCCCTATGAAAGAAGCCAGGTCTATCAGTCCCAAAGAACAGGTGAGTTGAATCTCTTCTCAAGCCACTGATTTCTGAGTCTGCCTTAATTTCCCTTATATATCACCTAAATAGAGCATAGATCCATCAGGAGACCACAGGCATACAAAGTTTAATTTTTTTCTCCAGAGAGGCCTAGAGGTGCCATAAGCTGGGCAGCGTGATGCCCATGACCACAAGCTTTCCAGCAACCTGAAGCATGCTGATGTCACCCGAGGGATGGGTGGGAGGGAAGTGGAATAAGGCTTCATTACACTGTTATGTGACAGAGGAGGTTCTAGGAGCTAATGGAAATATTGTGGGAAGAAGAAGGGTGCACAGAGAGAAACACCTTTGATTTGATTACAATAAAAAATTTATTTTGATTCATATCATACTGAAAAATTAAATAAATAATATGTCAAAGAATGATTGAGTGAGACTCCCCACCAACAGGGAAAAAAACCCCAAACATAATCAATCATGTAGTCAAAGAAAAATAGGAAGAAAATCTGGTCATGGGAGAAAAAAAGTGCTCAAGAGATTTGGCTTTGGTAAAAAACATAACACACACTCAAGGAGTGCTTCAGAGACTTTGCAGTGGTGGCAAATACAGTCCAAGAGTTTGAAGCCTTGACATGTTGCTAAATGTTTTCCCTTGTTCTTTTAAACAAAATAAACCCAGAAAGTTTCTAGCAGGAAATAGGACAGTCTTCAACATTGTCAGTGGGAATTAATTCTTCCCTCAGCGTCATCTGTTGGTATCTCCTTATTCTGAAGGCATTTGAAAGAGCAGCAAAATTGTGGAGAAGCTGAGACAAAGATCTAAAACAACAGTCAGTTGCCTGAAGGACTCAAGAAAAAGTTCCTCTGGAATGGAAATGTGATGGCACAGACTATGCCTCAACCTACAGCTGGAGAGGTTCACTCTCTGTTCTCCCCACACTCTGAAAAATAGACAGCAGTGGTACACAGTTGGTGCTTGCTGTCGGCAAGAAAATTAAATGGGAATTGCAGCTTGTTCCATGATGAAGACACCAAATCTATCCACAGTAGTACAAGCCACGATGTTTCGTATGTGCTGTCAGAGGCAGAATATTCAGGGGAAAATTGGAAATTTAATTTGGACAGCAAAAGGAAACTTCCAGAACAACAGAGGCTAAAAGATAGCTGATTTTTTTTACCACTTTCTTTGCTCCCAAGCTGCCACCTGTGAGAAAAAAAAAAAAATCAATGGGATTTGGGTACCAAACCACTAGGAGTTTTCTTCCAAGTCTTTCTAAAAATGACTGAAACAGCAATGAAATATTTCTGAATTACTCACATCTGTCCATGAGAAATAAAAACAAAATATTTGAAGCTCATGATGAAAAAAGTATCTCCAAAATCCAGCCACAGGGTGAAGATACCATTGGGGTGTTCCATGGAGTCTTTTTCCTCTTAAAGTTCCTTTGCTTGTATTACTGTGACATCTCACCAGAAGCATATGGATTAACAACAGTTTAAACAGTGGGAATGCTTAAAACAAACAAACAAACATGGTTCAGGTAGAAATGTTTCATTCTTTTACAAAGGACATGGAGTAGACAGTAAGCCCACTCAATTTGCTGCGCCTGTGACATGCAGGTGAGTTCTGCTGGCCACCATGCTGGGAAAGGGCTTCTTGACATGAGGATCATGAAAAGATCTCAGCATGAGGATTTGAAAATCCTGCCCTTTCCATATTGCTAAACTGAAGGGTCACGTGTGCACAGCAAAGGGAGCTCAGTTCTCTGCACAGACGTTTGGCATCCTTGGCTCTTTATACGCTGCGAGTCCAGTAATACTCACATAGGTAAAGCAGTTCATGTTGGTGAGTGGTGCTGTGGCCCAAAATAGGGATATTCCAGCTGACCGTGCCATTGTGCTGTGAATTGCTGCCTTGGAGGGGAGCTCACTGTTAACAACTGGCACGGAAAGACAAGGGGGTAGATAAATCTTGGACTGAAGCACATCACTTGTTGAAGGGCTGCGCTTTCACTGAGCTCAAATACTTACCTGCTTGGACGTGCTGCCACAACTGGTGCATGAAAGACAAGTCATTTAGATGATGATTTCTAAATTGCCACAAACCCCAACCATCGTAATACACTAAAAATGAAATATGCCATTTTTTCCAAGCCTGATCTAAAGTCCCTTGAAGGCTGTGGCACGAACTCCATTGGCTTCACCAGAGCTGAAAATGGGTCAATAATCCATGAATCCTGTTTTCATGATATCAGGAAGAAAAAAACACTGTTCTCCATTCTTCACTACCTAAACTTTTTTCTTGGATTCATACTTTATCTGTCCTTGAGGATTAAATGCATTGATTCCAGCAAAAATCTGTGGATATAAAATCTCCACTGTCACTTCCCTCCTCTCACTGCCTCGAGGTACTGACATTAATACACCCATTCCTCCAGAGATGCACATAATTTTGAAGTCTGGCTTACACTGTAAGATCAGCTTGCGTAGATTGTGTCCTTGTAGATGCTGCTACAGTGCTACAGGACAAAAGATTCCTATTGTATTACTAGCTGGTATCCCGACCCATGACATTTCTTCCATTTCAGATAGAGACCTTGTAAAGAGATACAATTTGTAAAAAAATAAGAAGAAAAGTTTCCTTGGAACTTTTGAATATTTTCCCATAAAAAAAGGTAAAACCTACCTTTAAAAATTAGTCTTGTTTGTGTTTGCTCAAATACAATATAGGAGCTGTTATTATTGTTTTTGACTACAAAAGTATACCACATGGAGGCTAAACTTTGGTAAATTTTCCCCCTTTTATAAAAAAGTTTAATTTAGGGTTTGTCATCTTAAAAAAAAATCACATCTGTTGCACAATTATAAAAGGCACATATAAACGACTGAAAGGAAAAAGTCCACTTTCCAACCTTAAACTGATTAAATAAAAATGAGCATTCCAGAGTATTTTCCACCAAAAAGAAAAAAAAAAGAAAGAAAAATTATATATAACCAAACAAGACAAACAAACAAGTGGCTAAAAAGGCCAGTTTTTTGCTGGAGTTTTCAGTATTGTTTTCTCTCTCATTATGGCTGTATAGGAAGCAATATTAAATAATATATGATCAGAGATGATTTGATCCATATTTTCTAGACACTATCAAAGCAGAATGAGGCAATGGCTGAGATATTTACTACTCCAGGCAACTTCATCATGTTTTTGCTTAATACAGCACAAACCCAGAAGTAATAGAGGAAACAGAAGAGACAGTTCAAAAAGAAGATCAACAGCACAAGTGAATTCATTTCTTTGAGGTAATCCTTACTATGATGTTCACAGCTGCCCTAGTGGGTCTCAAGTCCCAGAAGTCGTTTTCACTCTTCTTCAAGGATCTCCTGCCTTACTGGAGGAAAGAACGGACACACAAACAGCAGTTCCTGTGCCCATGTTTCCCCTAATTGCAACAGGCAGATCTTTCATCAATAATTCAAGAACTGAGCCGTAGAGCCTAAGCAGAGATTCATTTATTCCCACAACTGATTGGTAGTTTCCAGCTATCCGTAGATAGGAAATCATGTGCAGTGTGGAAGCCGGTCCTCGGCCGAGCTCCCTGCGGTGAGCATTGCAGCAGTGAGACGCTCCGAATCCACCGCAGATACGCGCATTGAAACCTGGCTGGTGCCCAGATCATCTTCACTGAGCTTTGTTCTGCTGCATGTTGGAAACTGCAGCCCCACTTTTCCCCGTGGCCAGGGTCATCTGCCCTTGAAAAAATTTATTTTTTCAATGGAAGCAAGAGTCAAAGTTACATTGAACTCAAAATCCCCGTCATGGACACCTGTCTTCCGGAAAGCCCCAGCTGAACCGTTGTTTTCCCAGTAGTGATGCCAGTGTCCTTTGCTGTCTGCTCCAAAGCCATACACGTTCACCTAGGAAGTAAGAGAGAAGTAGTCTTATGGCCTGGAAAGCAATTGGTCTTCATCTGAAATGTTGAAGAAACTCTCTTGATTCTCAGTTTAACTACAGGCAGCAGCACCTGGAGACCTCGGTGGTATGCCAAGCTATTCTGCTGCATGCGATGATGCAACCACAGAAGAATGACCAAGGCCTACTCAAGGGACATTACATCTTAAGCTATGCTGAGACCACCACCGTACCTCAACTCAGACAGAAAAGGAAATTTCTAGCCATGAATTCTTGTTTAGCAATATGAAAAACACATTCCTGTCCCCTAAGCTTGGTGTTTGACCTCAGGAGGTCAGAGGCTTGGGAAGTGAATCTCCTCTTTAGCTGGTTAAGGCCACAAAGAGTGGAAAAATTTTGGTTTTGCTCCTAGTCTTCCAAATGATGACCCATGTCGACCCCCACTTATGTGCTTAATTATACAACATTTGCAGTCACTTCAGAGGCAGATGGACATTATGTTCTTTGTGTGTATATACACCTATGGCCTTTCCTCTCCCAAAGGCTCATTCATCGATGGCTATGCCTGTCTCCTCTAGTGGTAAAAGTCCAACCATCACAGTTGATTTATTTAAACTGAGAGTGGCGATATGGCTGGGTTTGAGTGGGTCATAGTCCACAAAACAAGCACCCTAACCCACCCACACCTGGACCCACCCAAATACTAGCTGGTTTTAAGTTATTTTTGGTAATGTCAGAGCCTTGTGCATTGCCTGCTTACCAGAAAACAGATTCCACCCAAGCCGCCCCTCCTCTCTGCCTTGACTATGGTACAGTTTCTGCCAGCATCATTAGGAGTATTTCCATCACCTCTCCAAGCAACACAGGCCTAGGTGACAAAAGCTCTCTTTCATCAGCAGAACTGTGTCCAGGCCAGGGATTTTTCCAGCATAGTGATTTTTAACCCCCATGCTGACAAACCCATGCTTGCAGGATTTTGTAGAGCTGACCTGGTCTCTGAGGACTGATGCTGAGGACTCTTGCATCTGTCTGAAGAAGCAAATGGCAGAGAAGATGGAGAGGGGGAAATAAAAGCTGACTGAGTGGCCAGGGCATGTTCCTGGCACGTCAGTATGGAACGTCCTGATTTTTTATCCATGTATCCAAACATAGCCAGACTTTACCTCATCGCATACATGGAGTGCAAATATCAAAGACAGAAAGCCTGTGGAGGGGTATCTCCCATGATGCTGGAGCCAGTTTTCATAGACGTATTTTATAAAAGCTGGATTATAAACCAGGATCTAGGCAAAATTGGAGAGAAAGACTCATTAATAAAATAGCCTAGGAAAAAACAACAGTAGCATGTCATCCCTAAAGGACACTGGGGTAGGGGACAAAGGAATAATAGTTATTCCCTGAGGGCAGGTGAAAGGAAAAAATACAGTCCTATAGTTAAATGCATTGAAGGATATTTCCCATGCACAATTACACAAGAATATTCCTTCCTTGGTCTTGATACCTCACCTGCTTACACTAATGTAAATCTTGGGTGCTTCTTACTGAAACCAATGGGTATGAAATGGCACAAGTGAGAAGAAAATCAGGCATTCAACTGTCCCTGCAGCATCCTGCTGTAATGCAGATGAGCTCTGGGGAGTTGGAGGCCTGAGCAAGGCAAGCGTAAGATGCCATGCCCGATTTCATAGAATCATGGAATCATTTAGGTTTGAAAAGACCCTTAACATCTCGAGTCCTACTGTAATTTGGGTGGGAATGTAGGAGCAACTGTATCTTCTGCACAATATGCCAACCATGTCTTGGTATGTCTATAGGTACAGGTCTAAGAAAACCAGGGGTCAGGTGTAAACTATCATGAAGCCTATCAGGTTGTATCAGCTGCATTTCTCTTGTTTCCCAAACATGCTATTTTTCTATGCTTTTTTTTTTTTTTTTTTTTTTACAAAAGATAAATCGCACATGGTTATCTCCTGGGGAAATTATGAGGCCATCTAATGAAGACAGAGCACTTTTACTTAAGATCAGACCTGAGTGTACAGTAAATCCAAGGACTGGTGGGAGCCCTTGGTTTCAACCCCCTTCCCTGAATGTGGCAAAGAGAGGCTTTTCCCTCCATGCTGCGTTTGTAATTAGAGTGACAGTGTTTCAGTGCTATCTGGTTAGCTGCAGGGCTTTTCCTTTTATAAAGTCAGAGGTTAATTGCTGATATTGTATCTGTGTGTAATCGCTTCTCACAGGGTGTTTTGCATTGCATGGTGTGATAAGAAATACAAACTTCTCATCTCCCTGCTCGGGAAGCTGCTGCATATCACCAGTCGTACCCTGGGCTGGTGCTACTCAACTGTGACATGAGTTTAACAACCTGCCATAGTGCATCTCATGAGGGTTTTTCAGAGGTTATTGTGTTCCCCACAACAGGTAGGGATGAGCTAAGTGATTATTTAATACCCCCTAGAGGTCCACGGTTGGAAGCACAGGGATATAAACTGATACTGGTTAAAGGTCTCATCTGAAGCCTTTGGCAAAAGCAGGCCTCCTGAATGAAGGACATGTGCTTTAATTTGTAATTTTAATGCTCTGGGGCTAATATCAAACTTTACCAACCCTTGAGACATTAGGAGCCTGAGCTCCTTTGAAAATCAGCCTCTCGAAAGGCCGAGAGAATGAGACGTTTGTTTTGCTGGAAGGTCTATGGCAGAAGAAACATTTTTCCTCTCCATAGCCTGCCGTGGTTACATCCCCAAAGCATACAGCTACAACAAAAAAAGTCTTTGCATGGTGGCTAAAGGTGAGACACAGGAATGACCACCCTGCTGCATGGGAAAGCCTGCCTCCAGCCATAGGACATGTCTGTTAAACCACAGCATACTTGGGCAATGAGTCAGTATGCATGGGATGGGCTCTCTTCTGACTGCTGTAGGGTGGGAACCAGGTTTGTCCATCTTTCTTTGACCTTCTCCGAGAAGTGAGGTCCCCTGACTGATTGCCTTCTACACATCCACACTATGAAATAAAATGGGTGAGAGGTGTTTTGTTAGCCTTGAGGGAAGTGGCATGGCACAGATCATGTCCACGTTGCTCAGTTCTGTCCCAGTGTAAAACAGGGAATATTCCCTGGTCTGTGCTATGCTCCAAACCTTGCTTCAACATTGCCTGGGACAGTATTAATACACCTGGGACAAAACCAGCACGGACTTGGCCTGAGCCCAGTCTCCAAGCTTGTTTAATTGGGTGCAGGTAGTTATTATTACAGCTGTGGGCTAAGAGCCTTCCCCAAGAGCTGTTGATAGCATCATGAATTCTCCACTGACTTGAAAACACACATCTTTGTTCAGAGTTCACTTAGCTCCTTATGACAAGGAACTGACCCAGGAGTGAGGAACATCCTTGGAGTTCAAATAGTCAAATTATTTAAAAAAAACTTCAAAGGCTCTCCACAGCTCAAAGTGTCGTTGCATCCAAATGACTGCAACGGGTGGGAACAGAGCAACTGCTGTGAAGAGCGAGAACTGTTGGCCAACAGTGCACCTTAAATCTCCCTGAGCAGGACCAGAGGAAGCAATGAAACCTTCAGAACAGTGGTAATGCAATGGCATAGTCACAAGAGCAGTTTCTTTCCAACCTCAGTTATTTAGTGGTTGATCTATGGCCTGAATGGCACACAGGAACGAAACCTTTAGCTTAGCTGAGCCTTGTAAAGTGTGTGTATTTTGGCTGCAGTTTTTATGAACGTCAAGAGGTTCCTTGGATTCTTGCAGTTTCCCCCAAGAGACAAAAGACCTACAAGTGGATTAGAAGAACAAATTCACAAACCAGCATTGCTCACCTTCTCTTTTTTGACTTTGATTTTCCGTGGAACTGGAACATATGTGCTGTTAAAAGAAAAAAAACCACAATGCCAAGATTAATAAAAGCTCAATATAATTAATATTTTTAGGTATTTCCAAAGAAAAAAAGAATATTCTTCATGTACAGTAATAAATTCAAATTATTTGAAAGTAATAAATTCAAGAAGTTGTTGGAAAATGAGGCTGCAATTAAGTGATACAGCATGAAAAGAACTGAGCTGTCACTGAAGCAAGTTTATAGGAAGCCATTACATTTTTAAATTTTCGAGTTAATTATTGACAGTAGGACACCAAAGACTTATTTAACAATATACTGTAGAGTCAATATTAAGTGGAGCCCATGACTTCTAATTCTTGGATCACGACTGTTGCACTCTGATGACGGGGCTTTCCATGTAATTTCATGGCAGAAAAACCTTTTCCCACCAGGGGGAGACTTTTCCCCTCCTAATACTTGTAGCTACTGCATGATTTTCAGATTAGGTGGTAGCAGAGTTCATAATTTCTGTGGTTCTGTGCAACTCGGGCATTCCCAGTACACAGTCCCTCACCAGAAAGCTATTCCCCTCCTCCCCAGGGGGATGCTGAGGGCTTCCTGCAGTTTCCAGCATAAAAATTCCAAGTCATACCTTATGACTGGGTTGAAATCACAAGTCATGTCTTGAAAACAAACAAAAAAATCTTTTCTTCCCCATATCTCATGCATAGTGCATGCTGGCATTGCACAGCTTATCATGAGCGCTGTAAAAAAAAAAAAAAATCTCCCTGATTTTGTTTCAAGTGAAAAAATTCTGGTGACCTAGCTTTGTAATTGGAGTATATCCCAAAATATACCTTGCATGCTTTTTAGATGGGTTGTGGTAAATCACAAAAGCCTTCCATTAGTTCAATTTAAAGGTTTTTCACTTGATTTTTGGTAACGACAAGGTTCCTGTCATTACGGTTTTATTTCTCTTTGAACTATGGATGATCACCACTTTGAAACATTAGTCTAAGTCTCCCTGAACCAGTGGTGACCTGGCAACGTCTTCATCTCCTTAAGTACTTCTGGGCATCCCTGAGCTGCAATCCCTGCTCTGGGCTGGATGCAGTGGGATAGGTGACGGGTGGGTTCCAGCCCTCCCGAGATGAGACACAAGACACAGGGAAAGGGACAACCATGCAGACTTCTTAATCTGCTTTCAGCAAATCTGCCCTTGCATCTGCTTCCCACGCCTGACCTCAATTAGCAAAGTCAGTAGAAGTAGGCTTGGTGATCCCACATCGGTTTTGTGGTTATGAAAACAAAAGGGCTTCTTTGCTGGTAAAATCTCATTATTATATAAATAAACAGCCAATCTTTTCTAAAAAGGTGATGTGGAGGAAGCAAGGGGGACATACTTCATGGGCATCTAGCTAGGTACAGTAGAAGACCAAAGAGAACGGTATGCAGTGTTCAAGACAGTATTTGCAGACAGCTCTGCTCCAACCAGGAGACTACTGTAGCTCTTGTCAGATGACACGTTAGGCATTTTAATCATGGGATATTTCATTTTTTCAGAAGCAGTACCCAAGTCCTGCTGTCACTTGGCTGCAGAATTTCATACACCCGCACAGAAAGTATTGGCACACTGATTAAGAATGAATGGAGACCTATGCCATTATGATCACATAAAACCTGGGCTGCATAGCAGTCAGGGAGTTAGTAACCCAGTAAATACTACACAGGAACTGAACAAAGAATGAAGCCTGTGATGAAGGTGGCTACAGGTAGAATACATATAATTTGGAAAACATCTTCTATGAGCCACTTTGCAGGGTTCTAGTGAAGCCTGCCATCATTACTGGCCACCTTGTACAGGACATTTACTGTACCCTTGACCCAAGTGGAAGATATGGAACATTTTAAAGAATACAAAAATTGCTCTTTGCCAAACAAAGCAGAGATACATGGAGCTTTTTTCACTATGGAGACTCCTAAAAGACTTGCAGAAGGCAAGTTAAGGCAACTAGGCTAAATATATGACTGATGATGGCCTGAAGGTTTTCTGTCCCAGAAGGCTTTTCTTGGTCTTTTCTGGGATAATGCTCAGTCTTAGTGAGCAACTTTGGAATGGGACATCCATCAGTCAAATGGGACATGTCTGAGAGAATCGTTCAGCTATCAATTCTATCTAATATTAAGGCCATCTGCAGTTTGGCTTTTGTTTTAAGCTGTAAAAATTGCTTGAATTATAATACTACTGGGAGGAGAATATGATTAATTCACAGGTTTTGAGTCTTAGGAAATTATTACTTCATTTGAATGGGATACAGAAAATTAAACATTGTGTAAAAGTCTAATCAATACAGGATGCTTATCTTTTTAACTATGAGTGCACTTAGGTTGTTGTTAACCTAACCTCAGTTGATATTATTCAGCCTGTGCACAAGGCACAATGGCCATGTAGGTTGGGGTCAGGAGGTGAGTATTTCTTCTCTTGTAAAATACCGCATTTCAGATGGGTTTTACTTTTATTTCATGCCTTCTCCCCTTTACAAATGTACAGTCAACAATTTCTTTATACTCTGTATCTGATATTGTGTGTTTAATGCGTGCTCATAGGTTTATTCTGCTAGCCTAAAATTATGTTACATATATCGTTATGATTTGTGTGCTTACAAATTTCTGGTTTTATTATTCCACCATGTACCAGCTTATTAATTATGCAATTTCCCCACTTTGAGTATGGCAAAAATCTTAAAATACTGATATTTCTTCCATGTGGTTGCTCACACACTAATTTATACCAGATGCTTACCAAGCCCATGTATACAATCTGATTATAAAGACATAATATATCCTGTAATTTATTAAGCAAAGATGTTTTTCCTTTCATGTGCTGTGACTGCCTTGTAGTCAAGCAGTTATATCCTCCTGATAGGCTAAGGGCTCACTCAAGTTTACCACTGCAACCTACTTGCTACCACTTCTGAAGGTAAATACTCGACAAAAAATAGTGAACAGCTTTGCAATCTGGGCACAGAGCAGTGACAGTGATGGAAACATGGATGGGTGATGATGGCAGCAACTGGCCCTCTGTGGGCTCCTCTTCCCAGTGCAGGCACAGATATGACAAAGATGCAGCAAGGGGCTTCATTCAAAGGCTGTTGAAGGCAGCTGGGATCTTTCCATTGCTTCTGATAGGATTTGGATTCAGGCTTAAGGGCAGAGGTTCTCAATCTTTTTTATCAATACAGTTTCTAAAAGAAAAAAACCTAAGCCTTGCAAAAAAGGTGATATATTTTATCCAATTTTCTAAGAAGTGGGCTGATTTTTCCAAATTATGAGTGTGTCCTGAAGACGGATTTTTTTTCAAGACAACTTATGACTGTATATACTAAGTGCTGGTGGCAAAAAATGTAAAAAGAGACTAAACCAGATTTGTTACAAGTTAAGAGAATCTTAATAAGAAGTGAAAAGAATCTAAAATGCATTTTCAAAGAGAGAAAAGGAAAAGAGAAGAAGAAATAAAACTCCATTTGTTGTCCCATCAAAAAGTTTTCCTTAAAAATGCGAAGTGGGTCTTATGCCCAGTCAACAGGGACATACTTTTCCAAGTTTTTAATCTTCTGAGACTCTGAAATTGGGAAAAAAGTTGAAATGTCTTGAAATACTTCTCTCTGGAATAAACTGAACTGCTCTTGTTGTCTATGTGTAGCAGGGTGTCCCCGAGCAATCCCACAAGGTTGTGGTTTTACGTCCAGCAGATAACCTCACACACAGTACAAATGTCACGTATTTCATTCTCTGGGTTAGGAAAAACCAGCTTACAGGAAGTGAGAGAATCTGCTAGCAGGCATCCAGAAGAAACATTCATTTTGTTCACATTTCTAATTCTAGCGCTGCCATACATGTATTAAGCAGGGCATTTACTTCTGAAAGCACTCATAAAGAAGAAATGGAGAATAAATACCAGCGTGGCACATTATTGCCAGGTAGAATGTTGCGGACACATATTTAGCTAACAGTCGCAAGAGCATTCCAGATGCCTTTAGAAGGCCTTGAACAGAATAAACAAGACGACAAAAAAAGAAAGTTACCAATTAGAAGAACACAGGTGCGCATTCCATGATAAAGGGAACTTGGCACAAACAACCTCAATTCAGCAGTTTATCTTGACCAATTAGACTGAGACAAGTTTCGCATGTTTTAGTTGACATAACCAATTATGTCCTATGTTTATGCGCATGTACAGAGTTAGTATAACCAATTATGTCTTATGTTTATGCGCATGGACACTATATGCTTGCATGCGGCAACCAATCAGAGCTTTTAAGGAACTTAGAGAATTGTATAAGAATGATCTGCTATGCTCAATAAACTGGAGACTTTGATCATCATATTGGTGTGCTGTTGTCTGTCCCCGCATGGAATTTCTCTACAGTAGAACACCTGAATTTAAGGCTAAGGTACACAGATGACACACAAAACAACAGTGTCTCCTCTGCACGGCGCTCAATCATGTTCCACCAGGAAAGACAGACCAAACTCCTGACTGACCTGTCCAGGGGAGGATGCTGTGGATGGGGGACTAAGTGCTGCAGTCTGCTTCTGCTCTCACTGCCTTGCGTGAGCAACCTGCACATACTTCTCTGCCTCCTTGTCCTCTTCTGCAAGTGGGATAATGTATGTTGGAGGACCACTTGGCCATGCGAGTGTCTCAGGTGGGATAATCCAGGTGTCTAGAACCACCACTAAATGAATAACCCACCAAACACCGGATTCTGCAGATAGCTTTCTGATGGGTACGTCTGGGTATGGGCATGCTGGCTGCACTCACTATACTCCCAAGGGACCGGAGAGGAGGAAGGATGAGCAGAAGCCCAAAATGAGGCACTGAACCCCAAAGCCCAGGAAGCCACTGCTCAAACTGGCTGCCTCCAGCAGCAAAAACTCCCCTTTTCATTTCTCTGAGACCGCTGTGTGGGGCTGTGAAGAGCTGGGTCTGGTTCTTCGCCTCAGAGACTGCACCATAACATTAAGCTTTTCCTAGAAAGCAAGTGTTCAGGACTGAACTCTGACCTGAGGGGTTCTGTAAAGCTCCCTTACGCCTTATCAGAAGCCCATTGTAGGCTTTTATTTCGTACAGCAACATGAGGTGTGGGAGCTCCCACCCTTTCAGCCTGCCCTTACTCACAAGTTGATGGTGCCTGTGGTGAGAGCGGTGACAACCCAGCGCAGGTCCAGGGTTTTGAAGGGGAGCAGGATCATGCTCACGTTTTCTGCCAGGTCTTTGTAGCTCTCCGGGTAAATGAAGTGATGAGTGGTCTTGCTCCCAACATCAGATTCATAGCCAGCAGTGGGAGCACGGTTCATTCTGCAGCCCAAAAGTAAGAAGTGAGAGAGTGAAGAAGCAGGAGAGGAATTAACTAGGTACAAACATGTGTGAATCTTCCCCAGATCATTTGCTTGAGGTGGTAGGAAAATGCTCCCATGGCTAAGGAGAGTGCTGTATGCAGGCTTTTCAGATGACCTTGACAGGTGGTAGGGGTCCTCAAGCAGGCTGAAATGACCATCACCCATGTGGATAAATTAGCAGTAAATGAAAGTTCAGCTTTAGTGTGGGATTCCTTGGACTGAATGGGAGTGCCTACCAAGCAGGTGTATCTCTGAGCACATCCCTGCGTTCCCCTTACAGTCAGTGGAGAGATAGTCAAAAGAGTGGTGAGTCCATGAGGACACATCTCCCTTCATCCTAAAGCTGTAGCCTCCAGTAGGTGAGAAAAGCATTGCCCTAAAGGCCATCAGCTTGACTTCTTGCAGTTTCATTCCCCCCCATTTGTACAGGTGTATTTGGACGTCTAGGGTCAAGGTAACAAACCATGTTATGTGTGATGAGAAGCAGCAAATATTTCTTATGGTCCTCCCACGAGAAGGCACCAAACCCACAGTAGACAAATTCAGGACCTGCTGCTGACACATCATTTACTCAAACCTTACTCTGTAGTATATCCTCCAACTTTGATACATCTACTTAGGGTCACTATCCAGACATGTAGTGTGCTTTAGGTAGATCTGGGGTCAGTGTATGAAGATCTGCCCAGGGCCCACCAGGGCTCGGTCAAAACCTGTTGGCCAAACAGGGCTACCTTATGTTGGGTGTATCAGGGAATAGAGTGGGTGTTTCTGAACTCAGGACTGCAGAAAGGCCTCTACACTTGTGTTCACTTCTGAAATCAAATCTGGGGACACATCAGCAATTCCTTCCCTGATGCATTAGCTCCTCACTGGTAGAGATTTGCATGTTTCTGTGGTGCAGAGTAATGCAGATTAGAGATCCCCAAAGTGGCTCTGACTGACCTTGCATGAATCCATGGTGCTGTGCAACACCATGAAGAAGCCCCCAAACTGGCTCTGAGCAGAATGGGATTTCTTTGCAGCCCAGTGGAGTCTTCTGCAGAGACATTAGCTCAGCTCCTGGCAGAAATGCGGGGAGGACAAGGAACGATGTAGCTGATGAGGTGATGAGGAGCATTGTACATTGCCGGACAACATGCTACCCTGGTCACCGATCATGGGGGAGGCAACATCTGTTTATCAAGTCTATGCCAGGCTATGTTATTGCAGTGCTCCCCCAGGTGAATTAGTTAAGTTTATTCTGACTCCCTCGAAGGGAGTTATTAGCGTACAAAGAACAGCCTGCAAGCCTATGTGGACTTGTTATTGAGTTAGCCTCTTCCCTGCCAGTGACCCACATCGTACTGTGTAGAAATATTAGTAAAGCATGAGACTTATGATGTTTTCCTTGAGATTAGTCAGTCTAAGGTATAAAATATGGGGGTTTCTTTCCATCAGGACAAAGCCAAGGGTAGCACCTGAGTTATCTTACTCACAACCTGCCCTCAGGTCCATGTACCTTCCCCACCATCTGTGGTGGGGCTGCCTGTGTGACATGGCAGAAGGCAGTGTTCACACCCAGTCTCGGCAGGAAGGACTGAGCAGGAATTTCCTTCCGTCATGAAAGCAGATAGTTAAACAAATAAAGGTGGGCTCTGGAATACGGTGTTTGGATGGAAAGGTCTCCCCTCAGACTCCCTGGCTCTTTCCTGCACTTGGCTGTATTGCCAGAGCACGTGCAAGTGAATATCAGGTCACCAGAGATTTTGGTTTTTGGATTAACACACAGAGGGGTCACCTTCTCTGCACAAATTTCCATGGTGAATCCTAAAACCTTGTGCCATCCCTTCAGATCTGGCTTGAGATAGCTCAAATATAAATCCGAGACTGGAAGGTTCAATTCCAAGTCACAGAGAGTTTCTCCCCTGCCAGGGATGCACGGTTACGGGAAGGGCAAGGCCTCAGAGCAGAAACACGCATCTCCGTGTGTTACTCTTTAGTTACTACTCCAAAAAATAGCTTTTGAATCTAGCAAAACCTTTTCCGTGTGAATCTGGAAACATAGGCCAGGCAAGATAAGAAAGTCCACACAGGAATAGGGCTGTCTCCATAGCAAGGGACACAGAATTAAGCATGAATGCACCTCAGCTGTCTTACATTTGCAGCCTGCAGGACTAATGTCAAGGGCTCTTCCCTTCACGGATCTGAAGATCAGGTTGGCTGCCTTTGCCTTTGGGGAGGTACTTTTGGCAGAGGGTAAGGCACACAGCTGAAGGAATCAACTCCTGAAATGACTTATCGTGAACATCTAGATGTCATCTGAAGACTCTACAGCATGTCCAAGCCACATTGGAAGCCAAGTGGCCTAAGGTGGCTTAGCAGTTCAAATAGTGTTGATCTTCTGGTGACTCACTCTTGACTTCAGTGTACAGCTTCCTACTAAAGGTTACGTTATTTCTGAGAGTATAATCCCATATGTGGTATTTTCAATAGCAATCTCTCCCTTCCAGGCCCTCTGACCTGCCCCGCATTGCTCCCCAAATTGTGCTGTACTCGCTGCTGAAGTGTGAAAGCTGGACAATGTGTTGGAGGTGAACTTAGTCAGCACAAGTATCTTGGCTGCCCGCTGGGTGATTAGCTCTGTTTACCTAGTTCCTGCTTATGTTTCAGTGGGGCAAAATAGCCAACCTTCATGGCCTCAAAAGGAAGAGGCAATGCAACTCTTTACAAAGTAGCTGCAGCCAACCAGTTGTCTCCTGTCCATTGCAAAGTGACTTTGGCTTTCCCAACCCACCGTTGCTTAAGAATGAACCAGTGCAAGAAAGTCAAATCTGATACAGTCAATTAAGTGTGTAAAAGATCACTTGTGAGTACTAGCTGCAGAAATACCTTTTACTCAAAACTGCATGTTTTTTCAGCTATATTTTTTAACAGAGGCAATTATGGACAGTGCAGAACAAGCTACAGTATCAACTTCTATTCATGTTTTTTTTCCGAGCTAAAACATGAGGTCGTATCTCCAACACACATAATTTACATCCCTGGAACTTAGATTTGACCCAAGTACAGATATCACTAGATAGCTCCTGAAATCTTCTTTGCTCACTTGTCCCCCAAAATACCAGTGAATCTTAACAGAGACATGTGAAGCCGAGGTGGTGCCTACTCACCTGAGCACAAAGTCATGGGAGTCAATATCTTGGCCATACTGAGACTGCCGAAGGTTCCCAGAGTTGCCCACGACGGCGCATCGTCTGCATGTGTAGGTGCCTCTCTCCTGCAGCGGATCCCCATCCCCGGGAATGATCCCAAACAATTCCTTGAGAGTATCATTAATATTCTTTGGAGTTTTCTCTCCTTGCAATTTCTGTTAGGGAGAAAAAATCACTCCAGGTTATCAATACCGCTAGCTTCTCTGTGAGCAAGACGTAGCTTCAAATGTCTTCTCAAAGACTATTCTTGCATCTACCTGCAGACACTGTCTCCTGCAGTATGCATTACAAGGCTTAGGGTTGGGAGCAGAAGTATGAAAAAAACCCTAGAAAACCCCTTCCCATTAACTTTTTAAACTTGGTCCCCCTTTTCCCCTCCTTCTCCTTGGATTCCCACAACTCCTCAGTCTCTATCTAGCCATGGTGGAACAGATCACGCATTCTCCCCAAGGCTGACCTTAGCAGAATAAATGTTCCTCTGGTGTCTATAAGCCTAATCCCACCTTGGACCAACTATCTTCTGTTAGGGTACGTATAAGATTTCTTTTAACCCTCCTAGAAAGGACAGAAGAGTCTCAGGGAACCCAATGGAGCACAGAAGTGGCTGACATCCCTTCCACAAATTTTGGCATATGCCAGAAGTGGAAGCAGGAGATCTCATTGCTGCTGTTCTGGACTGTGGAGGAACCAGTTGCTAGTGCAATAGGAAACTACGGTAAAGTAGAGTTAGCCCCGAGAGCTGGGATGTAAAATAATTGAAAAAATTCTCCAGGATGAAGAAAACCACCCGGACCTTGGTCATTGTGTCTGTTGCCATGGAGGGAAACTCTTTTGTAGCAGCTCTGTGGTGCATGGTAGAAACAATGGCTGGATGGGGAAGGTACAGGCAAGGTGCAGGGCAGGTGATGGTCAGACACTCTCTTTCTGGAGCTCTGCTCTCTGAGGGCTACAAAAGAGATTGGGAGTGCTGGCAGGCTCACGAAAAGCATTGCCCACCCTTGTGGTGCCGCTGGCTTGCAAGCTCACAAAGGGAGAACGTCTCCTAACACGAAATCTGCCAAAAGGCTCTGCCCTGGCTCTGCCAGCCTAGGGCAAGGAGAGACAGGGAGGGAGAGAGGAGAAACACCTTTTCCCATGACTCCCAGCAATGGCCTGGGGTAATTTGGCTTTAGTTTCCGATGTGTTTCCCTTGACTGCACCAGGAACTGTTAATTTGTCCTGCTTGCTCTCTTTCTCACAAACACAGACAGATGTATCACTGTAATTTTTGTTTAAATTTCATGCTGTCTCTTTGCAGAACTAGGTAAGGCAACCTTATTTGCACTGAACCGAAAAACACGTCTGTGGAGCTCAGAACTTCAAGACAATATTGGGGCCAAGAACTTGAAACAAAGAAGACAAAGAAATGTTGCATACATAGACTTAATCGTTCTGCTAATCCTTGCTAGCCTATATACTCATATATGGACTGCACAAGGTGATTAGGATGCAAGGTAATTAGGATGACCAGACAAGCACTGTCATTATTACCATGTATGTCACTATTCAGTGGATGGCTCAATTATTTAAGTGAAAAAAGTTATCTTCTAAATTTGTGTGTGATGCTACAAACACATGTTCACATATCTAAACTCTTGTGTATTCTTTATGAATCCGATCTAACCTGTTTTTACTCTCAATATATGAAAAAACACTTAAAGTTAGAAAGCCTGCAGCCTTCAAAATAAATGGAAACTTCATAGATGTCTTAGAGTGTAGTATCAGGTGTATAATGTAGAAAAATCCAACCCTTTTAAAAAAGGAACTTATTTTGATTTTTTGAACACATATGTACATACACCCATGTAGACTGTCTCTCTGTAAAGGTGAGCTGACTTTAACTGACTTTAAGAAATTGAAGGGAAAACCACCAAACATGCACCAAAACATTTTTAAGAACATAGTAATTCTGGGAAAAAAAACAAAAACCTGTTCTTGAAATGATTTTGCCTGAGAAAATTCAGATGAGGAAGGTAATTTTCAGAAAATTGTAAGTACCTGAGCCCCCTTTTTAAGTTAAATTGCCTTTTCAACCAGAGTGATAGCATCAGGAAAGGACCTGGAGTATTGACTTCTGTTTGATGTATTAAAATGGTAAGAAACATTATCATGGATAGGCACCTCCATTTACACAGAAGAGGGATCTGCCTTTTCTTTCTGTTATGCTGCTGTCGGTCTAGAGCAACTCGGTTGCAACCAAGTTAAAACATGGGCACCAACACCAGCCTGAAAGCAGGACACTGTCATCCTACGATCCCTCAGTTGTGCCCAACTTCCACAGCAGAGATTATTACTTATGTTAGAGATTCCCTCAATGACCTCAAATAGGATGATGACCTTATCGCACTGTGTGCTGAACTCCATACAATAAGACATCCATCCTTAACTCATTAAAAGTGCTCTGTTTTAATTTCCTCAGTGATTATCTGATTGGACTACATTTTTCAGGCCTAATCTTCAATCAGCACTGGTTAGTCTTTGACATTTCAGCAAAACAGAGCAGAGCAGGCAATGACGCTGGTTAACTCCAACGCAGATACAGCTTTTAAAAGTTCAGACTTAATGTGCAGCCAGTTCCTTATTGCACAATGTTTACTTGACTTCTTGAAAAAGGCCATTTTAATAGCATTACAATTACAAGCCAATTATAGTTCACTTTCCCACACCGAATTTTTGTCCCTTTTTTTGAGTAATATTGTCTTTTTTTTTAACAAGCTCCCACCAGTCTAGCCTTTCCCATAAATCAACAAAAGCACTGGGTGAAAGTTTGTCTATGCAGAGCCGTGTCAGCGCCATGTGGCTTTGCTGGGACAGCATCCTCCCTCCAAGTGCCATAGATGTGTGCCAGGGATACGTGTATGGAGATAGCTGCTAGAAGTGGGTTTAAATACACTGAAATACCTGACCCCTGTGTCCTGAGTGAAGTGGCTGCTTTTCTCGGAAGTCTGTGCAATCAATAGCCATGTCTAATGATGCAGCTTAACCTCTTGCCCAAGACCAAAAAGCATCTTAACCCACCTTGTGTCCACATATAAAATATCACTAGATCACTTAAAACTCCAGCTCCCCTCCATAAAATATTTGTCTGGCACTTGAGAGTCAACTCTTCACCTTAGATTGTTAAAAACTGTAATTGGGAGTCCAGATTGAGAAGTTTCCTAATCATCTTCACAGGGAAGACAAACTACACCATCCTCCCAGCCTTAGAAACTCCCCACTTCAGATACAGAAGTTTACTAGCTGTTTTTGCTTCTTCTTATTTAAAAAAAAAAGCAAGAAAAAAGAAACCGAGAAAAAAGAACCCTCAAAGTTTTTGCACTTCCTTTCTTTACCCATGAATGGCTTTCCAAGGAAGAGCCTGTTGCTCCTTCTCTCATCACTACGTGTACACCTCCATTAAGGATGACAAGAGACTTTGCTGCTTTTATAACCTTCTCGGAAGGCTTTCCTGGGCTCTCCGGTACCATCACATTGCCAGCGATTGCCAAGAAGCAATATCCAAAACTCAGCTAAAGGGATGCAAAGGGAGGGTGTGAATTCAGAGCTAATAGCTTGGAGTGGTGAGGACACAGCTACAGCCAGGAAAGCCTCAAAGGAAAGCTCTCCCGGTGACCGTGCATCCTGCATCCATGGACAAGTTTGGCAGCATATTAAATACACCTTCAAAATCCCAACTTATTAGCAGGTAGGAAATATCCTGCTTAACCTGTAATCATTGGTGTGATGTGGATGCAGATGGACCAAGACACAACCCTCGTGGTGGACAGGCAGGCGTTGCTGTGGTTCTGGCAGCAGCCGGCACTGCCAGGGCAGCCCCGCAAGCACACAGCCAGGCTGCCTGGGAAAGTTGGTGTAGCAATACTGTGTTTTGTGGCTTTTCTAATTTTTTTTAACTGTTTTTAAGAGATAAAGAGGGAATAAAGCCCCATGAGAATCTCTTTTGCACAGCTACTAATTGCCTCACTGCAGCAGTTTGGAGGCATTAATACTCACGCAGCACTTCCCAGCTATAAGACATTGTACAAAGATTAATCATAGCAACAGCCTGGTGGGGCAAATCCAGGTAATCTCCATTTTGCAGATTGAAGGAGAGGTTAAAAGGAAACCATCAATTTTAAAAATGCCTCCTTGGTCTGGAAAATATGGAATTATTATTGTTATATTTAATGTCCTGCAATTACTATGTATCAAAGAGATTAACGAGAAGAATATAGGGGCTTTCAAGAGTTCGGTCTTTGTTTAATGATTTGTGTCTGTCAAAAAATACACATTCTCAAACATGAATGTAATGTGCATATATTATGTAAATAACATACACTAATATGCGTATGCCAAATTGTATGATTTCTGACTTCCATGGCTGCTACGGGTCACCTCTACACTACTCTAAGGAGCAAAGACCCTGCCTCTGCCAGCTCTGTGTGCACTCGTTTCTGGCTGCAGGATGCTTGCAGCTCGGCAGAGCGCATCGCAGGGCTTAGAGGGACCCATGAGCTTGGACCACCTTCAGATCCATCTGTCCTCGCCGGGGGGGACCCTGGAGCTGCAGCCCAGCTGGATGTACGCAGGGGCTGCCAGTGGGAAAAACAGGTAGCCCAGGGTCAGGTTCTCCCGGTATGGCCAAGGCCGGTCTAAATGTCATGCTTGCACCCAAGCAGTACAAACCCAGGTGGGACTGGGCACTGGGACTAGAGCCTGGGATCTGGGCTGGATTTGGTTCCACTTGCTGCAGCTCTCTGGTAGCTACATGCCACCTTCAGCGCGCTGAGCCCTTTGTATTGCTTTCAAAGTATATCACAGACAGCGTCCCAGTTTTAAAGACGACTTTGGGTGATCAAAGTATTTGGGCAAATTTTCTACAAAGAGCATTCAAAATGCATGACTCAGGTGCCAAGTAGCTCTGCTGCTGTCTTAAAAATAAGTGCAGATTCCACAACTTCCCCTGCGCACATGTTGGGGATGCCCTTTTGTTCGCTGTCTGGTTAGCAAATCTTTTAATTACTTTTTTCCTACAAACGTTAACAACTAAAAGCTAACATTTTCTTTTAGATACACTAATCACATGGCCCCAAGAGCTGAGCTTTCTTCCAAAAAAAAAAAAAGAAAGCAAAATCCTCAAATGTCATAAGACTCGAGATAAAAATTGTTATAAAGTGGTAGTTTATGAACAAGGTGTTACAGATAAGATGGCCAAGGAACTCTGAGCCTGATTTTATTTATCACAGCTTTAATCCATCAACCTCAACAGGGTTATTTTGAATTTAGAACAGCAGGTTCTGATCTCATATTTTTAATACTTTCTGACCACCAAAACCAATGCCAAAAACCCCTGAGAATGAAACGAGAACTATAAATAAATGCTATGCTGTGTTACAGCATATAATTCTTGCCCTGTTTCCTTATATACAGGTTACTAAATTTAGTGGAAATGTCCACAGCATGTGTGTCATGGAACAACAATGAAAAACTTGTAGGTGAACCAGCTCAGGGAGGCGGGGAAGAAAATACAAGCAGAAAGAAAAGCATCGCCTAAAATAAGGTGCTAACTTCCAAAACACTGAGACTCTCACAGTCCCTGAGCGTAAGATGAGGGAAGGCAGACAGACAGACAGACACACACGCATGTAGAGGAGAAGAGAAAGGGAGAGCGGAGGAGAGAGAGGAGGAGGAGGAAGGAATGGAGGGACAAGGGGGGGAAGGAAGGGAGGAAGGAAAGAAGGAAGGAATTTCTAACAAGCTGGCTACAGTTCGGAGTATTATTAATGCCCAGATCATCTCCAAGAGAGGAGGCCTCCAATTCAAGTCACAAAAAGCACAGAGCAGCTGCAGGGGTATACCCAGGAGAAGAATTTTGGCCATTACTTGTTACCCAACTAAAGTAACTAAGGGAGAGTTTATCAGCTGGGTAGGTTTAAGCAAATGAAAAGCAAGTAACAGCCCTGACAACAGCCCCCTTGTTTCCATGAACACAGAAACAGAGACGTACATTTTCAGGTGCCTTCTCCAGAAGCAGCCTTGCCCCGTGCAGCAAGATGAGCTGCTGCAGCGATGGTGGCACTGACCTTCTCTTCCCTGCTCCTTCCCACCAGCACAGGTGGCACCACTAACTCCAGTATGGACAACGCAGTTTTATTCACAGCAGCCAGGAATATTTCCTTCCAAAAGGCCACATCCTACCAAACTGGAAGAGCTGAAACCATGTATTCTCCAAATAAACCACAAAGCAGCCTGGCAGTCATGTGAAGAGCTGTAAGCAAGTGAAACCAACCCATCCTTTGGCCCCAAATGTCACTGCTTCGCAAATACTGGTCATTAGGCTCTGAAATCAGTCCTCGCCTTCCTAGAAGTGGAGGGATACTAATGCTACAGGATTATTTGGATGAATAATCCTTATTCACATATACAGCAACAGGGTTAATGGGAAGGGAGGGCAGACTGAGGTTGGTAGACAGACAGCTCTCCAGCAAGGGCTCTGCCTGTGTTTAGTCCAAGCACATCACATGGGTGTCCCTGTGATAGGGAAGTCACAGCCTTATAATAAATAGCTCCAGTGCAGTCACCGTTGTCTCAGTTACAGCATAACAAAACAACCACGCTGTCTCAAGTCAGTTCCTGAGAATGAATGTACAGTCATTTCTCCCCTGAAACAAAGTTTAAGCACTCTCAGGTCTCTTCATGCCTCATCCTTTAAGTACAAATATAGTAAAAAGTCACAAATTATTGAGTTGGCAAAGCAAGCAAGAGTAAAATATGGCCATGAGCAATGTTTTCTTTAAGACTGGCTGAACTCTCAGAATCACTTTGAAGACAAGCCTAAAAATGAACAACAAAAAGGGAGCGCAGTCAGGATGCACCTGGGAATTACTTACTGTAGAAATGACACTGACTGTCTCGGAAAGGCTTACCCAAAGCAACATGTATATAGTAAATACATCGCAATGAGGACCTGAGGCCATGTCATGCCTGGGTTTACCCAGAAGCATCTTTCAGAGGAGTCAGGGCACCTTCTCCATCTATCACAGATTAGGGCAAGCATTTTCAGTATGTAGCTGACTTCCAATACACAATGCAGTTTTGGGGGACACCAAAATATTGCACACATTCTGGTTGAAGATAACTTCTAGCTGAAAAAAAATATGGTGGGAAAAGGAAAGAAATCTTAGAAGATTTATTTTTATCATCTAAAAAAAAACTGATTTGATTTTGTGTTCTGAAATGGTGTATTCCCTTTGAACTTGACCTGAATTCAAAAAATGAATGAAAACACTAAAAACAGGGTTAGACAGCCCTGAAAATTAATGGACAGCTTTTATTTGGGCTGGGGGGGAGAAAAAGAAGACTTTGGGCTGTCCTGAAAGTCACTAGTTTTTAATTTAGCTGAAAACAAAACAACCCTCCCCCCCCAAATCTGTTTCAGCTTGAGCTGAAGTGAGATATTTGTGCCTTTTTTTTTTTTTGGTTTCACTACAAGATGGAGAATCAGAAATTCAGACCTCTGTACTGAAAGTCCCAAGCTTTTTCTTCCTTTTCAATTTTTTTTTTTAAAGAGAATGCATTGAGACACCATGTTTAAATCAGAGTGGTGTCTGAGTGCAGAATGCAGTGTGGCTTTGCTCACAGGGCTCCTCCTCAGCCCGGGTGCTGCAGGAGTGCAGCCCCTGCACCGATGCCAGGATTTAGGATTGATCATCCCACCCTCCCCTCGGCACCTCTTCAAGGTGCTGAGTGCTCCTGGTTTCTGTATTCAGAAGCAACCAGGAGGCACTTCACAACCAGCCTCAACACTCATGGTGTCCGTGAACAACCTCATCCTCTCATCTACTGAGCTCAATTTGGGGTATCCCCCCTCTCTGAAAACTGCCAGTTGTTAGATCAGATCAGCTCCCTGGTGAAACCTCACCCCGGGGCAAGGGAAACTAGGACCTGAGCTTGCTATCTTCCCTTCTCATGGCTCTGGCAAAGCCCAGCTAGGAAATGTGGGGATCAGAAGCAAAAATGTCTGGGGGCTGCAAGAAAAAACACAAGGAATGGGAAATCTGAGTCATGGCCAAGGGGCAGGTGAAAGGATACAATGCCTGGAGTATGTGAGACTCTCAGCAAAAAGGAGGGTTTCATCATAAAACAAGGATATCATTTATGCAACAGTTAAAGACGTCGGAGTTCAGTGGCATCTCTTTTTTACCAGTAAATGCAACAGCCAGTGGAGTGAGAAGTGATAAATCAGATACAGCCTCATTCCCACAGCACTTGACACTTCCTCCAAAACTTCCAAAACTGCAAAAAGTGGGTGCCTGTCGCAGGGGTCTCCCCAGGGCACCAGGGAAGGGCTGAAAGCCCCAAATTCAACATCGAGGGTTGTGCTCGCCACAGCACACCAAGTTGCAGGCTGTTGTGCGTTCAAAGAAAGGCACAAGGAGACTATTTTTTCTCAGGAGTGGGAAAGCAAGTCATAACGAAACTGTGATCTGACTGGGGTTGCTGCAGCCAGAACCTGCGCTTTAGCAGCTCACCAGTGCAGGCCATGAGCAATTCATT
Source organism: Harpia harpyja (assembly GCF_026419915.1). NCBI lineage: Eukaryota > Metazoa > Chordata > Aves > Accipitriformes > Accipitridae > Harpia > Harpia harpyja. The sequence continues at coordinate 71,113,311 of NC_068944.1, forward strand.
TAATCAATGCCTTCTTTCAAGAGAACATAAAAGGAGTTTTAATTAGGCAAAACATCAGGATACACCTTCTTCCTTTCTGTGCTTTTCGAACAAGGTATCTGCTAGATTTCATGATGCTTGGATCGGGCTCTTTGGACCACCCTGCTCAGGGATACGCAGGGGCTGCTCCTTTCCAGTGACCCACAGCCGCCCATGCGCTTTACAGATCCATTTTACATCATCAGCCACAACGGAGACTGTTCTCATACACACGGAATTAATAATTTTCTATTTAATCCTGCTAATTATTTACATGTCTTATGGTAGGGAGAGCCCCGGGGAAATTACACACTTCACAATGAGTTTGCTTTGCTACCTCGATGGATGGCAAAAGCCCTTTTTACCATCTGAAGTGAAACAAGCCAGCTGACGAAGTCTAGTCTTTCAAAGAGAAGGGAGAAAAAGGCAATATTGACATTTGCAAATTCTAGCTTCACCACCTAACTCTGCCAGGGACTTTTCTAGCTTGGAGCAAATGAACATGCACTCCGAGCTCCTGCAAGCTAAACAGCAGCACAAACACCTGTTTTCTTCCACCTCTGCCTGCCTCATCAGCTAAGACGGCAAATGCTTTTGGCAGGAACCGTCTCTCACTATCTGCTTGGCATCACTCGAAGCCTAACACAACCGTTGCACGAACTCTGGGCCGTATCCACACCTTCCACTTACCAGCCACCACCTGTAGCTGTCTTCTGGGATCAAGGCATTTTGTGAGGTCAGGAAAGGTTGCATAGTTGAATTAAACCTCTGGTCGAACCAGAGGGAATGTCCTAGCTCAGAAATGCATGTGCGACAGCTGCACGGTCTCCTGGGGTGCTTGAAGACTTTTTGGACTTGCTCTGAAAACTGCATGACGAGATGTCTCAGATCCCAGGTAGTCATGGTCACCTGGTGCGTGTAGTTCAGCAGAAATGACGTTACTGTGATGAGCAAAAAGGCGAAGGTAAACACTTTCACGTTCCTCCTCCTTACGACGACCATCTTTCCCGCTCGGGTTCTGCCGTCGCTGCTGACCAAGTACGGTGTAGGGTCCAACGTAAGGCAAAAAGGAAGGGTTGCTGCAGCTGCCTGCCAGTTACCACCTCGGGCTTAGGCTGAACACACTAACTCCACTACCTCCATCCATAAAGGAAGAAGCTTTGTTTCCTCCAAATGGGCTTAAAAAAGGCAAAGCTGGGTATTTCCTTTCACCTTCTCACAGTGCTTCCCAGTCTCTTCCACTTCTCCCTGACCTCCTTCCTGCTAACCTCTCCCAATGAGGGTTCAGCAAAGATGGACCCTTGCCCTTCTATGTACCAGAAGATTTAGAGGGGAGCAATCCCAGCATTAAAATTTAGGTTTTCTGTATGGGAGCAAGCCATAAATTAAAGCAAGCGAACTGTAGCAAGAAGAGGGTGGTTATTTTTTTCCTTGGAAGTTAGTTCATGAAGGATCAGATCATCTGGGGAGGTACATGCCAGCAGAGAGATATCCTTTGATGTCCATTTAAGCCATGGAGAACAGTTTGCAGCCTGGACACACACACACAAAAAGAAAGAAAAATTATTGTCAGAAAGTTTTTTGCATTCCTCCCAGCCTTATTTCTCTGCTTTTCTCTGCCCATCCCAAAACTTCTGATCAGCTCAGAGCCCTTGACACAGTAGCTCTGGCTGCAATTTCTATTGTGGTATTTGCATTCTGAGAAGTTTCAGGGTGAAATTTCCAAAAGGGCAGAGCATCGACCTGTAGACATTGAGTCCCTTTGTATCGAATCAGCCCCGGTGCTCTGGCCTTATTTGAATTACAGTTTGTAGCCTTTTGCAAGGCAATGACTCACCTCCTTCCCTTAGGCTGACCTTGATAGCCACAAGATACACAGCAAAGTATTCATAACCCAAAGCAGCTGAACAAAAAGCACTCGGCAAAAGAGGGAGGAGCAGGACATGGAGGAAGAGGAATCAGTTCCTTTCTCTTCCTCCCCTCAACCGGCTTAATTTCTTAAGGATCGGGGCTGGGCTCGTGATTCAGAGAGAGCCAAGCAAGAACAACTCATACGTTCTGGGACAGACGGGGGAAATCAAAGTATAAGTGGCCTTTGTTTCACGTGGATTATTGCTATTTTTCCTGCCAAGAAAGGGTAGGTGAGGGCAGCCAGTGATCTCAGAGAGTTCCCGTGAGACCCTGAGCCAGGCAGGGAGGCAGGAAGATTCTTTGCCTCAGCGAGTCGGGGCATACAGAGGGACCCGGAGCTGCTCTCTGTTCCCCTCCTGGTGTCCCCTGCCTGGCAGCAGTGTTTTAAACAACTTTTTAAAAGTCAAAAAATGGATCCCTTCTTCCCACAATGCCATTGTTTTGTGGGAAGAAAAACATGTGGGTTTTAAAACTTCAGATGTTTGCAAAAAGCCCCCAAAGTGTCATTGCTTAAATAACACTCTTTTGAGTTAAACAAAAAAAAAAAAAGAAAGAAAAAAGAAAGAAATCGGAGAAGCAACTGTGTCAGAATATATGCAATTTATGAACAAGCAAGAGCCTAGCAAGAAAAGTCTCATTTGCTGCTCAGCTGCAGGCTTCAGGCCAGCAAACAAAAAGCAAAACGGAAACTGTTACTGTTAAACCCCATCATTTTAACCCTTTCTGTGCACTACATTGATGCAGAATCCCCTCACTTCATCACTCAAATCCCATGTGTACCCAGACATGGGGGAAGTGCACCTGGTGGCCACAGGTCTGGGCTGGGCGCAGCATCCCCAGCTTTGCTGCTGGCTTTTCTCCTGGGGATCCGCGAGGAGCTGCCCAAGGCCAAACTGCTTTTCCAAGGGGTTTGACATGGTGTCTTGGAGACAGCACAGGCCTGGTTTTTAAAGGCAGCGTGTAAATATTTGCCGAGTCCTGTAAATCCAACTCCGAAGGCAGGAGCCTCAGACCGTGGTCTTAAGCCTTTGCTCTGCTTCAGGTTTCACATCTGCAGCCCATGATGGGTAGTGTGTGCCATTCAATTAGCTGCTGTTTGCCAAATGCCTTGAGATTTATTTTAAGTCTGGCCCCTACAAATGCATTTACAGGAGCTCAAGGGCTGACAAGTGGGTCAGGCTGGATAACAAAAGGCTTTATTAACCCCGGCTGCTCGGGCTCGCCTGCACCAGTAAATTAAACTGTACCAGGGAACAATCCTGCGCCCGCTTTAACTTTTTAGAGGGAAGTTTTGGGGCTAACCAGAAATCTTCCAAACTATTCCTGGATAAAATTCAGGAATCGCAACCCAAAAGGTGGTGGGGATGCTGCTACTGTGCCTTGGAGAGTTAGACAGGGAGCTTAAGAGCACGGCCCCATCCACGCCAGCTGGCCTCTGTGCCGGAGTGGCCCCAAATGCATTTGCTTTACTAGCCTGGATGTAGTTGTTACTCTAAACAAAAACACAGCCTCTAAACCCCCCCAAAATATGCCAAATCCCAGAAGTAGATCGGTTTATGGAGTGGATAATTCAAGAGCTGTGATGCTGGCGGGTCGAACCCCTACTGCTGTTACGGCTGGGCCAATTCAGTATTTGTAAACACAGCTCCTGCTTTTCTATTATTTTTTTTAAGTGGAGGAAGGAGGGGGATTATCCAGGCTTTCTTGGGAAAGCCTATAAAATGGAGTATTGTTCATAAAAGAAACAGTTCTGGCCTCCAAAATAAACATCCATTTCACCAGATTTTGTTTTTGGTTTTGGTTTTTTTTTTTTTTTGCAACTGAGCTAAGGTTAAACTTATACTTAGAATTTGAAAAAAAAAAACCAACCCCAAACCAGTGTTTATGAGTGGACTGCAGTGTCTCCAAACTCCTAATCATCCCGCCTTTTACAGCACGTGATGAGAAGGTGAGAAGCCAGAAGAACTCCCCAGGCCCTTCTCCAGTGTGGAAATAAACACCAGATACTCTATTTTAATTCTCACTACTTACAGTTTCCTATGAAAGCTCATGTTTCCCATGGATACTCATGATAGAAAAAAAAATACATATAACCTGACAGAAAGGCTCTTAACCTGACAGAAAGGCTCTGGGGACTATAAATGTGATTTAGGGCCTGAGGGAAAGGAAGGCTGAAATAAATGGAAAATGCTTTCATTGAGTTCACTGTGACTTGGACTGGGACTGGTTTTTTCCTTTCTTAAAACACACATCAGATCCAACCCAGACATCGGTACTTTCACTCTTCCCAACATCTTGCACCTCATCTCAGACCGTCCCTGTGTCATAAATCTTTGCAAAAGGGTTTCCATAGGATTCGCCAAGGTGCCGGGAAGCGGGAAGGACAGGGACCATGCCAAAGCAGCAGCTGGTGTGAAAAACCATGCAGGCCTGCCAAACCCAGCTGTTGGGAATGTTTTACCTCCTGATATTATTTGTGATAGTTAATCTAAGCCATTACAAGTAAGTAGCGTGATACTAGCCACGCTCCTTATCAACATACCTCAGTGTGACCTTGGCATTAGTACATCTGTGAACAGGAGATTTTGGCCTCAACCCAGAAACAACTTCTGGGGACTTCAGGTATGGAGATTTAAATTACGTGCCCAGCCCTCGTCCCAGCTATGGTCCCCTGAGAGTTAAAGAGAGTTTAAGTACAACATGCCTGTGGCTAAGCCTTCGGGCAGCTATCCCAGCTCAGCTCATACAAGCAGCAGGTTAAGCTACCTTAAGTGATTGGGTGCTTAAGGTCTTATTTATGGTCTGGATTTCTCCTGCTACCTTCCCACCTCCTCCCCCTTCCTACATAATATACCCTTGTCTCCATGTAAGACACTCCTGTATATCCCGGGATAACTTATTTTATGTGCAATGCAGGGAAAATGTGAACTGAGGTGTCCCAGGCAAGAGCAGAGGGGGGCAGCTTCAGAAGAAGGGGTAGGTTCCTCCAAGCTCTGTCCTGAGTGTAGGAGTGGGTCCAGTGTGATTAAATGGCCATAAAGGAAAGCAGAGCTTAATCTTTTGTCTACATTTTATATTATAAAATATACTGGGTTCAATCTATTGCAGTTGTTTGTCTTCATTGTCTTCTCACATTTTAGAAAGAAGGAACAGAAAGAGCACTTTTTTTTTCTTTTTTTTTTCCTTTTTTTCCCCTGGGTAGATCTTTTTTGTATTGTAAACTCACAATCTGAAGAATGTTCCTGGTCCCTTGCCAATCTGGCAATTAACAGACAAGAACTAGTATAAAGCAATTCTTAACACCTTCAGAAAATATTTTTTTGACAAACCCACCTACAAATGCAATGTATTCTCACTGCACTTGTTAGGTTATGTGATAAAAGCTCATCTGCACACCCACAAAGGAGCACAGAGGGACAATGGCAGGAGGGGAGCCCAAATAATACCTTGCCCCAGCTGCTCCCAGGCCAGTCCCAGGAGCCATCAGCCCATCAAAGGCCTGTCTGCACCAGACCAGAGGAGCACAGGGGCAGCACAAAGGCAGGTGGGAACCTGAAATAAGGACTCAGAACAAGGGACACCCTGTCTGGGTCCCTCCCAGGACTGGCCCAGGACAGCCTCAGCCCAAGGCATGAAACTCAGCCAGATGAGTCAACATCAGAGCACCTTTGGGAGTGAGATGAGTTGCTGCCTGGGGACATGGCACATGTTATGGGGTGCGGTGAAAGAACATTTGGGGATTGCACAAGATCTGTATGGTCGGTCACACAATATTAGCAGAATACTTAATTTCTTTTTTTTTTTTTTTTTAAAGATGGGTCTTAAACAAAAAGCATGTAGAAAATAATAGTGAAAAAACATTGAGAAAAAAATCACTGCACTTCTCATCCCCCCCAACTTGTAAATGTCCCACTACACTAAGGTAGAGTTTGACCCCTTTTTGATGCCTACTTTGCTAGCAAAGAAGTACTTAGTATCAGCACCACTTGAGGAGATCTTTGTTAGCTCATGTTAGATGCCAACGGTTCAGGATCCAGCTTTTGCCTTCTGGTCCGTAACTCACATTAAAACCCTGGTGTGAAACGCATTTCTCTAGTTTAAAGTTGCCAGCATTTTCCAGACGCAGCGTGTCAGGCAGAACAGCACAAAGGCAACAGGGAACAGCATCCCTGTACAGGGATATTTCCAGCTTTCTATTCACTGCTTGAATAGTTCAAAGGTCCCAAAGTCCTTTAGACTCAAAACCCACATACCCACCTGCCCTGATGGAAGATGGGGAAGGACAATGTGGCCTGCTGCAGCTCTCTCATGACTGATGGTGGCCATCATACAACCTTTCTACGACCCATAGTATTTTACAGCTGGAAACTGTATACTTCAAGGAGTAGAGATTTGCTGCAATTTGACTTCGAGAGACTGTGCTGTGCTAGAAAGGTCTCAGCAGCCAGAACTGCAAGTGCTCATTTTCAGAAGCACAGCTCAGATCCCTGCCTTGCAAAACCTCCAAAGATGAATTAGTTTCCCAGCTAAGCCACTGACAGCTATATTGTTATAAAGCCTTTTGGCAACACAAACAGTATGTCCTCAAGCATCCTTCCTGCTGTTTTGGGTCTTTCTTCCCATCCGCACTCCTTGCGAGTAACTACTTGAGCAACCCTCAGTCTCAAAGCCCTGGCCTGGGAGAGGATGGAATGTTAAATCTTACTTTACTGCACCCACAAAGGCCCAGAGCAGTCTCGGAGGATGTCATCCTGGGGCAGCAAAAAGCCTGTCCCTGGAAAAATACACATAAATTTCCGCCCCAGGTCTATGCTTAGGGCTGGAGAGGAACAATGGAGGGGACTGTTTCACTCCAAACCACAGGCTTGTCTGCCCTGCCCTGGCTCATCGCTGGCTGCCTCCCACTGCCCGGAGCTGGCTGACATTTAGAAAGACACACTTCATTGGGCTGACACCTTGCCAGAGACCTCTGAGCATGAGGCTTTTGCTACGTGAAATAGATTGTGCAATTACGAGACGGCCTGGCAGCCCGTCAGTTAAACACAGGGCAGAAACGTGAATCTCCCTTAACCATATGATTCTGGGAGCCCATGCAAGACCTCTGGTCCATCTCCTTCAGCTCCAGGAGATCAGTCTCACCATGCATCGAAGGCCACATGAGGGCTGGAGATACGAGGGGGTGCTGCCTGTGCCCCAGCACAGCCTCTGCGATTTCAGCCTGTTCCTGTGTGACTTCTCACGTGCTGCTGGCCCCATGGCACTGGCAGGCAAAGGTGAGCCCCGTCCTTCTCAGACACCAAAAGCCATCACAGAATGCAATTTTGGAAAAGCACCAGCTGCCACATGACTTTCCCCTTTTCCATCCTGTCGTGGTTTAACCCCAGCCAGCAACTAAGCACTGCACAGCCGCTCACTCACCTCCCTCACAGTGGGATGGGGGAGAGAAGCAGAAGGGTAAAAGTGAGAAAACTCGTGGGTTGAGATTAGAGCAGTTTAACAGGTAAAGCAAAAACCACGCATGCAAGCAAAGCAAAACAAGGAATTCGTTCACTACTTCCCATGGGCAGGCAGGTGTTCAGCCAACTCCAGGAAAGCAGGGCTCTGTCATGCGTAACGGTTACTTGGGAAGACAAACACCATCACTCCAAATGTGCCCCCTTCCTCCTTCTTCCCCCAGCTTTTATTGCTGATCATGACATCCTATGGTCCGGAATACCCCTTTGGTCAGTTGGGGTCGGCTGTCCCAGCTGTGTCCCCTCCCAAATTCTTGTGCACCCCCAGCCTACTCGCTGGTGGGGTGGGGTGAGGAGCAGAAAAGGCCTTGGCTCTGTGTAAGCACTGCTCAGCAGTAACAAAAACATCCCTGTATTTTCAACACTGCAGCACAAATCCCAAACATAGACCCATACTAGCTACTATGAAGAAAATTAACTCTATCCCAGCCAAAACCAGCACACATCCATAACAATTAAAATCAGACTGTGTTTTGTTTCTCAGAGCTAACTGACTCTTCTCTCCTGTCTATCGTTAGATCCTCAGAGGGATGACATAGGTGCTGCTGTCCCGTGTGCTCACAGCCACGGAAAAGCAGCCCCAAGCCTCCTCTGCCATTTAATCAGGGAGAAAATGATCTGTAACTCTTCTGCCCCATCCCTGACCATGCTGCAAGGCATAAATCTGTTTGACTGTTACTGTCAAACAGGGTCACAGCATTGAAGTCAGGCAAGCCGGTCCATATATCACTCTTGGATTTATTAAAAAGCTCACCCGAAGCAACTCCAACTAATCATATCAACACTGCCTAGAAAACAAAACCATTCACGAACATTTAAGACATGAGAAAAGGTAGCTTTAGACAAATTTGAAGGCAGCAACTCCTCCATGCTTCTTGAATTTGGAGCCAGCTATTGGGCAGTGTTTCATCCATCACAGTGAACAGAAGAAAAACTGAAGGTGGTTTATGGAATGTAACTGCATGGCATTTTAGGTGCCAGCAATCTGAAAAAAAATCATTACCTACTTGACTTTTATCAGTGGGCAGGTTTGCTGGCAGGCTCAGGCTGGCCAGGTAGATAGGAGATCTCCCTGGTACTTTTAGACAGCCTGCGCTGCTTACGTGCATAACAGGTCTGTGTAGTCAGGGTAAGCAAACAGTTTTTTGTGCAAGATGTGTATAAGATTAAGAGAAACTTGGGTGGAGAATTTGCATTCTGTTGCCTCAAAATAAATCTTTATCTTGGCAGACTTTATCAGGCATGTTGCTGAGCGGTCTGGAAATGAAAACTCCCTCGCAATGCTTGAGGAAAGGGCTGGAGTCTCTGGCTCAGAAAGGGTCATGAGCCTGCCCGTACCCTTGGGTGTTTAGAGCTGCCATCCCTGCTTCCTCCCACTGGGGTGAAGCCGTTTTGTTCTCCACCGCTGCAGAGGTGTTTGCAGTAGCAAAAGCTCACATACCAAAAGTCGATTCCTGCAAGGAGTGTTTGGTCTAGAGAAACTGCAGTGGTAGTATCCAGGATTAATTGTGCTGTCCTCCATGGACTACGGTTCCTACTCATGTCTTCAGGCCAAGTGGGAATTTTTGCTTTGAATGGGGCTGGAAGTGCCATGAAAGATGGTCTGGCTCCAAAATCTCTGCCCTCGCCGGTCCAACATGTCTATGGCAAAGTCGTCTTAGGAGCTGAGCATGGAGAAGGGTAGATGCTCCAACCACCTCTCCTGTGGGGCTATAGGACAACTTCACTCTGCTCCTGGGGAGCCATAGGTAGCCTCGGCTACATAACAAGAAGCATGGCCAGCAGGTTGAGGGAGGTGATTCTGCCCCTCTACTCCCCTCTGGTGAGACCCCACCTGGAGTACTGCATTCAGCTCTGGAGTCCTCAGTACAGGAAAGACATGGACCTGTTGGAGCGGGTCCAGAGGAGGGCCACAAAAATGATCAGAGTGATGGAACACCTCTCCTGTGAGGACAGGCTGAGACAGTTGGGGTTGTTCAGCCTGGAGAAGAGAAGGATCCAGGGACGCCTTATTGCAGCCTTCCAGTACTTAAAGGGGGCTTATAAGAAAGATGGGGACAAACTTTTTATTAGGGCCTGTTGCGGTAGGACAAGGGGTAATGGTTTTAAACTAAAAGAGGGTAGATTCAGACTAGATATAAGGAAGAAACTTTTCACAATGAGGGTGGTGAAACACTGGAACAGGTTGCCCAGAGAGGTGGTAGATGCCCCATCCCTGGAAACCTTCAAGGTCAGGTTGGATGCGGCTCTGAGCAACCTGGTCTAGTTGAAGATGCCCCTGCTCATTGCAGGGGGGTTGGACTAGGTGACCTTTAAAGGTCCCTTCCAACCCAAACCATTCTATGATTCTATGAATAAGAAATGCTGATGCTGCAAATTCATTCCAGGATCCAAATCAAACTGGCACCAATCTGTTAAACGCTGTGTCCCCTACTGCCATCTCTTCATACCGCACCTGATCTTCAGCCTTGAGAGCGGAGCGAAACTGGGCTTGGGGTGAAGGGCAAGGCTGTGGGGAGCCCAGGTGCCTCCCCTGGTGGCAGCAGCTATGCAAGGACAACATTCAGCTGGGTACCATTTATCACTGAGAAACACATGGATGACTGTGACTGTGGAGATAACCTCATGATCAATTTATTTCCAGTGGGAGTAAGTAAATAAGTATGTAAATAAGTCACTGTTTATATAATAGCCCTTTGTTACGGAGGCCAGGCTTGGTATCATGCCAGGGTCAGTGAAAAGGCCCACTGATAATGTACCAAAACTTGCCAATGTAAGCCTAGTCTTAACTTTTCCTGGTTATTACGGTGCCAGGGGAGCACTCAGCCACATCTGCAGACCATGAAGCAACCAGCCCTTGCAAAACTGGCCCCTCTGTGTCTTTTTCATGGGATAAAACGGAATAGGCCAGTGAAAAGGGCGATTAATTCAAACTTAACGGACAGCTCCACTGCTGACCTGTTTATGGTCCATTCCTTTGGCTCAAGCCTCAGATCAAGTATTTTCAGGACAAAATAGGAGCACTAGAACGAGAGCGCTGTCCAGCCAAGCCATGAACAGTAGTGATTACGGCCAAGAGGCTGGAGGCTGCCAGGTCTCGCCAGGGATGTGCTGAAAAACAACAGTGGAAAAATAAGCTGCGGGTAGTAATGTCTTTCACAGCCTCTGACTTGCTAGAAGGTGATTTTGGAGGAGCTATACCTCTTTGCACACACTCTATTAATCAAGAAATGGCACCTCTGCTTCCCTGGTGGTACTTAATTTTCTTCAATATATACCAAATCCCCTTCCCCACAGACACACTGATGTTTTAAATAGCAAATATATCACTACAAGCTCTTTAAATATATGCTTTTCCTTCCTCATCCTGTAGTTTGCAATGCTGGACAGACACATAGGTTTAACCTGCTGGTTTATGAGAGCTTTTCTGTGGTGGGCCAATATCCACCGATGGGTTGGGATGGGAGTTTTTGTGTTGTCTTTATATAGGCCAGCACACTGAGAGCCCAAAGCTGGGGCAATGGAAAGAATAACTATGGTGAAAATCCTAAACTAAAATTCACTGACTAAACATTCACTCTATCTCTGTGAATTGATCTACTTCGAAGAGTTCTTTAAAAACATCCAAGCAGACAACGGGACATATAAAAATTGCTGTTTGATTCCTGTTGACAACCTTTGATAGCAGAGTCCATGGTGGACAGAGTGCCCTTGTGGTGGGTTGACCCTGCCTGGACATCAGGTGCTCACCGAAGCCACTCTATCACTCCCCCTCCTCAGCTGGGCAGAGGAGAGAAAATACAACAAAGGGCTTGTGGGTCAAGATAAGGACAGGGAGAGATCATATCCCAATTACCGTCAAGGGCAAACCAGACTTGACTTGGGGAAATTAGTTTAATTTACTGCCAATCAAAAGTCAGAGCAGGGTAATAAGAAATAAAACCAAATCTTAAAAAACCTTCCCCCTGCCCCTGCCTTCCTCCCAGGCACAGCTTCACTCCTGAATTCTCTACCTCCTTCCCCTCAGTAGCACAGGGGGATGGGGAATGGGGTTTGGGATCTGTTCATCACATCATCGTTGTCTCTGCTGCTCCCTCCTCCTCAGGGGGAGGACTCCTGCTCCAGAGTGGGGTCCCTTCCACGGGCTGCAGACCTTCAGGCACAGACTGCTCCAGCGTGGGTCCTCCACAGGGTCACAAGTCCTGCCAGAAAACCTGCTCCAGCGTGGGCTCCTCTCTCCATGGGGCCACAGGTCCTGCCAGGAGCCTGCTCCAGCGCGGGGTTCCCACGGGGTCACAGCCTCCTTCGGGCATCCCCCTGCTCTGGCGTGGGGTCCTCCCCGGGCTGCAGGTGGAGATCTGCTCCACCGTGGACCTCCCTGGGCTGCAGGGGGACAGCCTGCCTCACCATGGTCTTCCCCACGGGCTGCAGGGGAATATCTGCTCCGGCGCCTGGACCACCTCCTCCCCCTCCTTCTTCACTGACCTGGGAGTCTCAAGGGTTGTTTCTCTCACATATTCTCACTTTCAAAAAAGAACGATCTTCAACATTTTAAACAAAAAATTCTAGTTTCAAAAAAAACTTCTTCTAGAAAATGTGTAATTTATGGTAATTAAAGGAAAGGAAAACATTTAGAAGTTCAATATGAAAAAAAAACAAGCTCTATTTTCACTCCTGCTAGGAGAAGGGTGAAAAAAATTACCACCTCTTCTATTTGGTTTTACCTTCATATTGGGCTGGCTATGTATTTTTTTTAAAGTCTTTCTAATTCCCCAGAGACAGTAAGAATGCTACTTTCAGGCAATCCAAATACAAAAAGACAAACTAACGATGGCAACAGTCACAGTAGAAATAGAGGCAAGCTAAAAGTATTGTAGAAGTGAATTCCTGTACATGCATTAGTTTCAGTTTTACAGGATTACAGGTGAGGATATAGGATTATTTCAGATTATAGGAGACTCTAAACTAAAGGTGGAACTCAATCACATTGACAGCAGGTGTTTTCCTAGACTGTCTATGAGTATCCAGCTCAAAAATATTCACCAATCTTATTTCTTGGTTAAAACTGTAGGGAAATGTATGTGACTATAAATACAGTTGTTCACGTGGAACAGACTTCAAAGGATATGTTGTGAGGAACTCTGATTTCTGATATTAAGAGAGTGATTAACACACCACAGGGACCCTCATGGCATTATAATTCTAAATGCAGAGAAAGATCAGATGATAATGATAATGATAATATTGATGGTATTTTCAATAAACCCTAAAATCTAGGAAACATGTTTCCGTGCCCATGTGAGCATCTCTGACTCTCTTCACTGAGATTCCTGCCCTGAAGCAATACCAAGCAGTTGTTGGCACTGTGAGGTTGTTAACTCATGTTCACACTGATGGGCTCCTCGTTAAACCAACAGTGTTTATCTTACAATCGATGACACCAACTGATACGGCTCTGCATTAAACATTTATTTATCAGACTGAATTCACCCTGGAGAAGGTTTCATGACACCACAGGGATTTTCTCCTTCATTAACCTGTGATTTACATTTAGTCTTTCTCATGCTACGAAGGTGTCAAACTGCCCACAATTAAATTCAGAGGTGTTTTAGCATCTCTGCATAGTCTGGACTTGGCAGTCAGTGCAAACTATGGCGAGTACAAAATAATACTTTGAGTTTTCCATTTATGTGCACACTTCTGAGAGTTTGGCAGCCACAGTAAGTTTATAAGGCATCAATAAATAATACATTAAAAGCCCAGGCATCATCCAGCTTCTGTGCATATGGTGACGGTCCCATTCCAGCTCTTGCCCTACATCTACAATGTTGTTGACAGTCAAGAAAGAAATGAATGATTCAGACTGCCTTTTATCCAGAGGAGTGCCAGATCTTAGGTTGTCTCTGATACCTGATGGAGAGAAGTAGCTGCCCCGAGCAGGCAATATGAATATGGCCCTTTGGTGCTCCATCGGTGGCAGATTTGCTTTGGACCATGTGGTAGCCTGGGTACAGAAAAACCACAGGTTTTCAGTGAAGAAGAAATTTGTCTTTTTTTCTGGACTTTTAAAAGTGTTTTGAGAGAAATAAAGATTAGCATACATCAGAGTGGCACAGAAAAGGCTTCCCATAATCCTGAATATGAAAATATGTCAAGAGCTGCATGCAAAATGGATTTACATACATCAGAACTGCACATACAGCCGCTCAACTGGGCAACCTGAAGTGCATTAAAAATGTTAATACTGAATTATGTGGATGCTGATAATTGAATGCTGGAGAAACATACACAGACATGCACAAAACTACGGCATCTTTTCCACTTGTCTTACTTATATGGTTAAAACATAAAAAGGGAGACTGCTAAGGTAGACAGCAATCCGTGAATATTTAAGGGCTTTCTGGTTCAAAGAGAAATTCAGAGTATCACTTATCCATACAGAAATAATTAGCAGAGGAAGATTTAATTTATTTAGTATTAAGATTTTAAATTCTAAAATAGCATCATACTATCAGCCATTGATTTTGTAAAAGCAGAAATTTGAACACAAGAAAGTGGTGATCAATTCAATATTGCTTTGGTCTTGCCCTCTGCAGTGCTGCCAACCACATCCTACCTAGAAATCAAGCCATAGCAGGCCAGATGCTGGAAACATCAGCCTGGATTTATTCTTTTAGTGATGACAAAGAGTGGAAGAGAGAGGATGTCTGTCCTTGGGCTCTGATTATCGAACCAGGTCAGGGAAGCCTCTGCTGCTTACTTTTCCCCAACAATAATTTCCAACATCCGCCCAGTTGCTGGTGCATTAGAAAACCAAGAACTTTTTCTCCTGCATCACCAAAAGATAAACACCAGTCCTACACGGGCTGGTTTGGCACTGGTCAGAAATCCCAGCTTCAGCCCTGGGGTCACTATCCTTAAGTGACCATAACCATATCAGCACTATGTCAGCACAAACCCCACAGAGGAGCAACATCTAAAGCTAAATCCTGTCTTTGAGTTCAAGATCATGTCTCCCTTTCAAACACTGAGAACAGGAATCCCACATTCATTGCAATATCCTTTCCCTATCTAAAACATCCCTCCATTTTCAGTGGCACAGGGACTCTTTTTCTTTCTGTTGCAAGCTTTTGTGCATATTACTATTGCAATAAATGTGGCATCCCATTCCCACTCTGATGAAAAGTTTCACATTAACTTTTAAAATGGGACTTACAAAAATGTCACCACTTGCTCTAGCCATAAAGCTCCTGGCAAGTTTTAATGGGCACAGTGTTAAAAACTAACAGTCCTCAATGACCGCAGGCAGTGGAGCCCTGGGACTTTGGGTTTTCTTTTAAATGAGCCACCAATTTGTGTCAAAAATTTGCTTTGCAAGTGGGAGCTACAGGATTTTTATTTGTGTTTTGCCTTTATAAAGCAAAGGAAAAAGAAAAGTCATTTCACCTTTAATTAAAACCTCTCAAGGATTTCCCAGGAACTGTATACCAAGAAAGACTTGAAAACACGCTGTTCTGCTTGGCTAGGTTTTAAACAGGGTGAGATGAGTTTTTAATCTCTTTTATTATGTCTCTCTTGCTCAAAACCCAAATTGAATGCTGAAAAATAATGACTGCATCCAAAGGGAAGTCATTACAAATAGACCTTAAACATTCCCAGAGGAGAACTGACCTATGACTTCTTATGGAGGAGATGTAGTATCAAATGAAGGGTATCATTGCTTTTAAGTTGCTCTAAAAGGGGACAAGAGTCCTCAGCCCCAGAACTGTTGTCACACTCAGCTACAAGGGGTTAATCCAGTACATGGTAGTTGTTGTTGCTGGGGTATTCCCATCCTTAGGAAAAGAGAGTGGATACAAGGGGATCCTGTGCCTCGACAGATTCCTGGATCACTCCTAAATCTTTTGTTTAAAAGATGAAGTTTCCAGTGACCAGCATGGCTGTGCAGAGGCATTTCCAAACTTGCAGTTGATGGAAATCATTCTCATGTTACAGCCCCTTGTATTTCGTACTTCTGAATTTCATTGACCTTGCTCTGATTTACGTGCACAGCAGATTTGGTGCCTCACTGATTTGTATGAAAAACAGCGAGGAAAGTGTGGGAGACAGACGGCGATGGGGCTCACAGTGACAGCACATGGCATACGAAGGCAAAATGATCTTGCCTGAGTTTTACAAATATATGCATTCATTTCTGTTCACAGAGCTATCAACCAGAAAGAGAGAGAGGACTGCTTACCCCCCCGCAGCCACTCAGCAAGGTGCAGCTCCTGCCTGACACCCAAAACTGACACGATTTGGCTTTAATTCTGGACATTTGTTCATAGACTCACAGGATGCTCAGCTGGGTGGGGTGCTAAGAGGTTTCCTCCCGCGCAAAGACGGCACCAACAAGTTACACATAACTATTTTAATAGAAGTTTGTCTTAACTCCTGAAAACAGCCAGTAGAGGAAATCCTCCTGCCTCTCTGAGCAATTTGTTATCCATACAAGAATATCCCTGGCTCAGACAATAGCAAAAACAGCCCTTCCCCAAACTCCCATTTGAGTTAGTCTTAAAGAAAGAAATTGAAACAAGTCCAGCTTTCAGATGAAACACTATGCTGCAAACCTTTCAGCCCTGAACCAAAACCAAATTCTTTGGGAACACCTCAGAGCATCGCCCTGTAGCATCTGTGAGCATCCACCTGCTGCTGAAGCTGCACCCCGGCTTGCACAGCGGTGCAGGGGGGCAAGAATCACAGGAGCATTTACATTGGAAAAGACATTTAAGATCATCGAGTCCTACCGTAAACCTAACACTGCCAAGTCCACCACTAAACCATGTCCCTAAGTGCCACGTCGTCTACAAGTCTTTTAATACCTCCAGGGTTGGTGACTCCACCAATTCCCTGGGCAGCCTGTTCCAATGCTTGACAACCCTTTCAGTGAAGAAATTTTTCCTAATATCCAATCTAAACCTCCCCTGGTGCAACTTGAGGAGGTTTCCTCTCGTGCTATCACCTGTTATCTGGGAAAAGAGAGTGACCTCCACCTTGCTACAGCCTCCTTTCAGGTAATTGTAGAAAGCAAGCGAGAAGGTCTACCTGTCTCCTCTCAGCCTCCTTTTTTCCAGACTAAACAACCCCAGGAGGAATGTCCCCCTGCTTCCAGATACAGGTGTCCTGGGAAACAGCTTCAGCCTGTGATCCCATCCCTCACTTACAGGACATGACACTATGCCAGGAACGATAGGAAAAATCCCGGGATGCTGTGGGCCAGGTGGCCAAATGGGGAGGACCATATAGGCTGAGTAAACTGCATATAGTCGTATGCACGTAGCCTGCAGGGACAGCAGGGGCTACGCTGTACCTGTGGGAAACTGAAGTGTGCTTCTGTAACTTCCCTTTGTCCTCACCTTTTTACCCCAAGGTAGTGGGAGAAAGAGGAGAAGGTACAAGGAAAGAGGATTTGCCTGGATTAGCTGGGAGCAGGAAGGGTCTGGGAGCAGGTTTACTGCCCGTCTGACAGGGCTTACAGCTGGAATTAACCCTTAGATGGATCATACCACTGCGTGCAAGGAGGCTGAGGGGCACACAAGGATCTAGCCACTGTCAAAATTTCTGGTGGTCTGAACCAAACCAACCTCCCACCGTGATAAAAAGCCTCTTCTACAGTAAGGCCTGAAACAAATGAGAGGGACATCACCCCTTTTCCTCCCCATGGCTTGTATTAGAATCACAGAATCATAGAATAGTTTGAGTTGGAAGGGACCTTTAAAGGTCATCTAGTCCAAGCCCCCTGCCATGAGCAGGGACATCTTCAACTTGACCAGGTTGCTCAGAGCCGCATCCAACCTGACCTTGAAGGTTTCCAGGGATGGGGCATCTACCACCTCTCTGGGCAACCTGTTCCAGTGTTTCACCACCCTCATCGTAAAAAATTTCTTCCTTATATCTAGTCCAAATCTACCCTCTTTTAGTTTAAAACCATTACCCCTTGACCTATCGCTACAGGCCCTTGGGGATTACTGGTACCGTCTCCAACTCATCCTCTGCAAAGCAGCGCTGAGGCTGCAAAGCATCCATGGGATGAAACATGATTTATGGCTCAACCTGCTCAACACAGGCAGGATAAAAATGGGATTTGCTTTCAAAAACAGCTTTACAAAAATCATGGAGGTGAGCTGCATGTTTGGTGACTGGGCTCCACGGCATCATCACAGCAAACAGAGGGAATGAAGAAGATTTGCAGCCCACCAGTGCTACTGGGGAGGAATAAAGCCCCTTTGCTGCCCAGATGCCCATCAGCAATGTTCCCCTGCATGCAGGTGAGGTTCCTGTGGACGATACTTGCCCAAGCCCCAACAATACAGCTTTGTGAGAGCACATGTGGCATGTACGTGTTCTCCCAACTCCAGGCCACCTAGCCCTGATATGTAAATCCCTTGGCTTGACAGGTGTTGCACATTACTTCAAGTTGTTTAGACATCTTTAAGTGACTGTAGAAATACCAGGCTAATTAAGAAATGAAAATAGAGCTGTCTTCCTGATGAGCGAGCAAAAAAAGAAAAACCCTAATAGTCCTAGAGGAAAAAAAAAAAAAATCCCTGGCAACGGCAGACTTGAAGTGACAAAATCCGGGTGGCATTTGTGGCTGCATGTTGACAACCAAGTACCAGCCAAAGCACTCACTGATTACAGTTAGGGTAGTCCACTTGAGACGTTTGGGGGCTGAGTTTCCAGAAATGCTGAGCACCCACCCCTCACTGGTTTCCACAATTTTAGCCACTCAACGACCTCAAGAAGCCAGAGCAGAATCCCTCAGGATTGCTGTTCCTCAAACTGAGAAACCCCCAATTTATCCCTGTTTTCAGCAACATCCAGCTTTGGGCTGAGAGCATCTCTTCCCACGTTCATACACAGACATCACAAACAGCCCAGGTGAGACAGGGCTTCGCTACTGGTTTCAGAGCACATTAGAAAGGTGTCACAGAAAAGGATTTACCATCTCTGTTTTCATTTCCTGACCCACCAAGGCTGGTTTGCTACGGGAAGGTTAACCTGGGGCCAAACCCTCAGACGGGGAGGTGACAAATGAGCTGCTTATTCAACTCCCATGACAACTCTTCACCACAAGCCTTTTTTTCCATGATCCCCCGAATACCACCATGCACAAGACAGGCTGCTGTCAGCTCTGCTTTACAGATGGGGAAGGGTTGAGCGAGCCTGCAGGCATCCATCTTTTTCTCACCCTTACAGAGCTCAAGGCAGAAATGCAACATCCATGCCCGGCTCCCAACTCTGCTCCTGACTCCGCTTCTTCCCTTTCCCACTGCTGCTCAGCATTTCAAATGTAAATTATTAGGAGTGGGAAGCTGGAGCAGTAACAGAAATGTTACTTTGCCCTCTGCAGCCCCCTTCACACCTCCGACCCGCAGCTTTTTCAGGGCTGTGTGTTCAGCCTGGGTCCTCCGAGCACTTGTTAGGCAGCCGTCCCTGGCAGGGGTAAAAATTAGTTTAAGATGGAGTTGGCTGCTGTTCCCATCGCTCTTTGCCAAGTCTGATGCGGCCCTCAGCAAATTTCTGGCATAATGGGCCACAGTCGGATGGAAAAAGAAGCACAATGCATGCAAGGGCTACTGATAAGGGCAATTTACTTTGCAAATGCGTGGCTAGCCATCTTAACACCAAGAAGGTAACAGAAGATTCAAAGTATAAAAATTTATTTTAAGGCTTCTTTGGTCCAGTTCACATCCTTGTGCGATGTTTGTGGCGACGCAAGGTGAGTTTCATTTACGTTCATTGTACAGAGAGTGCTGCATCCCATCGGCTGGCAGTGCACAACCTGCAGTCACGGTGGTCACTCCTCCGTCATTAATGATGGGAGTTTGGGGATCCACTGGAGAGCCTGTACCCCTCCACCCCATCCCCAGCTGTGTTGGGACATTAAGCCCTATTGCCACTTCCAAAGGTGTTCATTTTGCAGTGGCTACAATGGCTCCTGCTGCAGAGCTTTCCCATTCCCACTTGCCTTCGCTGACACCAACAGAGCTGCTAATTTGAGTTACTGCCCCTTGACCCCCATATGATAATCCCCATCTATACGAACCCTAGAGTTAAGGAGTCACATGTTCCTTTTTATAAGTTTACCACCAACTCAGTTTTTAAAAGCCTTTTCTTTCACTGTTCTGGACAAGATTATCCCCTGCAACTTGATTGTGTTGCTATGGCAGTAATAAGAAAAAAAGTAATTTCTTTTTCTTAAAAAAAAAAAATCAATAATTGGTATTACTGTGCAAGGTCCCTAACATTAATTATAAATAAATGTTAGACCTACTAAAATAAGAGAGTGAATTTACGGCAGCAGGCTGCACGCTGCTGTTGCTGAAGCCTGTGCAGCTGCCACAATACAGATGATACAAAATATAAAAACTATTGGGGACTGCAGTTTGCATTTTATTGCCTAGGAAAATGAATGTGTAAATAGCAATAAAATGCACAATTATTTAGCACAAAGCCAAAATACTCCGCAGCATTTATAGGCTGATGGATGGCTTGCCTGCCTGCTCTAATTTACCATAAAACAAGGAAGACAAGGACGGAGGAAAATAAACAATGGCTCCTGTCAATATGATTAGCTGCAAGATGCCAGGTGAGAGCAGCCGGTCTCCGAAGAGGGTAACACTGCACCGCTTCAGCTGGCTTTTGCTTCGGTAATTTAGCCCAGATTGCCGAGCTGCTTGGCAAAGGCAGCATCGCGGGAGCTGAGTGGAGAGGCTGGGATTGCTGCTCCTGGGGTCTTTATGTGCCCATCCCTGACGCCTCCGGCAGAAGGATGGAGCAGCCGCTCGAGGTGGGGTGAGGGCTTGGTGCCGGTGGCAGGAGGAAGGGGTTATTAGGCAGCCTTGTAAAAGATCGGTCTCTGGACAAGAAAAAAGCTTGCTGGCGCAGAAGTCAGCAGTCAGCTGTCAGGGGCATCACCCGTGACATGACGAGAGGCAGGGAGAGCCTAAAAAAGACTCAGGGAAAAAAAAGGTAAAAGTCCTTCAATGCCATCTGTTAAAAA
The DNA here is from genome assembly GCF_026419915.1 of Harpia harpyja. Taxonomy (NCBI): domain Eukaryota; kingdom Metazoa; phylum Chordata; class Aves; order Accipitriformes; family Accipitridae; genus Harpia; species Harpia harpyja. Next base: position 71,133,801 of record NC_068944.1, read on the forward strand.
GCAAGGAGAGAGAGGTGGGGCGGGGGGGGAAGCATTTGAAACACTTTATGGGATAAAGCAAAGTGCAGACAGAGAGCATGTTACCAGCTGGCTCACTGGCTGCGATTCAGCGACCCGCGGCGATGCCTGCGAAGGAGCCGCAGGGTCCCAGGCTGGGTCCTGGCGGCAGGAGCCAGTTTGCCCAGCAGCCACCACCACATTTACCCGCTGCCTCCACCTGCATCTAGGAGACACCGTGATATTGTCACCCACCCTATTCAAGAGCATTTTTGAGTGTGATACGGGTACATATTATCAACTCAAGGTTTTTATTTGTTTTCTAGCTGTGTATCTCCATGTAGGCATACAAGTCCAAATTTCACATACTGCCTTTCTCTGGGGCTGAGAAGCCATGTGCATCTACTCACACTTGCACAACCCCTTTTAGGTCACTGAGGTTGCAGAGACGTGAATCTGGTGCTTAGCGTGACACTACCAGCAGGTTCCTTACACAGTGGTGCTCCTGCAGAGGGTAATGTAAACCACCTAAGGATGATGGAGCAGGTGAATGGAGGTAGGTAAGCACTTGGGTCACTCCTCACGAACAGCTGGGACGAGAGCCAGGACGTGCAGCTCAAGCCCGGTGCTGGAACATGTGCCTCGATCTCACACTTTCAACTCATACTTGTAATTTCCAAGTTAAATTACTCCACTGAGTGACCGTGGCGCGGGAACTCGCTCCCTCCATTGGCAATGTGGGGAGCCTTGCCTTCTCATTTACTGAGCTCCTGATTTAGACATCAAAATTAAGTGCCTAAGGAGAGGCAGTGCGAATAACCCAGAGTGCAGGGGAAGGTTACATTAGCTGACAACAAACACAGAGATTTTTTTCACTGCTGGACTTAGTGTATTTTGAGCCTGCTCCAAGTTCACATACAGCCAGCTGAGTCTTCCAAATGATTTTCACTAGCCGTTTTATCTAAAAAGTCCCTTTTTTCGAAATTCAGGATGAATCTTAAAATTGCTGCTGTTTACAACAGTGGACATTACATTCAGGACAGCTCCTATATTCAACAGGATCAAGACCAAAAAATACAAAGTAACAGAATGGGGACAGGTGCTTTCTATCCAGATCTACTCCATTCACTTCAATGAAAACTCCAGAAGCAGGTCCTGCAAGAAGGATCTTACTCTAGCTAGAGCAAGCATCCTGTGAAGGATGCCTGATGTGGCTTCTCAGACCTGGTTCAAAGCACAAAGCCAACAGAAAAGCTTCTAGCAACACATGCCAGGATCTTTAATCAGTTACCAAGCTGCAACGTAGAGTCAAAAGTAGAATGCTAAATACCGAGTTCTACCCTTCCCCACACATTTACCTTTATAAGAGGGAAAAAAATCAGTAATCATCAGCATGACTGCCTACTTGGATTTGAAAGCCGATAATAAATAGTACATCCATCTTTTAGTTATTAACATAACTAAGCTTATTGCATAATATGTGCTTATTTTTTGGAAAGCAGCCCTTTATACCTGTCCCAACAGCACATTACTGAGTTGGCAAGAGGCAGGAGCTTTTGAGTGAGTAAGAGAATTTCTTCAGATCAAACTCACTTGCCAAAATTTTGTCTTGAAAGTCTGGGTCACCAATTACATAACTTTTTGAAAGAGAAAGTCTCCTTGACTTAAAAGTTCCTTGTTATAGTCCCCTTAACCATAGTCCCCTTCGCTGTAGCTTCCATTTCATTTGGCTGTGTGTGATGCTTGCAGTTTATTTATCTCACGATTACAAAGACAATTTCGGTAGAGAGGACTCCTCTGCCAGATCACACAGTCAGAGTGCTGAGATGACATACCTCCTCCCACCTTTTTTTGCTCAGGACAAAACCTGTTGCTCCAAACACAGGGTTAGACTCTCAGAAAATGGTCCACGATGGCTATCACCCTGCACCCTGTGCCGGTTCTGATCCCTGGATCTGGAGGCTTGATCCTGGACCATGCAGAGGATGAACACCACAGAATACCCTGATTGGGCTTGAGCCCCAGGACATCTCATCCCTGCACCACCAACACATCTGCAACAGCTGATGACTTCCTGCAATGTTTTGATGGCTTCTCTCTGCTGTTCTGTGCTGGCTCTTGATAACTGGACAGACTGGTGGTATAGTCCGAGTAGCCAGTCCCACTGTGCCTGTCATCCAGTGTTTATATTCCTTAGTTTGTCTCATAAATAGCCCAATTGCTGGTCTTGGAACAATAAATCAGCATTTCAGAATTTACTCTTGCTTCCATGCAGTGCTATCAATCACATCCAATATATATTTTACAGTGCTTACTGTGGCGGGTTGACCCTGGCTGGATGCCAGGTGCCCACCAAAGCCACTCTATCACTCCCCCTCAGCTGGACAGGGGAGAGAAAATATAATGAAAGGCTTGTGGGTCAAGATAAGGACAAGGAGACCACTCAGCAATTACTGTCATGGGCAAAACAGACTTGACCTGGGAAAATTAGTTTAATTTACTGCCAATCAAAAGTCAGAGCAGGGTAATAAGAAATAAAATCAGATCTTAAAACACCTTCCCCCCACCCCTCCCTTCTTCCCAGGCTTAACTCTACCCTGGATTTTCGCTACCTCCTTCCCCCGAGCGGCACAGGGGGACAGGGAATGGGGGTTGGGGTCAGTTTGTCACACATTGTCTCTGCCGCTCCTTCCTCCTCAGGGGGAGGACTCCTCATTCTTCACCTGCTCCAACGTGGGTCCCTTCCCACGGGCTGCAGTCCTTCAGGCACAGACTGCTCCAGCGTGGGTCCTCTGCAGGGTCACAAGTCCTGCCAGAAAACCTGCTCCAGCGTGGGCTCCTCTCTCCACGGGGCCGCAGGTCCTGCCAGGAGCCTGCTCCAGCACAGGCTTCCCATGGGGTCACAGCCTCCTTCGGGAACCCACTTGCTCCGGTGTGGGGTCCTCCACGGGCTGCAGGTGGATATCTGCTCCACCGTGGACCTCCCTGGGCTGCAGGGGGACAGCCTGCCTCACCATGGTCTTCCCCACGGGCTGCAGGGGAATCTCTGCTCCGGCTCCTGGAGCATCTCCTCCCCCTCCTTCTTCACTGACCTGGGGGTCTGCAGGGCTGTTTCTCTCACATATTCTCACTCCTCTCTCCTGGCTGCTGTTGTGCACCAGTTTTTTTTTTCCCCTTCTTAAATCTGTTCTCCCAGAGGCACTACCACCGTCACTGATGGGCTTGGCCTTGGCCAGCAACGGGTCTGTCTTGGAGCCGGCTGGCATTGGCTGTATCAGACATGGGGGAAGCTTCCAGCAGCTTCTCACAGAAGGCACCCCTGTAGCCCCCCAACTACCAAAAACCTTGACACTCAAACCCAATACACTTCCCTTTGACTTAACCATATTTTTGTACAAAGCACAGTGCTGGAGGGGGTGGGGGGGGGTGGGAGAACACCACCAGCATGTATCTGAATATGAACAATTACAAGATTTTAGAGTTTAGGGTGTTGTGCTGGATCTGTATCTCTGAGTGGAGTTCTCAAGTTTTTATGAAGACAACAAAGCCCCTGCTCCATGCCTTGGGATGCTTTAGCACTCTCGTGCTCATAAAGCTGATGATAGAAAGAAAAAGACCAAACACATTAACCTTTCTGACTCTGCTTAGTCTAGTTTTGTCCCAGCAAGGGAGAGTCAACACTGCAGGAATACATTAGCACAACAAATAAGGCACTAGCTGGCAATTTAAGTGGCTCCTAATGTCCCTCCACAACAGTGCAATGTGCTGTCATCATGACAAGCAAGGCACCAGATGCCTTTATTTTTAATTGCACTGAAGAGATACGGTCTTATATCACAGGCTCTGCCCAAAGGCAAGACTGGTCACAGCCCCTCCCCAGGCAAGTGCTGCTCCGAGATGCCCTTTTCCTGCGCACTGAAAAATGTTTCTAGTTCATAAATTCATGGCGTGGGTTCAAATGTCTCCCAGAAGCTCTTTCAGCCACAGCCACAAATATGGTTTCACTCTTCAAATGCTGCATTGGCAGCAAAATCAAAGCTTTACCACTGCTCGGCCGTTCCAGTTTGGAAACAAATTTTTTGGCTAAGATTTCTCCAGTCAACCTAATTCCCACTAGCCATGAATCGCAACGGTCTGCTCAGATGAAGGCAATAGTCTGAAAGCTTTGCCTACAGAGAAGTAACCCCTTGATTTTGGTGCTCTTATGAGCTTTTCCTCAAAGGTGAATTTCTCTACGTGAATCATTTAGACAGAACCATTCTCTCTTCTGGCTTGCTATTGAACTGTCTAGGAGACAGCATTTAAATGCAAGAAGGCAAAACAATAGTATTGACTGTCCTTTGTCCAGGTTTATTTAATTCTGTAAAGCAAACAGTTTGTGTGAAATGCATTCCTGGTAATAAAATCGTATTGCACATTTGCTTATAGAGGGTCACCAGGGAGAGCAAATGCGCCTGTACTCAGCAATAAATGTTTGATTCCGTGTTGCACAGCAATTATTCAAAATGAGAGAGACTATTGGATCCAAGAGTGCTGCCCTTTAGGACTCAGCCTGTCAAGTTGCATTGCTCTGTGCTTTTTATCCAAGTGGATTTCATCTCCACAGTCTTATTGCTGGGTGATACTCAAGTCTTTAAGTCCAGGTTGCACCGAGCTTGAAAAACAACATTTGACTGCCAGACTGCCCTTTCTTTGTTAAAAGGAGCATTGTTTTTTTATTATTATTATTTATCAATATGCCATAGCATATTAGAGAAGTAAAATTTAAAATGCATGGATGGTTTATTCTGAGAGGACAGGGAAAGACAGAGATTTCAATTTAATCACCCCTAAAACTGCTTCTTCCCTAGCTTTAAAAATGCTGTAGCTTTAGTCATCAAGGGGAAGTTAAGATGCTATCATATATCTATTTTCTCTGGGTTTTGTATATACTTTGGAAATTTATCAGGAATCTGGTATTTTTCTGTCTTCTGAAATTAAACAAGAAGTCATTAATATCTGTTACACATACATCCCCCTATAGATACTTTCTCAACATTTATTACCTATCTAGCCTTGCACTTGATGATAGACTTTTACATATTGCTCAGCAAAGAGAAATATAACGAAATTCCACAGAGCTTAAGCGCATGCAGAGATGTGTGCCGTTTCCTCTTAAAGTAAGATTTAATAAAAGCAGTGTGCCACCTCAACCCTGACCAGATGATCAGTCAATGCAGCTCTGAGTAATATCTTGGAAAGTCTGAGCCTACAGACAATTACAGACCACTTAATCACAAAATTTAATCAAGATAATAATTAGGCGCTGCATCCTGTTTAATGCACAAGGATGTGAGCCTTCCAGCTCCCACTGCCAGATTGGAACTGAACACAGGAATGAGGGAAAGAATGAGTGAAGTGAAGTCAACGGACTATATCCTTGATGACAGAGGAAAAACTAAACTCAAACAGCTTCCCAAATCCTTAAGAAGAACTCCAACGCTTTATGCCAGTTGAAAACCCAACCCTACAAGATTCTTTCAAAGATCTATTTCTTCAGAAGACCAACTTATTATTTTTTATTTGACCAGGCTTGAGAGATAAAGCTCAGGGTCCTGGCACAGTAGGTACTCTACTGATGCTTAGTAAGCACTTTTTGCTCAGATAAACCTTGCCCTGCAGAATGGACAAGGACGGAAAGGAAAAGCTCTATTAAGTGACTTTTCCAAGGTCAAAATGAAGAATATAAATCTGCCAGTCATCTTAGCCACTGTACTACACTGCCTCTGTTGGATCAGCTTTGTAGGTCTAAGCAAAGAGTTACAAGACTCTGTAGTTAATAAATTTTTTGAAGTACCTCATATTTACTGTAAGCTAAGCAAAGTCACTTTCTGGAATAGATGCTGTTAAGAGGATTTTTCCATATTTTCCTCTGACTTCAAAGTGCTGTGTGAGTCTCCTTGTTAGAGCTGAGTGACATCCACACATTACTGAGCTGGAGAACCAGCGGCAGCAGCAATGCATCTGTAAACATTAAAAAGCCCAGAAACATGAAGGCTTGGAAGAGGAGTGGAGGGGTGTAGAAAATGGACTAGACGACCCAGAAGGTCACTTTCATTTCTAAATTCTACAAACTCTCTGCGTTAAAAATCAGATGAAAAGTAGATCTTTTTTTCTTTACACCAGTGCTATGTTATAGGTTGAGAGTAATTAGAAGGTCACAAGTGACTATATATGCTCTGTCTGTGCAGAGAGAATGTGTCTGTGAGAGGGTGCTAAACACTGCCTTTGCAAGTATGGGCATGTTTTAAAGATCTGTTGGACGGCTTCATTTATATTAAAGTTCATATTAGTCACAGTGGTTGGAAATCAGGTGCCAAGTCATTTGAAACAACATCTCAATGTAACCTACATGTTGTCTTTTCTTCTGCTTATGCATGGTTTGCTGTGAAAGGAAGAGGGGCAGAAAAACCTAGGAAAGGTGCATACTTTCATTGCACCGAGACTTCACCTCTCCCATTGTGGTGCTGAGACCAGTTTGTACCAGCTGGGGATACTGGTGAATATTTTAAATTCAAAAAGTGAGTAGCTTCTCATAGGGGCCAGCAGAAAACCAACTCTACAGACTACACAGGGAAGTGAAATACTCTTTACACATACAAGACAAAAAAAAAAAAAGAAAAGAAAAAGTAGAGCTGAATGATGATAACATCTCAATCTTCAGAGCCACTGTTAGCTGTGATGAATCCCTTTTGTAAATGCAGTGTCCTGAGCTGCAAATACTTATCAAGAGTGTTATTATCAGCCACTGTGAGGCTGGCTGAACAAGAATTCCCACTGTATTTTAATGGCTGCTGGCCATATCCATCAAAAAGGGGACTCTAACAGACATACAGTTATCATTGTTCAAATTTTAATGAATATATGGCATTCCCATTCATTATTTAAGTGACGTTCAGATGCAGTTTCAGTCAAAGCTGCCTCTTCATAAATGTTATTAGCTACAAATGCGGCTTTAATAAAATATTACACTGTGTGAAAATAAAGTGTTGTACTGATAATCAAAGGAAAATGAATAGAAGTAACTAAAATCCACAGCAATACAGTCTGAACTCCTCATTCACTCAAAAACCTCTTTGATTTTAATGGGCAATTTCTCAGAGCCCAGCACAGGAATGCAGGGTCAGGCCCACTGGGCACACACAGACACAAGAAGCACCTTCTCCACACTCCTGTGGCTCACACGCAGACTGCTCCTCGATTATTTGAGTCGGAACAGGTCTATCTGTGGTCAGTTTGACCACAACTCAATAATACTGTCTGCAAATCCAATATACATGGCCCTCTGGACAGCTTTACATTCATTATCCAACTGTTTGGACCGCGCACTTTGGAAAACACTCTGTAAATTAGTGTTTGGGCTGTTAAATGTGGTTCAATGCAGTTAAAGCTCTGCTTTTCTCATGGGTGCTTGTGTTTTTTGATAAAATTGTGTGCTGAGGTATCTCAGGTTAGGTACTCAGAACTGAAACATCCTAAATCTAATCAGGTTGCAAATGCTGGCCCCAGACTGCTTGCTACCCAAGCCAGGAAGCAGCTATTTATTTTCTCTAAATTAATCCCAGCTCAGCAAGACACTTAAATGAACATCTAACTTTATAAAGACAGAGTGGGTTTCCCACTCACTTAAATAATGCAGATGCAAATGCTCTGCTGAATCAGGTTTATAAAAATCCAATAGCAGTCAGTAATAAATACTGTGACATACAAGAGCAATCTCTGCTCCACAGCCAGGAGGTTGGAGCGCACTGCTGGGATCTGTAATGTAGTGTCCTCACCAGTGCCATGGGACTGCCTCCGCTTCGCCGCCTCCCACTCTATTCCCTGGGCTGAGAGCCACACACACTCCTCCTCCTCTCTCTGTCTGGGAATAAGATATGTCTCTGTATTGAAGGTATCTATTATGCAAGATTTATCTTGGGTTTCCCTGCCCCGCTCTTCTAACCATGCATTTGAGATGAAAATACTGTCAGCGCCTAGGCTGGGTGTCTGAAGCAAGAGGGGCAGAAGCAGAGACGGTTTACTTGCCAGAGCAGAAGGCTTTTCTTCTGCAGCAACTTTCTATTAAATTGGTTTTATTTCTGCCAGGATAAAAGACCAAACCGACACTTCACTGGAGTTGGGAACCTGCCCCCACTAACAATATACATGGAGCACGCCAAAGACAAAGGCAAAACCAGTCCCTGCTAAACCTGGTCAGCTCTGATAGACTCTGCTCCAGGAAAGGGTCAGAGAGACAAGAAGAGACTTTAGTCTCTTGTTGCCTCTGGATGCATGAGTGCAAACTTGCACATCTAACCCTTTCTAGTTAGCAGCCCTCTTCCCACACTGGCTCCTAAACTCTGCAGGGACTTTGTCTTAAAGGAAAAAAATTATCATTATTATTATTTAATATATAATAATAATTATTATCATAGTAGTAGTAGTAGTAGTAGTAGTAGTAGTAGTAGTAATGTTCCCAGAGGTACCAGGGGTGATGTCCCTGCACATTGCAGGAGTATGTATTTGCCATCTATCTCATGGCTGCGCACAACAGGCACCCAAAAATCAGGCATTCCTGTGTCTGTGCTTCCTTGGGGTCTCCACATTGTATGTGTTGTGCCCAACACACATGGACAAGGGGGGCTTTTGCAGAAAAGTCAGCCACAAGATCAGTTTTGTTGAGAAGGAGACTGAGGTACATCCTCCCTTCCCACTGCTGAGTGCTCTGCTCAGGATCTCACCTGCAGGATTAATAGTCTGTGCCGTGAAAGAAGATAGCCAGTACTGCTTGTTGGGGGGGAGGAAGAGCTTGGGAGGTACTTTTGGGTAAAGGTTCAAGGTGAGGGATCTGGAGCACAAGAAAGGTAGCCTCCTTGTGGCTTTGAATAAGGCCTTCAGAAAGGCATGACTTCATCCACATACAGGTCCTGTGAAGATCTGGCCCTGACTGATGTATGATACATAAATGATACTTAGTGGCTGAAGGAAAAAAAAACCACCACCCTCTAACATTAGCCAATTTAATAGCTTTAGGAGATGGACGATCAGCATCAAGAAAGACGGGGCCATGGAGAGATGCTCCAGGGCAGAGCGCAGTTTTATCAGAGTAAATCTGGATTAATTCAGCCATTTTTGGTTCATACTCATCCCAGAGAAACACACCAGTTTCTCTATGCATCGATAATGGTTTTTTTCCTACACTTCGGGTAAGCTCTTCACAGATACCCACCATTTGATCCTGAAGGTTCGACTTTGTAAAGAAGATGCAGTGGGAGGTGGTTATCCTCCAGCCTGGGTGGAATCTGTCACTGTTGTCATTTTAAAAGGCGATCGAGAGAAGGCATCTCACCAGGCTGCAAGAAACAGCATCTTAATCTTGAAACTCTTTCTGTTCTGCAGGATTAGTTCCATGGAGCCAGAGGTAGGAAGCACCGTCTCCACTGCTGCTCCTTGGGTAGAGTTAAAATGCTCTCCAAATCATACATTTATAAGCAAGGTAACTTCTCAGTGCCTTTGCTAGATTTAAAAATTAAAATTAAAGCTTTATTAGGGGCTAAGGGTCAGGCATATACCCAGCCAACTAGCTGGCAATGTCTCCACCTGGAACAAAGGGATACCAAAATAAACTTTTTTAATGAGAAGGATGGCGAAAAGCCAAGCCGAAGTTGCAGAGGATACCTCATTAAAGAAATTGATAAGCCTAAGTCAGGTCAATCTGTTTAAGTAACTCAATGGCTTCAGTCTGATAGGAATAGATCTGTTTAATTTGCCTTCAGAAAAGCAGCAGCACAGTGGGAGCGGAGGAGGAGACCTCGTAGGGAGCCATAAGCTTTCCATAAAAGTTGGTAATCATGCGGGAAGTCGCATCTGTGGTTTACTCACTTGGAAGAGAGACATCTCACACAAAGTGAGCTGAAACAGTTGTAGGCAGCGAGAGCAGCCACACACGAGGAGTGGATCTGCATTCGGCAACATGTGCTAATACCGTGGGATCTTCCCTGCACAGCCACAGCCTGTACGGGGAACACAGGGCCGACCAAAAGAGCCAATCTGGCAAATGCAAAAAATTAAATTTAAGGCGTGAGCCAGAACCTGATTTCTTTTTACACCTTTGCAGCACTAAGAGAGCTTCAGCAGGAAAAAGCAAGCTCATTTTCTGCTGGAACAAAAAGCTCAGAATATGGCTCTGTTTTGAAAGTCAAGCCCAGGGGCCCCAAATGGGAAAATAAATTCTTGCGGTTCGAAAAGACTGCCCTGTGAACTAAACAGCATTGCCGGGCCTCCATCAGGATGTCTGCTCTGCTTATATTCACCCGTGCTGACGGCAGGGTTATCACTTACTTCAGGATTTCCGTGATGCTGAGAACAGCACAGCCACCAGTGTGCTGTGCGTTCAGGCTGGAAACTGCCAGCAGCCGAACAGCATCTTGCTAATGATTGCTGCTTACAGGGCACGGTATCAGCAGTAATTAGCAAACCGCTGCTAAGCTCAGAGATCTCATTTGCAGGTATCCGGGTGACCTCACTGATACGACTTTGGGGCTTATTTCACCATTGACCAGAAAAATAATGTCTTCAAGTAATTGCATAGTCTGGTAATAGGTAAATAAAAACTTTGCTTCAAAAAAATTAAAATATACACATGGCTGGTTTTATCTGGCAGATCTCAGCAGCAACCCAATAGGAGGTTTTGTCATGATTGGACTTAATCTACCTTTTAGAGATGACGTATAATAAATTATCATAATGATTAAGAGCCAAACACAGCATAAATGGAGCCCCTATCACCCAGGCTTCAAGCAAACATTAAGCTTTGTAATGAGTGTACACAGTAATGAATAAGTATGTCTCTCAGGCTTTTGTTTCTTGCAGGCATACCCTGAGGGGTTTGGTGAAAGTCAGCAGCCCCAACCATTAAATAACCTTCAGTCAGGCCTCAGAAATCAGGAGGTTTTGAATTCTTTGAACAGACCTTCTGGTCTCAGCACTGGGAATCACACCTCAAAGCTTCTCCTGCTAATAAGAAAGTTAGAAAACAACTTAAAAGGTGAAGGAAGAGATGCCCACATTTCTACTCAACCTGAAAAGGAGGCGTTTTGGGGAAACACCATTAAGATAATCATGACAACATCATTAATCTTATCAACACAGCAATAAACACAAGACTAAAGCCTGCAGCTCCAATGTCAAAGTGAAACCCATTTGTCTGGAACTGAGTAGATTACTTTTTACCCTGGAAAAAGGTACTACATCCTGATTGAATGCTCTCCTGATTTTCCTAAAGGGACCATGTTAGTCACATACTTCACCAGGGATGTGGGGATCCCAGGGGTCCCAGCCACTTCTGCTGGACCAACTTCGCCTGCCCTGCTCATGGCATAGAATCATAGTATCACAGAGTGGTTTGGGTTGGAAGGGAACTTACAGATCATCTAGTTCCAACCCCCCTGCCATGGGCAGGGACACCTTCCACTAGACCAGGTTGCTCAAAGCCTCATCCAGTCTCGCCTTGAACACAAAACAAGGACCCTCCAATACCCCACCACACACACAAATGTTGTCCCCTTTGGGCTGAAAGGAGGCAAACCCAGGAGCTACACAGGTTGGAGGGATGAGGATATTTTAGCCAGATTTTGGCTAGATGATTACTATAGACATTAAGCTGTTCTCCTCTGGCTGCATTTATTGTTGACTCAACAAAAGAAAGCACAGAGAGCTGAGTACCTGCCAAGCCTGTGCAGAGCAGTTGCGCCAAATGCAAAAAAATTTAAAAAAAAGCCAGCGTAAAATCAGAGGGAAGTCACAGACACTTGTTTTCTCTTACACCTGCAAACCCAAAGCTAACTTCCCTTTTCTCTCAATGGAAAACCTGCAAATGCAGAGCCTTGGGAGAAAACCACCCCCCCCCCCACTGTGAATACTCAAAATGGACGTTTAAAAATCCCCCCCCCTTCGCAAACTTCACTTCCTGAAGTTGAGCATATTTTGATTCACCTTCTCCTAGCAACTTGCAGTTCATCTTCTAGGGGATATGAATGATAAAGCAATGAGAAGGGGGAAAAGCAAACCTGACACATGCCCACGTCCCCAAGACAGCCAGCTCCAAGCAGGTGGACACAGCAGGAATCACTTGCGTCTCAAGAGCAGCGAGAGATGGGTGATCTGGATCTGCAGAGAGCTTGGGTTAGTCAAATGACTTTTTCAGGGCTTTGTGCCAGAGCGAAGCAGAATCAAACAGAGATAATCTGCTGAAAGAATGCCCCATACAGCAGGGGAAGAGCCAGATGCTTCCTGTGCATGACATTTCAGGGTAGCATAAGATACATATCAGGACACGGGTTCAGCACGGTCATCAGCAGCAGGTCAGAGGGAGAAAGAAAAGGTAAAAAAAATTTGAAATATGACAATGCAAAAGCAGAACTACAGGGCCAGTGCGTAGTGCTGGTAAGTTATCGCTCCCTGAGGTCTGGCATTGAGAAAGGGCAGCGGCCAGAGCACCGGAGAGCCAACCCAGTGCAAAGCTGCACGCAGGCGGATAGTAATCCGGGGGATTGTGCGAAACCAGATATTCATGAATGGTTCAGCACAAACCTTGGAAATAAGGAAAGCATCACTGTGAAACAGACTGAGCATTCCCAGCAACCTGAAATGCAACTTTTGATTTCAAAGCTACCAAAATTAAAAAAAAAAAAAAAAAAATCAGCCTGCTAAAGTGGCATAGACTAGAGGTTTGTTTGGTTTTCTGGAAGCATCTGTATTTCGAAAGTCTGTCTAAGGATCATCCATCACAGTCATTTTAGACCTCAAAAGAACTGCCTGCAACTTAGTTGTTGGTTTGGTTTTTTTAACACAGTTCCTTAAATGTCCAAAATTAGGTAATTAAGCAAATAGTGCCTCTAGCAGACATTGGGCTTTCTGTGGTCAGACTTTTCAGTTACATCATGTACTCTTTAGCAACACCTTTCCTTGCATCCAAGTATTTCTGTGTCTCAGAGGATTTTAGATCACATCGTATCTAAGGCTATAGCTGTCCAGCTTAGTCACAAATACTCAAAATATTATGAGTTGAACACACAGAGAGACACAGAGCAGAGCACCGAGCGGCAGAGGTGTGATGCAGAATTACAATCCAAAATCTTCTGAACGAGAATCATGTTTTCACATCCCACAGCTGCATTTGCAAGGCAGTGGTGCTTTTATTTCTCTACAGAATGACCAATATTTTTAGCTTTATTCTTTTACATATTTAGAGAACAGAAAAGGTGTTTCTCTACTAAAGAAATTTCACTTCTGCATCCCCTCATCCCTTCCTGAGAAAAGCCAACAAAAGCACTTTTTTGCAATGACAGTGAACACGTGTAAGAGCAATGGGCTATCAAGTTAAAGGCAAACGTGTTATAATATCAACGGTGAATTGCATACACGGCAGAGCTATCCTACTGAAAAAAGAGCTCATGAATCCTCTGCTACAAAACATCAGCAAAAGCATCTGAACAGTGTGAACAAAGGGAAATTGCCACAAATTACAACTGATCAGATGTTTGTGCAGGAAAAATTCCATCCTGAGGTTATCACCAGCAATTGGTGCTTCAGAAGACCACCAGAAAGTTGTGAAAGGCTCTTTAAGATAGGAAAAGCCATCTCCTCCTCAACCTTTTGGAGACAGCAATACAGCCCAAAGCACGAGATACAACATCTGGCATATCAGAAACCTTGTTTTTCTGGCTTACTCAAAACTGTAGCGCAGTGGCAAGTTTCAGGGTCAGCTGGACTTTGACAAAGCAGCAACGCCTCACTGGAACTTAAATGTTGCTATTCTTTCATTGCAGTAAAAAAAGTCGCTAACATTTGCCCTGTGGCAGAGGGCTCACAGCATCCTTTCAAGCAGGGGACAAGGCTAAATATTAAACACTTGAGGAAGTTGTTTTCACACGTGGAAAATCAACACTTTGCAAAAGGCTTCACTCACTGCACATGTGAGCGCCTGGGATCAGGTCAGTCTGGACCTCTCATCTATGAGAGGGTACAGGGGGTGTACGCAGGGGGAAGACACCAGCTGGGTTAGTTTTCAGCTAAGCCATGCATCTTAGTATGATTGATTATTTGGGGTCTGACTCTATTTATATGTAGTAAGCTTTTATGAAAAAGAGTCTGGGTCCTGGGGTCTGCAGGGCAGCTCTGAGTCAATCAGGCCAGTAAGTTTTTTTCCTTCCTACAGAAAGAGGAGCAGATCCTGTTAATTTGGACCATAAAGATGCTTCTCCATCTCTTTCACAGTCATTTACAAGGGACAACACCTATGTGCTGGATGTTTTCTCAATAGATAACACCAAAATATATATTTATTTTTTTATTTTTTTAAAGAAGCAGGAAGGCTCAGCTCTCACTGACTTTCAGTAAGGTGCAGACAACCCAGTGCTGTTTGGGCTCTGAAAGCCTCCCATCAGCTTACCTGAGGGACACAGCCTCAGGACTTCAATTCTCCACAGAAGGAGAAAATCACAAAACCAGTATTAGCTCCTTCGGTTTAAATGCCCCAGCCTCTACCCTCTGGCACTTGCCTCCCTAGCAAAGAGGTTAATGGGATCTCGCTCCTAGCCATGCTGGGGCAGGACCCATCTGATCTAACATTACACCTCAATGCCTGAGCAAGCCATCAAGGCTTCTTCAAGTGTCAACAGGGATGAAGTCCCACCTCCAGAGCCTATTTTTTCGATGTTTCCTCTAAAATGAGACAAATGACATACTAAAGTACCTATTTCTCTTTGCCACCTACAAAAGGAGGACAGATAAACAGCTCTGACAGCAGCGCGTGCATTGCAGATGCTGGCACTCAGTCGGATGCATCCCACACTGATCTCCTGCACTCTAAGCAAATTCCCAGCACAGGAAAACACTCCTTGCTCCAGAAGGAGCACAAACTGCTTCCCCCTCCCCATGCCTGTCCTCCATGTGCTCCCTTTCATTTCATAAGGCGAGCAGTTTTCTCCCAATTAAAAGAAACCGGAGTTTTCTTAAAAGAAAATGAAGCGCCAATTCCCTTGGCGACGCCGGACAACATACTCCCTTCTGCAAGGTCGTTTTTAAATTATGGGGTTGCAGCAGCCTATTATTCCCAGTATTGATTCTGCCAGTAGCTCTGTCAGCCGGCAGCACTGAGGTGGGCAGGTGGAGTGGGAGTCCTGCCCACGAGAGCCACACGTGTGCGAGACCTGGAGCAAGACAGAGAAACCAAGCCCTACCCTCAGCGCTGAAAGGCGGGGCTTGTTGCCAAACATAAGCATGGTTTTCCTTCATATCTTAGTCATCCCACATGTTTTTGCTTCCATTGTACTTCCTACGGAAATGAGTCCCAGAAGCCAAGCTTTTTTCCTAGCTGTTTGTTTTCTCGGCTACTTTGAGCACTGACTCGGTTTGACGGCTTTCCCTCGCCCCTTTTTGTCCTCACCGCCAGCCCAGGACACCCAGGAGGACAGCGCTCTCAGCGCTTCCTCACTTGAAAAGCCACAGAAATGAAGAATAAAGACTTGCCTGGGAAAAAAAAAAAAAATACTGGAGCTGCCACGGTTGGGAAACCCTGCAAACCCAAAACCACCTTCCCCAGCATGGGTACAATTGCCACATCTCCATCCCCCTTCCCAGCACTGTGACCAAGAGGAGAGAGAGATAACACTGTTCCAGGTTTCATCCTGTCAGAGAAGAAAAGACGAGTGTTGTGGTAGCGGCTCCCTCCACTCTCCATCACTGCATGTCAAGTGAAGTATGAGAGTAACATCTCTCCGTAGGTACCTGTATTGGCTTTGTGTGGCAAGGTTTTGGTAGCGGGGTGGGGTTACAGGGGTGGCTTCTGTGAGAAGCTGCTGGAAGCTTCCCCTGTGTTCGAGAGCGCCCATACCAGCCGGCTCTAAGACAGACCCGCCACCGGCCAAGGCCGAGCCAATCAGCGATAGTGGTAATGCCTCTGTGATAACATTTTTAAGAAGGAAAAAAAGTTGGGACAGACAAAAACGGCAGCCGTAGAGAGGAGTGAGAACATGTAAGAGAAACAACCCTGCGGACACCAAGGTCAGTGAAGAAGGAGGGGGAGGAGGTGCTCCAGGCGCCGGAGCAGAGATTCCCCTGCAGCCCGTGGGGAAGACCATGGTGAGGCAGGCTGTCCCCCTGCAGCCCAGGGAGGTCCACGGGGGAGCAGATATCCACCTGCAGCCCGTGGAGGACCCCACGCCGGAGCAGGTGGGTTCCCGAAGGAGGCTGTGACCCTGTGGGAACCCCGCGCTGGAGCAGGCTCCTGGCAGGACCTGCGGATCTGTGGAGAGAGAAGCCCACGGAGCAGGTTTTCTGGCAGGACTTGTGACCCCGTGGGGGGCCCACGCTGGAGCAGTCTGTGCCTGAAGGGCTGCACACCGTGGAAAGGACCCATGCTGGAGCAGTTCGTGAAGAACTGCAGCCCGTGGGAAGGACCCACGTTGGAGAAGTTCGTGGAGGACTGTCTCCCGTGGGTGGGACCCCACGCTGGAGCAGGGGAAGAGTGTGATGAGTCCTCCCCCTGAGGAGGATGAAGCGGCAGAAAATAACGTGTGATGAACTGACCGTAAACCCCATCCCCGTCCCCCTGTGCCGCTGGGGGCTGGTAGAGAATCCGGGAGTGAACTTGTGCCTGGGAAGAAGGGAGGGGTGGAGGGAAGGTGTTCTGAGATTTGTTTTTATTTCTCATTACCCTACTCTGGTTGATTTGTAATAAATTGAGTTAATTTCCCCCAAGCTGAGTCTGTTTTGCCCGTGACGGTAATTGGTGAGTGATCTCTCCTGTCCTTATCTCGACCCACAAGCTCTTTGTTATATTTTCTCTCCCCTGTCCAGCTGAGGAGGGGGAGTGATAGAACGGCTTTGGTGGGCACCTGGCACTCAGCCAGGGTCAACCCATCACAGTACCAGAGTAATTGCAGTCCGTAAGGCACCTCAGATTACGGAGTTGCCTGGGCAGCAGTAATTCTTCCGCCCATCAAGGTTTTCTGCTTGAAAGGTTGACACACTTGCAGCTACTTTAGGCCTGGCAGCTCTCTAAACTACGCTCCCACAGGGCACTACTGTGCACCTGGACTGATTAATTCCCATACCCATGCACCCTTCACTGCTCAAGAGTCATCGTGGCTGGATTTTACTTCTGCTTTCATGGGCAGGCAGCCAGCAGCATCCCACTTTGATACCCTCTCCAGGGATATTCCACCTCTTTGCCAAGCAGGGCCACGAAATCCTGCCGAGGGGCACCTACTCTCAATACACTGCCAATCACATGCTGTCATTTGCAACCATGTCTGCTACCTGTTGAGAGCTATTAATCATAGAATCATAGAATGGTTTGGATTGGAAGGGACCTTAAAGATCATCTAGTTCCAACCCCCCTGCCATGGCCAGGGACACCTTCCACTAGACCAGGCTGCTCAAAGCCCCATCCAACCTGGCCTTGAACTCTTCCAGGGAGGGGGCATCCACAACTTCTCCGGGCAGCCAGTTCCAGTGCCTCACCACTGTCACAGTAAACGAGCCCCATTCATTTTTCTCATCTAGTATATTAAGGTTTACAAGGTTGTAGCTTACAAAACCAAAACCACTTAGTTAAGACTCTCATATACTGAGAGCTTAGGTATCATTCACTACCTGTCCAGCAAAAGGAAGCACACTTTTATTTTTACAAATAGGTATATTTAGGATCAAGTAAGCATTAAAGTCTCTTTTCCCCATCCAAACCAGTGAGTCTCTAGGAATATTACTCTGGCGCATTTTAACATCTCATCGGTCATGTTTGCACAACATGGGATATGGAGAACCCTTAAAGAGAGAAAAAAAGAGCCCATAGTGTTATTTATCCTACTGGAGTCTCCTTATACTGCAAATTCAAAGGTTCCCCATATATCTTCATTACTTTAAACTTTTGGCATCTGTGACTTCCCCATGGAATAAGCCATCTGCATTTCAGCTCTTCAGCGGTAGGTGCCTAAGGATTGTCAGTACTTCAATATACTGTGGAGATCCATCCAGCGCTGTTCCAAAAAGTTTTAGTGTGATAGCACATTTAAAAAAGGGATAGAAAAGAAATATTAATTAAAACCAGACGAGCTCTGAAAGAGGTGCAAAATAGCAGCTACAGTCTATAGCTGCCAAAGCCACACCAGAGTTCCCAGCTCTTCTAAGGCAGAGACAGAAATGAAACCCTGTCTTCAATCCAGTGTCCTATCCAAAGTCTATCCCCTTTTGCCCACTTTAAAAATGAGCAGTCTCTATTTACATAATCTCTACGAACAGGACCCCTTCAAAGGCTGGAATCTGAGATCGTATCACGGACTTTTGTTGGAACAAAGATAAAGTAAATGTCCCTGAAACTGTAGGTCACCAGTGCTCAGCCTGTGATTACGCAGTAGTTAAGAATAAGCTCAGATCAATATTGTCACTGAAACCCATCTTTTCAAAGCAGTGGCTATAGCAGCACTGCAGGTAGAGGGGCCAAGTGTTACCAGACGTTGTTGGAAAGTGCAGTTGGGAGGCTAGTGATTCAGGCTTGTATCGGCAGAATGTGTTACAGACATATTCTGGATATTTCATAAATAACAGACTTCAGTCAGCCAGCAGTGTTCTTCCTTGATTAAGGATGGGTTGATAGATAATTGTATATATATGTATACCTCCTCACCTGCTCTAAGAGGTACCTTGTGTAGGGAAAATCTGTGTTCAGCTTGTCCAAATGCTCCATCTAAACCCGCCTCTTTTTCTTTCCTGTACATTAGAAGGCAAGAGAGCTGCTCCCATTTTTCTTGTAGTTGGGGACCTCACAATGTAGACCTTGCTAGTTTTTATTATTCCCGCATGTGGCAGAGTTCCCCTTCCTGTTGTTATCCACTGACACATTGTCACTGCAGGGGAAAAAGGAAGGAGAAGAAGGTAATGACACGAAACACAAAGTTGTAACCTGAAGTTTACTCCTTTTTGGCTTTCGGAGGCTGCTTGAAGCATGAATCCAGTTCTGCTGTTTAAAAAAGGAATTACCCAAGTGACTCATGTCTTGCTGAGAGAGACCGCTAGCTTGTTCATCACATGCCAGCGTTCAGAGCACGCCACTTGTCCGTGCTTACAGCAAGAACCTGACTCCTGCAATTTATTCCTGGGTCTGCTGTGGATAGCATGGCTTTGGGGAAATAGCGATAAAAACTAGAAAACTTAACGATTTTAAACTGATGCTTCCCTTCCCAACAGACTCTACCATCACAGACTTAAGTTCAAATACTGAAGCTGAGACTTTAAACTTGTGCTTATATTTTAAGTCTCGTTCACATAGTCATTAGCAGCATTAAATTGGGGGAGAATCTGCTATGAAATTTAGTCACCTGGTACCATGAAAAAGTGTTGGCATGGTGGTTTGATGTTCTGAGAGGAGCTGGTACTCCAAACCAGAAGATACCAGAGCTTTTCAAGTCCTGCTCATTATTTGCTTTGCAATGACACAGGAAACAGTAACGGCTTTAATCTGTAAATAATCTTTCCTTCAGGGATCTGGGAACAATCTACAGGACGCAGCAGTTGCATTTTTTTTCCCCCATGAAATGCTTCATTAAAGTACTGCTCACTTAATAAAAAGTTTTGGGAGAGAAAAAAAAAAAAAGAAGCGATGCGTTTTCATGCAAAGCCAAAACTCCTGCACCTCTTTGCCTTGTTGTGCTACAAACAGCTTGCTTGAGTTGCAGGAGATTTGGCTTTGCATAAGAATGTTTCACAGAACAAGAGGGAAAAACAATTCTTAAACACAAGGGAAAAATTAAGAGGGAAAATGCAAGGTAAAATGGCCAGATGAGCTGCTAAAGGCTCTGACACCTTGATCTCGCACATCAAATAGAATACATCTACTTACATGCAGACTGTGCCCTTCTCCTAAAAGTACACTCCCGCTCGGTACACAGATACTCAACTTCAGATCAAAGCATTCTCAAGGATTTTTCTTTTCTTTCAGCCACTTCCAGTCACTTCCTCCAGTCACCCTCACTCCTTCCTACACCTCTTGATACATCAGATACAGGGCAGCACTTCGGATTCGAGTTTTAATGCTGTACATGACCATGATTGATCGGACTTCAGCAAAAAGACTGTGCAACAATGATTTCAGAAAGAGGGAGGATTACTTTTGGTGTGATACTGCAAATCAATCTTCATTTTAGAGTAATTAATTCCAGCAGCTACAAGACTGGCAACACAGACACTAGTGCTGCAGGTACCCAGTAACAGTACCACCCAGGTACCCTGCAGCAATGCAAGCTACGGGCTTTGTAACTAAGATTTATGATGGGACTCTTCTGCCAAGCAACCCCCACTAGTGAGACAGTATTATTTCTGCAACAGGTTGCCCAGAGAGGTGGTAGATGCCCCATCCCTGGAAACATTCAAGGTCAGGTTGGACAGGGCTCTGAGCAACCTGGTCAAGTTGAAGATGTCCCTGCTCATGGCAGGGGGCTTGGACTAGATGACCTTTAAAGGTCCCTTCCAACTCAAACTATTCTATGATTCTGTGATTCTTTTATCCTGCCAGCCTATTCCCAAGATCAGAGGCAGAGGACTATGCTTGCAGGTTAGAGGAGCAGCAAATACAAGAAACACCTAAGGGAGGCACACTGCTTGTCCAGGCAAAATGGGGTGAAATCCTGGCCATGGCAAATTTTGTAAAAGCTGCAGACAGAGGAAGGAACTCAACAGTCTGATTTGCGGTGGCTGGTTATATTAAGGATACTGGAAAATGCATTGATGATCCTGGTTGCATAATTAAGAGCATCAAACTAAAACTTTGGGCCAAATTATGTTCCCATTTTAGTTCATTTAGATCTGTGAAAATGAAATTAATTACTCAAGATCTTCACCGACATAATAAAGCTGGTCATTTTGGCATTGCAATCTATGGGTACTCATTACAGAAGCTAAACCACAGGCTCGCTCCAGATGGCTTGTTTCTATAACACAGCATACATCCAAGGCACTTCATAAACTAATCACCTACTGATCATATCCCTTCAATTAAAAATTACTCAATATTTCCAAGTGCTGGCATCCATTTTAGAAATACCAGAAAATTATGAAGTGCTTGGCCAATAATATGCAGTATTTCCTACATTAGAGAAATGACATTAACCAGTTCAGTAAGGCAGTATAGTTTATATCTGGCACATGGTGTATTTGGAAGTTTCTCCACCTCTACACGTGCTGTGGCAACAGCCTTGGTGGGACCAGCTAAGAGGAGACATGAATAGAGAAAAAATGTTTCTTGCCCTACAGTGGGGACACAGATGGAGAAAATTTTTAGAGCAAAAGCTCCAAAGGAAGCTCCAGCATCGCTCCTTTTCGATGAAGCGGACCCAGGTTGATGCACATGTTGCCGCAGAGGAGAGGACACAGGAGGGGAAGAGCTTTGCTGAGCGGTGCGTGGTTAACCAGGAGGTTTCATTCCCCCACTAAATCGCACATTTGCTTACACGGTTGTGCCACTTACTCTGGTTTATATCAGGTGAATATGGAAAAGTAGAGAGGCGTGGACCTGAGAAGATGATGATGATGATGATGGGTTTTTCTGTGGTAAACAAAAATAGAGAGAGCTCACTACAGGGTTTTCTGGTTTCCTTATATAAAGTATAGACACAAAGTGAACTGGTTTTTTTATTCTTAATGGAAAGTCCTCAGAGCATCACTCACCAGCTATTTCAGTTTGAATCAATGAAGTCTCTTCTCCAGGAATACAGTCATTAGCTCCTCCAGTCTCTGCTGATAGACAGGCAGGGCTTACATTAGTCATGGCTAGCAACTTGGAGCAACTTGCAATAAAGCTAAATTACGCCTTTGACAAAGTAGCAGACTTCCTTACCTCATTGTAAAGAAAATTAAGGGTATTCTCCAGTCAAATGGCTGTGCATGGCAAATTTGGTTCAATATATTTAACATCGTAGCCACGCTTTCAGCCAGGAAAAGGTGGCTCAGCTCCACAGCAGGAGCAGATGTTTGTATGGGATAACTGAACCAGGGTGAGCAAAATCTTCCTGTACTGCGCCTTTTTGACAAGTGTCCCAGAATTCAGTGGTTTTTCACGACACTGGGTGAATCATGGGCTGTAGGTATCCTATGGTCCATAAACACAGGACCCTCCACAGTCATCTAAACAACCTTGTATGTGCCTTGTCATCTCCCTTTGCGAATACACCTTGCTAGTCTGCCGAGACAGCCATTTACCACCTCTTCCCAAAGACAGTAATTAAGACATTTGATTCAGTCACTCATGTCCCCCATGCTTTTAGTGTTTATAAATATTAATGACCCTGACTGCTATATAGCACTACTGTAGTTTAAAGCTTGGAGCATCTCAAATAGTCATGGCAAAGCGACAGTTATTGGGAAATCAAAGCTGACAAGAGAATTCAAGAATAAAATTTTCAAAGGGAGTAAGGTGGGCCATCGCATGAGGCCACCCATCTTGCTCCTTGACATTATTTGGCTGTGTTTAGGTAGTTCAAACACTGTGCAAGTGTGTCACTACACCAAAATTGTGCTTTGCAGCAATGACAAATGTGACTTGTTCATTTTAGAATATGCAGGGGTATAATAACGTACCAGTTGCCTTTAGAGCAGCCCTATGAAAAGGTATATTCAAATTCCCTTTTATCACGATACAGACCAGTATGATATAAACACAGCCTTAAAAATAAGCATGTAGACAATCAAAATGTAAATAAAAAGTATATAAATTTGGGGCTGTAAAGGAATTGGCCATGGTGATCTAAAGGCAACCTGTGCTTCCCCACCCAAAACTGTACGTTTGCCTTTGATACTTGTCTCGGTGAACACTAGCTTAACTTGTGCTAATAAAGATCAATTTTCTTCACAGCAGATAGGTATGCTGTAGCCTTTATTCCAGAAACCCCAGTATTTTCAGCTAAGAGCTTCACCCCATTCTAGGTTGCAGACCTTTTCTTACAGATACCACTCATGACCAGAAACCTAGTGTACTACCTTATTTTTACTTCACTGCTAGCAACTAGAGTCGCTGCAGGTCATTAACGAGACTTGTCTGGCTGAACAGCTTCCAGAATTGCAATGAAGTAGCTATTTAATATCCTCAGACAAAAGGTACAATGCAAATAAAAAGCACTGTGTTGTACCAAAGAGGGTCCTCTGATTACCATCTCTTATTAGTCCAATAGAGGTAAATGGATTCTAGCCTGAGTTTTCACGATACAGTTTCCCGGATAAAGAGTCTTTAGTTTAAAATAAACCCTGCTAAACAAGCTATAGTCCACTTAGCTTGTCAAATTTAAACAATTAACCTGGGGGAAGACAAGCTTCTTTTTCGTATTTGCAGGTCAGCTGCCTTGAGACAATGTCTGAAGTACAAATAGGCTTTCAGGGTCAGATTCTGATTTCATTCAGCACGGTGTAAATCAGGAATAATCCCTTTAGAGATTAGTAGGAATGAGATCAGATTCAGGCTCTTGGAATTAAGCACAAACCATGTGCTTGCTGGGCTTCTTCTAATTCTGCTAAGTACAAAGCAATTCTCCTTCAGCATGTCCCTCTCCCATTCTGTCTAAAGCACTCTGAGCTGAGGAGCAAAGGAAGTGCTGCTGATAACACCCAAAGGAAGACATTTGTCATTGCAAAATACTTTTGCCTACAATGTTATTAAGTAAGCCTTGCAGTTAAAAAAAAGAGACACCCCCCCCCTCAAATTACACAGGCAGAGCAAAGTTGTGTTTAAAGATCCCTCCTGACCCCTGAACCATGAAATGAACTACAGTAACCATCTTTTACAAGAAACAAACACATTTAATTACTTTGATTTACAGCATCTGTCTCTGGTTCTGGCTATATATCAAAGGAAAATATAAGCAGAGCTTTTGCTAGATGCATGCAACATCCTTAGGAAGCATCTCAACAGGAATTCCAGCATTGTTAAATGAATGCAATGTCATCTGAAAGTCATTTGTGTCTTTCCCCTGCCACCGTCGCCTTTGAAAGGTCAGGCAATAAAAAGACAAACATGCCAGTGAGTACCTTGCTTATTTTTAGGTAAGGTCAAAAACCAAGTCACCACCTCGATGAAACTGTGCGTCACTGTGCAACTATACCAAAATGATATAACTTTTGCCATTCATCGTGCTTGTGGTACATCTCTGCTAACATACCCGTTTGAGTGTGCACCTAGAGAATCGTGGTGAAAGAGGCTAAGATAAAAGTCTCCATCCTATTTAGCTCAAGATACAAACCTCACAAGTGATGGGGAACTATGAAGTTACCCACTGAGAAGGATAGCATGAGCCTGCATAAATACTATTCTCATTTGATGTGGAGTAGTTTAGTCTCTCTGCCGTGATGCTTACATCGTTTATGCCTCCCAAAATAGCCTATTGAGCAGACTGAAGGACACCTTTAATTCTAGATGCCAGCTGCGCTGCTTTGCTCTGCACCTCCTGAAAAAAACCCCAATTTTAACTCTCCCAACACCCAAGTCACTCTGCAGGGTCCCACTGCATGCCTCAAAGATCACTCATCAGGTTTGAAATCTTTTACCATGTAATGTTGACAAGGATCCCTTACTCTGTGGCCTTTGAGGAAGAAAAACAGTCTTGTAACATTCTCATGTCCCAACAACTTTGGACAGGAAGTTGAAATTCAATAGGAGCTATAAGTGGACTGTCAAAGGCTGTCACGCCTATGAAAGAATTTCCTTTAGGAAGGGGAAGGTAACTTTGTAAGAAAGAAAATTTTATCTTTATTTACCTTCACCTGGACTTTCGGATGTTGATGACTGATAGCTCTAAGAAAAGTACTCTGCTATACATATTGAAGAGTCCTGTTGGCTTTGGGTAAGGAAACCACCATCGACAAGCCTGTTCGTACAACTGCCATGTGTTTTAAAGATTATGAGACGTCACAAGCTTTGTTAAGTCTCATTAAGCAGATGACAGCTTCAGCAATCGATTCAAACACACATGCTGAGCAACATCCCTGTGTTGACTCAGAGGGAACCATGCTACTCACTCCGGCTCCGTGAGATATTTTGGTCTTGCCTTCAACAGTCTCCAGGTAATGAGCAGATCAAGCCCTAATGAGCTCATTAGATATGACAAGTCTATACTCAAGGTTACTGTGCACGACCCTATTCTCTCTTGGAGCAAGGTGAAACCGTCATGCAGCATTTGTTACTGATGGAAGAGAGCATTAAACCCAAAACATGGCACTTGGTCCGAGATGTGGAAACACCTTAATTTCCTTGGAAGTCAATATTGTTGGTGCCAGCCAAAGCAATGCTGCCACATACCTGCTCAGGAGTAGCAATCAGCTCAGAAGAGAGCGTGGCAGCTGGAAGGGGAGATCTGAAAGATTGATTCTGACAGCTATAAAAGCAAGAGGGTTTTTAATATTCAGAAGAGTGTCAGTGCCCTAATAACAAAATTTCCGTCTCTAAGAGCTACACTTGTCAAATGAAACCTGATTAGATACAAAAGTAAAAAAGGCATCTGGGCTTTGACAAATTCAGAACGGTTTCCTCTGTAGACGTGAGGGACTGTGAAGGAGATAGATAGATACTTTTCAAAACGAACAAGTCTCACCTGGTTTTACCCTCAACATGACCCTCAGGCACCGATGGCAGAATGCCACATTTCACAATTTAAGTGAGGAGGATGCCAGCAGTGGAGGAGCAGGTGGCACCAGTTTCAACGGCACCAAGTTTCACCCTGCGGAAGAGCTGTCTTGCAAAGCCGGCTGGTTTCTTCCGAGTGGGAAGGGTTACACACCAGCCTGGTAATCCCACCCACGGTGAGCGCACCTCTGCCAAGCAAGCCTGAAACTCCCATAGGAAGCAAACCAGGTTGCCTCAGGGTCTCTTGTTCCACCTCCAGTCTGTTCCATGAGAAGTACCTTACTGAGGACACACACCGATATCTTTTGCGTCTGCATATCGCAGCCAGTAAATTTCCAAGCAAGACAGTAAGGGCGTAAAATTTTTACTGGCAGACAACAGCCAAGACTCATAATATTATTTTCCAAATTCAGAGACATGCCAAAAGTGTGGCTAGCAGCTCTGAGACCAACCTCAGGGGAGAGTTACACCTTGACGAAATGCCTTTTTTCCAAAACAAAGCTGTGCTGGTTTTTTTTTTTTTTTCATAAAATGCAGAGAACCTCTAAGTTTACGTGTGGTAAGATAAATCAGGGAAATGACATTTTGAGCAAAGCGTCTTTAAGAATTCACACACACACACAAAAGAAGAAAAGTTGGATGTGTGAATCCCTGACAGCTCGCCTGAGGAGGATCTAAGGATTGTTTTCTGCTGCACTAACATCTAACTCTTGGTCAGGCTTGTTCCCACAGGACAACTGTCTTTCTTCCAAAAGAACAACTTTAAATGGGGCAAAATTCTTAGGATTGTTTGTCAATTAGTGTGATGACAGTCCCCACAGACAGGACTTGGGTATTTTAAGCCACAGGGACAAAGGGCTACTATCTAAACTGGGGTGGGGGAAGCTCCTCTCCAAGAAACAATAGAGGCAGTGACCGCACTGAGCACTTCTGGCTGAATCTGGTAGAATTTTAGCTTTATATAGCATTCTTCATCCAGAGCTTTTACAGGTAAAGGAAAAGCGAGTATCCTCCTTTTAAGCCGGCAGAAACAAAGCACGACAAATGAACCCCTCCGCTACGCCAGCAGCGGGTCAGATGGCAGCAGAGGAGAAACGAGCAGCCTCTTCTCCTGGTGCTCTGTGAGGCCAAGACATACCCCTCCGAACAATCTGGGAATGTAAATCTAACCTATCGATTCTTTTCCATCCAAACCTCCGGTTTTTCCCCTATTAAAAAAAAAAAATCCCAGAAATGAATTGCAATTACATAGCAACATCCTCTGCCAATACTTAGACTCAACCTGGTATCGACAGGAGACTCTTGCCTTGCAGAGAGGCAGCTTACTCTAAACTCCTTTGTTCCATTGCTACTAGCAAATGTTTTAGCCACTTCTGCAATTACTGAATCACCTTGTAATTTTCAACAACCTTGTATTTTTTCAACAGCCAGCATCTATCTCCTGCTCCTTCGCTCTTTGGCCTCATGACCACCTATGTAGTTGCTCGAGGCTTGCTTCTGTTTGAAGCACTGGCCATTTTACACAGCAGAGTTACAGTGCTTTTGGAGAAGCCCAGGTAGGGCACAAATCAGTGTCTTAACTGGGCATTTACACTCAACTCTTGTTGGTGTAATTTAACTGTCTGAATTGTGAGCGTTATGTCAAATCACAGCAATACCTGGAGGGCAAATATATATATTGACATTATACATATTTTTTCTGAAAGCTTCCATGATTTTAAAGGACTATGGAAAAAAAAAACCAGAAGAAGGTGTCTCAATTTCTATCACTTTTATTTCCTGTAACTTGAGTGAAATTCCCACTTGTAAGAGATCTAACCCACCCCATTTTTCCTCAGTCTGGAACGTGCATGACAGTTCTCCAGTGTCCTCAAATATTTTAGAGCGCACGTATCCTACAGATGAATGAAACACTTCCAGTTTCTCAAAGGGGCCAAAAAGCACCTGAATATTGCACACAACTATGTATGTAGTTAAACTAGTCCTGTCAAACCTAATCTGGTGGCCTGGGGTGAAGTTTGTCTGTAATCAGTACGCTTTTTAATAGGTTTGCTTTATTAGGTTGTCTCCCTGACTACACATACATCTTGCTGCCCTAGCAAGCTAATGAAGTGGCCATTTGAGATGGCAGGATGGCTATGCTCCAGCGTCCCCACAGTTTTATCACAGAGTTGTGTAGCTGCTGCTATTTCACGCATCCTGCTACCACGATACAGGCTTTTACTCTATCATTTCTCGTCTGCAGCAGTTTTTAATTTTGCATATCTATTTTTGCATATTTTTGCAATATTCACAGAAAATCTGCTGTGACAGCAGATTCCCTTGTAAGGTCTCAGGAACCAGGCAAGCAAAAGCAGCGCACCGACAGCCACGTGGAAAAAGCACCAAACTGCACGATCCTTGCAGCACTACAGCGATAACCTCACTGCAGTAGACAAAGCAGAAATATAGGTGGGTTTTGTTGCATCGGCAGTGCTTTTGTACATCGCTGATGACTGCACTACTCAATGGAGTGGCAGACAGTGAATCGCTAAAGCCAACGTCTCATCTCTAAAGCTCTTCTGTCCATGCAGTTTAAGATTTTCTTTTACCTTCCCTATATCAAAATCAAGCTGTTGGTTAAACGAGCAATGTTTATGTCCTTAGTGGAGTCTCTACGCGTTTTACAGGCTGAACCAAACCTCCAGGAAATAGAAACACCGTCATTTACAGCTGGCAAGACTGGAGCAGAGAGCTGAGACGGGACAGGGCTCGGCTCTCCAAGCCAACTCCAGGTTCTCAGCCACAAGCGTGTCCTCCCACCACCACGCGCTTGTCCTCAGATGCAAAGTTTAAGCGTCCCCAGCTCTCCCGATGTCTTGGTTCTCTCTGACCTTGGCTCACAGAGAACAAAGCATGGCAGAGGAAGGGGAGTGGTGGGAGCCACAGAAATAGTCTGCTCTCCTCTAGCAAGCAGCAGTTGTGGAAATGGGACTGGTAAGAGGAAGAACACATGCAAAAGAAGGACAAAAACCACAGAAAGGTACCAGAACAGCAGGGCTGAAGGACATTTCAGCATCTACTCAGGAAGGAGAGAAATGTAGATGAAACTAGGAAAACTCTCCCTGAAGCTCTGAAGAAGCTCTCAGTATCTCACATACACTTTGTATTTCTACAGGCACCTCAAGTCACCACATCGCAGCCATCAGAATAACATCAGTGGAGGTAAGATTTTCACCTGGAGATGAGATCTTGAAGCAAAGCTCTATCCTCCGGCCCCACAGCTGCACCTCCTGCCCAGGCACTCCCTGTGAATCTATTACAGATTCCCCAGTTACAAGGGTACACCATAGGCATTTCTGGCAGCCCAAAAGAAAGGAGCTGCCTTTTGCCAAATTTATAAAGCAACCCCACACTACCCTTCCAAACTGTTTTTCTCCTCTTAGCACAATAAAAGAGGACTTTGATTTCCATATTATATTTTCTAGGAACTCCTTTACGTTTGAATATTGCCTTCCTAAGCAAAAGAAGATTTCACAAGAGTCTGTTTAACTATTAGCCTTTTAGAAAAGCTAATGCAATTTTTCCTTGCATTTCTGTGTTGCCGTTACAGCATTATCTCCAGAGCATGACAGATAACTTTCTAACTTGTGCAACTTTATTGCAAAGGTTATGTCTCAGCTGCTGAACTGTATGTGCCTCCACGTCCTGTATGCAAACTCAGTATCTACCCGCTTTGTGTTTCCACCAGTACTACTGCTTGATTACCTAGAGATATTATTAGGTAGCCCTCAGAATTAACATTGGAAGTTTGATGCTGAACTTTTGTTAACAGGATACAGGGCAAGCAAAAGTTCATTTTTACTTTTCAGGGTGATTTTTTTAGGTTAGAATTAAGCCAACTGTTTGGGAATAGCAGCAGGTCTGTTTGTAAGACACAGAGTGAAGCCACAAGAGACCTGCTCATACAGTCTTCACTTCTCAATAAGAGCAAATTTTATCTGAAGGGAAAAAGCAAAGGATGTGGGAGGGGGAAAGAGAAGGGAAAGATCAAGAAGGAAGACTTCTAATTCTTCTAAGAAGGATTAGACTGAGAAGCAGGAGAGATCTTTCTTTACTTGAAATGCACAGAATTGCCCCTGAAGAGAAAAGCTGGGTGAACCTTCTGAAGAATAGTAAGTTCAATACAAAAATAGTTTCAAAGAGACAAGAAACAAAAACCCAAATTCAGGTATAATATCAATATTGCCATTGGCTGACATAAACTGTGTCGATGCAGGTCACATCAAATTCAGAGAAATCATTCTGACATTTCTGAAGGCAAACTTTCTTCTTGGGTCTTTCAAAATTACTAATTTTGACTACCTGAGAGTTTGAAATGGACCTGGAATTAAGATTACATAAACCAAAAAGCAAGAATGCTTCACTTGATCAAAACCATAATTAACTTGACCTGCCTTTGTTTAACTGAAGTTTGCTTTGATTCAATGTACACCAGCATTTTCCTCAGTTTTGTCACCAAAAAATCTAAGTCAGATCATCTGCACAAACAGATTTAAACCAAGATCTAGTAAGAGAAAGTATTAGATGCATGGTGCGACAGCATTAGCAGCTAAAGTCTCGCACTAATGCAGGCTGCAGCCTGTATACCTGCTCAAGGGCAGGTCATGTAAAAGGCATCACCATTTCCCATCAGACTAAAGGAATTTAAGATATAGGCATGGATGCTCTTATTGCACCGACAGCTTCATGTGCACTGTAGAGTGTCATAAAAGAGACAAATACTGTAAGGTCAGCTCTGATTTAAGTTGCAGGTAGCCCTATACCGTGTTCTTTACACATGACTTTGTAGAAGTCTCAGGATGAAGTAACACAGGTCTCTGCTTCAAGACTAATCCCAAAGGACTGTCTGTAGGACTCAAACAGGTATGTTTCAACCCAAATATTCAGATGACATCTTCCAATTTGATCTACGGTTTTAGATGCCAGGATGTAAGCAGGTACCTTAAAAAAAATATCCAAATCTGGCCACGTGTAGTGTGCACTGAATTTGAGCTGGAGATAGGGAACCTGATTCCTACCTAAAAAAAATGGAGAGGTGACGCCTTATGCTTCCCTGGCAGGGTCATATTAACTGAGCTGGCAGATTTGATAGAATTAGATTTCTTTGTCGAGCTGGTACAGCGCTGTGATGTGTCAGCACACACAGCATTTCAGATAAGTAAGATTAAGTCATTGATTGAAGATCCAGCCTCCAGAAATAATGTAGTGTCCTTTAAAAGGAACAACCTTTGTTTTGTGTTGGTGTGCCACAGCTGAAAAAAAAAGTTAAAAAATCCACCAATCCTGGGAAAATGTCAGTAGCAATTATCTAGTCCAGAGAGATTTTAAAATTGCATCCAATTTAATACCTCAGCTTCACTGTGCCAGTTTTTGCTCTGCAGAATGATCCTCCAAAGGGATGGAGAAGGACTGATCTGGCTCGGGGGAGTTTTAGGGATACCCAGAGTATGCGTGGTCACCTCCATGCCAGCAGCAGTCCTGTGTCGGGCACCAGCGAGGTGGGGAAGGTCATGCTTGGACCCTGTGGGCTCTGACCACAGCCACTCACTTCTCCTTTACCCAAACCCTTTGGGGTGGAAAGCTACAGAGGGCTGAGCCTGCATTGAAAACTACTGCTGGGAGAAAGGACTTCCAAAGAAATGGAAAAGCTCCTACAAAAAACAAAGGCTCTGTTGAGATGATGTCCTCAGAACAAGAAAGCTACACTTCAAACATTTGTCACCAGACACTGGGTACAACCATTTACATTGTGCCTCTTTTGCACTCTGCGATACCTCACGATCGGCCGACAGAACTGGCTGTGGTTTTACGATGTTTAGATTTCCTGAAATAATACAACCGCTCTCTGCCCAAAGGCTTTGTCATCTTGTACGCAAGGCACAAGTCTTCTTCTCCCAGAGGAAGGACGCGCACGTCAGTCCAGATGAACGAACTTAATCGAGAGCACTTCAAAGCACAGCAGAGCCAGGAACGAATCGCTTTCTGCCCTCCTTTCCCCCCAGAATTATATTTTAACAATTACTACAGTCTTTACAATTGACGACATCCCTAATCTTAACTCATGCTTCAGAGCAAGCTTCTACCAATGTTATTGGGAGTTTCTTTTAAAAAGAGTCCCCCAAGGCCCCCCATTTTCCACACTCCACGGCTATTTCACAGCTGTGGGTGTTGCGCAGCCCTGACTTACAGGAGCTTTTCAAAGCCTTATAGGACGTTATCCACAAAGTGACTTGAGTTTGCTACTTACAAACTAGAGCACGGGACGCCCATCACCGGTGGAAAGAGGAAGCTGGGTAAGAGTGGGAAAGGTGACCAGATGGGTGATGGCAGTTCCTCTGTGGCTGCTGTCAATGAGTGCCAGGGTGGCCCAGAACCCTTGTCAGAACAAGAGGAGTCACAGGAGGTAGGAGACAACTCCTCTCTAATGAACTTGCCTCCTAAATAGAGGCCACTTGCGTTGATGTTGTTACCTGTTTTGTAAGTTAAAGGTTAGTGCCCAGAAACCACATCTAGCTCCCACAGGGTCAATTCAGTTGCCAAACACAGGTTTCAGATGCCACTGGAGATGCCCTAGATATCAAAGTCACCTTCCTGGGGTCTGAAACATGCCACAAGGAGTCAAAGACTCACACAGGCACTATGGCCATAAAATCAATACAAACATTTACAACAGCAATTTGACTGCAAGTTTGTGTGTCTAGCATTAGTCGTAGTTCTCAGGAAACATCTGTATGGGACAAGGATGTTTCTCGTAAGTAATTCCACTCTAAATTGTAAGTGACAGATAGTCCTAAAGTTATTTTTAACTTGCATACCTCTGACTTACTTAGATTTTCATTTAGCAGTTATTAGGCATAACAAACATGACAGGTTTTGATGCAGTTAGGCAGAACTACATACTTAAGAGAAAGGCAAAAGTATGCCTTATTCAGTGGCATTTATGCCCATATTTTAACCTGTACCAGTAATCTCAGATCAGTCAAAAATGCAGCTGCTTCTCTTCTTGCAAGTTTGAGTATACGCAGGCTGTTTAGCACGTATTTATATCAAAGTTATTAGTACAAAGCTAACCAGGCTTGCACTGAAAGGTTTCATCAGAGTGTCTTGGAAGAGGGGCTGGCTATTAAAAATAATTCTTCCACTTAAGAAGTGCTCCTAGGTGAAAACAAATAGCTTCTGGATGCCCAGGTTACAGTCATGTTCTATGCCAGCATCGTATTGCCTTTGAAAAAAAAAAAAAGCATGCTGCAAGGGAAAGACAAGGACAGGAAAGAAGAAATTTATCTCCTACTTCACTGATTCGTCTATCTACAGAGGAGTGCTCTTTCAGATGAGACACCGATAGTCCTGTGCTGCCTTTTGCAAAGTATAAAATATATAGAAGATACAGGAAATTAATTAAGTCTGGTATGAGAAAGAAAAAAGTTAAAGAAACTTTACATGTAGCGTCTGACAGTGTTGAAACAAGACAAAAAATACATCCTTATTCAGAGTTCCCTCAGCCAGTGCCATGAAAAGCTCCACCAGGTGGTGGGATTAACAGCACTTGAAACATGCTATGGAGCTGGATTTGCTCTTACTCCTTTGCTTTTAAAAGCACATTTCTGCTTCACCATGCTTTTGAAAATACTTCTGAAAGAAGCTCCAAATAAAAACGTATTGCTATGATCATTTAACAGAAGTGTTTGCAATGCACTTGGCATAAAAGATGCTGTTATAACCTAGAAGATGGAACCACCATCTGCATGACCCTAATTTCCCCTCAAATTACTCCCAGTTTTACATAAACAAAAAAGCAAATTGATAAGCAGATACAAAGTCTTATATAAAATGATGTTTAGTTTTAAAAGCTACCTTCCTCAATTGAGATGCCATCACCATTACTAATATCATCAAGTTTGGAAGAAAAACTGCAAACAAGGCTGCAAGCTCCTTTCTGGCCGGGATGTGCGAAAAAATTCATACAAATAGGGCAACTCACTCTCTCCACTGCACAATCAGACTGCGCACCGAGCGAGCGAGCCAAAAGAATAAGGAATTGGATTCTTCTCTTCTTTTCTTCTTTCAGAGACTATGCTCTTACATGCTACTAGCAGAAAGGTGAAATAAATGTGTATTAGACAGAAGTGTACTTTAAAAATCTAGTGGTAGCTTTAAAGCTGCTTTGACAGGACCCTAGACCGGGACTTTGTTGAGGCACAGGATTTAAACCTGCTGCCGCTGAAATGTTACCCTACAGCAGCACCAAAATAGAGTAAATGAAGTGAGAAATTGGCAGAGGAACAGAGCGCCAAGTTCACCATAGACCTACGCTGGGGTTTTGTTGTTTCCAGGATAATCAAGAAAACAAGTGCCTTTAACTAATAAACAAATCCGCCTTTTTTATTCACATCCAACCATTCCCTCCTCCACCCCCAGCCACCACCTGAACATGCGTTCAAACAGAAAAAACCGTCAGGCTCCCAGAGGAGCCCAGAAAGGACCTCCAGCGCAGCTGTGCCCTGCAGAAAACCATCGTGCTGTTGCCAAAACCAGGGAGGAGGACCCAGGGCCAACGCCAACTTCTTCTAACATGAGAGCAGCACCACCACCTTTGGATCGAGCCATAAAAATTAAGGAAGGGTGAACATATCGGCTGCAGAAGGCACTGGCTGGCATGGATAGCACGGGACGCTATGGATGTAGCAATCCAAATATTTCCAAGCAGATGCTTTTCACAGAGCCACCCCTCCAGCTAAAGCCGTGTAAATAATATACAGGAGGAGTGTGCTGCTAATTGAGTATCTTCGGAACTGCCAAGAGGCAGGAAGACTCCAGTTAAAGGCAACTCTTCATTTTAACTTATGTCACTGAAGAACACCAACGTACACGAACTCCTGAGGACAGGATCAAAGTAGAATAGGGACTTTCTTTTTTATATCCTTGAATTTCCTGTCCCTTTTCCACACCGAAATTTAATTTCCTTTTCAAAGCAAGCTTTTAGAGCTTATGAAAATTGACCCAAAAGATTACAAGGGCTTTGTCACCCTTCCAATCTCTCTGAAAGATCCATAATTAGGGAGGTTTTCCCTTTAACGTGTGTGCCCAGCAGGCAAATATATAATTCGGACATACAATTATATATACAATGAGTTATTTCAGTGTATTGGATACATACAAGCCCAACCATTACAAAGAGTTGAAAAACCTTGTGCGTCTCAAATGAGTAAATATGCATCAAGGCATTTTTTTACCGGTTTGTTTTCATTTATGCCAAGACTAAAAGCAATCACAGTAAGGACCTTGGATTTATGTTTGCTATAGACATAAATATATCGAGTGCAATAAAAACACACCTAACAACCAAACTGCTGACCTCGAAGATTATTTATTTATACTTCACTAGAAATTAATTCTGCAAGCAGAGATGTGCGAGCAGGTACCTAAGACAGCTAGTCTGCTTTTTTCCCCTCTAACGGAGTAATACTGACTTTCCTCTCTCGCCGCACAGTCTACCCCAGGGGGAAAAAAAAAAAAAAAAAAGAAAACCAAAACCAAGTACAATAAAAAAAAAAAAGCAGGGTGCAGGACTTCGCCAGGCTGGTCCCTCCCGCCTGCCAGCGCCCACCCTGCAGCAGAGCGGCTCCGCCGCGCGGGGCACGGGGCAGGACCGGTCCCCCGTGGGCCGGGGATGCCGTGGGGCAGCCTGGGGAGACGGGGGGGGGTGTCCCCGCACGGGCATCGCCCGAAGGTGCGCCTGAGCTCCGGAGCCCACCTCGGTACCCGCAGCCTCCCCTCTGTCCCCCTCCACCGGGGAAATCCCGGCTGGCCGGGGCGAAGCCTCCCCCGCTCCGGAGTGCCGGGGCACCCGCCGGATGATGCTGCAAGCTCCGCCAGCGCCGGGACCACCCCTTTGCTTCTAAATAACAAGACTAGTGATTAAAAAAGAAACCAACTTAACGGCCGAACGAGGAGCTGGAAGGGAGGGGGAGGCTCCCGCCGCGCCTTTTGCAGCAGCAGCAGCAGCGGGGGGGGGGGGGGGGTTGGAAAGCGGGAGGATTTGCAGGTAAGCGGGGAGGAAGGCGGAGGAAGAGGAGGAGGAGGGCGGCGGGTCCCGCGGTACTCACGGCGGGGCGCGGGGGGCCGGCGGGCCGCCAAGCCCCATGGCCAGGGAAGGGCGGTCGCTGCTGGTGGTGCCGGTGCCGCCGCCGCCGCTTCCTCGCTCTCTGCCTGCGCTGCCCGCGGAGCCTCTCCGGGCGGGGGCCCCGTCCCTCCCCTTCCCTCCCCGGCACGGCTTCCTGCCCGCTCATATAGCGCGCCCCCAGCCACGTAGACGGCGCCGGGGGCCCCCGGCGGCTCCTCCTCGGAGCAGGGCAGGGCGGTGCCGGGGCGGCCCCCGGGCGGCCCCCCCCTTCCCTTCCCTTCCCTTCCCTTCCCTTCCCTTCCCTTCCCTTCCCTTCCCTTCCCTTCCCTTCCCTTCCCTTCCCTTCCCTTCCCTTCCCTTCCCTTCCCTTCCCTTCCCTTCCCTTCCCTTCCCTTCCCTTCCCTTCCCTTCCCCACTCCCATCCCATCCCGTCCCATCCCACCGGGCGGCGGAGCGGGGCTGCGCCCCCGCGGGGGTTGCGCGGAGGAGAGGTGCGCGCCGCGCCCGTCGGGGCTGAGGGGGCGAGGGATGGGGGGGGGGGGGCGGCTCACGGCAGCCAAGCCGAGTTTCTTTCCCCCCTGAAGGGGTGAAATGCCTGCTCCCGATGGGACCTCTCGAGAGGGTCACCGCCCAGAAATTTCTCTCCCCCCCCCCCCCACCCCGAAACTCCTGAAATGGGGCTGCGTGGATCCTGAAAGGTGAGCGCAGCAGGGAAAGTGGGAAGAAATGCCGTGCTTCTCGCAGGAGAAAGCGTACGTTGCATCATTAACGATAATAAAAATTAGCACAGAGTAAATAATGCTTTCTCTCGGTCCGGCATCAGACGGTTTTAAGGTGACTATAAAACGCTGTGGAATTAAAAAGAATACAGCATCATTAAAGAGTCTCCCCGACAGATACATTCAACTGATAAAGTGTCTGCTAAAACTATTTAACAACATAATGCTGGCTTTTTTAGTGTCGGTGTGTAAAGACTGGAGCCAAGACGAGAAGCGGGGAGGTTAGAGCACCTCCAAAGCAGCAAATGATCTCTCTGGTCTTCTCTCTAGTCCTCATCCCCCACCCCCCTAGGCAGCGTAACATGCACAGTGAACATCCACAGCAGATGTCAGGGGGGAGAAGATATTCCTGAGCTCTGAAAAACATGTTCCTTAATGCTGGACAGCCGGTGCATAACTCCTTTTGTGAAGTGGACGAGTTTATAGGTTATTAATCTACCTACTGAAACTGCCCACGTCGTTGGTTTATTACATCCAGCACAACATACTTCCACTGGAAACTGTAACGCACTATGTAGGAGCTGTAAGTCATCAATCATCACTGAGCTTGTTTCCATAGAGTTACATTAGTAAAAGCTTAAGTGTGAATTTAGACCGGTGTCACATCGTGTACCGCGTTGTGCAGATATTTGCATTTGGGTGTGAGTACCTGTGACAGGCTGAGCTTTCTGCTTAGGAGCATAAGCCTGTCCAAAACCTTCAAGGGGCTCACCCCATCGCTAAATCCTGCCCCTGGATACCGCAGAGAGACATGGTATTATGTCCTTCATAAACAGGGCTTGGAAGGGATCTAATCTAAAGTAATGAGGGTAAAAAAACCTAGCCTTTTACAAGGAATGTATCAACACAAGGAATTAGTGTGTGGGGGAAACAGTGTATTAAATAGCTCTTCACTGCTTTTTCCCAGGAGCTGCTTGCCACTTTGCAGGAGGTGGGATAGGGCCCTTGAGGAGCTCCAATTTGATCACCTGTGACAATTTCTGTAACCCTCTTGACTTGACACTCTCATACCTTCAGGCAAATTAGTTGAATTTGCTGCTTCATTTCCTTCCTGTTGATTGTGGGTGAGTGGGTCTGTTTATGAAAATATCACTGGGGAACAGCTCATCAGCAAAAAAGCTGTGCATCAGGTTTAGAGCATTTCTCCCAAGCATTTCTGAGGTGACGGAGGGAGTGAGAGTGTGATGAGGGCTCCGAAGAAGATCCTGTGAAAGCAACAATGCCTGGGGAAGGAAGAGGCTGAGCACCCTGCGTTTCACTACCTGTCGTACCACACCTTGTCTGTCCCTGAGTTTAACAGAGAAAAAGGATGATTCTAGCAAAACAGGTGATTTCTCATCTTACAGTATATAAATTTTTACTAGTGTGTCTACAGGTTGTATCTAGGAAAGCACCCTGCAGTCAAGAGTGGCCTAATTAATGATAATCAAGATGACTCTGGAACAGGTTGCCCAGGGAAGCTGTGGATGCCCCATCCCTGGAAGTGTTCAAGGCCAGGTTGGATGGGGCTTTGAGCAACCTGGTCTAGTGGAAGGTGTCCCTGCCCATGGCAGGGGGTTGGAACTAGGTGATCTTTAAGGTCCCTTCTAATCCAAAACATTCTATGATTCTATGACTGAAGAAAGGGAGCAGGGGATAACATGACATTTTCTCTGCATTGTCAGTCCTATCTCTGCATCATTTCTCTGGAGTACGCAAGGGATAAGACATGGTGCCCCCCCTCCAAGCAGCCACACCAGCTTTGGTTACAAGTTGCAAGGAGGAGATATGGAACTGAGCTCTGCAGTG
The DNA here is from genome assembly GCF_026419915.1 of Harpia harpyja. Taxonomy (NCBI): domain Eukaryota; kingdom Metazoa; phylum Chordata; class Aves; order Accipitriformes; family Accipitridae; genus Harpia; species Harpia harpyja. The sequence goes on from NC_068944.1 coordinate 71,172,214, forward strand.
GCTGGTTTTGGTCAGAAAAGCTCCTTTCTGTAGGCCAAGGCAGAAGAGGAGGGTGCTTGCCCCAGGGGAGCCTCGGGGAGGCATGACACAGCGATACAGGTGGAACATAGAGAAGTTCCTCAAGTCTCTGCCAGTGCTTGGCTAAGCCAGGAACAGAGAACAAGAACAAATCCTCCTGAAACAGCAAGCGTGGCACCTATTCCTCTTTAATAACCAGTGTTACACTCAGTTAAATCCTTTGCATGCTCTCAACTTCACCAATGGACCCCAATGAGAGCACAGGTAGCAAGTGCTCTCTGATAATTCCGCAGTAATTACAGCAGGGTCCAACCTGGAGGGTTGGATCTGCTCCCCTTTATACTGTAGCATTTCCCTAGCAAGTGTCATTTAGATGTTTTTGGGAAAGAATCCAGGATTTGTTTCACAGACAGTATTTCCTCAACAGCTCAGTGAATATGAAATAGTTTGAACTAACCATGCAAATCTCGCTTGTCTTCTTATGTAGAGAAACGATATCTATTCTAAACTCTGGGCCAGGGCTTTCAGCTGCTGATGGGGAATAGCTATGCAGACATCAAAGGAGCTGTATCAGCTTTCACCAAGTGGGGATCCAGCCCTTTATTCATATTTTAAAATTCAGAAACTGTGTCTAAGTAAAGCATCTTTCTCTATATTTTTAAGTAGCCAGTATTTTATTTTATGGCTGTTCCCTCAGTGGTAGGATTGTTTCTCTTAGTCAATGTTTAAAGGCCCTTCAAGGCTGAAGGAATTAAAAATGAATAATTTAAAGCTGGTCTATGATGCAGAATTTTTAACATATGTTTTACAGGCCATGTAGAACAATTTTTTTTTTTGTCTTGTCAGTAGATATTTTACAAACATGCTGTGCTGGAACCAAACCCCTTTCTTATTTAAGACTCAGATTTGAGCCCTCCTATGCATCGACACAGCAGCATGCTGGAGTCTACAAGCCATAACAAGGAAATCATTATCACCAGCACTGATCAGAAAAGAGGAGGAATGAAGCAATCTCACTGCTTTTTCCTCTTACACACACCGGTAAACCAGATGTGGGCAGGACTGTGGCTCTCCCATCTCAAAAAAACTCATCCCAAGGTAGAGACAGAGGAACTGTACTTTGTTTAACCTAAAGCTACAAAAGGGCTGCACCCAGGTGGTGTTGGAGAAGGAGGCCTTAGACTGTGATGCTCCCAACATGTTGGCTTTTGGCTATTTTTTGAAGGTTGGCTGGACTATTTTTTTTTGCCAATCTCCTGTTAACTTTATAAAAAATGTAGTGCTAGGAATGCTGGCTTAGTCACTCTTGGCAGTTTTAATAGGCAATGCTAAGTGCTGGTAAATAACCAATGATTCACCTTTTATGGATTTCACTTGTCCCTTCCTAAATCCTTGCAACAGCAAAGGGACGAGGCACCTACTCTGCGGATGCTCAAAATCACCACGGGTTTCAGCCTTATGGACTGGTTTCCACACTCTTCCTTGTTTTCCTGGATTGTCCAGCTTTTCATTTCTATTTTATAGTTACTCCAGATTTGCAATTAAAAAGAAATAACTTTGATTATTTTAAAAGCTCTTTGGGCCCCAAATCAATTTCAAGTATTTCAGCAGGATGTAAGGTTAGGCACCGCACTGGGAGAGTGCAGATTTGGGCTTGCGTTTGCTCTACCCTCATTTTCTCTCCCTTCAGTAGGTAATCTGTCATCTTTCAAACAAGCCAATTGCCATTGTGTCTAGGCCAAGAAGAAGACGTTAAAATAGAAAATCAGCATTTGGTGTGTATGCAGTTGCCAAGAAGATATTTCTCCTCGCCTGTGTAAATAAATTGTCATTCAGAAATGGTTGGCTTGCTCTAAAAGATGGGCTAAGTGCTACCACTGCACCGTGCTCCCAATGGGAGGAAAGAGAAGAGGATCCAGGAGCGTGGCCAACTGATGCCCCATCCCCAGCTTTCCCCACTAGTTCTGTTGAAGGGGACCATTCTTTGGACAGGCCGAAATGTTGTTGGATAATTGCTGTCTCAATTAACATAGCGAGAGTGATTACTGACCTTCCAGTTATGTCCCCAGTCCAGGACCAAGCTCCATGCAGGTGGGTCCCTTTACAAGGCAAAGTGATTTACTGGTAAATCTATATATTTTTATGTAGCTAATCATTTGTGTTTATTATGTCTTGTACAGAAACACATCTATTGATTGGCACGACTAGCTGTGAAAGAGATTAAATACTTCCAACAAAACTTTATAAACGTGAAACTAAGAATATTGGCCACAAATGGACTCTACGCAATTTGTTTATTCTGATTGGTAAGAGAGACAGAGTGTCTACATATATCTTACCTCCACTGAAGAGATAAAAGCTGTTCTGTATTTGAACGTGTAAGAGGCACTGCCCTTATTTTCATAACTTGCTACAGTAGCATGTTACTTACAGTGAGAACAAACTTTGTAATGCTATCTGATGGCAACTGACTTAGCCATTAATTGACAGACCATTTTATCTTGTCCGGTTTGGTCGTCTTTTTTTTTTTTTTTTTTTGCAAACAACACCCTGCACTTCTGACAGATGTTGCAGAACTGTGATAGTCTCCCCTGATCCAAAGCCTACTAAAGGCAACAGGTAAGAGCTCAGAGATTTAAAATGGGCTTTTAGATCACATCCTCAGCCTCCATATTTCACCAAACCACACTCTGGCATTGAGGTGTGTTAAAAGCAAAGAGAAATAAAACAAAAAAGCATCCAACATCCTTCCCTGCTTGCTCTTGGAGTTCAAATGGTGAGGAGCTGCAAGAGCTCAGTGGTACTGACATATGGCCAGCGCTCTCAGCATCTGCTTTGCAGCACCTAGGTGCAGGACCATATCTGAGATAGCTTTGACATCAGAGCGGGATTTCTTTTGAGGCCAAACTATTACACAGAGATGTTTTTACCTTCTAGGACTCATTAGTGCTGTATACGGGAGTATCGGCTGTGGGTGAAGGTTGTGATATGGTGTAACCTGCTCTCAAGAAATATCTGAGAAAGTCAGAAAAACCTTTCAGTATTGCAGCACATAAAAACACACAGTAAACACCAAAAGCTCGATCTGCAGAAATGTTCAGCAAATCTGGAGATCAAGCAAACTCACATAAAAAACAATCCGAGCTATGAAACAATTTTTGCTTTTGTGCTCTTAGATAAATGCAATTTTTTCTATAAGGACAATACAAAGCCTGAGAGGAATAATAAACACTAAATAAGAATAAAACACTGTGGGGATATTAAAATAGATAAAACCATAGTACCTCTGTCAGGATACAGGAAGTTAAATTCATGTAGGAAAATTCATCAGCCATCAATAATTTACTGCAGAATAAATGAATGGCATAAGCACATAAAATGAGGATAAAGGTGAGTAACTACACAGCAAAGAGACACAAATATAGTATACTTTTTAGGTGTTTCATACACATGTAGCATGTTCAATCTCCCCAACATAAATGACCCTTCTTGGCAGTTCAGGCGTCACCAACGGAAAGTCACAACAGTAAAATTCACCTGATTTACCTTCGTGCATCTTGACCCCATAGGGCCTTGAGTAGCATCTATTCCCAGCCACTTCAGCTGAAAACCCTCAGCTTTTCCCAAGCAAAGACTTGAAAATGTGTGCATTAACTGATTGTGAAGTTATTAGCATAATTTCATTTTATTTCATTTCGGCTATCCCCCAGGGCAGTCAGGAATAAACCGGAAGGTGAAATTAGACTTAGACTCAGAAAATTAATGTTGTTGATTAGGTTGAAGTGTCTATTAGGCTTGTGTTTGAGTTTCCAGCCCACAAGAAGAATGGCAAGCAAAGCCTGTTAAAGAAACATTTTGACAAGAATGCATTTTTCTGTGGCTCAAACAAAATAAATATAGTAACGCAGAAGAACCTTTTCAAAGTCAGGCTTATGTGCTTGTCTGATCAGCACCAGCTAACCGTTTCATCTCTCTTGAATGTCACAGAAGCACGCAAGCTGTGCACCGTGCAGTTTTCAAGATAAATGTTTTTCCTCAAAGGACATCGCACACATACCAAGGGCTGTACATGCTGCATTACGTTAAATACACTAACAAAACAAAACAAAACACTAATTGCATGTGGAAGTCATCCTCTGGGAAAATTATGAGTAAAACAGTGAACCACACCTGGCAGATGTTAGTCACATAGCTTAATTTAGTATGGGAAGGCATTTGTGGAATCTTAGAAAAGTAATATAATAAGCTAGATAGGGTAGAAAAAAAATTTTCTTGCTAGATATATAGGTTAAAATAAGATTTTGCAGTCCCTTGCAGCTGGTGGGATGGGCTGGGCAGGGATAAATGGTGTGGGCAGAATCCCTCCAGGGAGGGACAGTGAGCAGTTGTGCTGGGGTAGTGCTGAAGACCCGCTGTTAACCCACAGTGTAGGACAGAGTATCTGAGATGTTACTAGAGAAAAAAAAATAGGTCTAGAAATAAATTTCCCAGATATAGACTGGAAAATACTTAGGTCGCATTATTTCTGTGTGCAAAAGCTAGCAAAATTCTTCACTAAAGCAGAACTAAGTCAGCTGTAATGCTGTTTTAGAACTGGTATTAACAAATCAGTGCTTAGAGAAGAGCTTGTCATCAAAGATGGCTTTGGAGTAACTGATCATGACTTTTTTCTGCTGAAGTTGCATGGTATGATAAACAAAAGCAAGACTACAAATGCAGTTCCCCTATTACAGAAGAGCAAAGTTGGGTAAAATGAGGAATTCATTTAATGGTTAGAGATGAGAGCTGGACAAAAGGTTTCAAAGACTTGAAAATGGTCTTTCTGTAAACCAGACAGGTGCTACATTCAGAACATAACCTACATCTAAGAAACTGAAAAAAAAAGTGATCTGGAAAATCAGAGAACAATTAATCTAAGCTTAATACAGTGTGGTTTCTTAGAGTAAATTTAGAAAGAAAATTAATTTAAGATCTGGAGATAAATACAAAATGGGATAAAAGGCAATCCTGTGTTTACCAGAAGGAGATTAAACAAGATTAATTTGTAAGTTTATTTGAGACAAGAAGTGATTCTGAGGAAAAGATTAATGTAGTAGACTGAGTTTAACTGGTCTTTGATGAAGAAGAAAAGATAGTGCTACTCAGACAATTGGCTGTTTTCTTGGAAGCTAAGACTGGTGGTCCAACTTCCATGTGTGCTGAGCATGAACTGTTAGAAGTTACAGACAAAGCCTTTGGTGCTTTATGTGAAAGTGGGTTCAAAATAGCTTCTTAAGAAGAATATGGGAACCTTTGCACTTTTGCCTATCTCCTACCATCTCATTGGATGTACCAGCTTTGCCTGGTGTTGAGGTGCTCATCTTCACCACTGCAGAATCTCAGCTGATCTAGAAGGCTCTGCATGCATCCAGGGTGCAGAAACAGGTCTGTCCCCCAGCTGTGAAGCAGGGTGCATGTCCACTGTAGTTTAAAATGCTGCATAACACATCTCCATGCTATCACAGAGGCAGAAGGATGTCTTGTCATCCGAGCCAAGCAAGAAGATAAGCCCACCACTCAGGAAGAGGAGGTAGCCAGCTAAAGCACAGCTCTTGGGTATGTAGGAAGAGTTACCTGGGCTGGGAGGTTACCTGCTTCACGGCTGGAAAGCAGTCAGCAAATTTGAGTGAGTTGTCAAGGTACAATTTAGACCAAGGTAGAGTGAGGTGAACCTCACCCTTAGGAATTAATAAAACCATCTGCCTTGAGATAAGAGCTCTTTACTTGCTTCCAAATGAGGAGAGGAAGGATTGTGGTGTACAAGATGACTCTAAGCTCACAGCAGGATGAAGCCATGAAATGGGCAAATGAGATTTGCTCAGCCCTGCAAAGTGAAAGCTGAGGGGGAATCCGACTACTCTCGATTGATTGGGAAGTAAATGTCAGGGAAGGGGGGAAAGTATAGCAGCTAAAGGAGGAACGAGTATCAGCTGCAGGTGGAGGTATTCAGGTTGTAAATTGAAATATGTTACTAACGATCATACAAAGAGACAAAAAGTTGCAAGAAAGCCTCCAGTGCAGAAGGGAGGACAAATTCTCTGAATTTTACATATGGGGCTTGATGCATTCCTGGGGAATATTTTATATGGTTTCCTGTCTGAGAAAACAACCTACCTTAAAGAATTAGACCTACACCTCCTTGTATAAAGAAATGTAGCTTGATGTTGCATGTGCTCAAAGATATGCATCACTAGCAAGTGGCACCAGTTATATTGTGCTGTGTGCTGGTTTGGGCTGGGCTAGAGTTAATTTTCTTCATAGTAGCTGGCGTGGGGCTACGGTTTGGATTTGTGCTGCAAACAGTGTTGATAATGCCGAGATGTTTCTGTTACTGCTGAGCAGTGCTTACACAGAGCCAAGGCCTTTCCTGCTTCTCACCCCACCCCACCAGTGAGTAGGCTGGGGATGGACAAGAAGTTGGGAGGGGACACAGCTGGGACAGCCGACCCCAACTGACTGAAGGGGTATTCCCGACCATATGACGTCATGCTCAGTATATAAAGCTGGGGAAAGAAGAAGGAAGGGGAGATGTTTGGAGTGATGGTGTTTGTCTTCCCAAGTAACTGTTACGTGTGATGGAGCTCTGCTTTCCTGGAGATGGCTGAACACCTGCCTGCTGATGGGAAGTGGTGAATTAATTCCTTGTTTTGCTTTGCTTACGCATGTAGCTTTTGCTTTACTTATTAAACTGTCCTTATCTCAACCCATGAACTTTCTCACTGTCACTTCCCAATTTCTCAGGAAGATGACTCAGTTTGCTTATTTCCAGGTCATGATTAAGGTGAAACGACACCAGCCACGCACCCTTTAACCCACAAAACTCAATTTTTATTTGCTCACAACAAGAATTGGCATGCTAACCTCCAAAATTGGTATGCTCACGACAAAAATTGACATGAAGCTTGTCAGTAAACTGTGTAACACATGCTAACCATACATCACTAAACATATACTACAGGCCTTGCTTATTTGGGAGTCAGTTCAGCGAAGACAATAAGGAGATCCCTCCTGCAGAGTCACGAGGTTCAGAGCAGACCCCCTTGCTTTCTAGACTCCTTCTCAGCAACGAGCCTATGGGTGGCTGGATCCACTCCTAGTCCCAGACTTGGTCAACAGTTTATGTCTAAAGGGATGAGGTGTAGGGATTACGGAAAAGGAAAAGGGGGAGAGAGAGACAAGAGGAAGATTTCACCAGTCCTGTGTCCAGCATTGGTTCTGTAAGCCGAGGGGTCCGGTTCCAGTGGGCTTGCGTGCATGAGGCTTCAGTTTGTGTCCTCTTATCATCCTTGCCCCTCCTTTGGGTGGGCACTCGAACTCATTAGGCTAATTAGGTAGCCTTTGGGCTGTGGGCTTGGGGGTTGTTTCGGGAGTAGCTTCCCCTTCCTTGCAGACGTGATCTTTCGCTACCCATGTTGAGCTGCCCTGTTCGGCACATCAGACCAGCACGTCAGAACAGGGAGCTGCGCACCCTCCAGCACACCCTCCCCTTCCTGTTGCTGATGTCTGAGCTGATAGGTTTTTCACCTTGGTTCCTTGCTGTACAGGGTTTGTCTTTAAGCAGAACTTACCCCACCACAATGTTTGAGACATTAACTCCTTCAGTCTCTCACACTCACTTTTACTCTTCTCTCCCCCATCCCACCTGGCAGGGAGTAAGCGAGTGGCTGTGGGGTGCTTAGTTGCTGGCTGGGGTTAAACCACGGATAAAGCCGTGAAATGGGCAAATGAGATTTGCTCAACCTTGCAAAATGAAAGCTGAGGGGGAGTCCAACTGCTCTCGATTGATTGGGAAGTAAATGCAGGGAAGGGGGGAATGTATAGCAGCTAAAGGAGGAACGAGTATCAGCTGCAGGTGGAGGTATTCAGGCTGTAAATTAAAATATGTTACTAACTATCATACAAAGAGACAAAAAGTTGCAAGAAAGCCTCCAGTGCAGAAGGGAGGACAAATTCTCTGAATTTTACATATGGGGCTTGATGCATTCCTGGGGAATATTTTATATGGTTTCCTGTCTGAGAAAACAACCTACCTTAAAGAATTAGACCTACACCTCCTTGTATAAAGAAATGTAGCTTGATGTTGCATGTGCTCAAAGATATGCATCACTAGCAAGTGGCACCAGTTATATTGTCCCAAAAGGAGTAAGAAACAAAGACATTAAACAGCCTGGTAGAGATTGTGCTGGCTCTACAAAGGCCACCATCCACAACCTGTTCATAACCTCTCAGATGGGCGAAGGGATGCCTGGTTTGCTCCTATGAGAGTACTGAGGTTATGACCAGGCCACAGAAAGCTGAAAATAGGGAGCTGCTTGTCGTGGGAAGTGCTGTTTGAGATCTGATATTATTAATGTGTTCACACAAACAGTCACATACTATGCAACGTTAAAGTTTCTCACAAATAAATTGTTCCCGAATGCAGTTTCTAAACGTTTGCTTTTGGGGGGAGGAAGGATTTTTCATTTAAAAAAAGCAGCTAGCTGGTAGAGCACAGTAGTGTTTCCACAGTATAACATGAGCTACTGTTCCATTTCCTCTGTTACTGCTAGTCTGTGTCATCAAATGTACTTTTTATCTTTTTCCTTACTTAGATTGTACTTTGAGCAGTTTGAGAAGTCAAAATGAGTTTTGCCCAAGATACAGAGAGGAAAAAAACCTGCTGTGATACAGGCTGACATTCCAGTTTCATCACTGTTAATTAAATAGGATGCATTTCAAAGTCAGCTTCATGAATACATACAAGGTTGCAATGCCTTTGCAATTGTCCCAGTCTTCTACTATTTCTTTAAGAGGACATTTTTCCCTGGTTGAGAACTCTTCCACATAGTGTGCCTGAGCATTGAAACTTGATCTATCGATAACTTTGGACACAAGGTCTCCATCCTCAGCTAGTATAAATCAGCTTTTTGGTGCCTTCCATAGATCTATGATGATTTGTGCCATCCAAGGATCTACCTTCATCTTTTATTTTGTATGACACTCATTATGTCTTTCCTTTCTTCTACCATTCACATCATTAACAGTTCCATCCAAGTATTAACCCTATGTAGAATATACATCATAGGAACATAGATCGTAGACTAGGAGCTGAAAATATACAGTTGTCTAGGAAATAAAACACTGGGCTGTTACGATCCCTTTTTTCGCATGGTATCTTCATAGATTTTCTCAGTGATATACCCTGCAACTCTTTACTTCAGAAATACACCCATCCTAATGCATATAAAATGCTGTTTCTCTGTTCCACTTCCATTCTCTATACTGTATTAAATCCTATGTATGGTCATCATTGGATGATATCTGTATCATTTACACTGTCATCATTCCTAGCAGTCCCCATCAAGGGTCAAGGACCTATTTAGTACAAACACGCATTTCCTACTGCAACTGGCTTATACTCCAGCCGATCCTTCCCAAAAAGCAGTTGCATTAGGAGCTGAGATGCCATCCTTATGGGATGTTCTTATATCTCTGAGCACTGAGAAGAGAGATGCAGCTTCCTGCAAAACTATTTCTTGTTTTACACCAAGGAAAATGAGCAAAGCAGGAAACAATATGTGTAAAGACAGGAGGACAGAGCACAGTGCATACATCACCTCCCAGCTGCCCCCGTGACGCATTAACTCTGCTCCACAGAGGAGTCAGAAGAGCTGGTTGGCAGCAGTTCACGTGAGGCAGTAGAATGTGTTCTACGGAATTCTCTAAGATCTGAATTGAGCCTGAAATGCAGGACTCAGCGCAAATATTTCTCTTTAGCTCAGAAACTAGATGGTTATGGACACTGGTACTACCTGAAGGAGGCTGAACAAACTCAAACCCTCTAATCTCCATTTGTCATTTGAAGGAGGTATAAGACTGAAGAACCGTTGCTTCCAGGGGCAGCAGCTCAGAAGACTTGTCCTATTTTGCTTGCAAAATTGTTCGTATCTGTGCAAACCAAATCCTTGTGATCATTCCCATGACTATGTAGAATGTAGTCATGTCCAAAAAGGATTGGCTCTCTTTTTTAGCAAACAAAATAACCTGCTGTATTTTTATTTATTTATTTATTTCCCCTGCAGAACAGAGGAGAATGTGGACTTTTAGGTATAGAAAAGTATGCAAGCTTCAAAATAAATTTAAGACAGGCATCAGCTAGAAGATCTGGACAAGTCAACTGATCTGATTTCTGGAGCAACACAGTCCATAGGGGTTTATTCAGTTAACCCTTACTAAGTGGAACAAGGACCATTGGTCTGAACAGGCATTTCAGAAAGACATCAGAAGCTCGCAGAGACCAAGAAGCCACATCTTCTCTTGCTACTGTTTGACAATGGTTTGTCTCACTCATACAAAAAAATCTCACTTTCTATACTCTTTGCATGTATCTGGCTTCACCTCAATTCTTGTTTCTCTCTGCTGGATAACAATGCCCATTGGAAACAGAATTGTCTTCATTTGAAGGTGCTCCATGCTATAATCAAGTTAGCACTATGATCTGCTTCTGATCAATTAAGTAGATTGAGCTTTTTCAATCTCTCACGTGGGATATATCTGACCAGATGTGAACTTCTACCCAACAGATGGCTATACAGCACTAGTCACCATCCCTTTGGAGTCAGCACAGAGAAACGAGCCCTTCCAGGGTGAAGTTCATCTCATCTTAAAGTGGATGTTTAAAACAGACCAGATGAATGTCCCTTGCAGCATTCCTATTTCTCTCTAGCAACAATCAAGGAAGCCTGTGCTGACTACCTGTCACGTCACTGCCTGCATTATAGACCTCTGTATTTAGGCAAGATTAATCTGACTCTTCGACTAAGTCATTTTCCCAGCTTTGAATCATTTCCTTGCCTTTGTCCTGTGCACATCACACTGATGAGACTTTGCAGCATCTCCAGCAGATGCATGACATTAATGTCTATGTATGAGGAGGTCTCACTCTTAAGTGCTGGGAGTGCACACTGGGGCAGTTCACTGAAAATCTGATTAGGGAGGTATAGCAGGATTTCAATATGTATGTTGTCCATAGCCTGTACTTTTTATTGATTGTACCTTTTTAATGAGATGCACGTGGCACTGATAAGAAAAAAAATAATTACGGTCCCCCTGGAAAAGACCAGATTATGTAACTATTAATCTTGATATTTTTGTTCCATATCTGTTTTCCATTTTTCTGATACTAACAACCCCTACAGCATCACAGACTTCAGCTCCTTCCATCCAGCTTGGTTTCCAGCATTAGCCATTCAGCTGTATGTAATCATACCAGGCTCAGCCACTAGCCCAGCCAGACAGCTGCCAGATGTTTTATTTTTAAATACTTACATCTGTCGAGTTATAAAGCAGAGAGCAATGAATCCACTCTTGATGGCTTTTTTTTTCTCTGCCACTTGAAGAAGACAAGCTAAGAATTACACAAACTCTGTAACAAAAGACAAAGGATTCATGTATCTGAGCAGGTTCCCTTTAATTTCTACAAAGCATGTTCAAGTGTCGGTGTGTTAACCATCACTCCATAGTGGTTTATTAGGTCTGAAGGAAAGAAGTGTAATGAAAACCCTTTCCGTTGCCCAACACCTTATCCCTGTTTTAAGCACGGCCGGTTGTAATGCTCTCATGTGATAAATATGATCAGTATAATACATTTATATGTTGCTTACTTGCCTGAGCAGTCGAGTAGCCGGCATGGCTGAGTAGGAACTTGCACGTCTTTCTGGCTGGGAGACATGAGAAGTTTTCCCATCAGAGTCCTGCTGTTCCCTTTTGGGGGTCTTCTACCACAAACTGTAGGAACAGCTCAGGCGTGTCCTATCCCTGTCTGTCCCCCTCTCCCCTCTGTCTTGCCCACTCTTTCTCGATCCTTGCCTTCTTCCCTCCATCACGTTTACTAGCTCTGACTGCAGACACTTTCAGGAAACTGGACAGCACTTTTGGACAAGTGTTGCCATTTTTTCTTACCTGTGGCTGTGTCCCCACAGATGTACAGACCATGTTAGAGAACCAAGTTTCAGCCTACACTTGCTGTACCATCTCACATCGATTTTATCTTTACCTGTAAACTGGTCCAATACAGATAATGAAGGCAGATTGTACTGGCCGTTTGTGATGTTGCATTCTCATGTGCTCATACCATGGCTTTCTTTTTGGGAAAGCAAGAACGACTCATGCTAGTGAAGAGATTCCTCCAAAGGATTGATTTTTCTTGTTACATTTTGCTGCACACTATTGCGGTCAGTGAGCCAAGACGATTCAGGTGAGACCACAAAACCTCCCTGCATCTCCCTCCACATTGCTCTAAAAGTGATTTGTATCCATTTAGTTTTAGTTGGTAGGAATCAAGTTAAATCAATATAATGTGGGTTTCTATTGATTTGAGAAGGTTCACACAATGGGTTGTGATGGTTTAAATAATCATTTTCAAAATGTTTGGTATCTTTAGTTAAAAAATGGCACATAAGCCAGTTTGAGAGCTACAGATAAAACAAGTATTTTTAGTGGTGGTTCATTGCAGGGGTAGTAAAGACTAGCCAAAAGTGAAAATCTTGTGGGATAAATGTGGAAGTGTTAGAGGCATGAAATAATTCAGTAAGAATTCAAGCCATGTGTGGTATTTTGAAACTAATCTTTACTTAGCTAATATAATCCTGCATTTAAAAAAAAAAAAAAAAGTAGGGTGTTAATTTCTTCCCTTATTTTTCTGCTATTTATATCAGAAGATTTTTGTAATCATCTGCTCACAACATCACACAAACAACCCTGTGACAATCGGAATAATGTTTCCTAGAGGATTAGGGGAATTTGTAGAAAGAATCATTGCTTCATGTGGGAACAATCAAACACTCATTGCAGACATCTTTGTTCCTTAATTTCTTTGTGCCAGTACCTTGATTTGTTTCTCAAATTTAACAAAGAAGGGTACGAAGCCACTAAAAATCTAAAATTACAATGTAACCATATGGAAATATTAAGTTTAGGAAGTCTAAGCACTTAAACCAACTGTTCAGGGTATTTTCCCCTTAATGTGCTTACATAAATCACATTAGTTTTTATGAGAGTTATTTTTCAAATTTATAGACTTTTTCAGATGGATCTTCATCTCCCAAGGTAGCATATGCAGAGGCTGAGTGTGTTTCTGCAAATTAAAGACTATGGAGTTCAAATTTTAACTCTGACACTGGATTTGTGGATGTCAATGCATACACTAGTTACGCCTGGACTTTTGGAAATAGCTTTTACTTTTTAATGCTCAGCTTTAGAAAGCTGAATTGTCATTTCTGAATACCCAGCATTCAAATTACTGATGTGACATGCAACATTTTTGTGGCAGCTTTAGAACTGGTCTGTGCTATGACTTAATCTGTAGCAAAATCTAAAGGGGAGAAAAATCACTGCCACTATTTGAGCAAACACACTGCATAGAACTGCTGTCTATCTTGGACTCCTCATCAAGGTTTCACTGAAATCACCCATTTCTGGAAATAGCTGATTTGAGGGTGTTGTGGTTTAACCCCGGTAGGCAGCTCAGCCTCATGGTGGGATGGGAGAGGGAATCGGAAGGGTAAAAGTGAGAAAGCTCGTGGGTTGAGATTAGAATCGTTTAATAGGTAAACCAAAAGCTGCATGCCCAAGCAAAGCAAAACAAGGAATTTGTTCACCACTTCCCATGGGCAGGCAGGTGTTCAGCCATCTCCAGGAAAGCAGGGCTCCGTCACTCTTTACTTGGGAAGACAAACACCATCACTCCAAATGTGCCCCCTTCCTCCTTCTTCCCCCAGCTTTTATTGCTGATCATGACATCCTATGGTCCGGAATATCCCTTAGGTCAGCTGGGGTCAGCTGTCCCAGCTGGGTCCCCTCCAACTTCCTGTGCACCCCCAGCCTACTCGCTGGTGGGGTGGGGAGAGAAGCAGAAAAGGCCTGGACTCTGCAAGCACTGCTCAGCAGTAACAAACATCTCTGTGTTATCAATACTGTTTTGGTCACAAATCAAAACCACAGCACCATGTGACCTGCTAGGAAGAAAATTGACATTCCAGCAAAAACCAGTACAGGGGAATATCTCAAAATTTAGAAAAATAATATTTCTAGCTTTGATGAGCTATATTAATATGTATGTATTTAAACTTTTATATTTATATAAGAATGCTTTTATATAATGTAAATGTATATTAATTGCACTTTTATTTTTATATACTAATTCTAATTTTGGCAAGAATGTGCACTGAATGTGCCCTGAAGGTTCAGAAAGAAGAAGGCAATTCAAAACTTTCCAACATTTGTTATAGAATTGAATGCAGAGTTGTTTTAACATTGATTTGGAGATTTTGGGATGACCTAGTTCACCCATTTTGAATTTGGCATTATTGTGGAAGTCAGTCAGAATCTCTTGAGTGCATTTGGCTACGCTAAACCCAAGAGAAAAACCAACACACAGCGAAGCTTCCTCCTCATCCCATAGCAAAACTACCCCAACGCAGGTTGATTCCCAGCCCTTGCTAAGCTTTGAAGCCATGTGTGCTGACTGGTAGCCCCGCATAGTGCTACAGAGAGCTCATGTGGAGCGGGCAGTGCTCCATGCCTGCACGCTGAGGGTCTAAGGAGAGATTTCAGCTGCTCAGCTTCCAGCTGAGAAGCAGAAACCATACTAGACAAAGCACAAGGCTCCGAGTACCTCACACGTCCTGCCAGCCAAACCAGGTTTTGCCTTGGAGCTCTTGAATTCACCTTGACCCGCCCTTTTTGCACCACTCCTTCTGCAGGTATGGGTGTAGATTTTGGAGGCACAGCTGACCTTATACTTCCTATGTACAACCACAGCTTCACCATACCCAGTGAGGGCCAGTGTCTGGAAAGTGAACCTAAACATATTTACAACACAAATAAGGTGAAAGTTTGTCACAACAAGGCTAATAAGTAGGACAAATCAGGGAGTTATGCTGCTAGCTAGACATACCTTTGGAACAGAGGCTGGATCCTGACTCATGTCCCTCCGTGCTTAAGCATCTTCCAACGTTTGTTACAGCGCTCTGTCTTTCCCTGGTAAGACTTTGAAAATTCTTTAGAAAAAGAACAAAGGCTCACCAAAAGGTCAAAGTAGTCACCAAGAAGGTTTTGTTCCACCCTTGATACCAACAGTGACTCACACAAAGAGCAATTAGCAGCTGTGATAGGGTGCCATCAGCTGCTGCCCCTTAGCAAGGCTGATGGATGGAGACCACTCTCCCTTCCCTCCTCTGCTCTGGAACATCCTCCTCAAGGAGGACTAACTCCTTAGGGCTGGGGTGCATTACATACTTGAAGTCTTTTCTCTTGGCTAAAAGACATCAACTAACAGCATAACTTCTGAACAAGTTCAAGGCCTACCATCTTCCCTCTGAGACAGGAACTAGGCCAATTTTTATGCCAAGAGGTGGTTAGTCCTAGTTAGGACATGAGAGGAGTGGTGTGAGAGACTGAAAGAGTTAATGTCTCAAACATTGTGGTGGGGCAAGTTCTGCTTAAAGAGAAACCCTGCACAGCAAGGAACCAAGGTGAAAAGCCCATCAGCTCAGGCATCAGCAACAGGAGGGGGAGGGCATGCTGGAGGGTGCACAGCTCCCTTTTCTGATAAGCTGTTCTGATACAAAGATCAAACAATGGCTGTGTCTGCAGGGAAGGAGAAGTTACTCCACAAACCACCCCCAAGCCCAAAGGCTCACAAACTGCTCATTAACCTGATGGGTTCAGGTGCCTGCCCGAAGGAGGGGCAAAGATGATAAAAGGACACCAACTGAAGCCCTGGGTGCGCAAGCCCACCGGGACTGGACCCCTTGGCTGACTGAACCAACGCTGGACCCAGGACTGGTGAAATTTTGCTCTCTTCTTTGCTCTCTTCTTTGCTCTCTTCTTTGCTCTCTTCTTTGCTCTCTTCTTTGCTCTCTTCTTTGCTCTCTTCAAGACATAAACCGTTGACCAGGTCTGAGACTAAGAGTAGATCCAACCACCCCTGAGCCCTTCTCTGAGGAGGAGTCTAGAAAGCAAGGGGGTCTGCTCTGAACCTCGTAACTCAAAGGGAGGGATCTCCTTATTCCCTGAATTGATGTATGTGGTTACATGGTTTACAGAAGTAGTCTTATGCCAATTCCTGTTGTGAGAAACCCTGCCACCTACTACCCCACCTCCCAAGTTCTGTTTGCTTCTGTCACAAATAAAATCTTTAACTGATCATTTGGTGTTGTTTCACCTTAATTTAGCCCTAGGGAGTTTCGAATTAAACACAACTCCCTGGTCTGTCCAGTCTGGGTCGTGACAAGTGGGTGTCACAGAAACACTAGGCTGACAGTGATTTGTTTCAAAAGTGAATTTTCTTTAATGGTATTAAAATGCAAGGGTCAAATTGAACACGAATGTTATGTGGTATTGAGATGTAACAGCCAGATTGAACAGGAATGTTAGGTTGTAAACACCGTAAGAAACACAACTTATTTACACATTCAGGATGTCAGTTGGGAACTATCACTACACAAACTGTGGCCAAATCTAAGCTTAGAATGATGATTCAAAACACACTTATCACTCACTGATAAGGCAAGGCACTCAAACCCAGGGAGTTTCCTTAGATGGCGTCCCGATCTAAGATGTAAGGGGAGAGTCTCTGACTGCAGACCTGCTGCTCTGAGGAAGATTGGCTCAAAGGGATCTTCCAGTGGAATCCATTTATACCCTAGGTTGGATTGGGGGTCATGTTCATATATGGTCAGGGGTCTAGAAGCTTCTCTTAACTGAGGTGTTTCGTTGGATGAGGTGTTTCTGGTGGGCTCAGGTAGCTGGGGTACATGACTTGGGGCACTCCGTGTACATGACTTGAGTCACCACCTCGGCTCCTACTTTAACTCTTTCCTGTCAGTGGTTGAGAAGTTTCGGTCTTTATTGGTGTGGGTATACCTGCCATAGTGGGTTGAGAGGTTTTCCAGGCCAAAGCCAAACCTACCTCCTAACATATCCTTCCTGAGGGCAATGGGGTGTTATCTGTCACTTGACATCTTTACCCAAGGCTTAGAGTTTAGGCTGGCTCTGTGCCATCCTAAAGAGACTTATGCTCAGCCATGAGCCATGGGCTTGATGTGGGAAGCATTGGTGAAACACTGGTGTACATTATGTAGGAGTTCAGCAGTGATGACCGTGATGACTCCTGCTGGTCTTACTGCCACTATTACTTTTCTTTTTGCCCTACGTAATGCTTGCTACCAGCTAAGCTTTCACCAACTCAGGGCTCCTCAGACCTTCTCGGTTTCTCAAGCATCACAGTCCTATCAGCCTTGAGAAAACTTTAGGACTGCTTGGATCTGGGTTTTAAATACTTTGCCTTTTAGCTGTAGCCTAGTTCCTGCACCTCAAAAATGAGCTTTTCCATTTAAGTTCACACTTTCATGGCAATGAAGTGTTTTGAATAACCAAACCCTCACTTTTTTTCTTCTCTGACGTGGGTGGGTTGAACGGGTCAGTGTACATGAAGAGTCATAGCTACCTAATTTGCTGTATTAGTGACATGAACTGGTGATTGTGCACTCACACTGAAAGAATGTGGACATACAGGGATAAGGGAAGAGGAATTGCATGGTTACATAGGATTTATTTTGCCTGGAGGTCCGGTCTTCTGCTTCTTATTTATTTTGGGGAACTTTTTTTTCTCTTTCTTTGCTGAAGCAGTTAAATACAGCTGTAACTCCTGATCTGCAGTGTTGGGAGCAGGCAAGTACATCCCGAACTGGGCAGTTGCCTGTATTATATTTCAATGAGATAAAAACCACTGTTATGTGCTACAGAAAAGAACAAATTCCTTTCCCGTTTTAATGGCAGGTGACACCTGTATTGCCAAATGGACTGCCCAATGAGCTTTTTAAAATAATCACCTCTTAGTGTAGCTCAGATCTCATTCCCATCTCCTTCTCAGTTTCTTTTGCTGCCACAGGTGGGGGAGGGCTGTGCTGTGCTGGTTGGGCAGCAGATTTACAGTGCACAGTAACAGCCGCCAGATTCCTTCAGCTTAAATGGCATTAAAATAAATTCTTTCGTTGAATAAAAAACAAAACAAAGAAGGATAAGAGAAAAGCCTGTGTGAGGGAGCACAGCATGTTAACCAGCTGGGCTTGTTCCATCCTGTGCAAGGGGAGGTTTCATGGGAGACTGTTTGCTTCGAAATGCAGAGGTGTGACAGAGCCGAAAGCTCAGATGCATCAGTGCATATCCCAGCAGGCTTGCTGTTGCATGATCGCTGCGCTTCTTTAGACTGGTTAAAAAAATCTGCAAATTTATCCTAAGGTTGTTGGCTTGATGTTGCTAAAGAACTTGATGTGTTGAAGCCTCCCCTCTTCACAGGGTTTCCACTTTCTCACCCCTGTCCCATCTCCAGGAAACACCTTTGAAACAGCTCAAGCCACTCATTCCTCTTCCTCCCCGTAAGTGTGGATGAGCATTTTGTTGCCCTTATGGGTCTCCACAGGGAACTGTCTCTCTGGCTCACAACCCCCTCTGCTCTCTGCACTGGCTGTCACAGAGCACCTGAAGAGCTTCAGACTCATTGGGAATTGGAAGAACATCCAAAGATATAACCCTCCATAGGTTATGTCCTCAACATACATCCATAAATCTCAGCTGTGATTTTCAAAGTTACTTAATACCCACAAATGCAGAAAGGAAGTGGGATTTTTAAAATCCCCAACTGCTTAGGCATCCAACTTCCATTATCCCCCTAGTATCCCTTCTCCCCCCCCCCCCCCCCCCCCAATTTTGGCAAAAATTTCTGCATCTACAGACACTTTTCAAAATATACCCATAAATATGTTTCCAGACTGGTAGTCTATATTGGTCTGACACTGATTAGTGCTCCAAGCAGCAGGTAAGTCAGAAGCAGAAGCTAGGAAGACTCAACATCTCCCCATCACCACTACCATTACCCAGAGCTATGCTTATGCTTTTTTGCTTTTTTGCAACAGCAACTGTGCAATGGGCCTCACCTCTTTTTCCTTCTCTGGGCACCACACAGCTGCGGACAGAGCAGTTTGGGCAATGATAGGGTGCTTCTGCAAATAGCCTGCTGTGAAGTGACACATTCCTATCAGCAGAAAGCTCTACAGATGTTCTCTAATCTCTGAACAGTGTAAACATTTCTGCGCCACCCTAGCAGGATGACCGTCCTTGTTACGGTATAACAGAGCAACTTTGTTCTTTTTCATAATATGCTACACCACAACTTTGTGCGGCATGGTGAGCTGCACCAGGCAAGCAAATTTGTTGACTAAGCCATCAGTGGACACAAAGATTTATTTCTGAAGAGAAAGTTGAGCAAGATAAAATCGCCATGGCAATGTTCAGGTATCTGAGGGTCCAGAGATTATGAACAAGCAGCAGGGTAAAGCCACACACCATCAACAGCTGAGTGGGTAACTCAGCAAATCATGTTTTTTTGACAATCAGGTTTTGATTGAGTTCACCCTTTTCCTAGCCACAGACAAATCGTTAAAGCTCTTGGAAGTCCTCTACTTGCTTGTGGTAATTACAAATTGAGCCCTTTATGCAGAAGACCAATGTAAGTACTGTGTATCTGTTAAATCCCCTGAAGCCCTGGAGATAGAAGGTGTTTCAGCATCCAAGGTATTTCAGAGACTTTGAGGATCTTGTCACTGGGTGAATTCCACCTACTCTGAAATCTTGCCTTTTGCAGTCAAGAGACTGCAATAACTCAGAAGTACCCTTATCTCCTGTGTTGAAGGCAGGAGCCTGGCAAAATGGAAGCGGCGTACACTGGTGCACAAACAACAAGGCTAGGGGACATGGGTTGTGTCACTGGTTTCTTGATAAAGAGCACAGGTCATTTGTGCTTGTCCCCTATATGTACATGGAACATATAAGAACACAGAGACACCCGAACAAGTCCATAGTTACTGAAGAGCAAATGTGTCTGTTTAAGCTATATTCACATTCCCTGATCATCCAGCCATTCTGACATGTTGGCTTGCAGTCTGGGTGTAGACAGGAGCCAGCAAACTTCAGGCACAGCAAGAACCAGCTCACACATGAGTATAGATGTAGCCTAAGATAGTTAGGTAGCCCACATCACCATAGTAACTGCATGCTGTTGCATTAATTTCAGCGAAATAAATGAAGCTTGTAAGTCAAAGGGTATCTATGCAGAGTAGTGCAATAGCACATAAAAAACCTGCAACATTTATGAGACAGCCAGCCTTTCCTGTCTGGTTTATCCTGTTTTCAGGAGGGCTCATTGCCTGGTTGGAAGACTTCATTAGCATGGTTAGCCTGCTTTCAATATCTGAGCTGGTGTGTTCAGATACAGCTTGGGTATATCTGCACAGCACTGCATTGAGCCATATAGGACCAACCAGAAGTATGAAAAAGCCTCTACAGTACTGGACAGGTTTTCAGAAACTGTGGTTGTGATAAAAGAATTTAGCAGGTTTTAGTATTCCCCTTCTCACTGGTGAAGTTTGCTTAGCATCTTTTACATATTGATAAAGACAGGATGAATTGTTCTTTACAGGGAAAACAAGAAGCTAGCTAAGATGGGCTGGGATCCTCATTTCGCTGCTGTTGCCAAAAGCCCACCCTGTTTTCTTTAAAAAATGAAACAAACATACTCACCAGGGGCAAACACAGGTACAAAATTCTGATTCATCTGAGCTGACTTAAAGGTAGCCTTGCTGGGAGGGGAGCAGGCAAGCACATGGCTTGTTGGCCACTCTAACTGTCAAAATGCATTGGTGTCTGGCAGCGTGTTGACTTCCCCTTTAGTCAGAAGTTTGCAGAAGTGTTATAAAAAGGAGAGTCTGACTAATCCAAGAACTTTGGTGTCAGAAGGAAGAAAAGAAAAGGATTAAAAAGAAGGAAGAAGATGATGAACAGAAGAATTGGCCTCAGTGATAAATACGCTGCTGATTGCAAAGGTGCTCTCCAGGTCAGATTTAAATGGCTTTTATACCATGGGACTGGTAGGTCACCCAAGTCTGACCTCCAGATGACCCAGGGGGTTGTGTGGCTGAGTCTGTTAACTGTCCTTCTGGCAATGCATCCATCCAGAAGTGGGGCAGGACGCAGGCTGTCATGCTCACAGCTGCTCCAGAAGCTCCTCCATCCCTCATATTTTGGCAGTGACTCAGGAACATCATCTGAGTGAAGGACTCCAGGTGCCAGCAGTCTTAAACCTCCACAGAACCCCATTGGGAGGATGATCACAAAAAATGGGCGATGGTCTGAGGACAACCCTAAGCCATGACACTTCTTTGGTTGGGGTTTTTTCTCAGCTTAGTGGAAATTAGAGCTGCATCCAATTAACCGCAGGCTGGGGAATGCATTTTTGCGGGCTTTAGCTGAAGAAGGCATGAAGGCAGTTTGCAGCATCCCTGGCCTGTGGTTCACACGGACCAGTTACACTCTGCAGCCTGATCCATCATTAAGGATGTTCTGATCATGTCCTCTTTGCTTATGTGCAATATAAAGAAGTGGGGTTTTTTTCCTTTTATTTTAATAAATGCTCTGCCCACCAGTTTGATTTCTTTTCCCTGAAAAGCTATCTATTTTCCAATAATCCCTCTGGCAGCACAGACGGTGATAATTCAGGTCACAGGTTGTGACAGAGAAACCACATCATCAGCAAGTCAATGCTAATGAATATGTTTTTTTCTTGCTCCTTGTGGATTTCTTCTCATGTCCAGCACTCCACTACTTGGAGTGGGAGTGAAAGATTTGTTGCAGCAGCAGCTTAGAAACCTTCTAAATCCTTGCATGGGGCTGCCCCTTTGCTGACCTTTTAATTCCATGAAGGGTGGGTGAATCCAGGACATGAACAAGGTGAGCAGCAAAGTCACACCCTGTGCTGGGAAGTCTGGAGGAGGCATCATGCAACAGAGGGAACATCTCAGGGCACCACCACTACCTCTGCAGAGACCGAATGAGGGTGTGGGATGGTGGGAAGAGCACAGCCATGCCACAGGGCAAGTCTTGGTTTTCATGCAGAAGTACTGGGAAGTTTTGACTGACGTTCAGCTGGGAAGGCACAGTGAAGGAGAACACTTTCTTCCTGCTGCTGGCCACTTGCACAGGGTGAGGCAAACATACGGCAATAATTTTACGGCAAACATGATGATTTTCAGTCACATTGTGAGGTTCCACCTCAGAATTAGCACATCCAATGCCTGTTTTGTTAGAAAATTAACTCCAAAGGAACTCAAACGAGGGTCAGAAGATACCTTGAGAACAGGTCCTGTTGTGCATTGATTTCAGCACTTGTGTGAGTATCCCTGGAGCTCTGGGCTGAGTTGAGGCCACAGACAGATTCTTGCAGTGAGTTGATTGCTGCTGCCAATGTCATCTTTATAAATCAGCTATATCTCAATTGATTTCAGTGACACTCTGCTGGATTTATACTTGAGAGCAGACACTGACCTTAAGCACATGGTCTGAACAGGGCCCAGTCCTGCTCAACCAAAGCTATTTGGAGCTTTTCCAATACCATTTGACTGGCATTAAGACTAGATCTGTAATGAAAGAGTATATAATAGCCTGAGAATTGAAGCAAATATATCTAGCCTGGGTCAGATCCTCAGACAGGAATGTTGATGGATCTTAAGCCAGCTCAGTGCAGGTTTTAACCAAAAATAAGGGCATGGCTCTTTAAATGTCACTGTGAAAGGCTCATTTTAGATTACGTAATAATAATGTTTTAATTTGAGCTTGTTCCTCAACAGCACACATCTTGCTCGCTCATTAAAATTAATAAGATACTTTCTCTGGGAAAGACAATACCCACACCTATGCTTCAGGAAGAAGGTGACAAGAAAACAAGGACGACACGACAGTTCAGGAATGCCCAAAGCCCTTCCTTACTTTAATGCGATGCAGAGAACAATTTTGCGCAGCTCCTTAGCTGGAGCAGCTCTCTCCCCTGGGCTTTCCAATCTCTAATTTCTATGACCCTGTGAATCTAGTGTACACACAACGCGTGACTGATGCTTCTACACGGAACAAGCCGCATTAATTTTTTATTCTCACCAACCACAGAACTAGAAAATTGCTTCCAAGATTGTGTGAAAGTTCATCCCTGGAAAGACATCTGACTTTGGTGGGTGGATTTGATCACAGATTAGGTTTGAGAAGGCAGGAAGGAGGGAGGGAGTAAAGCATTGGCTAGATTTGAGGAGTAATTACAGATTTTCCTTTATGAAGACAGGAGCTTTCTATAATGCAAGTGGAGGAGCAAGGAAGGGAAGAGGGGCTATGAAACCCACAGATCAGACGGGCTCATGGCTGATGGATGCAGCTGCTACTGTGGCCTGGGTTTTATAGCTGTGCTTTCCCTTTCCTTCTTTCCTTGGCCTTTTCTGCTGGGGCAATGATGTTGGGCTGCCAGAGATGGCAAGCAGCTCCCATCTGTACCTAGAGGTGTTGTCATGTCAGTGGTGATGGTTGCTGTTAGGGGAGCCTGGATCCAGCAGCCTGAGGGAGGTGAAGCTGGGGCAGCTCCATGCCCCAGGTCCCACCAGTAGCCAGGCTCAGCACTTATTCCCTGCAGGCACACACACAGAGAGCACACCTACACACCATACATCTATACATACAGACGGCTGGCCACACAGCTTACAGACACACAGAGAACTCATATGAACACAGAAAGCACCAATGGCCTCATCCTGCTCCCCTCTCATTCTGAGCAGGACAACGGTCAGTAAGTGGGAATATATATATACACACACACATATAGGTACAGTTTGGATCCCTCCAGCAGCTGGGCTCAGACACTCCATCTGCCCAGTAGCTGCCCCTGGATCCCAGTCTCCCCGGCTGCTGGCACTCGGAGATATAAACCCCTGAGGCCACACCGCAGTTCAGCTGCTATTACAGACCATCTCACTCACACAGAAAGCTGTCTGGGACTCCCCTGGTCTTTCCAAGTCTCCTTTGGTCTTTCCCTCAGAGACTCACTCACCCCCTTGCTCCCAGGCCGTGTCACCCACTCGCTGGCTGGTCCAGCTCGATCTTCACTAGTGGTCACAGACTCAGTCCCACACCCACACCCACTCCAGTTGCTGCACCACAGACACTTGGGCCCCACGACTCCTGGTTCCACTCCAGTTGCTGCACTCGGAGCACCACCCCCCCCCCCTCCATACACACAGAGACTCTCTCATCCAGGAAAAGAGGGCCTAAATGAGGTTTAAAATAGGGTTTAATGAGAAGACAGAACAGACAGCACTCATGAGGCACAGGGCATGGCCAGGCAAGCGTGCTGTCCAGCAACCCATTTACACTTGACTAGCCACTTTATCCCCTTATCATCCCTCTATTTTCCCAGGCTTGTTCCTCCCCAGTCCTTGCTAATACTTTCCTTTCCCTGCCTTTGGTTACTCCCCTAACCGTCCCTTAATAAGCCTTGTGCAATACAAAGATGCTCTTTCCCTGCATCCCGCAGTGTCCCATACCCCAGGCAGAGACCCTCCTCGGTCAGCGAGGAGCCCCAGAGAGCTGCTCGCATTACCCCATAGCGTGGGTGCCACCCCCAGCCCATCGAGCCAAAACTCCTCTTGGACAGCCCTGGCAGGTGTTGAGGCAGGGGCTCGTGTCTCTGACTGGGGTATTGGGGGTCTCCCAATTCCCACTGCCTGTGGGCTCCTTTGTGTGTGTGTGTGGAGACGAGCTTTTGTTGTGTAACTGTTACGAGGTGGAGCTGGAAGAGGGAGTGGATGGGGTGACCCTGCATGGTGGTTCTACATAGCTCAGGGGTCACCATAATGGTAAAGCCAAGCTGAAGTACTTTTCCCTGAAATGGGACAAAAAAAAAAAAATCATGCTTGCACACTTTTTTAAATTTTACATGAAGCATTAGGGCTTCAGGGAAGGGCCTGACTGTCCAAATCCATTCAGCCTCCACTATTCTGTTTGGCCTTAAATGACAACAACTTTCAAGTCCACCTTTACAGTGTTGTGTTGCCTCTGTTGCAAACCTGCTTCCTCCCATCCTGCTTGCAACTGTTGCTGCTGTGAGGTGAATGGAGAAAATCATTCATGAAAACGAGCAGAATGGGAAACCCTTGAGTAATGATGGCACTGTGAACAGAGCTGAGGTTTGGGGACTGCGGTACTGTTTCTTCCAAAATTATTTTGGCATTTAGAGACTACGCTATCCCCTTACATGTTGCAACAAGCCAAAGTTAACACTTGGGTTCACTGACATTCATTTTTCACACTAGCTTGAATAATACTTAGGGCAAATTTTTTCAGGATGTTTAGATACTAAACTCATACTGAAAAAAACTGGCTTTAAAAAGCTGTCTCTGAATCCTCTTCATTGCATAAGAAGAGATTTGGCCATCAGTAAAATTCTGCTTCATCCCGTCTGTGTGGGACTCCTTTGCTGAGCTGTGAGACACGGGCAAGATAACAAGGAGCGGAAAAAGGGATCAGCAGCCTGCTGGGTCACATCTGTTGCTTTTCTCTCCACAGTGAGACATTTACTGTCCTGCCAGCATCTTCTCCCATAAAGTGGTACTAGAAAAATTGTAAAGATATGGTTACTAATTTTAATGAAAATAAACTGTTTCAGATATCTCCAACTTATGCACAGGATGGATTTAGCAATCCAGTATAAGGGTTCAGCAATGTTATGCTACATAATAAATATAATTATCAGGGTAATGCTCAGGTTAATCAACTCCAGCCTAATTGGATTTTGCTGCTGATCATTCCCCAATCATGATGTCAGGGATGACTCTCTCAACATAAGTGAAATGGATGTAAGCAAGGTCAAAAATACTGCTGGCTGAAACTGAATTTCCAATTGCTTTGATATTACCAAATTTTAATTTCAAAAGCTCTGGCAGGTGGTGTGCTGGAAAGAGAGGTTCTTCAGAAGTCAGCCAGTCAGATCTGACCAGCATATGATTTTCAGTCAGATTCATTTGTGAACCTTGGGCAGTTCATCCTCCCAGGCTGTCTGGGGAGGTAGGGCTTCTGTGCTTCTGGAGGGTTCAGCCCGAAGTCAGGCAACATGGGAAGAATTAATGTCTCTTATACAAGGACACATATTGGTTTGTTGGTTTTTTTTTCCAGAGCTCCTAACATTGGAATCTTGTCTCTTAATCTCCATCCACCTCAGCATAGGTATGAAAATCCCATGTCAACATGGGGATCTCAAGTTTTCCAAACATTTACAGAAGACTTGGGAGCGGTACCAAAATTCAAGATGAAGTTTTTAAAGGTTTGGAACTGCTCGGGAACTGATGTTTGATTAAAGACCTTAGTACCTACCAGTACAGCAGAGAGCCCTGGGATCTCCTATGGTTTCCAAACTCAAAGGTACCATGCAAGTTTACAGTTTAATGAAAGATTGCTGCAACGGATACATTTCCATGGATATTTCAAATTGGCATTTTCTAGCAAAATTCAGTTCTATAGACTGCATTATCTTTATTGTCTCCTGGTTCTACTCAGTTTACAACACTAAGTCCTATCCCTCTAAAGTCTACATTATGGTATGCAAAGACTGAGATGACTAACAACTAGGAATATTAGGAAGTCTTCTAGGAATTTATGAATCTCCTAGGAACAGAAATGTCTTCAGTGTGTAATTTGAGATCCGCTAGTCCTGTTTCCAATCTAGAGCTATCAGATAGTCTTAGATTGCTATTCTGGAATTATTTCTATTTCCAGGCCCCTACAAACACTCCATTAGATTGCTCAAAGCCTGCCTTCACAGTAATGTTTTGCTATCGCCTCATGACTGCAAGGTACAGATAGACCAAGATCCTCACTCCTTCCCTTATATATGTTACTAGCTGTGCTTGCATGTTATAATTTTCTTCCATTCCTTTAACTTGCCTGGCTTATACATGCTTATGGATTATGGAAAACATCTGTTGTGGTTTCAGCCCAGCCGGTAACAAAGCACCACGCAGCCGCTCTCTCACTCCTCCCCCCCCCAGCCACGGTGGGATGAGGAGAAAACATAAAGAAAAGCTCGTGGGTCAAGACAAGGACTGGGAGGGATCACTCACCACTTATGGTCTTGGGCAAAAGACAAGCTCAACTTGGGGAAGAAACAAAATCAATTTAATTTACTACGAATCAAATCAAAACAAGGATAATGGGAAGTAAAACCAAACCTTAGAATACCTTCCCCCTACCCCTCCCTCCTTCCCGGCTCAACTTCACTCCCAATTTTCTCTCCCTCCTCCCCCCAGCAGCACAGGGGGACGGGGAATGGGGGTTGGGGTCAGTTCATCACACCTTGTCTCTGCCGCTCCTTCCTCCTCAGGGGGAGGACTCCTCACATGCTTCTGCTCCAGCGTGGGGTCCCTCCCATGGGAGATAGTCCTTCATGAACTTCTCCAGCGTGAGTCCTTTCCCCAGGCCTCAGCCCTTCAGTCAGAGACTGCTCCAGCATGGGCTTTCCCATGGAGTGGTGGCCATCTTGGGGGGCCTCCTTCCCCCTGCTCCGGCGTGGGCTCCTCTCTCCCCGGGCTGCAGGTGGGCATCTGCTCCCCCGCTCCCCTCCATGGGCTAGGGGTGGACAGCTCGTCCTCTCTTCCTCCTCCCCCTTCCTCACTGACCTCGGTATCTGCAGAGGGGTTCCTCTCACATTCCAATCCCCCTACTCACTGCAGGTTCCCCTTCTGAAATCTGTTCTCCCAGAGCGCTACCACCGTCACTGATGGGCTCGGCCTGGGCCAGAGGTGGGTCCGACTTGGAGCCGGGGAAGCTTCCAGCAGCTTCTCACAGGAGCCACCCTGGGGCCCCCTCACCCGCTACCAAAAAAACCATGCCACACAAACCCATAACACCATGGAATATAGAGGGGGACCAGACTGATTGTTAAAAGTTAAAGATTACTACCAAGGGAAAGAAAACCAACCACTTGTTAGAATCCAGCTCCTTTTTTTCATTTTTTGGGGGAGAAAAAAAAAAAAAAAGATTCCCAAGGAAACTGCTGCTCTGATGTCTGGCTTCATGCAGGGCAAAGGATCCATGCTGAACCATGAGAATGAGGCAACTACTGTGCCCGTTGGCAAGGACCTGATGGGCTTCCTTTTCTTGCTAGCTGAACAACAGAGTAAATGGACACAGGAAAGTTATATAGATTTGCTGTCATATAAATATAGTTTGCACACAGTGATGAATTCAGCAAGTGTAGTAGTGCGTTCTCTTGGCCTCAAGGGAGTGGATGAAAGAAGCATCGATACCTGGGTTTAATGCCCAAAATGAGGAAAATGGGCAGTATGGGATAAAGGGTGTGTGGTAGCACATGGTAGCATGCGTCCAGGATTCTGGCCTTCTGTCCCATGCACCCCTGGAGGCTTATTCCATGATGCAGAGACCACAAATCATTTCCATATGACCAAGATTTCCAAGTACTCTTTAACTGAACCCAGATGTCCCAAGTCCCCAGACAGTATCCTTGTGCCAGGACAGTTCTGTCTCTCTCTTTCCTTTTCATTTCTAACATACCTGGAAGAACACAGGCCTCTGTGTTTCCTTCTTTAAGCCTTTTCTCAACCATTAAAAAAGTGCACAACATCATCACCCTTCTCCACTCACCCAGTATATGATGCCCCATGGTATACACCAAGTAAGTGTCTTTCTTAAAGCTGTACAGCAAGGCTGCAATACACAGATGCAGAGCTCAGCAAGCAGTAGGACAGCTCCAGGGGTTTGTTCTTGGGGTCTTCCTTCATCTGACGTGAAATATTTTGGAAGAACTGTATTAGGCTGTGTGATGAAAGGCTCATCTCCACACATACAGGGAACCCAGAGGCACAAGGGCAAGCAGGGGACCCACAATATCCCAGTCAGAGACAAAAGTCCCTGAGCTGGGCTGGGGCTATCCCAGAGGAGCTTCAGCTTCATGGGCTGGAGGTAGGACCCTCCCCAGGGGAAACAGGAGCAGCTCCCCAGCTCACCTCACAGGTCAGAGAGGTATCACTGCCTGGGTATGGGACACATTACAGGATGCAGGGGAAGAGCATCTGCTGATTGCACAGAACCTAGTATGGGGTGGCTTAGGGGAGGAACCAGTGTCAAGGAAAAGGAGGGATCTAACTGGTTTAGGGAGGAACAAGTGTGGGAAAGTAGAGGGAAAAGGGGATCAAGTGGCCAGTCCCCTGTAAACAGGTTGCCAGTTGGTGTGCTTGTATGCAGGTCATGCTCCCCAGCAATAAGCCCAGGAGAAGAGATTTGTGGGGAGCTGTTAGCAAGTTGGTGGCCCTGTTTTACAAGAAGATCTTTCCTTTGGTAATTAATTGCTTCATCTCATGCTTTGCTCTAGCATAGCCCAGCAAGTGGGGTGTTATTCACACCCCAAAGCAGCAGTCATGAGTGGTGAAGACAGAAATGCATCTTACTACTCTGTTCCAGGTTTCTTTTGTGTGTTTGTAGGGGCACTGTCAACTGACCAACAGACTGAGGAGTTCACCTTCTGATTTCCTTAGAGCCAATTGCACTTCTGGGGCTAAACGCCTTGTTGAGAGCAACAAAACAAAGAGAATCATTTGCATTAAACCAGACAGGTGTAGACCCTAAAACAATTCCATCATATAAGGAACATCCAGTCTTGAATAAACTTAAATTCAGTTCTGAATTTGCTAGTTTAGAAGTCTGAGAGCTCCCCAAAGGCCCTAATCCTTATCATGAAATACAAGTCCCCATAAACCAGCAAAACACATAAAGCCTGTCTGTGCTAATTATTTGGCAGATGACAACTAGTGTTACATTACACACAAGGATCTGTGTTGCGATCCCAAGGAGCTCATAAATACAGCCAACTGATGATGAGAACTTCCTGTTGGCTCTAATTTCTTTGGTTTTGCTTTTAGTGTGTTTGGGTCCGCTCTGGATTAAAACTATGATTTCTGAACCTGGAAGCCCTCCAATCTTTTGCTTTCCACCAGACTGATGTTCTTGTCAGGTTCACAGCAAAGATCAACTGCAGTGAAAGGGAGCTTTGTGTGTTCAGGGTCACAGGGACACAGAGAAGACCCACTGCGCTCAGAGTCTTGCCTTGGGTTACTGCAGGTGTCTTCTCAAATGCCAGATGTTTTCAGTGAAGCAGCCTGGGCTCTGTGGACTGAAGCTGTGCACAGAAAGACTTTCAGTAAGTTTTGCTGCTACACAGCAAAACTGTGGGGATGGTTTGACTTACCCATGTATAATTTCTTCTTTGGATAGTTTGTAAGTATTCGCAATTGCTTTGGGATGCCATCTTTTCTATTGCCCAAATCTCAAACATCATTTCACGTCAGACCTGCCCCTGAAACAGTCTGATTTGTATGACTCTACTTTCATGCATGGGGAAGTGACTCCTTGAATTGTACAGTTCAAGACAAAATATAATGCAGTGAAAGAAGTATATTTGAGGTCTGTAGGCAGTTTTGTACCACTCAAAATATCAGCCTTCTCCCTACAGTGATGTGTGCAAACCCCACTTTAAGACAGTATTTCCCAGTTTCTCTCACTGGCATTTGCTTCCTGGGTTTCAAATCACGATGAGGATAAATCCTGCTTATGTAGGAAAAGGTCTTCTGCATCTGAGAAACAAAATTAGGTTATTTGATGACAAAAGCTCCCACAATGAGCACATGTCTATCCTCACACTGGTGACTTTCCTCCTTAGGCACACTAAGCTCCTCAAGGCAATTGAGACCCTTAGCTTTCACCAGAGTCCTCAGGGCTTGAAAATTGTTTGGCATTTGCTCGGAGTATTGTAGGATGAGGCCTCATTTCATGCTGGTGTATTAAAAGGCCTTAAAGTATTTATTTTTGCATTAAGCTATTCTTTCCTCAAACAACTGGGAACAATATGCCTCCCTTAGGGTGGAAGTTTGTTCTGATGATACAATATATCTAACGCTTTTCTGTAGCAGGTGGTCTTCTCAAAATATCACATTAAATTGATAACCTTCAAGTAAGCATTGTACCTCACGTGATGACTGCTTGATATTTTATTATGACAGTGAGAGTTGTTTTAAGATCTCCTACTCTTCCATCCCCTATAGGACCTGCAAGGAGGTAGGTGGCACTCATGTGACACCTGTGCTGGTGGCTCAGGCAACAATCCCACCAAATTCTGTGTCATTGGTGCCTTTGGCAACCCTCCTGGGGCTCAGAAGCAGGCAAGCAAGATGAGTATGCATGAGAAATGAAGATATCCATACGGTCACTCCATGCATGCGTGGCTAAAATAATGCTTGCAAGCTGCAGCATCTTTGAAAATATTTCTCTCAGAAAAAGAGCTGCTTTAATTTTGTGAGATTTGAGTTCTTTCATGGTGTCATGGTTTAAGCCCAGCCAGCAACAAAGCACCATGAAGCTGCTCGCTCACTCCTCCCTGTCCGGTCCCTGTGGGATGAGGAGGAGAAAATATAAAGAAACACTTGTGGGTCGAGACAAGGACAGGGAGGGATCACTCACCACTTATGGTCATGGGCAAAAGACAGGCTCAACTTGGGGAAGAAACAAAATCAATTTAATTTACTACCAATCAAATCAAAACAAGGATAATGAGAAGTAAAACCAACCTTAGAACACCTTCTCCCCACCTCAACTCCACTCCAAATTTTCCTTCCCTCCTCCCCCCCAGCAGCACAGGGGGACGGGGAATGGGTTTTGGGGTCAGTTCACCACACCTTATCTCTGTCGCTCCTTCCTCCTCAGGGGGAGGACTCCTCACTCGTCCCCTGCTCCAGTGTGGGGTCCCTCCCATGGGACACAGTTCTCCACGAACTTTTCTGGCATGGGTCCATCCCGCAGGCTGCAGTCCTTCACGAGCTCCTCCAGTGTGGGTCCCTTCCATGGGCTGCAGTCCTTCAGGCACAGGCTGCTCCAGTGTGGGCTTTCCCATGGAGTCATGGCCATCTTGGGGTCACCTACCTGCTCTGGCATGGGCTCCTCCCCACGCTGCAGGTGTCATCTGCTCCCCCGCTCCCCTCCATGGGCTGGGGGGGGGGACAGCCTGCTGTCTCACCATGGGCTGCAGGGGCATCCTCTCCTCCCCCTCCTTCTGCACTGACCTCGTTATCTGCAGAGGGGTTCCTCTCACATTCCAATCTCCTCCCCTGCTGCAGGTTTACCCCCTGAAATCTGTTCTCCCACAGGTGTTACCACCGTCACTGATGGGCTCAGCCTTGGCCAGAGGCGGGTCGGACTTGGAGCTGGGGAAGCTTCCAGCAGCTTCTCACAGGAGCCACCCCTGCAGCCCCTTCCCCGCTACCAAAAACCATACCACACAAACCCAAATCACATGGTCATTACCCATTACAGAGAAACCAGCACTCCTGAGTCAGTTTTTTAGAAGGGCTTGTCTTCCCTGTTAAAACTAATTGAAACTGATGCAGATACGGAGACATATATTTTCCTTTGGGGGTGGAAGACTGGGGTCTTTCATTATCCAAAATCTTATCTACCAGAGTTTAATTAGAAAAAAAAAAACCCCATATATAAGCTAATAAGGTTTTTTCCTAAGCCCTCTGAAGTCAATGGACAAGGCCCTATAATCCTTACCAGTTTCAGTGATTTGTTCATATGCACCTACTCTTCTGAGGTTACAGACATTGCTGTTGCTCTGGTTCTGAGAGGTCTTAAATGAGGGGCAGTGAAATCATTGTCCTAGTTTATAGATGGACTTGGGACAGCAATGTGGTTTCTGTCTTGCAGACTTACAGTCTTCTTGCCCGTGTTTTTAATCACTGTGTAAATTCCCTGTTTCCTTGGTTATGTACATGTGTCCCACATGGCTCATGCATAAGCATTTCAAAATAATCAAAATGCCTCCAGTCCTAAGTCCAATTTTATTACATTCTTAACAGTTTATTTTTAGAGTTAACAGGATGGACAAATTTCACTTGTGCCTAAGCGGTGCATAACCTTTAGCTTTCCGTAAAAACAGGCCTCTCCATCTGTGTGATCTTTACAAAGCAAAATGTCGTTTAATTAAATCTAATATTCCATTTACAACTCTTGCCAGGGTAGCTTCCACCACTGCTTTGGGCCCAGCTGACTCTGCATGGACCAGGTTCCTACGCGAAAAAAAGCACATGGACCGAGGAGAAACTTTCTCACTTGTTAATTATGTTGGTGTGCTACACTGCTCATACTTACCGGCACTGGATCAGGACAGGGTTATGTTACCCCAACCACAGTATAATTTTACTAATATAAACTGCAAACTATATTAGCTTCACGGTCAAGACAATCATCCTGTTGTCACAGTATGAGAACTAGGTGATTGTTACTGACTCTCTCCGTGTCCTCCAGGAAGTCACTTAAACCTCCACTCTTCTCCCCTATTTCCTTCTGCAGGTCTTTGTCTCTCAGCCTGCCCTATAACACAAGGGAATTGATGCTAATCAAATTCATACTTTGATAATAAAGTTATGAGCATTTTGGAAAAGAAATATCTATATGTATACTTATGTGTATGTATACATGTAGCTCATATCTCTGTACATCTCTTCATAATTCAGTCTCTCCAGCCTTCTTGTCTATAAATTTTGGCTTATTTGGATATTACTAGATTTCATACTAGGTACCAACAGAGCCCAAACCAAGTTTATGAGTACTTCCCTTCTTTCAAAAGACATAGATTAACTGTTTGAAAAGAACACAGTGGACTTCTGTTCCCAGGGATGTGGCCGAGTCTTGGTGCAAGAACCTGAACAACTGTATGACTGACTTTCATACTGAACCTCACCAAACCAAGTTTAATCTGTATTATGCTCTCTTTGAATCAAAGTTCAGCGACCTGTTTCTTGCACTCATGTTGTTATATACAAAGGGGAAGGAATACGATAGGTTTTAAAACCATGGTATACGTCCAGGTCACTAGAAACAATGCCTGAACTAGCCTAGGTGTAGTTCTCTGTGGACACCTTAAAATAGACCCCAGAAATGTGTCTATGTTCGTTGCCAAGAAGAGAATTGTCTGCAGTACAGCCCTTGTCTTAATTGCTATAGCAATTGTAGCAAAGCCTCTTGGAGACGATTCTTGGCAGTTATAAACCATTGTCATTCTTTGAAGGAGAAGATCCTGGATTACTCTCCACACCCTAGTGACATCACCTGTTATGCAGAGGGAGGGTATATAAATAGGAGTGCATGTGTTTGTTTTATTATAAGTAATTGATTGGTGCCCAGTCATGGTACAAAGTCAATACAACAGCAGTAGATAAACTCCAGGACACACAGCAACATCTGCACCATGAGAACAGCAGGAGCACAACACAACCCTAGAAAATAAAATAACCTTGTAAGTTGTTAGCATTGAGTCACTTCATCTTTAACCTCACAAGTCCGAGGGTTTTCAGAGGCTCTTAGCCAATACGTAAACAAAGTTCTGCTAATTGTCTTGAGCAAAACTAGATGAATTAACTTCCTGAATTCTGTTGAGTGAGGAGCCAGAATCCATTTTAGGGGTTTGTGATCAAGCTCTTTTCCTGACAATAAGATTAAAAGGGTGGCTGAGAAATAGGTGACAGTGGCATCACAGTGGAAGGGGAATACAGACATACATTAAAGGACAGCAGCAGTGACAAAGAGTCATTCTCTGCTTGCAGCCAACAGCAAGAGCAATACATGGACAAGGGCTTATTTAGGAAGCAATAGGTTGCTTCATTCAATAAGGCAATAATCTGCTTCTCTCTCTCCCCCTTGATGGATAAAGTTCCTGTCTGAAGGCAGAGTGGATTATTCTCTGTGTGGAAATTGGATTATGATTGAAGAAAATGGAGCACTCTGCTGTTACGGCTCATTAGACAGAGGCTTAAACGTCACCTCCCCACAGATCTGCTTGGTTCAGGTGCTGGAGGCAATGCTGC
This sequence comes from Harpia harpyja, assembly GCF_026419915.1. Lineage (NCBI taxonomy): Eukaryota > Metazoa > Chordata > Aves > Accipitriformes > Accipitridae > Harpia > Harpia harpyja. The sequence continues at coordinate 71,207,103 of NC_068944.1, forward strand.
AAGTGATACCTACTGATGTGGTTCAGGGTGCAGATGACAGCACTTAACAATTCCTTTGCTGCTGTGGATGTGAAAAAAGGACCAGGATTTGACAACTGTCCGGAGAAAGCCCATCTGCTTTGGGCTTGACTAAACCCTCAGAGTTTGTTTTTTTAACATTCAACTTCTTTACCAAAACAAGATCCCTTTTAGCCTCTTCCCCTCCTCTCTTTCCACCAGGTATTGGAGGTGGCTTAGGTTTTGTCTGAACAAGTCAGTTGATGTAGCTGAACAACATGACCACTGGCTCTAGCTCAGGCCCTTGTGAGCCTTGCCATTGCTAATGCACATTCAGTACGCTGAAGGCAAGGCTGGAGCAACTGTCTTGTTACCAGCTCAGGAGCCAGGTTACTCAGACCTTCCTCATGGGTCTCCTCTCTGGGCTGAAGGTGGATCCTGACAGGACCTTTCTGGCTCATCTCCAGCTCACCTCCAAATGTATTGCAAAGCTGCACTACAAGGAATGGTATGAGAATCTTGTATGGAAGCTGCATGTTCTTCTTCCTTTGCCTGTCCCTTGACATCGGTGTGCTTGAAGGCTGTCTTTCCAGCCCATTTCACACTGAAGCGTCAGATGACATTTAGGTGATTTCAGTTACATACGGCAAGCAAATCCAAACTATATGCCTCGAGGAACAAAGGAAAAGCAGCATCTGATACTGAAGGAGAATATGTGACTGCTGCTCTTCTATGGCTTTTCTAAAAGTGAATGTAATGATGAATGGGCGGCAAAAGAGACTGACGGTCCACACACAGCTGGGCAATGAGAGGATGTGTCCTTCATATTATGCCAATAAGCATAATATTGCTCTTATTTGGAGAGACTAATTCCCTAATATACCTTCCCTGAAGATAAAATTTCCTCTAGTTTTCTCCTTTCCTTTCCTTTCCTTTCCTTTCCTTTCCTTTCCTTTCCTTTCCTTTCCTTTCCTTTCCTTTCCTTTCCTTTCCTTTCCTTTCCTTTCCTTTCCTTTCCTTTCCTTTCCTTTCCTTTCCTTTCCTTTCCTTTCCTTTCCTTTCCTTTCCTTTCCTTTCCTTTCCTTTCCTTTCCTTTCCTTTCCTCTTTCAAAGAAGTGTCTGTCTAGCAGCACAGGGAGCTGTTGATTTCTTTCCTTTCCAACATAAGTTAAACTAAAGATTCACTAGTGAAAGAGCACCACTGGCAGCCATAAATTAGATTTCTGGTAAGTAAAATTCTTGCTGTTTTATCACTCTGAATGGCTCTTATTACACATAGGGGCTGTGCAGCATTCAAAGAAAAAGGGCTGCAGAGAATGAAGTGAAGGTAGTGAGACCCTTTCCCAAAGCTGGGTTGCGGTGATCGATATGCAGTGGTAGGCACGTATCATCCATTTATCTTCTGGTGTTTTTTAAACCATCTAAGGCTGTAACTCTCCATAAGTTCAAAAATACAATTTTTGCCTGCCCTGTTGTAACTTCTTATAAAATATAAGCCACCTTTTAGCGTAAATTTGGCAAGTGTGTGCTATAGGTGTCGCAGAATGTTACAAATAAGTGATTTAGTAACTCAGGATACTCAAAACCTTCATGGAATCAGCTTTTGAGGAAACATTCTTGAATCTAACCTTCAAGTTTCATTGTATTTTTTTTTTTTTCTAAACCACTATCTAAACCACTGTTTGGGTAAAGGATTACCTTGCTGACTAATTGTGTGCTGCTCATGTCTGATCACTGAGGGGATTCCCTGCTGATGTAATGACAATGGTGAGAACTATTCATCACTTGGAAAGGTCTAAGCCCATAGCAAAGCCATTCTTTCTTCACCTGAAGATCACCTGTGGTTGCTAGGGTTTTGTTCTGTGATAGTGGCTCCACCTAACCCTTACAGGAAAAGCAGAGAGAGCATGACTTGTGTGGTCTTCACCCCACTTGGGAAGCCTGGTGGTGTGTAAACGTTGTTCGTTCACCTGGAGTTCAGCAGGTCCTCGGGACCTGGGGCTTGGACATGCAACCAGGGTCTGTGAGGCACTAAGATATTTATGGACCAAGATGGTGCACAGTGCCCTGTGGACTCCCTAGGAATTCACAATGTAAGTCAGAAGTCTGACAGGTCTTTCCTTCCTTCCTTCCTCCCTTCCTTCCTTCCTTCCTTCCTTCCTGCCTTTCTTCCTTCCTTCCTTCCTTCCCCCAGCCATTCTCCAACAGCTAGTGCTAATATGCGTATGACAGGCATCCCCTCTGGGATAGATTCAAGGGAATGGAATTTGTTGTCACAGCCCCATGGGTTTTCGCTCTCTATCCAGACGCAGACAATATGATCTAATAAGCCTGTGGTGAGGTTGAGACTAATGCATTTTTGGATCAATGGATGGCAGTCGCAGGGACGCAGATGAAAACATCAAGTGTGAGACATGCTGAATCCAGGTGCTTTCATTCAAGGCCTGAAAATGTATACAAGGACAATGATTTTCTTATTGAGACAGACCATCCTCACAGTGTGTTAACAAAACTGCTCTGAGCAGCTCATCTGAACTGCAGTGCCCAGCACCATCATCTGCTGCCCAAGTTAAATGACCTAATAGTTCTGCAACTAGAGTCCACAGCTGATTAGCAAGACTGTTTGTGTACAAGATATGATGAGGGATTGATTGCTTTCTTGAATGTGGTATCCATGGGCAAGCTCTCTGTTCAAAACCTAAGCCATTAAAAGTCCCGTGACTGAGACCCTTCACAGTCTACAGCAATGCATGGAGATTTTTCTGTATGGAAATGATTAAAAATGAATGGTGGAGGAAAAAAATGGGAGGCACAAATGTAAATTGCTTTACAGATCTACTTTGATAGTAGAAATACTAGCAAATCAGAACAACCAGCCATTCCTCCTATACCTGGATGTTTCTAACACTGCCTACTCACGTGCCTTCCCAAAGTAAGAAACACCTTAGGCTTTGCCTTGCCATCTGTACAGTCCACAGCACAGAAGCAAGATGCAGGGCATTTTCTGACCTCCCCTGACTACTACCTTCTGGCCTCAGTATGAGACATTACTCTTTTTGTACCTAAGTCTGCCAGGCTGTCAATGCCCCAATAGTCCAACACACAAAACTTGGACTACCATTGCAACAACACACAGAGGAGGCACTGCAAAGTATTATAAACAGAAGTGTTAGTTAATTAATTAATAACCAAGAAGCAGGATTTATTGCATATGATTACTGAAACCAATTATATCTCCTTTGGGGACTGGGTAATGAAAAGTCTCCCATGTGCTTTCCCAAAGTACTACAAATCTGATGTGTTCTTCAGTGTCCTCACCTAGAAAATGGTTCTAGTTGTGTGAGCTGCAGCAAGCAAGGACTCACTGGTTCCTGCTACCCAACGGGTCTGAACTGGCAGCAAGACAAAGAATTCTATTTAGGATCTCCACCCTTTTTAATAAAATACGGTTGGGGTTTTTTTGCTTGTTTTTTTGGTGTGGTTGTTGTTGGATTTTGGGGGGGTTGGAGGGGTGGGGGGTGGGGTTTGCTTGTTTTCCAAATAAAATAATGGACAGTTCCTGAGTTACTTATTTAGAGATTTAATTTAATTAATTTATTTTGTCATTGTATGTCCAGGATGCTACAGATTCCACTCCATGTGTAAACACTCCTCATAACTCTAGCTGCAGAGAGATGGCAGGACAGAACCTGCAATGTAATTCAGACATATCTTTCCAGTTCCTTAAGACTTTTAATCTTGAAGCACCTGAATCTAAACTGATTGTGAATTTAAATCTCAAAACATCTTTTATGTCAATCTCTTCACAGAAAAAAAGATAGGAATAGTGAAAAGACTATGTTTAATTATTATAATAAGTACAACACCAGACATATTTATTCCAGATGCACCTGGTAACCTGAATAATTATAATGGATGGTGAGAAAAAAAATGGCTGAGAAATTGTCAGTGTCTGCCACTAGATTCAGCAAATAAGAGAGGAGGGTCAAAGAATTGAAACTTAATGGCCAAGGTGTTTATGCACACAGGCAGTTCTGCTTCACTGTTTGAACTGATCGGGGCAGTGACTCAGAAAGCAGCAGCTCACTGTTGTCCTACTACTCTTCTTCCTTTAACTACCTCTTTTCTTTGTAGCTGCACTATGTTGCCATCTTTCTAGATAGTAGTATTTGGGACCATAGGATATATTGCTCTGCAATATGTTTATGCATCCTACATTTACTATACTGGGCCTGAGACAAATCCTATGCCTCCTAGGGCACGCTCCAGCTCAGCCTTGTTTGCAAGTGGAGCTTTGGGCTGTGCTCTTTGCCACTTACAGCCATTGTCCAACTTTTAATTGCTTCCTCAACTAGACTGAAATGTCAGGCTGACATTCTTTTCTATAGGATATACTCTGTTGGGTGATATCTGTGGATGGACAGTCAGCCAGGTGGATTTCTGGGCTACAGCGATGCAGTATGAAGGATGATAATAGAGTTGAGGAATTACTTTTGCTGGGAAATTATGTGGTACTGGCTGTCTGCTTAGCTCATGTGTGTCTCTTGCTGGCTACTGCAGCCTTGGGGTGAAGGGAATGAACTCAGGATGGAAAAGACTAGTTTTGCAGATTACCTGAAAAAGAATTGGTAAGGGAGACTCTCTCTGAATGAAGCAGTGGGTAGCCATCACTGCTCCACTTCTTGGTACTGGACAGTACTAACCAGAAAATTAACAGTGGAGGATGTTTCTTGACTTCTGCCCCAGTGATGTGCTCTGCCTCGAATCGCAGAGCAGGGCAGCACAGGGAAGAGGATAGACAGATCTGCCAAGCTTTGGGCTCCAACTTGAAGGCTACCAGTCATGACTTGGGTCCTGTACCTGGTTGCCAAGTTCAAAGGGAGAAGGAGCATAAAGGCATAAAGCCACCAGGAAATGGAGATGGGAGGTTAGCATGCTTAGCTGACATTTGTAAGATTTGTTATATAGAGAGAAACAAGCTTTGGGATGCCATATCTTTTACATGAGCATGGTAGGATGGGAGAAGTGCCACCAAAGGCAGAGAGGGAGGTCTCTGTTTCAACCTTCTGACTGGGACTGCAAAGAAAGTGGAGGGTCAAGAAGATGGCAAATGTGTGTTCACAAGAAGAAGGGATAGACATAGCATCAGTCTTCCCTAGACAGGTTCTTACTAACACTCAAACTACTGAAGATAGCAAGGAAGCTCACCCTGAAGTAATTCACCTCCTAGCTGTGCTGATTAAAATGATTGCAAGACCCTAAACCATCCCTGACACAGCATAGCAATGGGTGTCCATCAACTTTATTCATCCTGCTGCCACTATGACCCCAGCTAGGTGTAAGAGCTAGAAGGAAACTAAGCCCCCAGAGGAAAAGCTGTCTGAAAGTTCCTTCTAAGGGCAAAGGGATCTTTAATTTCTATCTCTCCTTCCCTCTCAGATCCTCATTTCTCTTTAGAAATATGAGGCTGAAACATGTGCTCTCAAGGAGTGATTGCTTTGTTCCCAGGATAGGCAGTGTCTTTCCTGTAGCACAAGAGAAGCACACAATGATTTGGGCCCAGCTGTCTGCTTGCTGATGGACTGCTCCTAGGGAGGGCATATCTTTATACAAATTCAGCTTGGACAGATGGGAGGGTCCACACCCCTTTCCACTTACATCTTATTTCTATGGATACATTTGCTGTTCTGAAAGTCCTGTTTATTTTTCTCTCTGGTCCACTGTGTTCTGCTCCTTTCTCCATCTCCTTTTTATGCAGTGCTGTTTCATACCGCTTCCTTTAAACTCTTTTTCTGTTTCATTTCCCTACCCCTCTCTCCTGCCCCAGTTTCTGTTTTCTCTCAGTCTCCTCTCATTTTCTCTCAGTCTGCCTTTTGTCTCTCACCCTGGTTCGCTGTCCTCCTCCCTCCCTCCCCCCCCTCGCTTAGTCTTTGATTTTCCATCACTCTTTATCAACCTTGTCTTCTGCACAACCCCAAACACTGCTTCTTTTATTGTTCAATGTTCCCAACCTCCCCTGGTGCAGAGCACTTTTTGCTGATGTGGCTTCTCTAGTGGCTTGAAACACAGCTGACCTCTCCATGCAGGAACCAGAGATCAGAGTTTGATGTAAAAGACATCTTAAGACTTAGATGTTTTCACTTGTGACAGCAGACACTTCAATTGTCTCTAGAGACTTGCCTCTCTGGGTCATTTAAGCTGTCACCAGAGGTATCTGTTTAACTACTGCAGTTGTCCTTGTCTGATCTATAGCTTCAGAGTTTCTCAGCCTGTTACCTCTTGGACCATTCCCCTGTGACTTGCGGGTGGGAGCAGCCTACTTCCTTCCACCCCTGCACCATCAGGAGCAAACGGGGACATTTGAATGCAGTTCCAGTCCGCCCGGCTCTCAGGGAAGACCCTTACCTGAAAGGGACATATTGCGGAAGAAGTTTTGGACCATGGGCATGGCAAAGAGCCTCCGTGAGCAGCGGGTGTCCTAGGAAATAGGTATTTTCTCAGTGACGCCTTTTCTTGGAGGGCACGCAGAGGCAGGGAGCTCTGGGGAAAAGTCTCTGAAGGACACCAAGAGGTACAGCATACGTGGAAAGTCAATGAGGAGATGCATTTATTAGATTGATGGGTAACTGATGAAATTACAATTGCTTTGTGTCTCTCAGACCATCCCTGTGCCCTCTGCCTTTCCAGCTGAGCCACATCTGCTTACTTAGCAAGAGATTTACATCTTTTTAGCCCTTCAGACCTATGGACCAAGACACAGGATGTTCTTCCAAAGCCTCATCAGTCTTCAGTTTTCAACTTCATCATAGCATGACTTGACAATGAAAAACTCTTATCCTCATTTTTTTAGTGCACCTCTACATGTGAGGGGCACATGCTAGCAGGGTCTCTGGGGATGCCCTGCTATTGGAAAGCAAGAGCAACGCTCACTCTTCTCAAAAGGTTATGTCAAGACAGCAGCCAATTAAGTATAGTTATAAATGAATTTCTTTTAGTCTTAATAAAAGCAGAGAAATTCCCTGTGGAAAACTCTCTCAGAGTGCCTCTTACTGACAATATATGAGCCAAATATAAAACAAACCAGACTCAGAAGACATCATTTATTGCGTGAAAGTTCAAAGTTAAAGAAAACCAAACGTCCTATATTTCTACCTGGCTCTGTGCTCTTTTTCCTCCCTCTCCCTTGACCCTATTTAACATCCCCAGAGGATGTACTGAGACTAACTGGAAATGTTCTGGACTGGACTAAGATGACAGCTCTACTCCCAGAAGATACAGGACTTTAAACAAGATAAAGCAAAGGGTTGGTAGCTGAGATTACTGTAATATTGCTATAACACATACACAGCCAAATGAATATAACATAAACTCATCTAATCTGTCAACACAAAATAAATAAGGACTAGAAAGTTGAAACTTGTTTAAATTTTTCTCCCATTAAAAATGCTTTCAAAATTGGTAATTTGTTAAACACAGGACTGCTTGTGAAATATTTTAATTGGAAAAGCAATGCCTTTTCTGTCAGGACAGTAGTATTGTCACAACTCCCCCAGGATCAGCTCCAAGGGGGACTCTCCTGAGCAGTAATAGCCATGACAGAAATCGTGGCTCTCCCTGTATTTTTCCACCCACTCACACCTGCACACAGAGGCACACATGCCCTGCACTCCCTGGGGTTCAGCGTGCTGGCTGCATGCCTGGCAGCAGCTCTACCCCTGCAAATCCCAGCATGCAGTGGAAGGGTGTGGAACAACTTTCGTTATATTCAAGTCTTTTGGCATGGAGCAAACTTCGTGTCATTTATTATGAATGTGCAGTCTGGCTGCAGCCATAACCCAGCAGACTGGACAGGACCCAGGTAGGACAGAACAGGGAAATAGCCCCTCTTCCTCTATGCTCCTCACTCTCCCATTAAGCAGTTCTCCAATAGGCATGTTTTTGATGATGCCCCATTTATTCCTATATTTTGGCATTTCACTTTGCCTCTTGTGGAGTTTCTTCCCTATTTAAAAATCATTTAATGGGCTTATTGCTAAAAGATGGTGTAAGAGACTGTGTCAGCCGGAAACGTTTGTCTCAACATTGCTGCTGCAAAGCAACCATTTGCCAGCCTCAACATCCTGTTGCTGTTGGGGAGAACGTGCTCAGGGAGACAAAAACGTCCCTGAAGAAACCACCATATCTGCCCGAAGCTAGCAGTGCCTACCAAGCTGTGCTTGCCCACAAGCAAGGTGAAGAAACCACCGAAAGCACCTGGGCATGCGCCCATGGAGGAACACGGGGCAGCACGTACGATAATGAGTTCCGTGGAAAGGGGTGGACTTTTCGGAGAAATCGTGGGGACTGGGACAATAAAAGAGCTGCGTTCTCCCCTCTCAAAAACCTAAAACCTGCAAACTGAAAACCTGCAAACTGAAAACCTGCAAACTGAAAACCTGCAAACGGTAAACTGTGGACTGCAAACCAAAAGGTCTGCAAACTAAGAACACCTGAAGAGCAACTACAATCGGAAAGCAACTGAAGAGCACCTGCAGCGCTTGGAATTGGGACTTTGGCTGGAACCTGGAACTTGGACCCTCCACCTCCTCCACCAAGACCGAGTCAATGGGACGTTGCTGGCTTTGTGGTGGTGGTGGTAACTAGTCTTGCTATCTCTCTCCCGCTTTCTTGCTTAGGTCTGCCTCTTTTTTTTCCTTTCTTTTTCCCTCTGTCCTATCGTTATTATCAGTTGTTATAGGAAATAAAGTTTGCAAGGTTGTACAGCATCTGACCTCGTTTGTGTCTTAATCTCGCTCTTGGGATCGTTTAAGAACCCTCCCCGATATTGGATCGAGACAGATGGGATCAGTTGTTCTACAAAAGGAAGCACAAATTCCTGCATCTGGGGAGGAACAACCCCATGCACCAGTGCATGGTGGAAATCACCATGGGAATCACAGCTGGATATCACTTTTGCAGTACATGGGGGTCCTGGTGAGCACCAAGTTGACCATGAGCCAGTAATGTGTGCTTGCAGCAAAGAGAGCTAATGGTGTTCTGGGTTGCATTAGGCAGAGCACTGCCAGCATGTTGAGGGAGGTGATCCTTCTCTCCTCCTCAACACTAGTGAGACACATCTGGAGTGCTGTGTCCAGCGCTGGGCTCCCCAGTGCAAGAGAGACATGGACATATTGGAGAGAGTCAAGCAAAGGGACATAAAGATGATTAAGGCAATGGAGTATTTCTCATATGGGGAAAGGCTGAGAGAGCTGGGACTGTTCAGCCTCGATGAGAGAAGGCTGAGGGGGATCAGTGTATATAAATACCTGGTGGTATTTCAGTGGTGCCCAGTGACAAGACCAGAGCAAATGGTCACAAACTCAAACACAGGAGATTCCCACTGAACATCAGGAAACACTTTTTTACTGGGAGGCTGACTGAGTGCTGGCACAGGTTGCCCAGGGAGGTAGTGGAGTTTCCCTCCTTGGAGATATTCAAAAGCTGTTTGGACATAGTCCTGGGCGACTGGCTCTAGGTGGCCCTGCTTGAGCAGGGGGGTTGGACCAGATGACATCCAGAGGTCCCTTCCAACCTCAACCGTTCTGTGGTTCTGTGATTCAGACTGTAGAGATGCATATGCTGCTCTGTAGTTTTTCTTTTACTAAAGAAAAAAAGAAAAACAAACAAACAAAAGCCTTCATGAAAAGGTAACAGCCTGAGATTCCCAGAGGCGGAGACCTTTCTCCCCATACCCATGCCTTTGAGGGACACCTCCATGTTTCAGGGATGATGGAGCAATTCAATTTTCATGACCAGTCAGGCCTTGGCTTCTCTGCTGAGTCACTCATTTTGCAGCGACAGTTGCTGCAGTGTGGCCAGCTCCGTCTGCTCAGCAGTGCTGGGCTGACAGTGGGGAGCTGCCTTCTGGAAATAAAAGAACGAAAATTGATTGCACACATAGTGAAGATAGTAGCAAATTTCTTCAACAGGAGTCACAAATGTCTGTGAGGTAACTCACCCTTCCAACCTGCCCAGAGATGTTGCTACAAGGTCAAATCAAGCCTCTCTCTACCCTAGCTGTCTTGGCCCTTTTGGTGATCTGGAGACAACAGAGTGCAGGATATTGGTGGAGGCAGATGCAGCCCAGCTGTGGTGGTGACAGGCACTGATGCAGGACCTTCACGTCTGCCCAGAATAGAGATCATGTGTTGGTCTATCTCAAGGGGCTTTCCCCACAGTGACAAAACAGGGCAGCTGGTTTCAACAAAAGAGGCTTTTACAGCTCAATTTTCCAGGAAGGAATAACACAAAGTAAAAATGTCGTTAAGCCCACATGATGCTTCAAGAAAAGCTTGTGGATTGGTAATGCTGTGAGTGAGCTTTATGAACATCTGCTCTGAACAAGTCAGCATCCCCCAGCTGCTTTTGCACTTAGCCTAGCTTCTTTCAGAGAAAGGTGCCTCAGACCCCCGGACTCTGCCTTGTGCAGGAGACTTCCATAAATCACTCGAATTTCTATGCTAATGCTCAAGCTGAAGCGACAGAGCATCACAGGATTCCCGGGGTTTACAGACCAGAGTCAATTACCTGTGGCGAGTCCTCCTGCTTTTCTTGGGAAGTGCATTTCCCCGCTCCCTAAGGCTGCTGGGGCAAAGGAGAAGCAGTGTGGGCTTCAGTGTGGGCTCTCGGGTGAAATTTTCATGGGAGTCTCCTCTGCCACTGCTACACCTCCATCAGTGCCTGAATTGATGCTCACCCTTCCCCCACCTTCGCAACCCCTTCTCAGTGGGCTGGGCTGTGTCGGCATCCCTTATTGCACAGCCCACCCCATCCCACATGGAGATTTTTGCTTTTTCATAGTGTGATTACCTGCTAGAAATAAAATATGCTTATCAGCAAAGCAACAAACATTCATTCATTGTCTGGTCAGGTTACACTAAACAATATATTTGGCTATTATCTGACTCCAGGATGTGACCTTTTGAGCTAATTAAATTCTAAGTGTCAGTTTGCCCTGGATTTTCTACAACTATTAATCCGTTATCACTTTGTAGGCAGATGCAGCCTTTAAGAAGTACACTAAAAGAGTGTATCCTTTTTTTTTTTTTTCCAAGTGATTCATGAAAAATGTGAAAGAAATATTTTGAAAGAAATATTTTAAAACCATGGCGTGTTTTGAAGGACCACAGAGGTCTCCAGATAAAGGAAATGTTTTTTAAAATGCCATATTTCAGCTGGGAGAGGGGGATTTCAAGCAGTTATAAACTTGAATATTTCTGGGTCAGGAAGCTTCTTTATGAGATATGGAGAAATGATCTCCAGCTGACGTAAATACAAAGCAGAGCCAGCTGGGATCTCTGAAATTTATATACCCGCTGCTTGCCATGGGGAAAGGCTGGACTCTGCCTGGGATTTATTGTGAGGCTGGAGGGAAGGTTGCAGCCTCCCTCCTAATGTCGAGATCCTTGGTGGCAGCAAGGACTGCTGCCTGGGCCAGGTAGGGTGGGCTTGGCTTGTGCCCTGGGGCTGGCAGCCCTGCCAGTGCTCAGCAGCTGCTTCACACGCCGGGAGAAGCCAAAACCAACAGCTCTGTCTTCTTGGAGATGGTTCTCCAGCCTCCTTGCAGAACAAGCTGAGTCTTGCTCTTTTGCCCCATGTTAAAAGTGATTTTTTTGTGTGTTATTATTTTAAAGAAATTTTAAAAGTTGTTACTTAAAGAGGGGAGGGAATGGTGTTTCTGCGTTTCCTTCACTCACCTCCACTGTTACCTCTTTCTTATGCCTTGATTTCCACTGCACCAACTTAATGGCACATTTTGCTCTTAATGCACACTGTGCACAGTCGCACTATCTTCAGCGATGCCGCATCTGCTACAGGGAAAGGTGGAATTTCACCTAAAAGCTTCCTTTCCCCCACCTCTGAGAAGGGAAGTGCTTCTTTTTTTTCCTTTTTCTTTTTTTTTCCTTTTTTCTTTTTTCTTCCTTTTTCTTTTTTCTTTTTTAATTTTCTTTTTTCTTACATTTTCATCTTAGCCAGTATATGGGTGAAATTCTGTGGCCCCTCTGACATCAGTGAGGTCAGGATGTTCCTCCAGGCTGACTGCAACCCATAGTCACACACTACAACCCAGTGTGTACATGTGTCTGTTTCCCTCTATCTCACGCCCGCAACTCATAACAATTTTGATTTTAGATTAAATGCCAAATTGGTCACCTTCTACACAGGAGAATCTAAAATTGCTACAAAACCTGGACTTCCTTAACAATAGCAATGACAAGCATGAAGATATATTTAAGATACGGCTTCAATTGGATATTATCAACATTTTAAAGAGAAGAAGAATATACATGAAAGGAAAATGAAACACCACACATGTAGACAAGTATTCCCAAGAATTCTGGATTCTCCACTTGGATTGCCAGTTTTTAACTAGAGTGGAAGACTGCTGAATAAAACTGCGTGGGCAGCAAAAATAAGACAGCTGGTTGCAATACGGCCAGACAGAGGAAACAAAATGTTCAAGCCCCTTCTTGTTCCCCTGCTTTGCCCAGGAATGTGTAGGTGCAACCGTGACAGATGCTGCAAACCCTGATTGACAAGCCAGGCTGTTACTGTATTGAGCGTGATACCAGTAAGTCACCCACAGCCACTACAGAACTCTCAGATCTTGGCCTGGTTTAAAAAATATTTGTGTGCCCCTGTTTTAAGGTCTAGTTTGTGTATCCTTCCCTTGTGTTGGGCAGCAGGGTTTCATGGAAGGAATCTCTCTGGAGATCAGTGGGACTATTCATTCCTGTAGATGTTCATTACTTCCATGGTTGCACAGACTAACTCAGGATCCAAATTTTTAAAGGATGCTTTAAAAGACACTTATATGCCCTCAGTGACATTGGCATCTAAGTGCTTAATTTACTTTTTCAAAGAACATGAATGATGACAAAAACATGACATGATTTTCAGGATAAGAAATGGAAGTTTCTCTAGAAGGAGCCAACAATGGCAGACTTCAAAATGGAGCCCTTTTAAGTGTTAATATGCACATTTCTATCCCAAATCTTCAAAGCATCATTAGTAATTCTGGGTACACAGCTTCTTGTATCAGAAGCACTTGAGACAGCGCTGAGCATGGTGAATCCTTAAAAACCAAGTCCCTTCAAGGTCTCTCAAGACACCCATCAAAAAATATAGTCAATTTGGATCACAAGTCACTCTACAGATATTTTATTGCTTTTAAATAGTTGCTGTCATCCTGTACTGAATAGATATAGAAACTCTACACCTGCTATCCCCAAAAACTGCCTTTTGGGTGGAACTATTTGGTAGCAAGCAATACTGTACGCCCTACAAAACCCATAAAGTGTAATAATGGAAGCACTGAATTATTTGTGAACTGTTGTTTTTGATTTATATCAAATGACATATTCCCTTTCAGTCTTCCTAATTAATTTTTTTTCTTTTTTTTTCCTCTTTTTTCTTGTGAAACAGTATCTGGGAGTATTTACTGCATGTCAGATGCCTTATTTATGTCGTTCCACACAATTATCAATTTGGGAAATTAGATCATTGCTAGTTCTGGAGATGTTGCTTTGAATTATTTGGAAGGTATAAATCTGTAAAATTTAATGAATTTCAGGAGTATTTTTTCATTATAAATGTATCACAGTGGTTCAGTATGTGATTTCTGGAGTTGCACTAGGCATTTTTAATTAATTTTTGAACCTGGCAAAGTGCTTTTTCTTCAGTGTGAAAAAGTTGTCCGCCAAAGGGAGTTTTGTGATACTCTGAAATGTATGTTAGGCTCTCTAGCTTGTGCTTTGACTTATAAAAAGAAAAATAAAAGGGGGGGGATGCAAGTGCAGCCATTTCTCTGAGACTACTGCACAGTATTGCCCATTATGCAAATACCCTTTTCTTACACTGCCCACTTCATGATTCTTGAAATCCTAAGCCAAATTCAAATGAACTATGATACAGTCCTCAGTTTCTGCATAGTAGGACATCACATGTTCTATAAGATAAGAGGACTGAAATCTTGTTTAAAAAAATATAGGTAATGTTGTAACTGAAATCACTGACTCTAGCTTCTTGTTTTATAGAGCTGTTTAAGACACTTCTGATGGAAATGGCCAGATGAAATTTTTTTCATTGAAAAACATCAGTTTTTCTAAGCCATTTTGATGTTTCACTAGGAAAAGGTGGTTTACAGTCTCACAGCTGTCACAAGAGGACAGCAAAACTGTCATGAACATTTCAGCTAAGGAAACTGCAGGTGGACTAGGATTAAAGGAGGGATGGTGAATCCCCTCCCTTTGCTCTCCTTCTCTTCCAGCAGCAAAAGAAGGTGTTAGGAAGCAGTACTCTCACCCTCTGGCCAGCCTGGAAGATTTGGTGGTTTTAATTTTCATCAATAATGTCTGGGACCCACAGAACTGCCATTTGACCTCTCCTAGAATTTAATTCTGGAGAAACACTGTCCCATAAAAAGTGCTGAGGGTTTGTTGTTGTTATTGTTGTTGGCGTTTTTTCCCCCCCCTCCTGTCCAGAACAGTTTCTACTGCACAGAAATGCCATTTTCTTCCTTCATTTGCTGCTTCATGCTATATGGGACACAAAGCAAGATGTTAGATGAGGATGGCCAGGGAGCGGAGCAGGAGTCCTTGCCGGTGTCACTGGCTTGAAATAATCTGTAGATATTAGGCATCACCAGTCAGCCATCCCAGCACACTGGGATCCTTGTGCCATCAAGCCAGATGGGGAGGGTATCAGGCTTCCGCCTTGTAAAGCTCTGTTCTGGCTATAGGGAAGGGGATCCAGCCTCCCTGTTAAACCCTGCACAAGGTGCTAGCAAACATTCAGTTCCACCAGAAAACAGTTCACACAAGTTCTCAGTTAAAAGAGGTGGTATATATATCTCTTTGTGCTGTTACTTGCAGCCCCTGGGAGATGTAAAAATCTTGTGGAGGAAGTATTTGCTGATCTCTATCAGCAGTGTAATGAGATGGGTGACTCAGTGTTGCTCTAATTAATGCATGGAAAGACCTTTTCTAAAATACATTTGGTATGTTTCCCCCTAGAGACAGGAGATATCTGCAGCAAGCACATCCTCCCACACCTCTCCTGGGCACTAGAACTTATTAGCAAATCCCCTACTGATGGTCTTTTACTAGAGCAGGTACTGCTGTAGCAACCATGATGGGAAATGCAGGGTAAGTAGAGCTCAGGAATTCTGGCAATGGTTTTTAATTTCATCCTATATTATCTAACCATGAATCCTAATGGCATATGCTAAAGGTCTGTGATCACACCTAGTCTGTAAATAAAATGCTCCTGTGTGAAGCAGGGTGGGTAGACAAGCCAAAAATGACAATATAAGACTTTGCCTCTCTGGCATCACCTCTAAAGAGTATGGGGTATCTTTGGGGTATCCTTCCTCCAGGAAGTTGCCATCATGGAAGTTTCTTAATTTTTTCACAGTGTCACTTGCACAAGCAAGTCCTTACCTCATTAGAAAAAAAAAAACAACCCTACCCGACCACGCTGCAAACAGAGAAGGAGATGGCTTGAGTGGAATAAAAACCCAGCAGTGCCCTAGCAAAGCATTTACGCACTAGAGGTTAGCCTTGTGCCAATTTTTTTCTCACTGAAAGGATTGACAGGGTTAATTTGTTTTCATAAAGTGGTAGAACTTCACAGCTCTGACATCTGTCAATATCTTTGGCCAGCAGGTTCAGAGGTTATTAGTATGGATCACACGGACACACACAGAGCTTAATCAGACAAACCAAACTGCACTGGTGAAAGTAGGCTTTAAATAAAGAGAGGGATAGGCAAAAAAGTGTTTATCTAGAAACTGGAACTGAAAGAGAGAACTGGTATTACTCAGGGAGTGTGAGACAAGTTCTGTTGTCTTCCCATTGTCCCCCAAAGTTTATACAGTTGTTGCTGGGATCCTTTGGCAAGGGCCACTAGCACAGGGCAGAGCAGAGCAATCTGATCTGGGACTACTTCTTGTGAGCCAGGCAGAGGGAGGCCAGTGAGACCACCCAGCAGGCAGAGAAGGGCTCTCATTCTGGTGAGGAGAAGACAACAATGTGATGTCTCTATTACCATGCCTGTTTGCAACACTCGAATCAGCAATGACCCAGGAGGCCACAAAGTCTCCATTAATGGCTTTACTAGCAATGAGTTAGAGGTGATAGTGCCTTCCCTAACCTTCCTTTCTTCCTGTGTAGTGATTTTTGGATTCTTTGCTGGGTTCATTTACCACTGGCCATCTCACACTGGGTTTTGCAGCCTTTTTTTATGCGTAGAGTTGGCACCAGTGATTGACACCATCTCCTGTGTCACCACCAGACATTGTGGTGGGGTGACCTTGGCTGGCTGTCAGGTGCCCAGCCAACTGCTCTCTCAACGCCCCTCTTCAGCAGGACAGGGGGAGAAAATAAGCTGAAAAACTCATGGGTCAAGATAAAGGCAGTTTAATGAAAGAAAGCGAAGGCCATGCACGGAAGCAAAGAAAAAAAAATAATTATTCTCTACTTCCCATCAGCAGGCAATGTCCAGCCACTTCCTGGGAAGTAGACCTTAATATGTGTAGTGGTTGCTTTGGAAGACAAATGCCTTAACAACGTATACCCTCCCTCCCCCTTTCTGGCAGCTTTTATTGCTGAGCAAGACATCATATGGTGTGGAATATCCTTTTGGTGATCTTGGGTCAGCTGTCCCAGCTGTGTCCCTGCCCAGCCTCTTGCCCATGCCCAGCCTGCTGGTCTTTGAGAGGGGATTTGAAAGAAAGCCTTGATGCTGTGTAAGCACTGCTCAGCAACAGCCAAAATATTGGTGTGTTAGCAGCACCGTGCTAGGTACAAATACAAAGCACGGCACTAGGAGGGCTGCTATGGGGAAAGTTAGCTCCACCCCAGCCAGACCCAGTACAGCCACCCAGAGAAGACTGGTTGAGTGGGGACTGCAGGAGACATCACACTGAACTGGCCTGGGGAAATGAACCTTTTCCTCAGACTTAAACCAGCTACTGCCTCTATGAAGGCTGTGAGAAGCACAGTTTTGGTGTGAACTCTGCCTTGGATTTTGCAAGAGTGCGTGCTCAGGACAGCCTCAGACAAACTTTCCTGGCTGCGTGAATAACATTAGTATACTAGAGAGAGTCCTCAAGAGTGCTCTTCAGGTTCAGTGTATGACTTATCACAAAATGATACTTATATCTGCATGATCTGAAAGATAACAGCTAGTGCACCTGGAGTGGAAACCTGTTTGTCTCGTCTCTCTGGGAGCAGATTCCTGTGTGACTTTCTTGTGCATTTCCCCATACCTCTGTGAAAACATAAGCCGTGCCACTCATCCAGGCTAGCATCTGTCTAGGGAAAGTGACTGTCAGGTCTCAGACCTTTGTGGAGACACCAAAACTATTGGAGTTTGTTGCTCTCCACTGCCTTTATGGCTAATAAGAAGGAACTAGGCGGTGGGGGGATGCTGTTCTTAGTGGTTTTTAGGTACTGCAGGCTTAGATGAGTTGTATCCTGCACCCCCTTGTCTCTACTAGCTACACACCCATTGAATAAAGGATGCTGAGAATGACCTGCTCACATGTAGCTTTCTCTACGTTAGAGATCTGCAGGTTGTCTTAGGACAGGCCTAGCAACATGTGGAGGTAGTTTTATGGCTTTCTGGCCATGTTGGACCAGATGAAGTGCAGTTACTCGCAGCTGATAAATTCTGCCAAACTCTCCCTGGAACTGCCTATGCCATTCAGGAGTTTCTACACAAAATCACAGGTGTTTCTCCTATTCCTTACTCAGATACTTGTGCTCCTTGAGTTCTCTCACACTTAGTATTCAGGAAGAAGAGTTGAGCGAATAACTGAGAAAACCTTATTTAAGTCATCACGCAACAAATCCAAGTTTTCTTGCTGACTTAGCAATATTGTCTGTTGTGTCAACAGAGGGCCAGCCAGGCCATTTCTGTGAGATATTTTTGGTTGTTGACAAACAGTTTGATCCAGCAAATTTATAGTGGTCTGGTAAAAGTCCTCAGCTGGTGTTTATCACACTGATTTACACCAGCTGAATACCTGTCCTGCTGTGCCTTCCAAATCAATACAGATTTTTTGTGTGCAGTTCCTTTCTTGCTTTAGGAGCAAAATGACAAAAACCCCACATCCCACCCTATCAAATAAAAATGAGCACAGGACACACAAAATAAGCTCTCAAAAGGGAGACATTGTCTCTTGGAAGAAAATTGAAACTCTTCTGAGTGAGAACATTATAGCCTATGGCACTGTCATGTAGCTGCACTTTTATAATGGACACAATATAATGAGAGCTGTTCATGAAAGCTGGTTATTATATCCTAGCTGGAGGTCATAGTCTGGCATATATAGAGCCAGTAATTTGTACACAGTGGGAGTTCTGCTGCTTTTCTGGTTTTCTTAGGTTATATACATATCATAAGGAATCTGCACATTCAAGCTCACATTGCTCCCCAAACTATCCTATCACCCACAATTGAGACATGAGTACTTGAAGCTCAGTTTCAGCTCAAGCCCTTAAGCTCTATTGATGTCAAAGCTCTTTCCTTGATCAGTTCATAGAGTGGTTTTACTGTGGCTCTGAGAGGGTTGTTACGAGCTTGAACACAAGCAGTCCCCCCTCTGGTTGCCCACTGGTCTCAGCCCTTTTGAACTCTTCCGCTCCTGCTCTATGTGATGTTGGACATTAAGTTTTCCTTATGCACATTTTTTCCATGGATTGGAGCTTAAGAAAAAGCTATCATCAAGCTATTGAGTCCTTTCAGTGAGTGGCAGGATTTGGTTTATCCTCACAAGGGTATTGGCACAGAGCTTGTAGGATGGCTGCATGAAGGAAGCGTTTTTGGCTGGTACTGTCTTGTATGGTCCCATCCAGGTAATCATCAACCCCCTTCAGGGGCAAGGTACAAACCATTCATTTCTTGCTCCACCTCTCCTATGGTACTTCTTGGAGGAGATGGAGCCAGTCTCTGGGTACCAGTCAAATGACACCTACATCAGTGGCTTAGCAATGTTTCTCTGGCATGCGCCTTGGTCCTGGGAGATGCTGCTTTTGAGTTTGTTATGCAGCAAGAATTCTAGCTGGTGAAGTGATCATTGAAACAAAACAACTTCTGCTGGAAGGTCTGACTGTGCTCATCTCTTTTGTATGTCGTTGGGAGCTCAGTGAAACCTCCAGGGTTTTTGTTTGAAAACTTTATGTTGTTGTCTGTTCAACTATGAGAGAAGGGAAAACAGCAACTATGCCAGAAGTTTTACAGAAGTATAAAAAATCCAACAAGCAATCTAAAATGGCTAATAAAATAGTGTCCTGTGCCCCAAACTGCAAGCAAGAAATGTTACCTCAGAACTGATATTTAATGTAGCGGATAAAGCAGCTCTTGTCCATACATAAAATTAATTAGGCACGAAATACTCTGTACAGGCAAGCAGTCCCCATTATCCCCGAGGTTTTATTCTTTTAAGTAAACACAAACAGAACCAATATATTAAAAGTGGGGTCTTTTTCAGTAAAGCATATTCTACAGTATTTTGCTCTCCATCACATAACAGGTACCCTAGGTTACTTATTAAAATGACTGACTTGTTATGGATGAGAGGGCATCTTGCACCTGTGTTGTCCCTAGTGTCTCCTGATTTGGAGCTTGGAAGGGGAATAGAGACATTTTCTGGCTGTCCCCTTTAGTGTGCTGGGTCTGCTCCAGAAGAAACTGCTGACTGTGACCCTCACCCATTGTCTCAGAGAACAAGAAACTGCACATCTCCACACAGCAGTAGGAATATTAGCACTCAAAGTTGTAGCATCTGTCTTTCTTCATACTATCACCAAAAGGCAAAGCTAAGAGTAGGGTCTCAAGTGTAAATCGGTGAAAGAACCATTAAGGCTTCAATTCATCAAAACTGTCTTACAATTCCCTTTCCTCCTATGTGCCTGCTTCTTCTTCAAGCATGGCCCCTATCCCTTCTCCACAGAAATAGTCTTTGTTTCCTCTTTGTCCCTTCTCCTCCATTCTCCCCATCAGTTCTACTTCCTTCCCTCCCTAAGTCCCTAGATTGGTCAAACCATGCATGCTGCACCTCTCCATGGTTGGTGGGCTCGTCATGTTACTTTACCTGCCACGAATCACATCATAGACCTCAAAATGAGGGCAAACGCATTTGCAGCTGCCTACTCTCTGACTATAGTTTCATAACCTGGGGCAAGGTAAGGTATTCATGGATTCCCCTGAAGCAGAGAGCACAATCAGAAATAATTTGCAGTCAGGTTTTTACACGGAAATAACATTACAGACTAGATAAAAATGTAATGGCATCTCTGCATGACAGGATACTCTATCCAATTGTGTTTACAGATATCTCCACTAGCACTGCAACAGGCTTAGCTACCAAAATCTTGTTCTCAGCAATTTTCTTTGCTAAGAAGAAGGCCCACCAAACCCATGGGAGCAGGGTCCTTGGCAGTGCTTTCATTGTTCACTTTGCACAGAATATTTTGTCATCTGCTTCTGGGAGGAAAGCTATGGGCAGGCAAGTGTCATCCAAAGCCTGCATACAGTTTGAACATTGCATTGCTGATATCCAGAATGTACATTACTTTAAAGCTAGTAGTTATTTCTGACATATTCTTGATGCTGGCATATCTTGGGAAAACTTTCAAAGTACATGAAAAGAAACATGGTAAGTAGGAGATGGACCATTCACAGGAGCCAAGAAGTCATGGAGCAAAGATGGTTTCAATTTGCCTTCAACCCACAGAGTCTCATGTCAGGTCAAGTTTGTGCTGTTACTTCTTGGCTCCCGTGGCACCAGAAGAGCAAGGGACAAGGTAAAGATACCTGGAAGAGCAAGAATGTCTCCACTCTGGAGAGTGGGCATGGAGGACAGCATGACCAGCAAGCCACTTTGCACAAGTATAGCTCCTGAGAGCTGTTCTGGGGCCCCAGCTCTTTCCCAGGGTGCCCTGAAAAAGCCTGGACTAGAGAGGAAATAAGAGTCAATGAATGCAGCTTTGAAGTAACTGAGTAGTGATGTCTACGTGTGTCCAGGAAACCTCCAGTGCACAGAGAAATAACATTCCCAGGTTTTTTACTTTTTTTCTCTAAGGAGGTTGTTATTTAGAGATAGTGCAAATGAGCAATAAGTTCCTCCTTGGGATTTTTTTGTGCCAAAAAAACCCCCAAAGCGCACACAATGCAGACAGTTATCAAAGAAATCACGGCATTGCCCTGTGCAAACAAACTCCACATCCCACTTCTCTTCAAGGCCAGGCACAGTGACAGATTAAGCGCAAAGGACTTTATATTTCTGTGTGGTATGGGTGCTGCCTCCTAAAATAGCTTGAAGCCCTCGCAAGATCGGCTGTTCCCAGCAGACAGTAACAGGAGCAGCAGGTCGCAGCTGTGCTCTGTGCAGCATGCCCCGTGACCTGGGGCAGAGGCAGACAGAAATCTTCACAGCCTCTTTTTTATTTTCTTGTCTTCTTTTCTGATTGTGTAGATAAATATTTAGGGACTGCTTTCAAAGGACAGCGCAAGCATCCCAAAGCAGTTGAGGGGAGCACTGCCCCAGGGCAGAAAGGAGGTGGCAATAATGTGGCCAACCTGAGAAGGTGTCAGGGTGTATGTTGTGCCAAGACACGTATATCACACTGGCCATTGACCTCCAGGAGGGCACAGCTGCTATGTTAATCCTACTCTCGGGCTGCACTTTTCTGTTACAGTTGGATCATTTGACCATGATTACCAACTTCTTAATGAATGGACTGAAGCACAAAGAGGCTGCTCTGCTGACAGACAGGTCGGTGGTGGGGCAGAAGGCTCCATTTAGATCCATATCTGGTGTCTGCGGGGGAAAAAAAATTTTTCATCCTTGATGTGCTGGGATGGCTGAATTGAAAACACTTTTCCCAGGTAAAACTCATTTCCATTCCAAAGCAGCAAGCAAGGTAACATTTGGGGTTAAAAAGGAGAATTCAGTTGATTTGGAATGTCTTGCTTCCAAAAAATAGAAACAATTTGTTCAGATTTTGACATAACATTTCTTTCACTTTATATTATAATTTTTAAAAGAAAAGGGAGGACTGCATGCCTATGAGACTCTCTATTTTTTTCCACCTGCATCCTCCCATCTAATAAAAGACTACTTCTCCCTACAAATCATGCTTCACTATAAAATGAAATAAGTTTCAAAACAAAAAAAGCCATTTCAACTCTGGTATGTTTTGTTCTGCTAAGATCAAACTGCTGAATTGTGTATTTTTTATTTGAAACATTTTTATTTTCTATCTTTTTATATAACAAAACATTATCAAATTATTTCCTTTCATTTTCTAGCTCAGCAATGAGGCATTTTCCAGCACAAAAGTATTTTCAACTCAGCTCTTCTTAAAACGCCATCAATTATTATAATTGCCCAGTACATCCTAAGGACATTTAATCAGTGGTAAACTAGAGGGAGGCTGAACAATATAATTTTGTTGTTATCCAGATTTCTAGAGTCCTTTACTAAATGTTCTAAAGGATCTGTTTCTAGAAAATGAAAAAAAAAAACCCAAACCACTAAAGCAAAGGAGTAAGCAAGCCTGTAATTATTCGTGAGACAATTGTAATAGGTGTTTGTTGAACAGCTCACACACCAAAGCACTGTGCAGGCAGTAGACTCAGGAACTCCATGTTAGCATGTTCCCAAGTACCTGGAGTAGGAGTGGAAGGATTTAGGAAAGCTGCTCTCTATCTCATTAGTGGTTTGGGTCAGGATTTCAGCTACTGCTTCTGCAGCTTACCCAGATCAGCACTTTCCAGTGACTGAGGCAGTAGGTGGCAAACTGGCACTGATGCCCTGTATTTCTTTATTTCAGAAGAACCTTGCCATGTAGTTCATGATGTTCCCCTGTTGTGCTCCTCTTTCTGCCATTGTCAGTGATGTTAAAGCAAAATCATCTCTATTTGTTACTGGTGAAAACTGATTCAGGGCTAAACCAACACAAAAAAATACATTCTATGTCTATCAAGAGCTCATTATTGCAACAATAGGATATTAATAATTTGTTTCTGCTGGAAAAAGCAGAAAGGAAATGTCAATAACATTTACCAGTCTGAATACTCTCAGAATTTCTGTACATTTAATTACTGCTTTGGATTTTAAAGTCTCTTTTCTCTCTCTCTAAGCAAACACAGTTTATTCAACCAGGAACAGAGTTCCCCTCTCATCAGAAACCACAAAAAAGGTCTCAGATCTGCCCTCATGGGAAGAAATCTCAAATATTTGTGAGGTAAGAAATAATTCCGGGGTGATGATTTAACAGCGTTTTGGGCTGCTGAACTCTGCTTCTTGCCTGGCTATTTCGGCTTTCCCTTCCTTGCTAGCAAGCCCTGCTCCCACGTCATCTACTCTAGCTTGACCATTTGCCACTGCTTCTTCTACCCTCTGCAGCCTGGTGAAGACAACCCTGCTTCCAGGAGCAACCGCAGCGGTGGCGAGGAGGCTTGGGCATGGGCATTGCTCCCATCACGGGCCAAAGGCTTTTGAGTGCTGTGTTAAAGTACAGTGACAAGAATGGGCAGCTCAACAGCCTGTCATTTTAATTGGTATGAAAGAAAAGTCAGGCTGTAACACAGCACGCAGCACAGCCATGAATGTACAGCTTGAGGTTAATAACAACATTGGCACAGTCTTCTCCATGGAGACTTGTTGAATGTTAGCTGCAGAGTCACCCCTGTGCCTCTTTCTTGGGGACTCCTTTCTTTTTTAGCTTTTCCACATTGTCCCACTTTGACTTCGGACACACACTCTTGGAAAACACATTGGTTTCCCTCTGAAACAGGATACTGCTTGCAAGACCTGCTGGGTTTGTGTGAGCTGATGGGACCAACAAGAGAGGGACCCGCAGTGCAGCTTACACTCCAGAAGGGACCCAGGAACCACCATATCTAATTGAATATGCCTGTCTATACATATAACTTGGGCTTAAACACTGGAGGTGAAGCTGTGAGAAAACCCAGGGGAACACTGCAGATAGATACACTTTTGTACCTTAATATGGGCCTGTACAGGGCGAGGTAGCAATTTGCTAATTAAATGGCATCAACACGAACTCTGAAGTCACACCAGAACCATCTCATAGCATGGCTGTAGCTATAGGCTGAGAATGTTCCTGTTATTAGTGAAGATAATTAGGACAACACAAGCTTGTCATTGCTTCTCTTGAGTTTTTCTCCTTTTCTGTAGCACAAGGTAGAAGCTACATTTTCCAGCCCATAGTCTCCAGGAGATTTCCATCTATTTCTGCATGACTTCTTCAGGTTTTTGAGTCATTAAGTTATTCATTTTTTCTTAGTTTCATTAAACAATATGACACAAACTGTGCACAGAAACCTGCTTCATTTGCTAACCATTAATTCTTCAAGCATTAAAGTAGCACCTGATAAGCTTCTCTTGCAACACATAGTTAGCTTGCCTTGTTAATGTTTCAACATAAAATTTGTTTTAGATGTTATGTGGAAAAATATACATGTATACAGTTCTTTATCCCACCAGTCCTACAACAGCCCAAAAGAGGGATATAGGCAATATCTGTAAATCATGGGAGGCCTACAGAAAGTGAACAGGAACTGGATTGTTCAGGTGGTTTTTGCTTTAAGAAAAAACTGGATTACATCAAATAACACCATGGATAAACAGAGTAAAAGCATGCAAAAAAGTAAATACTACTTCACACAGCATGTATCTACACTAAGGAGCTCCATTCTGCAGCTGAATTTTATAACTGATACAGCCCAGGCAACTAAATGTTTGCACTCAAAAGAATCTGTCCTGTTACTGACATTAGGTTTGCACTGAATGCAAGCTTCATGTGTTTTTTAATTCTTCTGCCCAAATGAGACCAAGTAAAATTCCTTCCCCTCATGGGAATTTTCACTTTGTTTGTTGATCCAAATACTATCTGCTCTTCCTTTTGTTACAAGCCTGGACTGTGTCTCCTGGGATACAAGTTTTCCAAAATTCTCAGAAGGCAAGTAACACATCTGGCAAACTTTTGCCCAATTATCAGAAAATAGAACTGAAGCTCTTTTCACTTGCTGTCTCAGAAGAATCTTAGAGTATTTTCATCTAGTATCTTCCCCTTCAAAAGTTCCATCTCCACTCAAAACATTTTTAGAGCTTTCATGTTGGCATTTAGACAGGAAAATTGGTCCATCTATAGGATTATGCAGCACATAAGGAGGCTCAGGCTTCATCATTATTAGCAGAATGTTTTTTGCGTAGAATGGAGAGGCACTCCAATTGGATCTGTTTCCTGTTTGAATTACATAAAAACTCAAAACCCATTGGAAACAGGGAGAAATTTCAAGCCGTGTTGTGAGATGCAGTTAAGTGCATTTTTTGCTAAGTAACACAAGGCAATCTCTTGGCCCCTGCTACATTGTGGTTTACCTAGCATGATTAGGACTGTCTAGTTCCTTCTTCATAGCAAACAACAAGGGCAATATAGTACCATCCATACTATATGTGTCTTGCAAAAGAAAACACCTGGATCCTGATGTGAAGGAATCTTAAATGGATCATCCACTCCTTGGTCATGTTATATCACCATTATCACAGTCTGCAAGCATAGAGGGAAAAGGGACAGGCTCAGAGCATCAGGATACATCAGGCACACAGGAATACTCTGTGCTTTGAAGAACAAGGTGTTCTCTGGCGCAGCAGTTGGGTTTACCAAACTGACCCTGAGAGCTTTCTAGCAGTTAACATAGCTGACCAACATAGCCAATCAACAAATATGGTCCTGACTCCACCGTGTTGCTGGCTCTTAAAATATTTTGTAGATACAGTATGGCTGCCATACACCATGGGTTAGTAATTTTTAGGATACTTTGGGAAAGTTTATAATTGTAACGTCATCCCAGCTCTGTGTGTGTGTGTGTGTGTGTCTGTGTAGCTGTGTGGTTACATGAACATGCTGGGGCCTATCCAAGAGGATCTTTAGAAGTCCTTTTGCTTCTGTGATCCCTCTCTGCCTTGAGCTGATAGGATTTCCTGAGGACCCAGTAGACACAATATGCGGCTGCCACAATTCCTAGCACCTTGGCAGAAATGCACATGTCCCCGTTGTCACCCTAGCTACAGCTGAGTGTCTGGGGGGAGAGGGTGTGGGTGAATCCTCGCTGCAGGAGACCATGGTCTGCTGGGCTCCATGAATCCTACAACACCTCTATGCAGCCTGTAGGTTGTTGAAAAGGCCTGTTGGTTCACTAGCTGGAGAAAAAGGTGCTGGGACACTTTATGCAATGGAAGTGCCTGACGGAAGGTGGCTCACATTTAATAGAAAGAGTCATACAAAACAACTGACTCTGCACAAGCCGGGTTAAAAATATCCATGTGCCGATGTCAGCTTCCTTTTATTTTTTTCTTAGAATAGCGGTAATGACCTTGGCACAAAGCACTGCCTAGAGACAAATGACCAGCTGGGATTAATGGTCCTTGACTTAATTTCTGCCCATCAGCGCCTCCCAGCCGGTCATTAATCCTACTGAAATGCTCTGTGCATTGATTATTATTGATTCATTCATTGATTGTGTCCAGGGTCTGAAGTTAGAAGCTGAAGTACTGAAGGCACCCTGGAGACTTTTCTAATAAAATGAGTTTGCTTAATTCATAGACTATTTGAGGTGCTTTAGAAAGAAACACCATAAAATGAGGTAGAAAAGGCAAAGAGCACTTATAGGACAATGAGACCTAGACTCCTCTGGCCATTAGAGTTGATGGCACGTATCAAATTACTTTAAATAGGCCTGGTATCTAAAGAGGGAGCATAGAGGAATCTGACATGTATTATATGTGTCACCTGCCAAGGGACAGTAAGATTCCAAACAAGAAAGCCCATCAGATAACCCATGCCTAGGGCAGAGAAGGCATTTGCGGGGTTAATGACCCACCTCTCTTATTGGAGACATCACTGTTTTCTTTGCCTTCAGAAACACAGCCATCCTCTTTTTCTGCAGATTACCTGGACATGTTTAGTTCCTTTCCCCTTGCACTTGTTGCTGTCTGACCTCGTCTGTTCTGCAAGGAGCTGCATCTGAATAATTAATGTAGCACCCTTCAGAAAATCAGATTGATTGTTTTTAATACCTGCTTTATGACAGGATTTGCAAATTGCAAAAGAGGAAGAATGGTTTAAAAGTTGATATGGTTTAATAACCTGCCACCTCCATATTTTCTCTTCAAGTCGTCCTTCTGGGATTCAATGCAAAGGAAAAATTAAAGTGAACAGCAGCATCTTTGGGTGAGTTCTTTCATGTCTTTTGATGTTCCAGTATGCATCTAATGGCAAGAGTGTACATGAAAGAGAAAAGTTGTGGCTGAAAGTGTTCCCAAATGCACATTGCTTTGGTGCTTCCAAAGTGCTGATGGCTGCCAAGTACCCCATGGTGATGCAAACACTATTGGACAAGTTGTCCCGCTTCTGAAGAATGTGGGTAGATTTTTCATAACAAAAAAGAAATAGGGTAATGTTGGCTAAGGATTTGCTTCTATGTTCCTGATTTGCAAAGCATTTAAAAGAATGCAGTTATTATAAACAAGCCCTCATTTTATTCACTACTTGGCCAACAGGAGGAAGAAGTTTTGAGGTCATAAATGGCAGAGAGTTCTAGTTCCTGCCTATCTCTGCCCACTCATTTATTGTTGACTTTGTGACCCTATTTAAATCTTATAATTGTTTTCTGTTTCAGATGCCTTACCATTAAAATCTGATTACTGTTTCTTCTTCTGTAGGACACTTACATATTTTAATGGTGTAGAGTGCACTGAAGTCTTTGCATAGAAAAGGTCTCCTACTGTGTTATTGTGAAAGAGCAATAAAGGAGCTTGGTGAGATTAACTGTGTCCAAGCTATAAAACCATGAACTATTTCTTCAGAAACAATCAAATTCACATAATCAGTTTCTTACAAAAATACCTCTTGTGTGGGAAAACAAAAAACGGACTTGAGAAAGTTGTGATCTCTATGAGTCTGAGGTCAGTTCTCTAGAATATTTTTCTTTTGAAACTATGGTTCTATAATAAAAACTGTGATGCCTTAGAGATATTGTGGGTACTCATATAAATACAACCATCAGAGCTCATTATGGTCATCCTCAGTCAACGGGGAGAAATAGGAATTTTCAGGATGTCATTTAGTGAATCTGTTTTATGCATCCACCTTAAGATGAGGTGGCACCTAAGATCCACTGCTTTATTTTCTTTTAACTCTAATGGGAGCTTGGGGCGTCTAGGTCCTTAGTGTTATTTTAAACATCCACACTTAGGTAGATGAATTGCATATCTAATGTATGCCAAATGTCACCAAGTCAAATGATTAGGAGATGAGTCAAAGTAACAGGGGTTCAAAGGAGAGACTGGGTCCAGATTGTCTGCTAGAGCAGAACGCTATCAACTCAGTTTCTTATCCCTCCACTTTTTTGTAGACCAATGAGTGACCAACTAGCCTGCTGGTCTTGAACCTAGGTTTTCAGTCTCATGGATGAGTTTTGTAATCAATGAGCTATTGGATAAAGGAAGGTGAACTCCATTTTTTCCTGTATTTTAGGATGAAGCTGCAGAGTGGCTGTGGAGGTTTCTTGGCAATGTTGGTCCCTGAGAGTCCCTCCCTGAAGCCCCAAGTTAAACACCTTGATTTGGAGAGCTGTGACACATACAATCATATCCTCCTGGATAACAGAAGCAGCCTTCCAGCTAGTTTTTGTGGATCCCACTTTAAGATGCTTGACTTTTCCTGACCTACCAACGACAGCCGAGGTGTCTAATGGAGTCATGCGAGTTCCATGAGGTGGAAGACACCTAAAAATTAAGTGCCATCATGGCAAGCTATGCAAAATATGCTTATGTGTTTTTAGCCTTGCTTGTTTATGTCTGGATATAGCAATAAAGCCTTGCTATGTCCTTGCAGTGAACATTTTATCTCTGTGTGTTTGGTTAGCTTCATTTCCCCAGTGGCATGGGATTGAAGCCATCTGGGGAAATACCAAAAAGGCAGGAGTTGGCAGTAATGTTGTAGTCCTTCTTTTAACATATGGAGACATCCATGCACAAACTGATGAATGTAATCCATGCTTTGTGACCACCTACTTTCTTCCCTTTGATTGAATCTACTGAACTTTTTGTGGTTGTTTTTATTGCTTCTGGGATACTGCTGCTGATTAACAGTAATGTAACTTGGCCATACTCTGGAATCTCCATGGGAGTCTACTCTCTCCTCTCAGATGTTCAGATAGTTTGCTTTTCTCAGTACTGCTTTCCTCCCATTTTCGTTTTTTAGAACTGCTGGAAGGCTTTTATAGTCTGCACAGTCCTGTACAAAGATATCAGTGACAAAGGCAAGTGTTACTGCCAGTGCCATCCTAAGCGGTGAGCTGCCACATCTTACACTCATTTCCAGTGTCTGTAAATCCATAAAGCTGTGAGATTCCCAAAGTAAACAAATGTAATCTTTTTTGGAAGACGGAATACATTGGCAGGTAAATCTTAATGATAATTGCCTCTAATTAGCACTCCCACCAGATGACAAATCTTTTAGTCACAGCAGAGTGTCACTTGAAAATGTGCATATTCTTGTTTTGACTTTGAAAACATCAAAGAAAATTCATATGTATTGTTTTACTCTATTGCTGTGATTTTTCATTAGAAGTAGGAGGAAGAAATGAGGGGTGAAAGGCAGGAATGGCTATGACAAAATGAGAAATGTCTTTGACAAAATGAGGTCTACTTTGAGTGGAGGATTGTACTCCATTCTTCAGCCAGTTTCCTACTTATAAAAGGTACTATCTCACCCTCTTGCACTTACACCCAAGGCTTCTTCATGAGCATTATGGAGAGATATAATTGTGAATAGTTACTGAGAAACATTGGGCTTACTGAGCCAGGTTTTCCCTGACTGAGGACTCAACATATCCAGTGGGGACTTTCTATGACTGGCAACATTTTGAATGAGTGCAAAGTGGGTTGTAATGCAAGGGGTATTCCAAACTGGGATACCATTGCTAAAATACACAAAAGACATGTTTTCCTCCTTTTCTTTTTTTCTTGCATGAAAACTAGAATGGCCTTAAAATTAATTTCTATGACAATGAGTATCCATCTGAGGTAATTCTTCACTGGGGTCAATGGTGCTGAGCAGAGCTGCTGTTCTAGATGCCCATATAACAGACAGTTGACTCAACTTACGTTTCTGAGGTTTTCTAGGAAAAAAAGAGTAGC
This sequence comes from Harpia harpyja, assembly GCF_026419915.1. Classification (NCBI taxonomy): domain Eukaryota; kingdom Metazoa; phylum Chordata; class Aves; order Accipitriformes; family Accipitridae; genus Harpia; species Harpia harpyja. The sequence continues at coordinate 71,237,380 of NC_068944.1, forward strand.
TAGAAACTTTTCTTAAAACAATTGGTGAAATTCAGAAGAATCAAAAGCATCATCTGAGAGAAGCCTGTGCTGTGCATTGCTTCCCTACTGCCTCTCCTTCCACATGCAGACTGAGAAATGTGGTAACACATCTAGTCCCATAACGTGGTGCAGCCTATTTCTTACTCTTTCTTAAGTGAGAAATATAGGTGCCATACACTGCCTTTTTAACAGGTACCTGATTAAATACTGCCATAGGTGCATGGTAGGTATTGACAGATAGTTTTGAAGAAATCATCTTTGAATTTAGGATAAGGACTAATGGGATTCATAGTGATTTTTTCGTTCCTATGGGAGGAATTTCCATTTAGGCTAAGGACTGTTGTGCCCAAAAAGTACAGTTACTGATCTCAGGTGGGAGTGCTCATGTAGGTCTGCTGCCCAACCAACTTGTATCTTGTGGAATGATTATGCCTGTCTAATTATGGGACTTTGCTCTCATCTTTACAGAATTATGCCTTATTCTTTTACAGCACATCCTATCCATTTTCTGAGATCTTTCTGAATCCTCATCCTAGTCTCCAAAATGTTTGCAAACATTTTCCAGTTTTATATGACTTGTTAATTCAGTAAGGACATTCTATATTTCTTCATCCAAGTCATTAAAGAAAGCATTTAACAGGACCAGATGGATTCCTGCAGAACCCTCTTTCAGTTTGACACTAAACTATTGATAATTAGTCTTCAAATGCACTTCCCCATCCTTCAGTTATTCTATGCTGTACCCTCAATTCTTGAACTGTAAAGCAGGGATGACAGCATTTCTGTAACTCACAGGATTGCTCTGAGGATAAATCTAAGTGTGGTTGTTACGTCTAACATGCTGTAGTGGGCTGAAAAACAGAATTTGTCCACCTTTGTATGATGCTGGCTGTTAGAATGACCTTTCTCATCATGTGCAAAGAAAAGCAACATGCACACATGTTTATGCAGATCCTTTATCTACATCTGGAAAAGTTAATTGGAATTCCAACATTAACTGGAATTTCCTGGAATATGTCCAGACAGAGTTGGTTTTCTTTGTCAGGGGGAACAAGTTCCCTTTTGAGGGCCTAGGAAGGGGAGCTGATTCACCATATTCTCTTGTGCCAAAACATAAGGAATGACAAACAAACCAAGAAGAAACAGAGAAAGGAGTGACCAAAGGGAACACAGAATAAGTCAACTTTCCCTCCTACCCTCTGCCCCAGATTTTCAAAATGCTAAGTACGTATCTCCTGTTGGCTTACATGGGCACTGAGTAATTCAGATCCGATAATGTATCTAGATCTGTCTAAGTCTTTTTATCCTGACCACAATCTAGCCTTTGTTTTGGTGCTGTAGAATGAAATAATTGACTGTAGTGGATTATGCATTCCAGTTTATACCATGGCCAAATTATGACATAGTAAAATGCTCAACAGTAAGGGCTATTGTTTAATTACAGAACATAAGAGCATGAGGGCCTCAGAGAAGAAAAAGAGTCCTTGTTTCAAGACAAAAGAGAAATAGGTTCATCCCAATTAGAAGTTGCCCTTAGGTCAATTTATAGCCCCTCAGGGCACTCTGCCCACAAATATGTCATTATTTATCTTGAGCACTTCTACAGTTACATATCTAGTAAAAAGTTATACACACAAAGGTTGATTGCCAACTCATTCTAGACATGTCAGTCTTCCTATTTGACATGATCCAACATTCCAGGACCACACAGACTTTGCAGTAATCACAGAGAAGGAGCTTGCCTCCTCTTGCTCAAAGCTCAGATTTATCCATCCTTTTTTTGGTCCTGTTGTTGGTCCAAGTTACCACACTGGTGAATGAAAAGCGACAGGCATGTCCAGAGGCCAACTGAGATCTTCAGACTGCTGAATTGTCTTAAAGAAATGCCACCTTCTTTCTGTTGTCTAGAGAAGAAACACAGGGTAGCTCCATGCTTAATTTACATTCCTTTGCTAAACACATTTTTTCAGTCCAGGTGATAAGGCTATCCATAGGTGCTTTTCTATAATAGTCAACAAACTTAAAAGCAGCCAGAAACCTCAGATGATATGTCCTCTGTATTCTAAAGTGGTGCCAGGCCATTCCATCCAACTAAATAATGTTTTATATCAATTTCTATTCTTTCTGTCTCTAAATCCAGCTGGTGGGAGAAGGAAGGCCATTAGAGCACTTTATATTCTAAACATTTAAATTCTACTGCTCACTAGACTGATACATTTTTATTGTGTTGAGGATGTCAGTAAAATAATTACATGATTTAAAAATACTGGGATTTGATAAATTTGAAATGTACTTGTGAAATTATCTTTGCTGCCAGTGACTCCTGATCACACATTAAGGACTTATCAGAGGTTTTCCTAGGATCTTCTCTAGTTATTCAAAATGAAAATTTGCCATTGTTACAAGTTTTTCTTGTTATTTGCATTTCACTCACTGTAATTATCCAAACTGGGATTAGGCAATACCTTAACAAACCCCCATATAACCCCCTTCCCAGTCTAATTATCAGAATCCCACCAACTGCAGCTATTAAACCTAAGGGGCTGCACAGGTGGAGCACCAACTGAGCATACCACAACATGCGTTGTCAACCCGCAAAGCTGTTGTCCACTGGGACGACATGCAATAAAAGCCACATTACCATGTTGTCCATATGTCATCATTGTAAATATCTAGAAGGTAAAGTTAACCATGTGGTTCTTCTTTCCTTTCCATCTTAGTTTCATTTTCTGGTTCTTCTGATTTTTGCTAGCACAAGTCTCTATGTTTCTCATTCTCCATATGTGAACAGTTGCTTTTCTGTGAAATAGATTTCTTTAGTGTAAATATTTGAAATAAGAACCTTTCCCTCCATGTTTTTACATCAGGTTTTTAATTTAAAAATCAACTGACAGATCTCTTTACATTCATAATTTCCTAGTGTTTTTCCTAACAACAGCAAAGCAGTAGCTTGGAATACCAGTTCTTTTTGCCTAATGATAGGTCATGTTATTTGCTTCTTGCATTTTGTTAATTGCTTTTCCAGTTCTTTTCATCTTTAAAATATCTTCTGTCTCCTCCCTCTGTTTCCATCTTTTTTTCTTCTTCTCTTTTTTTTTCTTTGCCTATTTTATTCTTTCAGTATCTTTGCTTTTTATTTCTTTCAGCTATTATGGCTTTGTTCACTTTCTTTTTTTCGTTGTCTCTGTTTTTTGCCCTCATTGCTGGAGTCGAAGCAAAGAATATTCTGTCATAGTTTTGAAATCTTTCATTTTCTCCCAGAAAATATATGACTTAAAGTCAGTGGAACTTACTAAAAAAGAAAACAATGTAAAGTTTTATGGCTATGTGAAGCAAAGAGATTTCAGCAGTTACATTCAACTCGCGGCAGTCTTGCTAGCCTCAGACAGCTTATTCCAAAGTTTAATTTGATTTTATGATTTCTTCCTCGCATACTTAATGTCGTCAGAAAGTAGGCAGGGTTTTTTTGTTTCTTGGGAAAATACAATCACCAGAAGTTGCTAATATTTCAAAATACCTTAAAGAGTGACAGGATTAAGAGATCATTAATCCTCTCATTTTGGAGTGAGCCTTTATTTCTGCTTATGTTCTACGCACAAGTTTTTCTTTTCCTAGTACTTTGCTCAGAATAGATAACTTCAGACTCCTGATAAATATTGCTGCCTCCTGAAACATCTAGGTATATTCTCATTCTCACTTGCATTTTAGATGGCTCTGAAATCCTAACAAAACTGCATTGTCTGATCCAGCTGCAACTCAGCTAAGATTTCCTGTGGGCTGACAGAGAATCAGATTGCTCTTCATGAACAGATGTGTCAAGCTGTTCAACGACAACATCTCTGGCGATGTAAATTCCTCTTTAGGCACTGACTGTAGTGCTCGTTACCATAGTACCTGCACCTCCAAAACATTAATAAAATAGACACTGCTCCGAGACAGAGAAATATCAGCACTTCAGCTTTCATGATGCAGGAAACGGAGCTACATTAAGCTGGAATCAGTGGGAGCCTGAAAATAGTAGCCTGAGGATTTTGCCAGATTAAAGACTGAGGGAAGTCACCAGTGCAGCTCTGTTAAGTTCCTGCTCTGAAATTTGCCTTTCAGGAAACTTCCACTATTTACTGGTTAAGCATAAAGCCTAAAGAGACAGCGTAAATATACCAGCATCATGCTGGTATCCTGAACACAGCAGGAGTCGGCAGAGAGAGACTGTTTTCTTGTTTCAGAAACCGAAGCCTACCTTCCCAGTGAACTCAATGCCCAGGAGCAGCTCAGTCTCTCAGCTCACTCTCCCCCCACCCCAGGAGAACATCTCGGCTCCGTGTTACACTGACTGTTAGTTTTGTGATGGTTCTTTCCTCCCTCTCCCATGTGCTCAGACAGCCGAAGCCAGCAGGTGCCAAGGTCAGCCCCTTGGGGTACCTCTGGCACCCTCATCTTGGATTTTGCTGTTCAGAGCGGCTCGTCAGTGCCGTGGGCTGGCACCCCGATGTTCTCACTCATCCCTTGCAAAGAGTGACTATATTTACTCTTCTGATTTTGCCCAAACAAAAGGTGTCATTTAGACCACCTGACTTTAACTGGGCCTGCAGCTGATCTGCGCTGAAACTGTTTGATGGCAGTCTTTAAAATCTTCCTGCAGAATGCTATAGACAAGATGTTACTTGTGTGAATGCTAATGAAATTTAAATGTCATGAATACAAGATCTCATTTAGAAATTGCTAAATGTTCAGAACAGTCCAGGTCCTCAAAGGCACTTGAGTATGTAATTCCTTGAAACCAATAACTCCTATGCAGCTAAATCCCTTTGGGACAGACATAATCTGTGTCATTGCGGGATGTTGGAATGAATGGAGACCAGGCAACTTGCTGTCAGGCCTAAGAGGAAGCTTATGTTGCTATTGACCCACATGTCTTTCAGTTTTCCCAAGCATTATCTTTCAGTCGATTGCTCGTGATTGTGAGTCTGAGCAGTCCCAGTGAGTCTCCTGCCCTCACAAAACCCAAAAAGAAATCTTGAAAATAATACCAGGCTACTTGGAACATAGGATACAGCTCCACAAGAAAGGGCAAACCACTTTCCCATCTCATTAGTATTTCTGTCTTTAGTGAAATAACACTCACCGAGAACCACTTGTTCTTGCACTTCTTCCTTTTAGGGTCTTTGCCATCTGGGATGTCTAGCTGTTCCTTTTGTAGGAGAATACATTAACATCTGCTGACATTGATGCTGACCTTCTTTACATTGTAATATTCTTGAAGCATTGCATTCTGCAAGCACTTTACACACCAAATCCAAGCAGTTGTACACTTAGGTTTCTTCTCTTGGAAAGTCATATATTATGACTAGTCATGTCCTTAGGCTTCATTGTCTAGAACAATAAAAATAAATTATGTTTATGTCACCAAATTACAGTCCTGATGTTTTGCAGACAGTTCTGTGACTCCCTCATGCTTTGTATTTCAGAGTTGGGTGTAATATGAAAAGAAAAATAAGTATATGGGAGCTTTCTTATTTAAAATGCATACTAGGGGTGACCATTCTTGCTGTGCTGCTTTGCAGCTTTTCCAGGATGCAGCATCAGGGTAAGCAGTGGCAGTAGGCAAAATCTGTTTATTTTTAATTTACTTTTTATTGTACTAGTCTAAAACACTTGGCACTCCATAAAGTTTAAGACAACAACATCAAGCACATCACCGCTAAGCAAACATATATATTAAACAAGCTTAGAAATCTCCAGGTCATATTCCACAGTAAGTTCATTGGCAGATCAGCCCACAAACTGTTGGGCTAACTGCTTTATCTCTCCATGTCTTTGTTTATTCTTCCTTTCTTTCTCTGTTTTAGATAAGTCAGATCTAGGCTTTGAAGCAAGCAGTTCCTCCCCTTGTCATTTGTACAGTGCCCAGGGGAATTCAGCCCTGATCTTTTCCTTGCAACTTCCATTGCCGAAGGCAACACAAATCATGAATGGGGGGTCACTAATCCATAATGCCACAGCTGGCATTTATCTCACTTGCCTTAAGACACCTCCACTGTAGATATGTCCATCTGAGCTGGTCAACTTTGTCTCCATTTATAGTCAGTATGAAGAAGGAAGTATTTTGGGGATATTAATTCATCTGACTTGTTTTGGCTATCAACTTCAGGATGAAAGGAATTGTGCCTTAAATTGTCTGTACAATAGTAGCTGAATCTCCACTGGGCAGATCAGAATAACAAGCTCAGGCAGAAGTGACTCTCTTTAGTGAAGAGAAATTATGCCACTTATAGCTTGGCGATCTTCTATTTAGAGGATCTCCATCCATTTGGGTGAGCCAGCTTTCTGCCTCCTTTGTAGCCTGGGAGCAACACAGAGGAAGTTCAGCCAAAAAGTTGCCCAATTACTCTAAGCCCTCCAGAATATCTCACAGAATTGTATGAAATCATTCAACTGGAGTTTGTCATTTTGAAAGGCAATGGGGGCAAAAGAAGATGAACTTGAGGATGGCAGCATCTGATTTTTTGTTTCTCTGTATTAACACTATAAATAGAAGGAGGAGGAACAGTTACAAAAGGTCTCATGTAAAAGGTGAAACTAATTACTCTTAGTGCACAGTGAGGGCATTGCCACCACAATAAATCCTTCAGAAATTGTGAGTCTTGCATGGCCAGAGAAGTCATGAAGGATGGCAGTGAGGTGCCTCACAGTGTGTCACTCACTCTGGTTCCAGCTGTCTAGGACCAGACCAAAGGTACAGAAACCTTTGTTTTTTGAGAGCGAGAGACTTCTTTTTGTTTTGAATGTGAAAGAGATCAGAGACATGGAAGCTTTTAATCAAACAGAGCCTACCCAAGGATGGCTCTTCAGCTGGTATTAACTGGTGTCACTCTTTTGAAGCCATGAAAATATTATGCATCAGCATCTGACTTAGTGCCTTTTTTTCCAAGCAAATATATTTGCAGGTTAGAGGAAAAGGCAGAGGATGCCAGCTGAATAAAAAAAAAAATTCCAAATACTGGCATTTTTCATAGTATCATCTCTATATTCTACAAAGGCAAACAACAGTATGACGGGGTGCAACACGTGGACTAAAAACATATTTAGGCAACTCCTGAATGACATTTCATTATTTTAAGGATAATTTTACTTTTTTAAGCATGTGACTCAGAATTTTTTGCAGTTTGAGGAAGATAATATTGTACAATGAAAGAATCTGAAATGTACTAATAAGGCTCAGTGTTATTTTGCAACTACTTATTTGTGCAAAACTATCAAAGGAGAAACCATTTGCTGATGATCAGTGCAGTGTATTCACTGCACCACAGAAGGTGACTCTCCTTCTAATTTCATTTTAGCCAGAGTTTAAATTCCACTTCAATGTTTATTTGTAAACATGAAGATGATACGGACCAGATCTTTTAGATGATACTGTTCCTGAAACAATAGCTATCTGTGATTACAAGATTGAATTAACTTCAACTTCATAGTCATCTAACTCTGCTGAAATGTATGAATATATCTCCCTTAATAATAGCTTGCATCAGTCATTTCCAGGCATTGTATCTTTATTTCTGAGATAGGATAGGACAAATAGTCCTCTAAACTCCTTTTTTTTTTTTTTCCCTCCACTTAAAGAATCAAGAGGAGAAAGAAATACTTCTCTAAACAGTTCTCTTCAACTGATATCTCTTAGTTCACAGGAACTGGGCATACACTCTGCTTCCTTTAAGAAGACCTATCTCCTGCTTTAAACTGACAGCTTGCATGTAGTCTGCATATACATGAATACTGTCACAACATTTTATCAACAAGTGTCACATATAGTCATGGCAATATCCATGACCTTACAGTAGGGAAAGGTGATTCTTCTTAAAATACAAACTGAAAGAAGAAATATTTTCACTGATTCATGCTCTGAGTCTCACAGTCATCAGCAGCAGCATGTTTGTGGTGACCCGACATCAGGCCAGCAGCCAGGAACCACAACGCTTGTGTTGAAATAATAGATCCAGGATCCATTGCAATGACATGGAGGACAAGTAACACAAACTGTCAAGACTTTCTTGGGTCTCCTGAGTTTCTCTCAGGATGCGTACGTTTCCAATATGCATTTTTGTACTCTTTCGGGTCTGGCAGTGATCAATGTCTCCATCCTGTCCCACCTCTGTGAATCGTCAGGTCACCACCATTCTTCATCTCCAGGTCTGGGTGTCTTGTGAAGCCACAGGTAGATGTGCTAGGGTCTTGATGACCTGCTAATCTGTGTGCCCTTAACAGAGTCCATGCTGAAAGCCCCGTTCCTGCTGTATGCTCCTGCTGGTACCTCCACACCCAGCTGTCCCCATGCATTCTCCATTCACATCAATCTTAGTTTTCCTATTACAATGCTGTACACCCTGACTAACATAGATCTGTGTGATTAAATTGTAATGTCAAGTTACACTGACTGTTAAAGAGTCATGCTTTGCTTCTTGATAATCTTTCAGCTCTCCTGGTGCACTTCATTTCAATCTAATGCAACCCAGGACAAAATTTGATTTTTATGCATTTTTCTACTTGTTTAAAACCATTGAGAGGTTTTTTTTTTTTATTTTCCAGGTAAGGTTGATTTTACTTGTCTTCAGCTATCAAGAATTAAATTTGTACCTAATCTTTGCCAACTGGATATGGTCACTACAATATATCACGTATTTGATTAGCTGCCCCATCCTAAAATAGATGTTTGAGCTAGAAGAAATCATCCTCTGATGAAAAGTGTGTTTCCTTGTCATTGACAATAAGGGAAGTTAGACTTGGCTTACTCCAGTTAGCTGACTTTCGGTTGGTTCAAGTTGCATAAGAGAAATCCCACCTTTAACAGAAACACAACTGGAAACACTTCCAGATGCTCAATGAACCATAAAGACCCACAGCATGCTCTGACTCTCCAGTACTTGTCAGACAGCCACTGCTGGTCTGAGAAGGTACAGAAAACCAATGGAATTCAGGCATGTAAGGCTATAAATAAGCTGTTTAATAAATTTGAATAGTTTGAGACTTAGAATGCTTGAAATGATTGATCTACAAAAATAAGATCCATCCTGCCTTGTTCCTGCTGATCTAGTGTCAGAGAAGAGAGACAGTCCACCCCCCAAACACTGTGGACCTCTAAGATATGGGAGACCTCAGCCAGAACCTACATCTGCCTTTGGATTGAAACAAACCACTATCGCAGTTCCTAAAACTTTAGGAACATCAGGATCTGGGTCTGAGTTTTGTGCATCTGGATCAGATAAAAAACGAAATTTTACTTGACAGTTTCATTTTTTGGAGGCAACACAGGAAACTGATTAACTAACCTATGATGCAAATCCTGCTTTTGTTTGGAGATGAAAGCAACAAAACACCACTTCCCCGCCCCCCCCCCCCCCTTTTATCTTTCCTCAGATGCCCAGACCCTTTCTGTTCAAGCTATGTGCTGTAATGGCTGACAGTGTACTAAGCATTGTCTAAGCACTGAAGTGAACATCAGGAATGCCACTGCTGGAACAATTTCAATCCCTTACTTCTTTTAATGTAACAGTACTACCAACCCTTGGAAATGAAGACTGAATTGTGTGTTGGATAAATGATGCTAATATTGCACATTGCACAATGCATGAACTGCTGTTCCCAACAGGTGCTTAGGGATAGATGTCCTACGTGAAAAAATAGGCTATGGATTGAGATATTTCCTTCCAGAAGCACTAGTATTATTTTATGTTTCCTGATGTGATGGAAAGGAACCTCTTGGAAAGCTGTTGTTGCGCTGTCTGGATGAATGGCAACAAGTAGTTTACAACATTTGTGCAAAAAGGACTCAGCCTCTCATTTATAACTGCAAGGCAACACAAATACCATGGAAAAGCAGTCTCCAAAACAGGGGCAAACAACTTTTGCAGTGGTCACCACTGACTTGAAAGCCTTACCGAAGCAGCTGCTTCTGAATATCCTTTTAAGCCCATTGAGCCTTGATCCAGCTGTTAAAAATAACAATGTTTTTCATCCTCCATAATAATCGGATATAGCGGGGCGGTGCTGGAGGAACAGTTGCATAAAAAAGATTTGGTTATATAACAAAAATACACCATAGCTCCCGAGTCACAGAGAAGCCAGGCAGATCTGTGCTGCAGCCTCTGACCACCCCTTTTCAACTCACTGCGCTGACAACAGCATCTGCCAAAGGACTCTGACACCCTTGCACCTTTGCAAACAGCTGCAGAGCTTTCTGCCATGCCCGGATTTGGTGTCCTCTCTGCCCTTCTGCGTAGGAGGGCCATGGAAAGAGGCTGAGTGTCTGTACCTCATCAGCTGTATATCATCTCACTCCTCTGGTGACACCAGCTTTGTAAAGATATTCTGGACTTTGCAGTGGGGCACCTAAGTCACTGCTCTGCTCTCTCCGCTGCAGTATCCAGTGGGGAAGCAGGGTACAGAGCCGTGGCAGTCACATCTCCTGATGTCGTGGATGCATTCCCAGCGGTCACCTCTCACAGCCCCTCTGTTGGTGTCTAGACCTCTGTAGCTGAGTGCCAACAACCACCCTGAGATGATGCACCACTTTCCTTTCTCCTGCCTCCCCAGGAGCCAAATTGGCATCCACCTGAGATATATTCCCGAGGTCACATTTTCAGATCAAGAGATCAGAAGCTCCCCAGGAGCAAAGCACTTAAGCACGAGCACAAGCTGAAACATTCAAGCAGTCTCTCTGGAAGTCAGTAGGACATTTCACGCTGTTAAGTGCTTCTCTGGATTGGTCTCAGACCGAGCTGGAACTTTGCTGTTTTACTTACCATAACATTAACTAAGGATGAACAAAAGTAGCAACAGCTAAAACTTTCCTTTTAAAGAAGCTGAAAATGAAGACAAATATTTCCCTGAAGATTTACCAGCAGTAAGGTTGGAGAAACTAGTGTGGAAAAATATAAGACCTATTTCCACAGAGGTTTCCTACCTATTTTTAGCAGCAAACTTTAGCTGATATTTCTTTGCCTGCTCAGAACTGCACTATGTGTTGCAGTTGGGGTTTGCAGGATGTAAAAATCCAGAGGCAACTGGCAAAGGAATAACTGTCTTAATTAAGAATGGTTAATTCAGCTGATCTTAACTGAACGTGCATAGGCAAGATGGGGTTTGTTCTATTATTATCTCATGCCAGGAAAACTCCAAAGAGTTGAGAGAGGAGACTTATCTAGTGAAACACCTGATAAATGCATTACACCTCAGGGCATTTTTCGGTCTTTGAAGTCACATCAGCCCTGGTTTGCGCGTAGAGATTGGCATTGGTACGCACTCAGAAAATGTGTTTCCCTTCTCAGAGTAACTCTCCTTTTCCAATGCTGAATGTGACTGAAGCCAGCCTGCTGCTATGAAGGGGGGAATTGCTTCTGTGAAGGCCCTTTTGGCAGACGCAGAGTGTGTAGAGAACATCCAGGCATTTTGGGTACTTATCTGTACACCAGGAGAATGTTGAAAAGCTCCCGATTTGCAAAGTACATGCCAGGTCCACACCTTCTGAACATCCTGAATAAGGATTTTAAAGAAAAGAAGTTCATTTTCAAAGACTTCATATTAAGCCAAGCAGAAACCTTGCGGTTAATGCTGGAATATTTATTTGTTTTCTTCAAAGGTGGTGTGTTTCTGATCTTCGGTGGTACCCACACATGGGCAGAGCCTGGAGGAGGATTGCCAAAATCTGTGTTGCTGAATGCGTAGTAGACAGAAAGGCTGTGCTTGAAGGAATGGTCAATCTGAAGCAGGTGCCTTCGGATGGGTGAGTGAGACCGCTGCTTGTCATCTGAAGCCTTTGGAGGAAAGAACCATTGGAAGCTACTCAGATCCAGGAACTATCCAAGTACAAGTAAGAAGAGCATCCTAGGACTTGCTGAAAATGCTTGGTAAGTCTCACTAGTACATAGAAGCAGCTGGCAAGTCCACCAGACATTTCTCTTCTCTTTTCAGCTGTGCATGGGGTGCTGGGCTCTGCCCAATGCTATGGCTTCAGTGAGAAAGCAAACCCACTTCAAATAAAACCTCACGGGTTTTGATCTGTCAAAATCATGAGAACTTAAATTGGCATATTTCACACAGCCCTGATATTTCCCTTCCTCCTGCCTGCAGTTTTCTATTATCTAGGGTACCATTTGCTCAATCTATTACAATGCGCTCTTGATTTCGGTCCCCCACTTTGCGACCTTAGTGCATTTTCTTCCCTCAAAGGATCACAATGTAAATCACAAGGTCAGGGAATAATGAGTCTAGTATTTTTAAAAAGCCTCCCACACACAGGCAGGATATCGACTGACGATTCAGCAGGTGATGGGCTGTAATAAGGGGACATTTTTTCCTTTAATTGCTGTTGAAAAGGCAAAAAGGAGCAAGAGAAATACTTAGTTTTCTGAGACAAGGATCTTAGCTTCACTGGGCTTTGGTTCACTAGAATCACCTAATAAGCTTGAGCATAAAGGGCTGGACAAAGCTAAAGGATAAATAAACTGGTGAAAGACTCCAGCGTGACTTTCTCTTTCCAATCTGAAAATTGGATTAAATATGGTTCTACCGTTACGTAAAAAGACAGTGAGAAAAGGCTGACCTAGTGGCCCGTGAACTGAACGGGATGCAGGATCTCCTGGTTTCTAACCCTGTCTCTGCCAGACCTGTTTGCCCATGACCGCAGGGGTAAATGTTCAAAGAATCACAAACACAAAGGCCAGAAGGGACCATGAGTCACCTTACTGAACTGTTGCAAAACTGATTATCAGGCATTTTTGCCCAGTGATTTCTGCACTGAGCTAGTTAGTTCTTTGAGCGAGGTGAGGGTCACCAAGGACACACTTGTGGCAAGCACTGCTGGCAAGGGCAATGGCTGGATTGTTTTCCTTCTCAAATTAGAGGTTAAAGATGCTAGTGTAAGCTCTGTGGAAGGCAGTAGAAGCTTTCTCAGAAGCAATATGCAGACAAGGTTCCTGTCAGCAGCACCTGGTGTCTGCGTGAGAGGGGAACTCCCAGTTCCTACCCAGCCCTCGGTGGGAACAGAATCGTCATGTCTTAACGAGCTCATTCCTAACCATGACGGTTGCCAAGTCCATCCCTAGCCCAACCCAACTGTATAATCCATGGCCTGCATGCATGCCATCTCTGGCTGTTGACTCTACAGCAATCCAATAAGATGTCAAGATCTGGCAAAGAATCTACAGTTCTTGCAGGTAGATTTTGTAATAACTAATGTTTTCACTGTATGAGGGAGGAAAATCAAAGAGTCAACCAGATGATTCATGATTTCTTATCATGAAACTTTTTTTTTTCAGTCTTCCTATTCCTTTAAACAAAAGTTAATAGATATCATGCTGCCAAAAGAGCAGGAAAATTCATTGGGTAGCAGGAGGAATGATCTCAGAATTGAGTGTTGCAGAAATGAAAATGTTTTGACTGAGAAAAAATAACATTTATAAACACCCTATGCACAGATGTTAAAGCATCTGAAGGAGCTAAGTGGCCATTTCTCTAGTGAAATTATGCTGAATTGTTGTAATCTACAGCAGCTTTATGTAACATGTTGTTTATGGTATGTAAATCCAAGGAATTCCCCCTCTTCTTCAAATAAGTATCAGATACACTAAAAAAAACCCCTGTTCACCTACCACTTTACAGAAGTTGTTTTATTCCTTGAAACAAACAAAAACACAGCAAAAACCCTCCGGACCTAAACCACATACAACCTCCTTCATGGAAAAGTTTAACCAGCCTTTCAGAAATTAAAGCTCAAGAACAAAGAATGTATTTTTACTGTTTGTTTCTACCCTGGCCCTGTGTTTTCCCCTCATATTTTACATTGCCTCCTACCTGCAGTTTTCTTATCTGAATCTCATTCTCTCTTCTGTTCAACCTGAGGTCAAATGTATCATTTAATTCCATGATATCCTTCAGCATTTTGCATTTCCCTGTGAAGTCCTCAGCCAGCTTGCTCTTTACTAAAGATTAAAGAAGGTTGTTTTTCATGTTGTTCTGAGTAACAAGAGTGTGACAATCTGCGAATGCCTCTATTACATTTTCATGCCAGTCTCACTGGCTGCGCCCTCTTGTCTTCACTTCCAGGAGGAGAAACTGCCTCTGGAGTGTCTGCGGTGTTGGCCCTTTGTACACCAAGGGAAAGCAGCACTTTTGCAGAATTTACGGGCCGTGATGACGTCCCAGTGACCCTGAGAAAGTTACTGATATAGTCTGAGACAACAGAGGAAGATGACAGATAACATACTCAAAATACCTGAATCCTAGTCTGGCATCTCATGATCTGCAGACAAGCAATTCAGAAGTAAACTCACAGTCGACCAGTGTACAACTTCCCTCTCAAGCTGAGCAGAAGGGGAAATCTGATATGAATCTTGTGTCAGCTGCTATCTGCAGGTCAATATCTTCTGCATTTACAATGTATAGGGAACGACACAACTCAGGGATTCTAGCTGTCGTAAAAAGTATATGTGGCTTTCGGGATGAAAGGGAGATGTTTCCAGGATACTGCCTTATACACTAATGCCAATCAGTAGAATAGTAAAAGCAAATATTGAACCCAGCTAGCTACAGTGATGATACTGGGAGCTAAAATGGATGCGCAGGAGGAAAATATTGTGGAGAGGATTTCTGAGGTGTGCAGGGGGATGGAGTTGAAAGAGAAAATAATATTGTCTCGACTGTGGGGGAGAATTAAAAAGTAAAGTTAGACAGGGAGATGGCAGGAGTGGGGAGTTCCACAGACTAGTATGTTGTCTGAAGAAACATCCTGCTTTGATTTGCTTTGGTCTGGACCTGCCAACTGGTTTATTTGAAAGCCCCTAGCTGTCAACTGGCAGGGACTGGTAACAATTTTTCTCTTGTCACCAACTCACTGGGACTCATGATTTTATAGATCTCTCATAGTTCCCCTTAACTGTTTCTTCTATACTTGCAGCTTGATGAGCACTAATCTCCTTAGCTGTTGTCCATTTCCTCAAATCACATTTTCATTCCCCTTGAACATTTTCCACTTCCTAGCAAAGTTCTGCACAGTCTTTACTCAAATGTGCATGGTGGATCTGTGTTTTACCATAACAATGTTCTTTGCTCTTTTCCTTATTTCTCCTCCAATAATTCAACTTTTTTTTTTTTCCTTTTCCTTGTCTTTTCTTTTGGGTATTTTGGGGGGTTTTTGGGGGGGGGGGGGGAGGGCAGAGAAGGGGGCAGCTCCTTAGCATTGAGCTGCTTTTTCCACAGAATAATCTATCACCTGGGGCATGAGCAAGGGCCAGTAGGGAGAAAGAAGTGCAGGAATGAGATTGTCTAGGGTGAGACATGTGGATCAGACATGCTGATTGCCAAGGAGCCAGGGAAGGGACTAGTGGACAGGCAGGATGTCAAGTGATGAACCTGGATGGGAAAGAGGTCCCACTGAAACAGAAAAAGCAGGGGACAGAATTAGGCACCCAAGTCACCCAGTCTGGGTGTTGGGAACAGCCTGCTCTGCTCTCCTTCCTTTCCACCTTTCTCTGTCTTTTTTTCCAGCAATTCCTTTTCTCCTCTCCAATCCTTTATCCCAAGCAAGCTAAAGCAGTGTGACAGCCCACTGGCGAGGGAGGGCTAATGGCTTTCTTGGCTTTGTTCAGATGTACAAACAGACCATTACTTACAAGCATTACCCAGTCATCATACATCACACAGACCAGTTCTATTTTCCATGCATTAAATATGTCACAGGCACCGTATTTGTCACTAATTGTACAATAGGCTATGCAGGCCTGCTTTAGGAGCTAGTAATTTCTTAATATAAGACATGGGACTTTGGCTTTATCTCGAATTTCCAAATGTTATTGAGGCAGTTAAATTTCCTATTTGTTTAAGAGGCACCACAAGCCACACTTCCTGTCACTTTTATGAAACTGTATATGAATCACAGCAATGCCCATGTTATGACATTGCATGCTGTTATAATAATGATAAAATTACTAAGTGCAATTCTGAAAAAGGTGGCCATTTCTTCCAGGCATATTCAAGTTTTTTCACTCTACTTTTCCTTGTCTTTTTGGTTCCCAACCAATTTAAGCTGCATTTCAGAGTTACTCATTTTGTCTTTCATCAGTACATGATGGTTTGTGGCAGCAGAAGCTTAAACAAAAAAATGAAAAACCAAAAAAAGTGTTTGGAGGTCCTACTCCCACCCTCAATTATATTTAGGCAATGACAACAAATGCAATAGAGCTGCAGGGACACTCTAGGGGCAGGAACTGGCCTCAGATAAATCTTTACAACCAGGGTATCAGTAGCTGTTTAATTCCTTCACTTTCAGCCTGTAGCAAATACATAGAGCCAAAATGTGTGCTTTAGTCCCTGCCCTGCTTTGGGTACTGTGCAGGCTAGGGGGATGTTCCAGCTAGCAAAATGCCTTAAAAGGCATGACTCAACCTAGTTATCTTTATATTCCCATATGGAAGGTATCAGCTACTGTTGTAGTTTAACCCCAGCCAGCAACTAAGCACCACGCAGCTGCTCGCTCACTCCTCCCTGCTCCCAGTGGGATGGGGAGGAGAATCGGGAAAAAACCCCAAAACCTCATGGGTTGAGATAAGAACAGTTTAATAACTAAAATAATAATAAAATAATATAATAACAATAATAATAATGGTAATGAAAAGGAATATAACAAAAAGAGATAAATCAGACCCAAGAAAAGACAAGTGATGCACAATGCAATTGCTCACCACCTGCTGACCAATGCCCGAACAGCGATCTGCCCCTCCTGGCCAACTCCCCCCAGTTTATATACTGAGCATGACATGACATTCTATGGTATGGAATATCCCTTTGGCTAGTTCAGGTCCCCTGTCCTGGCTGTGCTCCCTCCCAGCTTCTTATATACCTGCTTGCTGGCAGAACATGGGAAACTGAAAAGTCCTTAGCTTAGGGTAAGCAAGCGCTACATAGCAACAACTAAAACATCAGTGTGTTATCAATCAACATTATTCTCACACTAGATACAAAACACACTGTACCAGCAACTAAGAAGAACATTAACTCTATCCCAGCTGAAACCAGGACAGCTACACAGCCAGCTACACTGGCTAGCCACTGGCTAGTGTGAAAATGGGACAACTTGACAATGTCTCTTTGCTTTACGGTTATTTTACACATTGTCCTGCAGGTTTTGGAAAGCACAGGTATGTTGTTGCAACACACTACTTGAATATGATTGATAGTTTTCTGTGACTAGTTGAAACAGTAATTTGAATACACATGTGCCAGCTACCAACCTTAATTCATGCACAAGAGAAAACTGACTGTCTGTCAGCACCAGAGAAATGTAGTGATCCTTGAGCTACTCCAGCTTGGTCTGCGTGTGAGCAGCCATTGTGCAAAGCTCTTTCTGGACCAACATGTTCCCCCCTGACTTTGTAGTTTCCTGCAAATTATTTTATGGTTGGACTCAATGATCTTAAAGGTCTTTTCCAACCTAAACAATTCTATGATTCTATTAGGCTCCCTGGGGATCATACCCTACTTTTTGCATAAAGCTGCACAAAAGACTCCAATAGGAAGAGCTCTGAGACAGCACCAAGAGGGCTGGGACATCCACACGCTGCCATGCAGCACCGTGCAGAGAGTCTAGCTGTGATGCGGAAAGTAGTGTAACCTCCCAGCATTCTTGGGCTCATAATCAGCTGCCTCTCAACAAGTCTATAATTTGTTCAGGTAGAGCTCTGCTGAAGTGATTATAAAGTGTTCTGCTCCAGTAACAGCTTGGGTGTGGTGAGCTTGGGTATCTCTGCAAGTAGCTCCCCAATGAAACATGGCCTGTAAGTATGGATAGCATACTCAGGAGCATGAGGAGAGGATGCAAAGATGCCCCAGACAAGGAGCTCATGACTGATTTATCCTCCACTCTCATTGCAAAATCTGTGAGCTGCCAGTGAGCAGAGTTTAAGCACTGATCTGCAACCAAAGCAGACAGCTAGGTGGGCAGAACTGAATCTCCAACCATCCCAATCTCTGTGTAATATAAATTGTATGCTGTTCCCAGAGGTCTTCTTGTCACTAAACACAGTCACGTATCTGCTGTTTCCTGTGGGACATCTGGAGAGGGCTTACCTATTAGTTAAATATATTTTCATATAGGTTAAAGAATGAATTTTCAGCCTGAACCTGCACACCCACCCTGTCAGCCTGGTGGTGACTTCAAGTCAACTGAAGTTAGAGCTGTCCTTCAGCTGTCCAGGTTGGTGTGGCAGCAGTCTGGGTTTGCCAGCACAGAGCTCAGTGCCTGACCTAATTTGCCAGGCTTTTCAAATAGGATTTTCTGCTGGTGCCAAATCCAAACTGTTGCAGCCAGGCTGCTATTAGTACCTAAGCTAATGTATTTAAAACTACATTATGCTGTGGTCAATGATGGAGGTACTCAGTCATGTCATGGTAAAAAGGATTAAAAAGTAAAAAAGGTAGAGGTACTAAGAAAAGTGACTTTCCTTGTGATATTTTTGGAAGACTTGAAGTTTTTGGGGTGTGCAGAATACTGATTTTCATCCTTCATAGTTTAAAATACTTAAACTGTTGCTTAGGTATGGATGGAAGGGAGGAAACCACACAGCCAGGATGAGGATGGAAGGGAGGAAACCACACAGGAGAGAGGATGGTGTCTGCCAAATGGCCCAGATCCTGCCCTATAACCCTACATACACACACACACACACGCACACGCAGGGAGAGCTACGACATTGCTAGTCCCTGGTACAATCCACCTTGGACCTACCAAGAGATGATATACAAGGCAAGATTTGTATGCTGTGCACAGACTCTGCTTTCTGAATTGGTTGGTGCAGCACAAATGATGGTTTTGAGCACCCATATTCTAGGGGGAGAATAATTCACATCCCTCCCTGCCCCTTGCTTTCTAGATTATGCTGATATTTTTTTAAATGTGCTTGCTTGTGTCTGTGTATCTATAAGTCACGTATATGCTGCCAGTTACCTTTCAGAGCTACATGCAATGTGGCAGAGATTCTCTGGCTGAATGAGTGCTGTCAGAGTAGACAAAAATCAAACCTTCGCCTCCTGGCCTTCAGTAGTGTCACCATGATGGATGGGAGACATCTCCTTCCTTCACTTTGCAGGTTGATCTCTTCTATTTAATACTGTTTGGATAATGCTTACTTTGTGCTCCAGGGGGATAGTTTAATACCATGTCCTTCAAGGTAGGGGCAAAAAATATATCTATCCCCAAATGAACCCCACAATAATAATCTAAAAATTTCCAATCTTCAATAGTGCCAACAATGTAAGAGAAGTTGAAGAGAGACCTCAAAAGAACTTTTATCACTGCATTTAATCCTGCAGCCTGAGACCTTCTCCTGCCTTCACTGTCACCACCCACACAGAAACTCAAGTTTTGCAAGCCCAGAGTTGCTAATCTTTGAGAATCCTGCTCTGTGCCACAAGCTCCCTTGAATCTGCTCACTTGATTCCTGATCTGAAGTGTACACCCTCCACAGAAAGGTCATTTTATTCCAAATGCCAGTACAGTTCTTTCTTCTCCTTCCTAAGACAATCACAAGGCAGTAGTGACCTGGCACTGCCTGAATATACAACATACTTTTGAGCTCAGAGCTCTGTTCTTGCCTTATACTTCCATGTCTGACAACTTTCAGAGAATGTCTTGTGGGAAAGGTCCATACTGAGCCAGTCAAGGTGTGATGTTGCAAGGCCAGCGCAAAGTTGATAGGACCTGAAATCTCTCCTTGCTTGGTTCAGATGTCTAAACACAGGCATCTCATGTAGTTTTGCTCCCTCACATAACCCATCTGCCTTTCAGCTGCCCCTCCAGGAGGGCACACCTTTTCCATGGGTCCTGTGTCATATCTGCCAGTCTTGTGTGAATATCTAGGCTAGATGAATAAGTCTAAAATACACAGCTGTAAATTAAGTGGAATATCCTGAGGTGTATAAAATGGCACTAACCACCCTCCTCACGGCAACTGGATGTCACTGCCAGTGCCTTGCAATTGGTGATGTGGATGCACAGACCACTCACCTGCCACCTTCAATACAGGGCTGCTCTGAAAGTGCAGGTTGGTTCTGGTCACCAAGCGCAGCACCATGGGGACGGTCCTTTTGTGTGATATTTCATGGCACTTCCTCATTAATTTCTGTGTCATTCTTTCAGCATCCAGCATGGGAAGCAGAATAGCTGTGCTCTTTATTTTCCCAGCATACAGTCGTCTGCCTTTCCCTAGCTTTTTTTCCCTTTAAACAAAAAATGCACTTGCAGTGATTTCTGCTTTAAGGCAAGTTGGGATGATTAGAGCCATATTTTCTAATTGACATTTGCATTGTCCTTGTTAGTCATCATTTGTAATATGCTATTGTCTTTAAGTGATCATAATTATAAAAAATAATTGGTTACGAACTTTCAGGGGTTTGCCAACTCATTACCACTAATTAAGAACATTGTTTAGTGTAAGCTCGACAGCTGGCATACACCTAAAGAAGCATTAGTTTCCCAGTCTACTGCTGGTGTTGCTGTTGTTAAGCTGTGCATAGGAGACACCTACACTTTTTATTCCTCTTTTAAAGAAAGTTTGTTTCCAGGCTGAAAACTCACTTGTCACTGGTTCAACAAATCAGGCAAGGGGAAGAACAGGCAAAAAGGAGGCAGAAAAGCAAGATGATGTTGCAGTTAATGCAGCATCCATGTAACCTTTGTTTTATCTTCTTTTCCAGCTATGATTTTTTCACAGACTTTAACAGCTGCTTTTTAAGAAATTCAGATTCTTTTGCCCTAAACTGCCCTGTCTAAAGTCAGGTAAATTAAGCTTTCATTTCTTCAGCTACTTTTCTCTTTGAGTGGGGAGGAGCTTTTCCAGAGCAGATGTAGCAAATATGATTTTTCCAAAGAAAAGTGCTCATTCCCTGGGGAAGAAAACTGTGGTTTGCACTCCCAGCTAATGCAGTCATTTGAAACTCTTGCTGAAAATTACTGCCTTCTGCATATCATGTGTGTGAGGAAGATTTAATTAACTGAAGTTCATAAAGCACAAGGAGCTCATCAGATAAAAGATGCTATTTAATTGCAAAGCCATAATATATCATGATTTCTTGTTGTTATTGTTTTAATACTGTAATTATTCTTATAATAGTTTGTGGTTCACTCCCTCTCTCCTGGCTGTTGGTGTGTTAAAGAAAGCTCCATTTACTGCTGTTTCGCCTTGATTTCTGCCTATTGCTCATCTTCCCCCTACTAGTAACTGCATTTAGAAATGCAAGCAGATTTATAGAGGGCAAATTTGCCTGAACCAAATAGTTCAAAGTCCAAAAAAAAAAAAAAAAAAAAAAGAGGCAAAGTAGGGAAATTCAAATATTGTACTGATGGGTTGAAAGCAGAAACTTTGCACAATTTGCTTTGCCTGTACTGCTGCAGTTCAAGGGCTTGGATCAATAGAAAACCATTCACTGGCTCCAGTGGGCTTTTGGTCAGGTCCTATGTGCAATTCCATTGCCTAATGAGCTCTCAGGAAGGGCAGCAAGCCGTGCAGGCAGGATACAGGGACAGGCTCTTGTAGCTCTCTCAAATAAATACAATGAACAAAACCTTTGCAGGTTTGAAGAGCCACTGGGTTCATACGAGGACATGTGTCACACATCAAATGTATGGGCACCACGTAGTCTAAAAGGATCTCTATTTTTAACATGGGCTTGAATTTTTAAGGAAAATGAGTCTCACAGTTAAACACCTAATAGACCTTGAGCTGGGGGTGGCTCAAACCCTGGTAGGAGAGTGCACCTTGTTTAAGTGCTTGCTTCTACTACCTTGCAGTAGGCAGCACAGGAAGAGCTGAGGTGCAAGAGCTGTGCTCATGTCAGGATTTGTAGACCTCTTCACACTGCAAGTGAAAAGAAGTGAGGAAGAGCACTCCTTTGAAAGCTCTCTGACAGATTGCATGGAGACATACAAAGGAGAGGACTGAATGCAATTACTTTTACCACCTGGAAGAATAGAAAGGACATGTCAGTACCATGGCACATTTTATCACCAGCCTGTCTCTAAGTCCTGTCAGAGCTCAGATACATAGACAGGTTCAGTAAGAGCTGGGGTAGGCTTGTGATCTCAAGTAAAGTTGAAAGCACACCACTGAGTTGAGACTCATGTGGCTACAAGCACCTTGCAAGGGCTTCACAAAGCTGTGAATGGACCACAGGCCACTTCTGGGGTCATCTTGATTACAGAAAAACTAAATGCTGTATCACCTGTCAGAGCGGCAAGGGCAGCACCAAGTCTTTGCTGAGCTAGTGCAAGCCTAGATACAGCTGCAGTCCAAACAGAAGGTGTAAGGGACAAACCCAATGACATGTGGCCATGATCAAGCGGCAGCTGGGGTCATCTTCATGGAAGAAGTTTTTTCTCTAATTTTTCTTTTTTCTCATAAATTGCTCTCACCTTTAAATAACACAATTCCATTAAAGTTTTTATTACATTGTCGGCCTAATCTGAAATCTTTCCTATGACTTAAGATTCACCCTGAATTTATAAGAAAAGTCAGAATGTGGCTCTCAGTTGACCTCTCCTTTCACTGCCATACTCACAGAATGGTTAGGGCTTTGCTAACCAGGACAGTGGGGACATAGGGCCCCGCATGGCTGGTGACAAATCGTCAGTGGAGGGTTGATCTTGCCTTGGGCAAAATATAGTGTTGTCTCTGCAATGCTCTTTTATAATCTTTGGAGCTGGAATAACCTGGTGAAACTGAATATCTCTCCTTTGTCTCAGTCTTGGCCTGCTTACCAAGCAGTATAAGAGCTCGTATGGTGCTGTGTTTTGGACGTGTGACCAAAACAGTGTTGATAACATAGGAATGGTTCAGTTATTGCTGGACAGTGCTTACACAGCATCAAGACCTTTTCTGCTTCTCACCCCACCCCACCAGTGAGTAGGCTGGGGGTGCGCAAGAAGTTGGGAGGGGACACAGCTGGGACAGCTGACCCCAACTGACCAAAGGGATATTCCATACTATAGGACGTCGTGCTCAGCATAGAAGCTGGGGGAAGAAGAAGGAAAGGGGGGATGTTTGGAGTTATGGTGTTTGTCTTCCCAAGGAACCATTATGCGTGAGGGAGCCCTGTTTTCCTGGAGATGGCTGAACGCCTGCCTGCCAATGGGAAGTGGTGAAAGAATTCCTTGTTTTGCTTTGCTTGCATGTGCAGCTTTTGCTTTACCTATTAAACTGTCTTTATCTCAACCCACCAGTTTTCTCACTTTTACCCTTCTGATTCTTTCCCCCATCCCACCAGGGTGAGTGAGTGAGCAGCTGTGTGGGGCTGAGCTGCCTAATGGGGTTAAACCACAACACTTTAGGGAGTTTTCTGTTGCCCAATTCTTGTACGTGGATGTGCCACCTCAGGGAAGTGAGCTCAGGGAAGTGCCAGTACTGGTCAGGAGCTCAGACCCCCTTAGCCAGCCTTAGTATGGCTGCCAACTACTGGGTGACAGAATTGCACAGATCATCGTTAGCGTTTGTGTACTCAAGAGTTCACATCACAGTCAGATATGATTGAACACAGCTGTTCAGATCAGTGAAATATGAAATAGGCAAATCAGGCTTTGCACACAAAGCTAGACAGCGGGTGCTCACTTCCAGAGCGAGCCAGACTTTGAGATAGTATGAGGCTGCAGCTCTGCGCTCTGCCACCTAATGAGTACACACAGTGCTTCGTCTGGCTGTCTGGATCTGTGTGGGCTTGAATCAAACCTCTTGACAGTGTCTGACTAATGCTGTGTGAGCTGCACTGGGAAGAGTGAGACAGGCAGTTGATACCCAGTCCAGAGCTGGGAATAATAGCGGTGCTCTCCGTGTCCCTCCTGGTGGTAAAAAAGAGCTGTTACCTGCTGGCAGGATTTTGCTACTGATGAACGACAGATCTTCTGGTTAACTATACCTGTGCCACAACGCCAGCCGCACTGGGGATTGCATATGAAGTATGTACATGTGCCTGCATTGAAATATAACATATGGATTTGCACAGTTGTCTTGCCTCGTGTTGCTTCAGCCTACAGTCATGCAAAGATATAGATGCAGCTTCCCTGGATTTAAGAGAGTCTTGAAAGGTAAATCTCCTTCCTGAACTCCTGTCACCTCCTCCATAATCTTGTTCTTCTCTAGGGCACTTAGGAAAGAGCCTCTGAGGTTCTGGTTTGCCTGGCACAGCGGTGTCACCTGGGCTGTAACTGCAGAGCTGCCTACATGTCAGGGGATGAGAAGACTTTGCTTGTGATTAGGTCTTTGTGCTGTCTACAGAGAAGCTGAGCTTTCGGAAGGTTATTCATCGGTTTCTAATGCAACCAAGACAGGCGGGCTTCCTAGCTGTCTGTATCCAGACTAAGAAAGACCAAAGACATGAGCAATAGTTTTAAGTGTGATATATGAAGTCATTCCTCCTTGCCAACCCCAACAACTCTCTTAAATCCTGTATATGACTGAAGCTAAAAGGACAGCTGTATGATGCTGATATACAATGGGAGAACCTGCTAGGTCAGGGGCTTCCCACTTTCTGCTCCTCCGTGTCATGTGTAGTGGCACAGGATGGAGACGTCAGTATGTCCTTAGCAAGCCAAACATCTGCACAGGCAGGTGAGCTCTGGTCCCGCCCGTAGACACCAGACCTGTGATCCCACCAGCCTCTGACCAGCTCAAAAGCCAGTTTTCATCCCTCTCACTCTTTCTGGTGCTCCCTTCTGCTGCGGTGGCCTCAAAGTGGCAACATCTGTGAGCTATAGGAACAACTGCGGTCAGGGATGCATCTGGTTCAAAGAAATTGAAAATTATATCCAGAAACTACTTTCTGGAAAAGCATTATGGGTTACAAAGTAAATAATCCACTTTCATTACAATGATAGTTTTAATAAGATAGCATTATGATGTCCCTATGTTCTAATCGTGTACATTTCATACACTTACACGAGAGATTATCTCCCCTTTCTCCCGCTCCTCTGCTTCAAAATGCAAGTGCTGGCACAATGTGACTGACTGAAAGTACAATGTTGTACTCTTTAATACCCACAGAGCTCAAACTGGCACTGGAAAAAGCTTTTGCACAGCATCCAACTGATGTGCCTTGGAGCTGATTTGGAAGGGACTCCTGTTAGATCCTAAATCCAAAGTGCTTTGAAATCAAAGAGGATCTTCTTTGACTGGCTTTAATGGACTTTGAATCAAGCCTCTGCCCAGGCTGTGACTGCAGGAGGGAGACTCTCACCACTGCTAAGCCATGCTGCCAAGTCTTGCAAAGGTGGTCACCCCCCCACCCCAGAAATGGGACTGGGACAGCGGCATCATATCGTGCCTTTTTTAGCCCAGGTAAGTCTTGGTAAGAGAGGGGAAAGATGGGGTCCTAGGGTTTACATTTAGGGAGAAATAGGGAGAATACTCTTCCCCAGTTCACAGGGGGAAAAACAGGTCCAAGAAGGTGAGGTGCTCAGCTGGCATGGCACTGAGGACCTCATGAGCTCCCAAGGGGCTTCTGTGCTAGGGTCAGCTAAAGTCAAGACCAAGCACTGAATGGGTCAAATCAAGGCACATGTGTTAGAAAAAGCCCCAAGCCTATGCACATGCTTGTGTTCAGATATCAACTAGCTTTAGAGGAACGTCTACCTGAAAATATGATTATGGAGTAAGCAAATGAGTGGATATATTTCAGCTATGCCTTTGTAAATTTCTGTAAGCCTGCACTTTAATGCGTGAATGGTGATCCCCTGCAATGAATCATGGCTGGGGACCTGAAATGGGAGAGGTGTTCACTAAGGACTAGCTTCAGTGCTGAATTTTTCCTCCCCCTGACCTCAGTGTATCATTTCCTCATACCTACAGTTTGTGACCAAATTGTTAGCTGCTCCCAAGTCCTTTTGCTGCTTCATGTCCATATGGCAATAGTTGGTATGTCTTTCTCTCTGAGGGTATACAGGCAGGGTCAAATGTCCAGATAGTGTAAAGCATAGTGACTGCGCTGGCTTTGTATATAAACACATTTTAACGCATGTACCATAATTATTCAAAATGCAGCCCCTTAGAAATTTTGAAGATTTTCAGAGTTTTCAGGCTTTTTCAGCCTGTAACCTGAATACTTTCTCCCTTTCTTTAACCTGATGAAAATGCCTTTTTTTTTTTTTTTGCCTTTCTTCTTCCTCCCTTCCCTTTTCTTTCTCTGGCAGCAGAAGTAAGGAAGGCCCACGTCCCTGCATTGCGCAGCCCCAGGCAACATGGCTGGTCCCAGCGAGGAGCTGCAAGCAGAGCTGGGAGCTGCTCCGAGCACCACGCACATTCCATCAAGTTCCTCATCCGAATGAAAAGCTGAAGTGGCTTTTCTGTGCAGGGAGGATTGAAACCAGATCCTGTTATTAAATTTGCTAAATGGGAACGTAATGATTTATGAGGGAGGTAGTGAACCCTCAGAAAGAATTTGGTAATAATAACGCTGGGTGAATGGCAGTATGGAACAGGCTTCAGAAGTAAGTGATCTGTTAAAAAAAACCCCCAAAACCACACCAAGAAACTCAGCTAAACAAAGCTACTAAATGTGAACCAGATAAAAACTTTACTTATATCTAATGACATCAGCAAAGCAGACAAAGGACTGAAGTGGGGCTCATCTGATATAACCAATAAGAAGCACAGACAATATCGTTTTACAGTCATGCTTGAAAAGTTCAAAGCCATGCAATGTATTTAACCACGCACCAGTACTGCTGGCAGATGTGTAACTAAATCCTAGGCATTGCTTTGGAGAAAAAAAATAATATTCAAACGTTTCCATAACTTTTTAATTTTCTGGAACACGTGTGGCAAAATTCAAAGGGTAAGGAAAGTTTTAGGTGAGCACTAAATTGAACACTGCACAGTCTTAGTACCATTAAAAAACATTTGGCTTATTGATACACATTTTAGCCAGTTTGGAAAAGCAATACTCTGATTAGAGTTTGTCTTGTAAGAAAAGGGGTGAGGATGTCTGTTCATGCGTTTGTATATGTTTGAAGGTTATTTAAGAGGGATATCTCTTCACTTATTAAAAAAAAAAAAGAATTTAAAGAAAATAGGGGGAAGACATTGCGGCTTTCCACACTACTTTGCAGCGTGTCCATGCCACAGTGGGATCAGAGTAGTGAATGCTACAGACCAAAGCAAGGCTGAATAAAATGAAAGACCCAGAGTTGCAAGTGAGCTGCTTGTATGAACCCTTCCAATCCCAACCCATCCCCTGATTTCCCTGGGACTACAGGTAGCTCGTGCGGTCACATTGGTCAGGTCCTTGGCCAGGAAAGGAAATCCAGACCCTGAGAAAAGGAGGAATAAATGAAAGCAACAGCTCTGAGACAGTAACCATGTATTGCTCTCAGCTACAATAACACACAGCAACATTATAAAGATCTGGCTTTGGGTTCTGTCTGACACAGGGAGAATTGCTGTGATTAGCCAGACTCACTCCTGGAAAACAGTGGTGGCCCACCGCAAATGGAAGGAAACAATTCTATGGGTTTTATTGCTTTTCTAAGGAAGGCAGGATGCCTCCCCTTGCATTCCTTTGCTTCTGTGGCTTTTTCATCACTAAACTTTTAATATTGCAGCTACATCAATTCCCCTCCCCTTTTTTTTTTCCTGTTGGTTGATTTTATTTCTCCAGCCACTCCACACCGTGTAATAATGTGTGTAAAAGGGAATATTTACTTTTGCAATGCTACCTGCCTGGAGAGCGGTAAGGCATCATGCATAACAGCTGTGGCCACTAATTCACTGCAACTGTGGTCTGTCTTCTCAGCATCAGCTACATTTCTTTTCCATATGCTAACTCCCTTTTAGCTTAATTTTCCCATTACCCAGCAGTAACATTGAGTAACTGTGTTGGGCTGTATTCAAATGCAAATTAATATCCCCTTCTGCCCATTAGCTCTGCTGTTTCTTGTCTAGCCAAAGCAACTGGAAACAAGTGAGGAGCTTGGTTCAGTGGTCGGACAGAGGGGCCCTGTCTGGGCTGGGATTGCTGTTCATCCCCGAGAGCAGACATGAAACAGCAGGCTGCAGAAAGGAGAGGTCCTTCATCAAGATGTTTCCTGTCAAATAACCCCTGAACTCCAACCATTCAGCATATCCATAGCTCTCTTGAACTTCGGTGTTTGACATATATAATTCACACAATGCCTATGCTGTGGTCTGGATTGGAAACATCCGGTGGATTGGCATCGAGAAACCTTTAAACAAGGCGTGGGAGAAGGGTAGCTAAGGGAAAGAGAGATGTCACTGAGCAAACCGTATGACTCAAATCTTAAAAATCATTACTGAGCCAGGCTGTTAAGCTAAAGAAACCTTTAAGCAGAACAGCCTGGCACAAAGCGGGATATAGGCATGAATGCTGATGCTGATAGCATGAAGGGAGGGGAGAGGGGGGAGAGAAAAAAATACATAGAAGAAAAACATAATTTTTTTTTTCCTCATTCTAGGGAAAAGGTGGAGTCTCTTTCTTTCTCATGTCTTTCTTTTTCAGGATCACTTGGGACTAGAAATACTAGCACCATATTTGGAGGAAAAAAGTGGTGTAATTCCTCGGTACCCCCACCCAGAAAATTAAGCTCCACCCATGTGAGTCACCAGCCCCCAAAAGGTTTATGCATTTCTTCATGCCTATGCAACTCTGAGCTTCATTTGAATTTGTTTTCCACTCTGATGCTTAATCTTCAGTCACCTGCTGGTCTCACTTTTCCCTTTCCAGCACAAGCATGGGCAGTATGTGCAAATAGCATTACTCCATACTAGGCAAATCTCCTGTTTTGAAAAGAACATCATTGCACTGTTTTGCGAAGAAAGTTTTTATAATTTTCTATTTTTTTCTGCCTGCTATTTAGAAAAACTTTTAGTTTAAGTTGATTGCTTCCCTTTGAAAATCCCAAAAGCAAAAGGGATACAAGAACAAGAATAGCATCCATCACTTAGAGGGTTTCAATGCATGATAAGAAACAAAGTCAGAAGGCAAATCTATGATGCTTGAACCCATGCTGACACTAGTTCAAGCCCAGTTGCTGGAAGGCATGCCGGTGTGGACAGAGTGCATTGGTTAAAAAAGGATAGGCACCACTTTTCCAACCACAGTTCCAGGTGGCTAGGTTAGTAACAACAGTCATTTAGTCAAGAGGCATCAAAGATACCACCTCCCCTCTCAGAGGAATCACTGTAACACTGATCAGAAACCTGAGATTTCTGCAAAACACTTGCAAAAAGTTATGTGCAAAATGATTTGTACGCCAAAACTGAATGGGTAAAGACATGTACCTAGCACGTGAATAATTAATAAATAAGAGATAATTGTAATTGGTCCACAAAGAGGAAGGGAAGAAAATAGTCCTGGAATAAATTACTTGCCATAAAAAATTCACTGCTCCTTGGAAAACCCACACCTTTGAGTTCATGATAGGTAAAAAGACAGTTGTTTAAATTTTCCATTTCTGAGTTGTTCAGAACATTACTTATATTCATATATAAGATCATTTCATGCGTAAGAATTCTGTTCTTCCAGTGCAGAATAATGAACGTGTCAGCCCAGATAACTGCTGAAATTCAGCCATCTGCAAGATGTTGCCATGGAAAGATCCTATTGCACAGGAGGTTTTGGCTGTGGAGATTGTTCTGGAGATCGTACTTTTTGTACAGGACCTTGGGTTTTTTGTCCCCTTTGGAAAGGATAAATTCCATGGCAGATCAGTGTTGCTGTTTAACCTTAGACACTCAAAAAGCAAATGCAACACTCCTTCAATACAAATGTGTGATACCAGGGAAGGACATTTTGTTAGAAGGTGATGAAAAAACATTTTCTGGACAAAGATGTGAGAAGCTAATCCAACAGTGACTGAAAGAAATCAGACAAATGTTACACGAAACAGATCAACTTTCATCTCTGACCTACCCACAAAGGACAAGTACAAACTAAAGGCAGGCAAAACAACCCTTGTCCTGCTGGCCTTTCTTATCTTTTAAGAGAGGCAGTAACTGGGTTCCCAGCTTTGAAGTCAATCAAATGATGAGCCTGCTAAAACTGATTAGCACATGCCTGCATGCTGGGACATCGATGAAAAGAGAGCTGGGAATGCAGCACTCTGAAGTGGAAATGGCTGGAAAACTCAGAGGCTGTGGGATCACAGAGGGACATGTAGATCACCTCAGTCAGCTGCAGCAATGAGGGTGAGCAAAATTCAGGAATGGTATTTCATGCTGATGAATGTGCATATTGTATTGTTCCTGCTTTTGCACCTGCAGCATTCTGCAGCTCCGAGCTCTCAGTGCATCCTGAACCTCTGAAGTCCCTCTAGTCCAGAGCCTCATTTCTGACAGAGCCTGGCATCAAATGTGTCAGATGAAGTGAAAAAAACCTCATAATGAACGATAATGGAATAACCGGCCAGAGGGAAAGTTTCTCCCTAATAGCCAGTGATTGGTTCAATAAAAGCAGAGCACAAAACAACAAAAACAGAAAGAAAATTGGCAGCAGGATTAGCCCTGCTATTACTGCAGAGACCCAGCTACCAAGAGCCAAACAGAGAGTGGCAGCGATACAGGGTGCTAGTCTCCCGCTGCAGGATACAAATAACTCCCACTGAAATCAACAACATTTATTCATGTCCTGTGGCAACAAAATGGAGCCTCCTATCTACTTTTCTCAGTGGTGCTGTTGCAGCGAGATCAGCAAGGGTGAAGCACGTGTGCGTGTGTGATTTGTGCTCTCTGTTCGAGAACACTTAACTGTCATGACAAACGGCAAAAACATTGCTATCATATAAAAGAGCCTGCAAGTCCCTGTTAGATGTAGAGACAGAGCCACAAGGTTGTGTGCGGGTGTTGGGACTGTTTGCTTGATTCCACTCCCATTTTATCTCTCGCTGGCAGATTAGTTTATTCAAAGAAGCACTCTCAAGTGCTCTTCCTTGGTCTCCCTTGCATTTTGGGGTAGAAAATGCCTATTCATTCCAGTTTTATCTCTTGCCCTACATACCCAGCTACCAGCACCACATTAGGATGTGGGCAATGTCAGGCATGAGGCCAGAGTTGAGGCTAAGGAAACCTTGTGTTGCCTCTGAAAAGGCTGAGAGTTTCACTCTAGGGCAAAGGGACAGGTCTCAATGGGTTTGCTCCCACCTGGGAAGTGGATTTTCTTGGGCTTAACCTGGGGAAATGATAGTTGGGGGCACATGCTGGATGACAGTATCTGAAGTCAAAGCCTTCTTGGCAATAGGGGAGAAAGAGGGGCTTGAATCCAGAGTAGCACATGTATCAGGGATATTCTGTTGTAGAAATACAAGTGTAAATGATTGCTCAGGTAGTTCTTGGGAGAGGCTGCCACCGGGTTTTGAAAAGTTAGCACGGCCCAGTTAAAATCAGATGAAGATCTGATGAAAAAATTCAAATTAGGGAGGATAAAATGTGTTATGGGAAAAACTTTTTTTTTCCATAACAGAAAAAAAAAAATCTAAATTCTTCTGCCTACACCAGAAAACCATTGCTGGTGCTTTTTTTTTTTGTTCTGGTCAGTGAAGCATATGTTCCACTGGAGATATAGTTTATACCAGTTACTAGTTAATTTGTCAATACCAGAGAGGCTTAGGCTGAACAAGATCAAGACTCATTCCAGAAGAGCTGTATTCATACATAGGTATAGTTACTCCGGTTGAAATAAATATTTAAAGGAAGAGAGCTGCTACAGCATAACCAGACTAACATCTAAGCAGATACACTGCAAGATATAGAAAGTGGAATTTCTTGTCTCATACTGGATCAGAAAGGCCTTTTTTTCCCTCCCTTCTTTTTTCCTCCTCTCTGAAAATACCATTAACTCACCAGATAGGAGCTGTGTGAGAACTGCTACATTCCAAGAGGATTAGATAATGCGGAGGGAGGAAGGGAAGGAGCTGCTGAAGGGTCCTGGCAAAACTCAAGAGCCTTCTCCCCACACCTTTTCCCCATTTTCTCATCTGTCTTGCTCTTCCCTGGTACTGAATTGCATCAAAAATAATAAAAGTCTTGAATTCAAGAAGACACAGTTGCAGACACTTGCTGCAAATCCCTGTATGGCCACATCTGTTGCAGAATTCATAGCAGTGGCTTGAATCCATTTAGTCAATGTCAGCCGGAGACTTTCAGGGTTTTTCAGGTAGAGCAAAACATCTCTGTGTAAAGACCCTTAAATTACTACAGAACTTTTTAAATTTAGCTTCACTGCACTGAAAAAAGTAAAATAAAAACCCCAACACTCTGAAAAATAAAATGAGGACTCAGACACTCTGAAACTGTAATAGATTAGCTGGAAGTATGAATTTAAACCAATAGAAACCCTCCTGTAAATATTATTATTTCAATTTAGATTAAGTCATCTAGAACACTGACTGATGGAGAACATTTCATTGGAAAAACCCTGCTTCTCACATATAATGTGACTCTGAACTGAATTAAATTTTTCATAATCTAGAAAATATTAAACTGCATGAAAATTATCTCTCTTCAGTTAAGAGAGTTTTGGCTGAGGGGGTTGCCTATAAATAATTTCCTTTAGAATCTTGTCCTTTATCTTGGGGTAATTCTGTTATTGTAGCCCCGGATTAACCATCAGTTTATTGCAATTTAGCTTAAAAGGAAAGAACAGTGTCCCCATGGCAGTCTGCTTGGTTTTAACTGGTGCCCCTGGGTATCTGGCTACCACACGGGGCTTTACTCACATTAAAATGGAAGATCTGACTGCAGTGATGTGAGCACAGCAGACAGGAGCAAATACCTCTCAATGTGTCTGGGCACCTGGAGGTACCTTGGATGTCAGAGTGATTATTGCAACCTGGTCTAGCTAGATGTGTGCTAGCCTGGCTATGCATCCCTCCTACAGTCAAATCTCCTGGTAGGTAAAGATGGTCCTTGCATTAGACTAGGGACTTGCTTTACTGATTTTCCATAAGCAACACCCACTTAAATCCACTTTAATTGGAACAATTTTGAAAGAAACTTTGGAAGTACAAATAAGGGTAAGGACCAGGTTTCTACGAAAAAAAAAAAATCCCAGCAAGTCTCCTCTAAACTTCACTAAATGAATCATCTAAGGACAAATCTACCTTGTAATCCAGGGGTGTGACTGGGTCTGAAATCTGACAGATGCAGAATCCTTCTTGCTTTCACAAACTATAATAATAATAATACTGAGTTTGATAAAGGAAATACTTTTTCCAAACATCTAGTCACCCCAGAAACAGGAAGAATTTATCCTTTGTTTCTTGTAGAGCATTGCAAAGTTACTGGAGAATTTTTGATAGTTTAGTTTGGGGGGGAAGGGTTGTTGCTTTTTCTTCAAAATACCTGTGTAATTATTTCCAGAAGAAAGAAGAGAGTGTTCAATGAGCCCAAAGTGTATCCAGGGTAAAAGAAATACTAGTATGATATATCTTATGAGTCTCTCCATACATTCATGTTCAAGCAATTCATCACCAGACTGAAGGGAAAGACAAGTGGTCAGCTGGTGGCTGTAAATCTGTCCATTGGTGTAACTCACTCTTGTCAGATGCATTTGCAGAAAGCCCAGGAGCAAACTCTGTCCTGTTTTACATAGTAGCTGAGTGTTATTCATGTGTGCCTTGTTAATCATAGAGACTTAATGCAAAGGCATCCATGCTTAGATGGAAATAAAGTAAAGACCAGGCATTACCGGGACTGTTGTTTATGCAGACAAGCAAGTGAAGTATAGGCATTTTTATTCTAAAGAGCACAGAGTACCAAAAGAGTCAAATTAATTTTATTTCTACCTTTAAAGGTCAGTGCCTGATTCTTGTCTGAATGCCGTCAAGCAATTTTGCTCTCTGAAGGTAAATGATCAGGATGTTGACAAGACCTGGGGCTTTATCTCACCTACCTCCCGCAACCTGTAAAGCAGGCAACTCATCTAAACCAATCACCTCACTTTCTTCTGTAATTAGGAAGAGAAGCAATTCAGCAAAGTTGCCCCCGTGGTTCCTTTTCTCTGTGCTGATGCTGGAGGGAACCCATATTATGAATATAAACAATCTGCCTAACTTTCAGATGTTCGATGCTGCCCAGTACCTGCTTTGTTGGGTTTCAGCTACACCAAACCTACTTTACTGGCCCCTGAAGAGCCTTTGCATAACCAGCACCTGCCTCACTGCAGCTGTGGCAGCTGAAAAGAGGGGCTGTAATTAGGGCACTGTCACTCTAACTGAACGTGCACAGAGCAGGCAGAGGATGAAGTGCCTCAGCGCACTTGCATTCTACTTAACTCTCGTCTGAGACACTTGATCTTCCCTGCCTTCCTTTCCACTGAGAACTAAGCAGTTTGCAAAAGCAGCTTCCTCCTGAACTGTCCACATCACAGTGAGATGACTAGTCAAGACGCCACTGAGAAACCTTCGTGGGAAACATGATGTCACATGTACCACTCACTCCCCCTTGTTCTGTAAGATATCTCCATCTTTTTATGCTTCTACAAGGCTCTTCGATGTTCAAGGGACAGAAGAAATACATAAAGTTACCTCTGGCAACCTTCATCCGTATGTCCAGTTACAAGCTTGGGCAATTTCCATAATATGCATGGTACTGTTCAAGTATTTACTATATATATTCTGCCTCTTAGACCTATCAAAATATGTCCCCTCTACCAGAACTCACAAGGAGAAGGTGCTGTCATGAAACTGTCTTTTTTAAGTTCTCCAGAATCTGCACTGGGAGAACAAAGAAGGACAAGGGAGGTTTCTGACTCTGTTCTCTTCATATAGCCGAAAGGAGTCAGGAAGGGTGAAGAGGAGAGAAATGCTGTACACTGTTACTCATCTCAGGGTGCATTACTGCTGCTCCCTTATTTGCTGGACAAGTTTGTCTTCTGCACCCTCGCCTTTACCACCTTGAAAAATGTAGTCTGTGATGCAGTCAGATTCAAGATCCATCCTGTATCCCACCATCACTCTCTTCACTCAGCCCAAAATGATGGTTTTCCATCACCTTTACTTGTTTTTCACGTTCCCAGCCCTGAACCTTCCCTCATGCTACCAATTCCACACACACTTATTGCTGCCTTGTCCTGTCATTAATCCTTCAGAATTCTTATTCACACACTCCTACCCACTTACTGCTTCCACCTGGGCCACAACCATGGCCTGACCAGTCAATTCCCACTGTGCCCTGCACTTCTCAAAGATGAAGCCCAAGTTAAAAGTGCCTTCTTTCTCTGTCCATTTGCGTTTTGCACATTGAAACACACAATTTCGTTTTCAAATTGCTGACAACCAGTGACTGCATTTACTACATTTTGCATCTCAGAGTTTAACAAATACCACAGATGAAAACCTTGCATGTCCAATTTAAGTAAATGGGGAATACAGATGCAGTTGCCCTGTGTCTTTATGAACTCCATTAAGTGCCAGATGACCAGTCACTCTAATTGCTACATGGGTTTGGGAGCATTTGATTTCTGAGGAACGATTATGCCTGAAACAGACTGTGCCCAAAGAAAAATGATCTGCATGAAAATGCACTTAATTATAAACTGCCACAGCAGAAACAGAACCTGACAGCCCAGCTGCCCCATAGGACTTCTGCATACATCACTGAGCAGAAGAAATGGTGCTAAGAACCAAGCTCGTAAAATTCACTGACAGGCACCAAAGTAAACTCTGATTTTCAGAAACAGTTGGTTCCCAAGTAGCTTTCATAGATGCAAGGGGAAGTACTGGGTATGCAGGGCATTTGAGAGGAGAATTTGGTAGAGTCAATATTTTCAACCATTTACAATCACCCAGAATCAGAGGTCTGATGTACATGAAGGTATATATGTGTGTTGCAAGTTCCTCTTGTAGAGAATGGGACTTTACTAAACAACGCCATATATCTTCTACCATGTGTTAGAGGTTTACACCTTTTTCTCATTAATTCCTTTATGCTGGGATTGAAGCAACTAGGTATTGAGTTCCTTGTCGTTTCCCTACGGAATAAGATGCCAGATACTGTGAAGACGTGGCATCATATCATGCACAGCCAGTGGCAGATTAAGAGGCATTTTCTTCTGCTACAAGATCTGTGATGTGAAATGTAGTTGCACATCCTAAGGCAACTACTCTTAACAAGGTAGCATAGCACCGCCTAAAAGTACAGCAAACAGATACCATGAAAGGATCCTGATCACCATGATTCATTAATTTCCAGACCAAAACTCCTCACAAGTGTGGTAAGAAGGATGGAGAGTCTACAAGAATGATCATGAAGAATAAAGGAAAGAAATTAGAGCTAAAGCTTTATTATCTCTACCAAAGAAAAAAATTCCAAGAAATAAGTAAGACAGGAATAATGTCCAAGCTACTGGCATGATAAATACAGTGGATGCAGATGGAGCAAAGCTATTAGGAGATACTGTTTTATCTGGAACCAATTAGCAAAAGGAAGAGATGCTTGTGTTAAAGAGCAAAGATATTGAAGTAGATATGGATCTGTTAGCAGAACTTCTGCTTCTAGTAGATCAGAGCAGATCTAAATCCTAGAAAAATGCCAGCAAATAATAAGTACAATAGGCATCTGTGAGGAATGCATCAACACAAAGGCAGCCATTGTGCAGAATAAGAATACAAGTACCAAACTAAAGCAATGGAACACACATGACAAGCAAATTGACTGAGGATGGTCCAGTGAGTACATTAACAATGGCACCATGAAAAGCAGAAAAAGAGATTCCAGGCACCTGTGCAGGGCCATGGGGGCTATGGGAACATCGGGTGCAGTATAGTCCTCAGCAGGACTAGTTATCCTCAGTAGAGGACTGCACTAACATAGTTTAACTTTTTTTGGCACCCAGTCTAATCTATTCAGAGATGACTGAAGCCTCAACACATGGAACAATGCAGCATCATGTAAACGTCTTTTATATCCCAGCACCAAAGTACTCTGGGAAGGAAAACCAGAGGATCCTGTAGACTGGTTGTAAAGATAGGGAGATTTCTAGAGAACAGGAAAAGAACAGTGGCATGATTACAACATGTTCTAACAGTCTCAGTGCACAGACACTGCTAAAGGATGCTAGCCCTTCTCTTGGTACATGAGCATCCAAACCAGCTAGACTACAGATCAGTCATAATAAAGAGAAAAATTCTATTGAAGACACACAGCCAAGGCCTGAGGATCACAGCTAAAAGCCAAAGGGAAAATGCAGACTGTCAAAAAAAAGCCCAGGAAACAAGACATGTAGCTTCTCATTTATACTAGTTGACATGCAGAATTATTAACTACTGTGGGACACCAGGGAACATGACACCAGAAATATTCTCAGTGTCAGAATGGTCTGTCTGTAAACACATTTTTCAAAGCAATGGGCATCTACGGGACAAATTTGAGTTAGAATTAGTGCATTCTGAGCCTGGTGAAATGGCAGGATCCATTTGATCTTCTGGTGTCAATGGAAAAAGAGCTGTCAGGACTGCAAAGGTAAGGTGGCACTGCAGCATGAGAAACCAGCAGGTAAGCAATTCTGAATTGGCTTAAAGCTGCTGTAGACAGCAGTGTTAATACAGTTAGTAAACTTTACCAGGATCTAAGAACACACGCAATCTCATCAGCATGCTCTGCTGGATGTCAGTGTTTCACTGGTATATGCCCAAAGGGGCAGGTGCTACTGGATATGTATGACAAGGAGGGTAAGGCCCTGTGTTGCTATGTGATCAAACCAACAGCTGTGTCTCCTGGATCTCCCAAACACAAAGATTATAACTGATGACCTTTGTATTATCAGGGGAAATAAAGTCCAGATGAGATTATTGGCCTGTAAAACCACCATGCAGGAGATCCTGAAAAGACTCCATAAATGCTTTAAGGTGGCATAAAGAGAAGAGGTTTTAAAACTGCAAGGTCATACTGGTCTTTTCAGGCCCTATTACTAAATTCAACAGTATCAGGCAATGTTCTTGAACACTGGGACATATTTGTCTATGTTGTTAAATTGACAGACTGGTGTGTGGCATGGTTTTGGCCCAAGCAGTCTGGTACCCTTGCAGGCACAGTTTGGAAGTTAGCACTGGTCAGGACTATCTATTCCCAGTAGACAGTTTGGATGTGGCCACCCTATCTCAAGGCTAGGAGAGTTCAGTGCTACAGGCATGGGTTGTTCTGTGTCTGCTGGTCTCCATGCCAGGAACTTTTTCTGGACATGTTACACTGCCATAGATATAACATTGAGAATCTCCAGGCAATCCAACGAAGATAGAGTGTTAGAGACAGTAAAACCACTTCAAAACTGCCCTCCTCTTCAGAAACAAGGAGGCTGTGCCCCACTGCCAAGGGAGGGATGTGTAGTGAGTGCAGGATGGTAACCTATTGAAAGGGAGTAAGCAATCTCTCCATGAGACATCAGAGGTAGCCTGAGATGTAGGCATACCTCATCCTGAAGAGTAAAGGCATTTCTCTGACTAGCCAGGGACTTTTTATATGGGTAAGGCTCAGTTTTAAGATAGTTTATAGAAAACAAATATGTGAAAGGGTCATGCTGCAGAGCTGGCAGAGCTAAGCAGGTCTGAGTCTAGCAGCAAAGTCCTCACAACCTGATGGGAAAATGCAACAGTTAGACTAGCTAAATTCGTGAGCTACAGATTCAAGGCAGTGGAGGAAGCAAAACTTAAGAAGAGTGGTAGTGAACAGAAAGCATGTTGTGAAATGCAATGCAAAGTCTAGATGCTAGGAAGACCTAGAAAGAGCATGAATGTCCATGAGTGAGCCTGACTTGGGGAAGGTGGGACAGAGGGAACATGTATCTGGAAAAAACCCCAGAGCCAACAGGTTGCCACGTGACATAATGAAGATAGCAACAAGGTTAAATCAAGTTCATAATCAAGATACTGAAAACAAGAAGTAGGGGAACTGGTTTGAAAACAAACACATTTGGAAGTATATGACTTCAAAACATTAAAAAAGGGTAGTGGCTAAAGCCACCTCTGTAGGTTCAGGAACATACTAATATCTGCTTGCCTTAGTGGCAACTGATCCTGTAAAGCACACTCAAGCTAAAATTGTTCAAAATAGTGGTTTAATCATTCTTGTGTGACTTAGGAGGAGCGTTATCTTTCAGGAAGGAATTCTCTGGAGGTTTACTGAGGAGTGACTCTTTCTGTACACGGCTACATGCAGTTGCAGGATTTCTGCAGAAATAATAAATGTCCATTTTGTGTTGCAAATGTCTCATGATGTTATTAAGCACTGAGAACATGAAACGTCTCTTAACCTTTGACTTGCCCACTTCCTTCTGCTTTGTGCAGCCCCCCACTTCCCCTGCAAGAAGTCTTGACTCAGACAAATAAGGAAAAGTAACAACAGAAACTAGGAGATCAGTTGTAAAGCAGCGATCATGCTGGTCCTCAACCTGCTTCAGGTGACTTAAACTTTTTCTATCTATTTCAGAAAAAAGCAAGAGCTCTAAGTAGGGAAGCAGCAAAGGGGGGAGAAAAAGTAAGGGAGATGGATCATGTCACAAATCTCTCATGCCTGTATAAAGTCAGTTTATGATAGAGAAATGGGGGAGATGTCATTGTGTAGAAGAAAGCTGGGAAGCCTCTGATAAAATGTCTGACTGAAAAAGAAACATTAGTGTGAAGGGAATACAAATGAAAGGGCAAACAAATATTTGCTTTTTGTCCTGGGATATTTGAATTATGTCAGGCTTCAGCTATGATCCTTAATACACTTTGGAAGAAGGCAAACCGTGTCCTAACCTCTTAATCTTGCAAATTGTTCATGCCAGACCATACCTGAACTGTTTCCTGCTCTGTGGCACCACCTCCTGGCACAGAATGACAGCACAAATCCGAAAAGAAGATGAAAAGCAAAGTTTCTGTGTGGTTGTTTTGTTTGATCTAAGTTATTGTTAGAACTGCTTGCATGAGGGAAGCACAGGATGATACCATATTTTGATGCAGAGGTGTAAATACATATAATTGCAAGTAATTGCATCATTAGCACTACAGAATTAAATCACAAGTAAAAATAATGGTGTATTAACACACCTTTACATCCTGTTGTATCAGTAATCAAGTGATCTTTGGTAGCATGTGCATTCTATGCCCCCCCACCCAAGGTTTCCTGTGTCTTTCAAACTTACTGTATAAACATAGAGAAAATAATGAACTGTTCAAGGGAAGAAATCACAAAATTCTCTTTTGTGTCATGTAGCAACAGGAGGCCTTGAAATAAGATCTCATCTGCACAGGCTGTTCTGCCACTTCTGAAGTCTGCAGAAAGCCATGCTGTCGCACTGCAGGAAAGTTTTCAGTTTTACTATGCCTGAGTCACCACTGGATGTTCAAGGTGAACCGCACTAGCAAACATGGCTCACTACAAGCCATTAGGCAGGAGAAGACTATTTAGAATGAAAGCCTGGAGGCATTTTTCAGAGGCAGTCCTTGGTCCCTGCCCATCATTCTCCCCAGAGGGGAGCTTTGCCTTCCTTCCATGCTTAGATAAAGGACAATGTGTGAAATTACACGAGGAAGGTGGGCACGTGGCTACAAATAAAAAAGTTGTTGCTATTTTTGCCTCCTGTTGCTTTTTAATGTCTTCAACTTTAGTCTGTAAATTGATGAAAAATCAGCATTTATGCTTCCAGCAGGCTGCAATGTCTATTTTCTTGGCATAGACTGATCAGCTCTGGTGTTACCCTCATTTTCATATTCAAAAATGTGTCACAGTAGACAAGCTAGTGGTTTTGGGTGGAAAAGCCACCTGAA
The DNA here is from genome assembly GCF_026419915.1 of Harpia harpyja. Lineage (NCBI taxonomy): Eukaryota > Metazoa > Chordata > Aves > Accipitriformes > Accipitridae > Harpia > Harpia harpyja. Next base: position 71,278,184 of record NC_068944.1, read on the forward strand.
TATATTTGGTATACCTTTATTAAAGATTTAGAAGTGAGTTGGCAAAAACCTCTTCTTACAAAAGTAGAAAGAATTCATTTAGGAAGAACTAGGAACAGTAAACTCAGTAAATGGGTGGAAGACAGAATTATACTCTATTTAAATAAGACATTCCTGCATTTAGGAGGACTAATCAAACAGGTAAGTGTAAATAATATTTGCAACTGATCTTTCAGGATGGTATTTTTGAAAAATTGCTTAAATGAGCTCAAAAGAGTAGGGAAAAAATTTGCTGATCTTGTGACTTTCCAGGAGCAGAGTTGCGGATCTGGAACAACAGAATAGAGACTTACAAAACTGTTACTTGACATCTTTATTCCATGTACTTGAAAAAAAGAAACATATTCACAAGCACAGTGGAAGAGGAGGTGCTGTGGGGAAAAGGTTCCTATTTAGCTACATGTGCATTTTCATCTCGCTACAAAACAGAAAATCTGAGAAGATTGCCCTTCTTGCTATTGTGTTTACCTTGACTACAGGAAAGTTAGGCTGAATTCTTCATCTTGTCCCTCCCATGACTGTGGTTTTGTGTAAAACATCAAAACCCTATCCACCTGATCTGTAAGAGGAAAGTAATAGTTCTTCCTACTGGTGTGACTGTAAAAAACATGGGGAGTTCCTGTCAGTACCTTCTGTATATAACTGTCAGGACTGTTTGCTAGATCTCTGTCTGAATGTTATGACTGGATGAACTTTGCTTGTTGCAGTTGCAGTCATCTTGTAGTCTAATTGTACTGTTTTACAGTAAAGAGTTTCTTGTTTAATAAGGAATAATAAAACCACACTCAAGAATATTGAAGAGGCAGCATATGGAATGCAACTCTTGTTGCAGTTATCAGAATCTAATTACCCGGGGGAGGGATGTGAAGTTGAACTAACCTTCTGATTTCAGAACATCTCAGAAATTGACTTTTCAAGATACTAAGGAGTCTGAAATCCAGATGCTAACTTGGATCAATGTTTCTGTATTGGTAATAGGACCAATTTTATGATGACCTGCTTCTTGCAGGACTTCAGATAAACTTGGCAATGAACAAAGCAGATTTTGGAGCACTAAGATGTCAGGCAGCTTATTCAGAAGGTATTTATATCTTCTGTCCTAGTAATGGGAAAGGTGCCATTGTCTTTGAGAGGATAAAATTAGGTGCTAACTTTATACATTCACTGAAAAGTCCTGCAATATCACATGCCAATACTCTCTGAAGTAGAGTAGCAGCAGCAATACATCAGAAAAAGAGAGCATATGACCAAGATGTGGTTTTGACAAAAGCATTCAGTGAGAGATACTGCCAATGTCATGAATGTGGAGCTCTAAGATTCTGGGTCTTTTTTCCAGCCATGGCAGGAAGGAACTAAACCACTGAGGGTCTCAAGGGAAACCACTGTGTCAGGCAGTACCATTGGGTCTCAAAAGCATTTAAGAATTCACTAACCCTTTTTTCTTTCCCTTCTGTAGTACAAACCCACCCTTTTTCTCAATGGTGACTCAGTTTTTAAGCACAATTCCTCTTCTTTTAGGCTAAAGGAAAATTTATTGCGCATTGTTTAGTATTTCCCTCCTACTACCTTCTTCTCCTCTATGTACCTCCTTTACTTCCTTTATTCCCAATAAAGAAATAATGTTACACAGGTGTAAGAGGATTTCTGGACTTAATTCAAGCAGTGTTTTCACATCACATTCATTGACATAGTGCTTTCATGTTTAAGCACTTTGCTCAGGACATTTGCATAGATACTGAAAAGGCTTAATTCTTTCTCATTTTGGTTTAAAAGCAAGGCACCCAGTAACATAAATAACAGACTGAAGGAGAAGGTCACCCCAAATAAATAGAGACATCCCTAAAAGAGTAGTAACAATAATGACCTACTTATAACAGCTTTCTGAGACTGATCTCAAGCAGATGGAAATATCTATTCTCCAGTGTTCTTCCTCTTATGAGCAGCAGCACTGAGAGCAAAATCAAACTGTATGTGTTAGAAGTTCAGTCTTCTCTCCAGGTTCCTAGTGCACCCTGCAATTTCATTTTTGCTAGTAAATAGTGCAAAAAAGATTGAAGAAAGAGACAAGGTAAGTCTCCTGTCGGAACAGCTGGAGTCTCTTACTTTCCAGAAGAGGGTGGCTACATTCAACCTGCTTTTTGGGAACAGTCCCAGCTCCTGCTGTCCCCCAAGCTGTGTCCAGGCCTTGCCTGGGAGAGGGGTGGAAGCTGTGTCAGGGAGCAACCTAGCAATTACCTAGTCCAAACCAGACTTTCAGCTGTGTGCCCTGTTTAGTTTAATAGCATAAGTATAACTGAAGTTTCCAGAAGTACCTAAACCGGGCCAATATAATTTCACCAACTTGAAAATAACATTTTTATCCCACATGACACTGGAGACACGTCCCTCTGTCAGAAGCACAGGGACTGAGGCAGAGACTGTGGATATTTGTTGTGTGAATGCAAAGGAGACTGTAGGACACGGTCACTAGTTAGGGTTGTGACCTGGCACAGTAGTCTGGCTATGGGACCTCTCTAAGTTCCGAATTGCACACTGGAATCACTGGGAAGTTAAAGATCTTGTGAACTTTAGTCAGTCTCTGCCTAGCTCTCCCATTGCTCGTGCAGAACGCCTTAAACAACAGAGATTTGCAGCTACCCACATCCCAGAGGCATTTCCACCCATGTGATGACCACACTCACAGCCAGCATAGTGGCATTTGGACAAGAGGCCTGCTCTACCTCCTCACCTTCAGATAGATAGAAAGGTTCAGGCAGGCTCAAACACCAGATGTCATTGCACCGAGGCTCATTGGTTCTTGTGGAGGGCAGATCCCACTTTGCAAGTTGAAGTATGGATGGGCAGATCAATCAGGAGAAAAGGTAGGGAAAGGAAGTTTGGGTAGGGAGAAGAGATAAGAATCGGTATGGGACTGGTGAGGAACAAAAGTCAGTGTTGGGCTCAGCTCTGGGATACAGTAGTTTTGTTCATCCTTGTAATGGAGGTGTTCAGCCCATTAAGATGAACGGCATTAAGAGCCATTGCTTTTCATAAATTAGAGGGAGAAGAAAGTCCTGTGAGAAACTTGATCCCTGTCTCACACAGGCATTAACCATAGATAAAAAGGTGGTGGGTAACTATCGGACAGTGCCTTTCAGGGTGTTTCACATAACAGAATAAACAAATTCTCAATGACTGATGTCCCATTTTCCATTTCCAGTCCCACAGCCTTTTAATAGCAGTGACATTACTTGTTTTCCTAAAATAATACAGAGGGGAAAGATGATGGGATGGGTGCAGCTTACCCTGCTATTTTACCACAGAAACTTAGCAGTGAATTTTCTTTATGCACTTCTGCTAGCCTTCAACTCTCCTGTGTACATCTATAAATTTCAGCGTGATTGAAACCATGCCAAATAAACACCCAGGCACATTAACTGACTTCATTTCCTTTGAAGAAACCCAAGCAGGCATATGAATAAAAGCATTAGCAGGAGGTTCTGTAGGAAGGCAGATGCAGGTACAACTGAAAGCTCCTAATGTGTCCAAAAGTACCTTTCTCTTGGCCTGACTGTAGAAGAAATTAGGTAGCACCTGCAAAAGCTGTGCAGTTCCACAGCATGGGACCCAGAGAAGTATTTGTTAGGAAGATTCTCCAGCCTAAAATACATTAAGCTGCCCACATGCTGGGCAATTGATATCATAGGTACTCTGGGATGAGTTAGCTGAGATCAGTTCTATTGCACCGAGACATCTGACCAGTTAGAAAAGGCATGAAGCAGACTGTGCTGGTTTTGGCTGAGGTAGAGTTAATTTTCTTCATACCAGCCAGTATGGGACTATGTTTTAGATTTGTGCTAGAAACAGTGTTGATAATACAGGGATGTTTTCGTTATTGCTGAGCAGTGCTTACACAGAGTCAAGACCTTTTCTGCTTCTCACTCCACCCCACCAGTGAGTAGGCTGGGGGTGCACAAGAAGTTGGGAGGGGACACAGCTGGGATAGCTGACCCCAGCTGACCCAAGGGATATTCCATACTATAGGACGTCATGCTCAGCATATAAAGCTGGGGGAAGAAAAAGGAAGGGGGGATGTTCGGAATTATGGTGTTTTGCCTTCCCAAGTAACCGTTAGGTGTAAAGGAGCCCTGCTTTCCTGGAAATGGCTGAACACCATTAAAAAAAAGCATGTTTAAAAAGGCTTGATAGCTTGTCCACATTAAGGATCTGTATCAAAGAGGTATTCCCATGCTAGATGTGCTTTCCCCAACTTTTATTGTACTAGTGACATACTGAAGTGATGACATGAGAAAAAAGAATGGTTTACTTCAAGTATTTGCCACCATACTTTTTTTTTCACACTCACGTTTTTTTGCACTGCATAGGCAAATTTAAAATTCTGTGGTCTGCAAAGGACTGCCACAGCACAGTTTAATGTCAACTGCTAGCTAGTGTTTGAGTTGTTGAGATGACAACAAATATCTCCTCCTCTTTCCAGCTTTATGTGGACGTTCTCAATAATTCTATTCTATTCTTCTCTGCTCTGCTTTTTTTACAGACCAGTCTCACCTGTGTCTGAGTGCCTTCTAATAGCGCATTAAGTGATATGGCTACACATCTGTCACCAGAACCATGAATGTGCTTCATCGTTTCCCTTGCCCTTTCCTTAGGAGGGAAATTGCATAGACATGCAGCACTTCCGATGGGAAGTGGTGAATGAATTCCTTGTTTTGCTTTGCTTGCGTGCACGGCTTTTGCTTTACTTATTAAACTGTCTTTATCTCAACCCATGAGTTTTCTCACTTTTGCTCTTCCAATTCTCTCTCCCATCCCACCAGGGCGGAGTACGCGAGTGGCTGTGTGGGGCTTAGTTGCCAGCTGGGGTTAAACCACAACACAGACCTTGGGAACAGCAGACCTTTTTGTCTCTGAGTGATTTAAGAGAGAACACATGGTTGGTACAAGTAGGAAAATATCTAGAGTGGAAAGAATGGGTCAATCAAATGCCTCCTGAAACATAAAACTTTCTGAAAATGTAGAGTACAACTGGAAAAAATGTGAGTAGGTAGTTATTCTGTCTATGTGAGAAATATGGTCCTGTAAAATGAGACATGATCTGAATGTGACCCTGCTGTCAGGTACTCTTGATTGCAAAACTGTTGGGTTCCTTCAGAGAAAAAAGAGGAAAACTAAACAGTGACTCAAGCATCTCTCTAGAACCTGAAGGTAGAAATAGGGAGCCCAGACACTTGAAACACAATACCTTTGCTTTAGGGGACTGAACAAAATAAGCTTGGAAAGGGCAGCATGTGTAAGAAGCCCCTTCCAGAATATCTTGGCAAGGGTCTGACCCCAGCCCTTCCCTCCAACTGTCAGTGGCTCAGGAGGAAGTGCATATTTAAATTGAAGTGCAATTTTTAAGTGTAATAGTTAAATAGATGTTATTTTTTCCTTTTTATTCTTCACTCACACTTGTTTATCCAGGGTCATACAAATTCAGCTTTTGTAGAAGGTCCATCTGCTGGCATTAGAAGATATACTAATCCCAGGATTCCATGGATACCCTCTGGCTACCCCAGATGAATGGACACTGCTCTGATGTTGGGTAGCAATATGCCTTCACAAGAATCATTCAACAAAACTACTACCTTCTGCACCTCCAGCCTAAGCTGTTTCAGCTCTGCTTGACACCCTAAACTTGCTTGTTCACTACCTCACATCTGCATGTTACTTCAAAACAATCTACATGTTTCAGCTTTTTTTGCCATTTCCAATCTGACTCCATTGCTTGATGCCTTAAACCTGTCTCTACACAACATCTCAACTTTTCTCATTACTTAGATGTTACCTTTGCTCCCTGTTAGCTCTACTTGTCACCTGCTTGTCCCTTCAAAGCTGCCTCTTTGTATTATTGTTTGAAGGAGGTTTCATGGTACATAGAATATCAACAGGGACCAAAGGCACTGAAGAAGCATCCTTGGGATCAGAAAGCTGTTGACAGAGTACAGAGCCAAACTGAAAGACCACAACTGTCCCACCTATTAAACTCATTATCATAGTTCTTGTCCTAAGGCAGAGGCTGGCAGAGGAGCTTAATTGGTTTATTGCTGTAGGGCTCACAACAGTTGACAAAAATAAAATCAGCAAAGCTGGTGAACTCATTGGTCATTTGAAAGCCTCTATAAACAAACAAGTGCAAAACATCCCACCAGTACAGACCCCAAAGAACTATATACATTTATAACAAGGAGTCACTTTCTCCTCCCTACCTGGGGAGAAATTCCAGGAGGCAAGGCTGAAGTCAAATATTTTTCTACGCTTGATGTGTCAGCAGAGTTAAAACAGCATGCTTTTGTGAACACTATGTGAGCCTTTTGGGAGATATTGTGAGTTGGACTGTGCTGTGCACTTAAGGTGTTTCACAAGAAAATATAACACATTATTGCCACTAAAACAGGTTCTGAGATTTTCTAGGTGAAATTTTGAGCTGTGGAAAAAAAGTAGACAGTATTAGCAAAGCCTCTGAAGAGTTCAGGAAAGCCCCAGAACAGTGGTGGCTACTGCAAGTTCCTTTTGTCAGATGTGACTTACCTGAGATTGTAAATAGCACAACAAGGTTACAGGTGAATCACAGCAAGGATTAAACCCTGGCTAACACACCTGGTCCCCTGAGGAAGGATGGGCACAGAGATTAAAAGGAAGTTTTAAAGAGTTAAAATTTCATAGGAGAGTTAGTAGGTGAACTACTAATATGAAAGTGCTACTCTGCAAAGATGTCCAAAAGACATTGAGTGGAAATCCGGCTGGAGCATAAGAATATGAGAGAGTTAATCAAGGGATCTCATCTGGAGATCCCTTGATAGTAGGCACAAAGCTAAACTCATCCAGGGACACCTCTCAGAAGGTATTGGCAGGGTGTCCTTACAACATCTCAGTCATATGTGTTGGGAGCGCCAACAAAAACAATGTCAATACAGCCGGAATGGAGAAGGATACAAAAAGTTTCATTTATTTCCAAGACAGCAGTGTTGGCTGCAACTGACCAGAAACCAATTTTTTTGCCATTGCCAAAAGGGGGTTGGTAAACATCTCCTTGCAAATGCAGCCATAGTTTGGGGGATTTTTTTTCCCCACAGATCTGTCATTTGCAAACTGAAAACCTGGGAGAGACTTGGATTTCAGACACTCTCTAATGCCAGAATCCTTAGCCTTTTCATTCCAGTGATGGCTCCATAGCAAGTCACACTCTGTGTGTGCGGTCTTTGGTTTGTCTGTCTGTTTATTTCAGGCTAACTGTTTACTGTCCATCAAATAGATGACTGTACAACAATTCTTGAGTTTTGCAGTGGCCTTCTTTAGTTCACTGATGTAGCTATAGTGTCAAACATGTTAATTCACATTGCCTAAATATGAAAAGTCACCATACTACATCCAAATAAAGGCCCATCTATCCCAATAGTCTTTCACAGCAATGACAGGTAGTAGATAACTGCAGAGTAAAGAATAAGGCAAATATAAGAGGTATTCTCCAATCTTCTAGTGACCTGCAGGGCACAGACTTCTGGCATCATCTCTTTGTGTCCAATAGCCTTTGTCTAATTTCCTTTTGAACCTAGGTCAGCTCCAGCATACACAGGATCCACAGTCTATTCATGAACTTGTGCAGTTAGTAAGCTACTGATTTTGAGCGAGGCTGACATTTCTTGTTACGTTACAGTTCATTGTTAAATTATTGTTTTCTTTTTTTTTGGTGGATAAGAAAACCTATCTTGAGTATAACAGTTAGCAGTCAGGTACTGAGTGATGCAGACCATGGGCAGGCCCCTGGGATCTGCGCAAATGCTGAATAACACAACCATTAACAAGGTAAGAACCATTTCTATGAAATCATTAATTGCAATCAAACTTTCAAGATGCTCCTGTGTAGACAAGTAATATCGCTGAAGCACTTGGAGCTAAGCCAGTTACTTGCAACAGCTATATTTTAAGTGCAAAGAGGAATAGTAAGTTAATTATGTTCTGATGCATAATGCGTGCACCTTAAGACTATGTAAAACAAAAAAAGAAAAGACAAAGAAGACAAAAAAGAATAATGCTACAGATTAGGTATAACCACTGCTCTTCTTTCAAAGATTTTAAGATTTTATAAGGTTTCTTTATGGAGCTAGTTAACAACAATGACAGCAGTTTTACTTCAAGCACAGGCATAAAGCATTGGCCCAAGCAAAGACACTTGTAAAGCATGCATGAACAATGAGGATCAACTCTCTATTTTTCAGTAAGGTTTTTGGGTCTCTGGGAAGCTAAAAGATGATACAAGTGGAGAGAACAGCCAGAATAAAAGTATCAGATTTGGGAGGAATATACTGTGGGACTCAGAGACAACTTGGGCAGGGAGGGGCAGAGGAGGGAGAGTGCTAGGGAGAATTTGGGGAAATAAATTATCACAAACACAGAAATTCTGCCATGTTTCTGTAAATAAAAGGAGTTCTATTAAAGAGGTATTTGTCTCTGTCAGCAGTTTTTCCTAACTGAAAAAATACAGAAGACCACACTGTTTTAGCTAACTATTTGTGTGAAAAAGGGTGGCAGGAAATGTTCTGGCATTGCAGGATGCCTGTGCTGAAAATATTTGACAATGAAACATGGATGGGTAAGGAACACAGAAACAAATTAGAAGGAAACAACTACCTAAAGAAAACTAGCTTTTCCATGTTTACTTTTCAGCAATTATATCCCCAAATAGTCTTTTTTTCCCAGCCTTTCATTTGCCACTTCTTTAGAAATCACTGATCTGGCCCATCACCCAATTATCTTCAGACTGAAAACACTCCTCAGTAAATTTATTCTAAGCTGTTCCTGCCACAGTTTCATTCTGCTAGCAATCTGGTCATTTTATTTTCATTTCATATTTGTGTGCTGCCTGATGCAAGACAAAATCAAGAGGAGTGATTTTCAGTTCATATTGGTGTCAATCAAATGTAACTTTGTTGGCATCAGTAGGATAATATTGACTTCCCTAAACTGTGTAAGGCCGTCAGATGGAGGAGTTCTTTTGCGGTGCTATTATCTTCCAGAGGCTTTGGAAAAGCTCACTAAAACCTACAGACTTGTGTACAGTTAGCCTTGGTGAAGGGCCAAACTCCCACTCAGCTGCTTACTAACTCTGCCTCAGTAGGACAGGGAGAAAATAGGATGAGAAACCTCATGGGTCAAGATAGAGACAGGGAGATCACTCACCAATTACCACCACAGACAAACCAGACTTGACTTGGGGAAAATTAATTTAATTTATTGCCAATTAAAATAGATTTAGGTAGTGAGGAAAAAAACCCCAAATTAAAACACCTTCCACCCCACTTTTCCCCATTCTCTGCTTCACCCCTTCCCTCCCGACTCCTCTCCCCCCTGAGGGGCAGCGCAGGGGCTGGGGCCGGGGGTTGCGGTCCGTCCCCCCCAGCCCCTCTCGGCCGCTCCTCCCTCCTCACACGTCTCCCTGCTCCAGCGCGGGCCCTTCCCCGGGCTGCAGTCCTTCAGGGACAACCTGCTCCCGCCCGGGCTCTCCACGGCCGCAGCTCCTGCAGGAAATATCCCCCTGCTGCGGCGTGGGGCCCTCCCCGGGCTGCAGGGTGGGTCTCTGCTCCAGCGGGGTCTCTCCGGGGCTGCAGGGGATCCCTGCTGCGGGCCTGCACCACCTCCCGCCCTCCTCCTCCTCCTCCTCCCTCCTCGGCTTCCTCCTCCTCCTCCTCTGCCTGTGCCGCCTTCGGCCCTTTCTGGAACCTGTTTTCCCCCAGCTTGGCTGAGGGGCTCAGCTGTGTCCTGCGGTGGGGCCGTTGGAGCCGGCTGGGACCGGCTGGAACCGGCTGTGTCCGGCACGGGGCAGCCCCGGCCTCTCCTCACACAGGCCGCCCTGCAGCCCCGCTGCCGGCACCTGGGCACAAGCACTCTGTACAGGACTATGCGCAAATGCAGCTTTTAAATCTTGTTGCTCAGACCTTCTTTTGGGTCTGGATTGGACCTTTTGTAGGTTGACAGTGTGAGGATGTTTCTGGACATGCCCACACCAAACACATGCTCACACCTTCGAGGTGAGCTGAAAGGTGCCGTTTCTCCTGCAAGAAATCCAAACTGTGATGGAAACCGCAGCCAGCCCCACCGCTGGCAGGGACTAGTTGCTGTCACACAGCTTGAAGAACCTGGGACTGCCTTTCATCTGCTTCCTACCCTGTTTCATTTCCTTCAACATGTTATGCCTTCAGAAGCTGTTAGTTTTGGAGACGCACCTCTCCAACCTGTCACGTCACTCACGGGAGTTGACAAGCACCTAAAGGCTTTGCTGGCTGTCCGTCTCCCAGCTGAAGTGTCACTCAGGAGGAGGGAGGCAGGCAGAAAGGCCTCTCTCCTCTTCAGCTCCCCCTCCCAATGACCAGGGGCATTTCAGAACAAGCAAAAGAGGTTTTTTCACATTTTCTTTCATAGCGGTCCCCTGCTTTCTGGTTTTCTCATGCTTGGGTAGGGCAGGGCAGTGAGGGAGGTGAGGTAACCACTCTGCTGGTGTTGCCCCCGTTACTCACATGTGTGGTGTGCTGGGTGGGAATCAAAGACAGCAGAAGGCCTTGACAAAGTAAATGAGCAGCTCCTGGGTTTTGCCTGTTGTAAAGCACAAGAGCAGGGGGACATTCAACAAAGCAAAAGCATATCAAAACCAATAAACCCATGCAGTTTTTTATTCAGAGTGGCAGTAGGAGGTTCCCAGGCTGGTAACTCAGCAAGGAGTGAAAGGGGATTAGACTTTTACAGATACTGAGGACATTCAGAGGCAGAGCAGTTCAGGCTAATAGTGTTTTTCAGTGGGTTATCACAGTGCATGTGGCAGGGATGGAGTCACTCTCTAGCAAACTGAGATTAGAATGAAAACTGCACTGTAGTGGAAGAGAGCAGATCTGGCTGCTAGTTTCCTCCCAGGAACGTAACACTCTCCATATGCTTGGCTAAGGGTACCTCCAGTCTGGTCAAGCTCCACAGCCCTGTGTCTGGCAGCATTATAGCTTTTTTGTTGAGATACTATGTTTTTAGGGAAAAGTTTTGCTTGTTTGCTTTGATTTGCTACTCCTTAACGTGTGGGAGGCAGTTTAACCACAACCCAGACTCCTTGGGAGTCACTTTCATGGTAAGAAACTGTCTTTTTCAGATTTCTCCTACGACTAAAGTAGGCTGATTGTAAAAAGAACAGTAAAAAAGAGGGGGAGATAAATTGTCCCTGTCCTCCATGTACATGATTCAGTGAAGCACATGATCCCAGTCACAAGAGGACACAATTCCCCTCCTCCCTCTCCTGCTCTAAAGTAAAGATGTGAAAAATCAGCACAGTGGGGAAAACAGCTCAGAACATAGACTGAGAGAGCATGACATCACGACACATTCACATTATAGTGCTAATAAGTAGTTTCTGCTTATGATGGCATTTGGGAACCTGATGAAAATGCCTCTTGTTCATAAAGCAAGTTCATATAGGTTTTCATTTGCAGAATTAAGGGCCATTAAATGACATTAGGAGATATTCAGAACAAGCAGGTAGGTTTTGTTGACAATGGGTGGTAGACCTGTGCAACTCAAAGGATTGTGCAGATGCAGAGTTTAGATGGGTTTAAGGGGAGACAGGACAAGGACATGAGATCCTTTGAAAACTATAAGCAGACAAAGCACATCGGGCTTAGACTCCCTGAAATAGTCAAAGCATGGGACAGTGCTTGGGGGAACTTATACATGCTTGCCCTGTTTTCTTTTTTCCCTGGGCATCTCTTTTTGCCACAGATGTCAGTAGACATGGGATTAGGCTGACCGTTAGGAGGAATGGCTGTGTATGCTCTTATGAGGATAGCTGTTACTCTATGATGATGTAAGTATAACTGCAAACTAATCTAACTGAAAATTATTACATAAGGCCAACTTTTGACAATCTGTAGTTTTGGAGACAAAACTAAGGTCCTCCAGTCTGGTTTCCTGCCTAGACCTTCACTCAGAAATTCCTGCTGGAATAGGCAGGAGGACTCAAAGGCATAAGCATCTTGTTGTTTTGAGGTCATTCTAATCCATTACCATTGCAATTTTGTGGCTTTCTTGGAAGCTCTAACATCTGTTAGTTCAAAAAAATTGTTTGGATTTCCTTGAGTGAAGTTGCTCCTTGCAGCCTTTCAAAGGTCATTCCTGCCTAAATTTCACCAGTGCAAAGAAGTTCTGAACGGGGTCTGACTCCGTTGGTCATCCCACATATACACTGGCTAGGGCGCCAGCTGCAAATTCCTCATCCCCCAAATAGAAGAGTGTGAGAACCAGAAAAAGATGATTATCAGTCCTAGAAAGATCTCTGTATTCATCGTACCCTTCAACAGTAGGTGCCTTTACATCTCCTCAAATCTCATATTTAAATTCCATTTTAAAACCTAGTGCAGGAAGGAAACAAACTATTTTTGCCAATAGCTATAGACTTTGACTTTGGAGTGTGTTGGAAAGCTCGGGCAAGGCACAGGGGGACATTAGTTGTTTCACTCATCTCCACAAGCTAATGTCTACTAGTACAACTGCTTCAGGAGAAAGTGGGAGGTTGAAAGGTGATATCCCCAAAGACTCAATGATGTGTTGTATTTCTTCTACAGCAGCCTGGCAAGTTACAGTCTAATAACAGCTCCTGGTCAGCTTTTTTTCTCCTATCATCTTCACACCTACATGCCTGTGGTTTTACTTGAAAGGAATACACGACATAAATCTATACAAATGCCAAACATGCTCCCAACTGCTGAGCTGAGTATTTCTGACTCAGAATAACTGCACAGAACAGGTTTGAAATGGCCTTAAAAGAGGAGGAAAAAAAAAAAAGCCAAACTTTACAACATTCCCATTGAAAATCCTGTAGATGCAAGGGTGACAGTGGCAAGAGCTGACTTGTCTTTGATACTGTCATAAAATTACATTCACTAGATATCAAAAAGTGATATAATTTTTCTCAAGGGAGCTGCCAACCCGGGCCAGATTCTGGGAGAGTCCAAGCACCTTCAGCAATGGATGGTGAGGCTTATGAATGTCTTGTAGGAACTTGTCTGATCCCCCACCTTTTCATTGGAAAGGGAGTGCATTTTCAAAGCTCTCCTGATGGAAACAAACCATTCATCCTTTTTATTATGATTGCAAGACTGAGGCTCCATTGTTCAAGTTACCATACAAACAGTACTTTAATTTTCCATATTATAGCAGCGTTTGAGATAGTGGTCTCTTCCTTCACTGTCCAAAATATTTTAATTCATTTTGTAACAGCTTTTGCATTCTGAAGGACTCCTGAGCAGTCCTAGTACATTGCTCATGACATATACACACAGTTCAATGCAGGCTAACACTAAGATGCAGATCTAAGTGACTTACCAACATCTGAGAAAGTGAAATGTTATATTAGCAATGTATTTTCTATACAGCTCTTCTTATGCAATTTCCTGTGACTCACATTTTCTATTAAGATTTTTTGGGGGAAAAGAGACTGACAAATGACTTGTAGTCTAGATATAAACCTACATTTGGTGCCATTGGATTAACACTCAAGAACATTTACATGCAAAAATGCACACTAAATGAACATTAAGACTGCAAATTCAAGCACTCAGAATTTAGGGACTGTTCAGGTCTAATTTTCCTGTTCACTTTTCATTCATCCTCCTCATTTGTACACATGTGAACTCAGTCCTCAATGACAAATTAGCATACTATTTTTAATTTGGAGCAAATCTCCTGACTTTATAAAGCACTGAATAAACAAAAACTTCCTTCCCCCACATTTTTGGTTAGTGATCATATGTCTGATATACTTTTTTGCTCTTCTATGGCATTTAACACTACTCTTGCGCAGACGCACATGCACACACACACATACAAATAAAAAAGTAATCTGTTTTCTCAACACCTCTGTTCAGAGCGAGAGGACTGAGATTAAAATCTGGCATATACATTCATTCCTGACATCCCTTATCAAGTACTACATCCTTGCTTTCCTGAACACTACCAGTCATACAACTCCTGTGCCTGAAGCACAGCTTGCTATTGACTTAAGATACAACTGGACATACTGGGCATTTCTGCAAAGTAGATCCTCAGTGCCTGACTTAGATATGCAGAGAATGAGGAAAACACAATAGTGAGGATTGCACTGAAATTTAATTTTGAAACCTAATATATCCAGCAAGCTGGAAACCTTTAATTTTGCCAGCTCTTTTACAGAAACAGTTTCCTTTGCATTGATGAGGCATACAGGTAATGGAAAGACTGATGAAAAGAAAAGCATATGAATTAAACCAAACTTGAAAAAGATGATGGGTCCTCAGGTTCCTTCAGTGATTAGATGAAAATATTTCTCTTTTTTGATTAATGGAAGTCCTTTCATTGACTGTAATGACAGGTAGATGAAATCTCATGGGACATAATGCCTCATTTCTGTGCAAAATTCATGCTCATTTAATTTAATAGAGACCTGCATTAGAAAGCAAAATCTCTTACAGTTTTCTTAGGAACCTCCCCACCCCCATCCCTGTTATTTCTTTAATGAAGCTTTTCAAATCTCCCTTTCCAGAATTTCTGGGACTGAACTGTCGCTCTGCTTTGCAGTGATGAATCACATTTTGCTACAATGGTTGAAGGGAAAGACATCCAAAGTGCAAGGGCTATAAATCCACAGATAAAATCAGCCACCCACTATGGTGCTACTTTACCCTCCCACTTCCTCCAGACCTGTAGTTATTAGATGTCTTGGACAAAAGCTTAGGGCCTTGTAAGTGTTGTCTCTAATGCATGGAGAATTATTTTTTTCAAACCACATCTTTTAAGTGAACCACTCTCTTTTTGGAGTGTTTCAAGTCTCCTTTTGAAGCCAGGATGTGCTCATTGCTTAAGGCCTTGGGGCACTGTAACTTCTGCAGTATTAACTTGAAGTGGGCTGCAGTCTGACATGGGTATCAGCCTTTGTTGAGGTTTTTTTTTAGTCACTGTGTCCTCCATTCCTATATTCTCAGTGTTAGCACCCAACTGCACATCTGATAATTCAGCTCATTTCTCTTATTATTTTTGGACAAATATGATATATGTAGCACTAGAATTAAAGACAGTTTTAAACAATCAGAATTTTGGAAAAGAACACTGTAGGAAAGAGGAGAGGGATGGCCCAGCCTTCCCTCTTCTTGATTCATTATCTTTCAACGAAGGAGGAAAGACTGACTTTTGAAACTGCATTCAACAACTTTACCAGCTTTACCTTGCCCCTAGCCTTTGCAATTGCAATATGAGCTCATCCACAATTCGCCAGGATCTAAACAACAGGAAAATTTTCTGCTGGTCTAGTTTGCACTTTTTAGTTTTACATCAACGTTAGCCTGAAGAAAGTGACAATGAGCCAGAGAGCAGGGGAATAATTGTGTATATGTACACTCACACACACACGTGCATGTGGGATTTTGGAGACATGCATGCGAGTATGCACTGGACCAAAGTTTGCCACTGAAGTTAGCCACAGAGTGAGCAGAAGAAGGACTGCAACCATCTGACTGGGACAGAGACATGAGTCAGTGTCCTCATCTTTGATTCTTCATAAAAAGACCTATTAATTATGTGGCCTTGGATGAATCACTGAGGTCAGACTTTATTCCAGTGTTTCTCCAGGGGGCAACAGGGAGAATGAGCAATAATAGGAGACACTTGAGAAGGTCAAAGCCAGCAGGGAGTGACTTGAAAGGAAATAATGACCAGTGCCCCTGTGGAAGGGAGCAGAGTTTTGTGGCATCCTTTTCTTTGTAACTGGGAAAATAACCAACACCGCCTCTCTCCTGCTATTGTTGTATGGAATGAATACATACTTCTGATGCAGGCTTTAGCCCAGACATATTTAAGTCAAGGTTAAGTTTTAATAAAAATAATTAACTTTGATCTGGGTGACTGTGACACACAAGATAGGCACAAAGCCATTCCATCTCCAAAGTTTTATTAATTTTAAAATGTTGACATATTAAAACCAGGGTTAAGTATAAAATCTGTCACAAAAGACTAAGGCCTGAAAGAGTAAAATATAAGTATTATTCATCTTGTGGTGCAGCAAGAAACATGATTGGGCTCAAGGCATCACTGTGTGAAGTAGCACATAAAAAAGGAATGAAGAGCAATCCCTAAGCAGGGAGTATTCAAGATGTATTTCAGAGAGGAAGGAAGAGGACACCAAGGAATGAGGTAGATGAAGTATTCCATGAAGTTTTTGGAGCTGACTGAAAAAGCAGCAATCACTGGTTTCTACACATAGCTCTTCTGGGGAAGATGCTAGCTGGTCTGTTAACACCGACCACTGACCCCACACGAGGCAGATTCTGGATCTAAAACTGAAATCAACCATAATAAGAAAAAGCCAAACATATGAAGCAATGTTCTAATGAGCTGGAGATGACCAGTTTGTTCTGGTTTTAATAGGCACATGTGTGCAAGCCGCTGAGTCTGCTGGCAGGACAGGCAAGTGAACCAGAAGCTTGGGAATGAGATGAATGAAGTTGTACTGTGAGCTGGGCTCTGTAGCTGGGGGCTATCCCAGCCCTTATTTTCTGTGGGCTGGCACAGATGGAGCGGTGTGTAACTTACCAGTGAATTATACATACTGTTAAATGAGCTGTTGAAAATCCCCGCTTGTCTGGAAGGGCACTGAAATGAACAGGAAACACGCATCAAAAGTCCTTAGTAGGGATACAGGCTTGAAGTATTTTGATCTGAATACCAATGGTCCTCACGCTCTTTCCTCAAGCTTACCTGACTGTCTTTATCCCTAACAGTAGCCAGAGCCACGATTCCTGTGAGACGACACACTGCACTGAGAGAAGCAGCAGTGGGAAGGAAAGAAACAGTCCACGAGCAACATGCCCCACTTTGCACAATAAGCCTGTGTCACGCACGCACAATGAGGACTTTGTTCTCAGCACCTTTCCCAGGCATGGGTGCACTGTCTAGCATAAGCATATATATAGACATAAATGACACCAGACCAGGAACATCCTCTGATGCTGCATTTTGACATTTCTTCTCTTGAACCCAGGATGGTCCCTGGGATGGTTTTGTCCCATGTTAAGTGGCACTGACACAAATCCTGGTGCAGGTGGGCAGTTAGTGGGGCCAGAAGCTGCTCCCAGGAGACACTGTGGGTGCAGACACCTTACTCTGAACATGAAAAGAGTCCAAGAGTCCAGTTTGGGGCCAATCTATGCCAGCTCACCTTGGTACCAGAGATCGGGCGTGGAAATATTCAATTTACTAATATAGATGTAACTTAGCACTATTAGTCCAGATTCAATTTATTCTGTCATCATGGTTCTAGGGCCAGCCAAAGCAGGCAATCAGAGCCACAAACAAATTATCATATAAAGATCTGTATCAGCTACAGATAGAAAATATCCTCATGCTTATCCAGTTCTCCTTAGAGTTGAGATTCACGCATTCAGGTTAAGCCTGCCTTTGTATTTGCTCCTCTGCGTCCATATTATCCCTTACTCTGTTATGCTTCTACAGAGAAAAAAATTTAACAAAAAATGTGCTAAGACTGGAGCTGAACAAAAGATCCCTTGTTTCTGTAGGTATGGATTAGTCCTTGCAGAAAGCAGAGAGATGAAAGCTGTTGTAAGTGTTAAGAGGATTTTTCGGGTAATACTTTAGAGATGCATGTAGGTATGCCTTGTGAAATGGAATTTAGTGTTAAGAATAAGAAGCCTCAGAAACTGAATTCTTCCATTTATCCATAGATATGCTATTGAACAGGTTTCCCATACTGCTTCATCAGTGTGTCACAGTCCTGAAGGGGGTTAAAAGTCCATCCACACTTTTCATTCCGTTCTTTTTAAAAGAAATAGATAAAATACATTGCACAGCTTTGTTTCCAAAGGATGATTGCAGAACATTTTTGTTCCTCTCTAAATATCTCAGTTGATTCATGGAAAGATATTTTCAGAAAATAAAACCAGTCCCAAACCTATTTTTCAGATATTTAATGAAAGCCATCTGTGGATAAAAAAAAAAAAGCTTTATTTAAAAAAAAAAAAAAAATTAACTCCCCCAAGGAGAGATTATTGTTTGCCAGTGGGCTTCCAGATGGGCAGGTTGTGGAATTGTGTGGGTTATTTGACGTTAGGTCTCAGTGCTAAGCCTCTCTTCCTATTCTGCAGTGTACTGAAGATCTCTGGTCCTTATTGGGTAATCTCTAGAACTTTTAAGAGAGGCTGAAGTCCCCAATACCACTCTCTAAGTAGCCTGTAACTTCCATCTTCAGGCCTCAGTATCAGGTCTTAACAGCTTGTTTTATGATAGAAAAATCACCAGTGCTGTTCATGCGACAAGCATGAAATGTAGCCTTTTGACATACCATTTCTAGGGGCTTGGGAAGGACCCAGACTGGGTACTGTAGTCTAAAATTTAAGAGATTAAAGATATGCAGGGGCAACAGGATAGTGTTCAAACCCAGAACTCCTAACAAGCCTTGCAAACATATCCTCGGGCAGAAGGACTCAAGGTACACTGCCTGGGTTTATCCCCACGCCACTTTTTGCAAATCCTTTATATCATGCCTGGGGCTTCACCCTTAATGTAGCTCTTTTGTCATTTTCCCAGGTCTTCTGGGATCTGACAGGAATTACATGGGTGCCAGATTGTCAAGGAAAAAGGCTGTTCCCTCAGGACAGGTGCTTGTGTCTGATTCAGAAAGCCTGTCTGCCAGTCCTTTCTTCCCCGAGACATCTTCTCTCTGCACACCAGCCAGGCCCAGGTCCTCAGGCAATATCTGGGCTCCCGGACTGCGATGAGTGTTAAGCACTTGCTGCTGATTCAGACTTTGATCCCTGCCTGCTGCCCACCCAGGAACCAACTCAGGCTAGTCATTCTGGGACATGTCCTTGCAGCCCCACTGCTCCATCTCGGGGTGAAACCTGGGTTTGTTTAAACTTATGCCCTGGTTGTACCAAGGAGGGAAACAGGGGGCACAGGAACCATGAAGCCCTCCAGCCAGGTCCGGCCAGGTCCAGCCAGGACAGCAGGAACGCAGGATGTGCGGCAAGACATGCAAAAGCATAAATCTGTCCCCCAGCCTGACATGCTCTGTGCCACCTAACACGAAGGTGCTTCAGGGTGACTCAGCTGAAGGCAGTTCTGCAGACATGCAGGCTGACTCACTCTCTGAGCCTCAGTGCCCCAGCCATAGCAGCTTAGGGATTTTCCTTCCTTACAAAGTAGTGATTCAAGTTCCTGCATGAGAAACCTGGGTTAATGGGAGCCCTATAAATACTATAACTATATCACTTGCTTGTTAAGTCTCATACTGTAACACACTTGCCCCTGAGAAGGCAAGAGAAGTTGCTACGACACAGAAAATGTCAGATCCATCAATGTGACCTGATAATAGCCCTTCCTTTTATTCAGCTGGCAGCGACCTATCTCATCTAAGCAAAAATTCTGGGATCCTGTTCTGCAGAAAAGAAACATATAGAAGGTTGTCTGAAGCAAGTGAGGTGGTTACTACACAAGAAAAGAGACTTCACAAAGTGATCCCTCAGAGACAGGAGATGCCCGATAGGCCTTTCTTATCTGTCCTTTGCAGGATACCAAGATAGGTTCTGATCAGGACAGAGTGACGATGTAAATGACTTTTGCCCCTTCTCTGAATGCCTCCTGCCACCCACACTTAGCAGTCCACATGCTTTGTCTTCAGTAATGGAAAAGCAATTTTCTCCAGTTGCTTATGGCAACATTTGAAATAATTGAAAAAGGTGAAAAGACATTTTTATCATTTTATTTCTTGCAGGTCAGGACCCTGATGTAAATTAGGCTAACTTGCAAACCTCCAGCTATTTTGATTTATATGGAAAATCTTCTCCCAGCTTACTGCACCATATATCATAATAACACATGAAAGATGTTGTGTATTTGCAACAGTGATGAATAATGTGTGGGATTTTAGTCAACATAGTGGTTGAAAACTCAGCTTTACTCTTTCTTATAAACCATACTGATCTTGGATGTAAACTCATCAAAATGATTGAATTAGCCCAAGCCTTACTGCCCTGTGATCATGCACCAGTTTAAATTAGGTGAATTATCTTACCTTGTTTTAAATGCTTCTTCCTCAAAATGAGTATGCAAGGAGTATCAGTGGTCTCTGATACTTGTGACAGGGATTTCTTTTGCAAACAAAAGACATGGTTCTGCAAATGCTTATTTAAAGGGACAATTTCAGGTTGATTCCTTAAGCATTCACATGTCTGAATTATCAGCACAATCCTATTATAACATCACAGTCTCAAGTTTTCTATTAAACTTTCTTTTTTCAATGAATTTGCAAGATAACAAAATCTTTCACAAAGATTTCAGCCAAAAAAGCTTTTGCACTGGAAGAAAGTTTCCATTGTCCTTGGGAGCAAGGAAAGAGGAGGGGGTATCATCTAACCAGTCCAGCAACTTGGTTATATTTTATCTGGGTTTGGTAATGAAAAAATGTTGTCTTACTCTCCCTCAGCTAACAAATGTAATTTTTGTTCATAGCACACTGTGAAACTTCTTGAAATCTGTTCAAGTACCATGAAAACTTTTTTTTTCTTTCTTCTGTACATAATATTGCATAAGAAAAAATTTTACAGCATTTTCTCTATATGAGAAGTAACAGAAACCTTTTCAGCAAGAAAAGCAAAAGGAACTGTCTTTTGAATAGACCCTTCATTCCTTTCCAGTAGTTCATTCATTCCTCCTATCTTTGTAATTTTATACTGTCAGTCCTTATAATCTTTCAGCTTGCAAGAATAAAGGCAGGAACATCAATTTTGTGGATGAGCTTTTGAAATTGTATTAGACTAGCTTCTTTCTGTATATCTAAGACTAGTTTTCTTTTCCTCATGCAACCTTTAATTTGCAATTTCAGTTATGCCACTGTGTTTATTCATACAGATCTGAACATTCCATCTATAATTGGAAGTTTGAATAAATTATACTGAACTTGCAAATGAAACTAAGTTTAGTCCTGAAGTTATAATGCAATTAGTTATTAATTCAGCAAGGTGCTTAAGCACCTTTTAGTTCCTTTGAAGTCAATTAGACTATTCCTAAGTTTACAGTTATGCCTGTGTTTAAAACTTTCTCATTGAACAAAGTGGTATTGATTTAATTTTAAAAGTTAGAACCAGAAATTAAATGTAAGAAACTTTTACCAGGGTTCCCAGAGATCAAAAGAATGATTAAATCATTGGATGATTTGAGGTAAACTGTAGAAACTCAGCTATAACTAAAATAAAGAGGTGGCTACATGCAAAATTTTTCCATGTCATTGCTGATTATTGTCTGTAGACCAGATGCTGTACTACTGATGGTTTGCTGGGCTATTTGAAGGCCAGCTGTTGCTATTTTATCCCTTTCTCTGTTGCCTCTGGGAAATGTTTTGCAAGCTGTTTGACAGAATCCTTCCAGGAAATAAAATTATAGTCTAGGCAGCCTGAAACATGGAGATTAACAAATTCACATTGCTGTAAATGTCAGAAAAGCTAAGGTGCAACTGCTGTAACCATTGACTTTGGAGCATTCTTGCAGATGGAAAAGGCCACAGACATGCTCCTTCCCCTTGTAGGAATATCCTGTGATGGGTAAGCATCAAACTGGTAAACCAAAGGTTTCAGACAAACCAAGCTAAACAAAACACAGGAACCAGGTGTCTGTGTTTGTGTGCCAACTTACCTTCCAAACAGTGAAGTCCTCTGTATCCTCCCAACAGAGATGCAAAGTTAGCTGTTCCAACTGGATGTAGAACACTCTCCAAATGTAAATTTGTGTGTGTGGATTGCTCGGCATGGTCGTGGCTGGTCTCTTCAGGTCTGTGTCAGGACTTCTCTCTTTTGCATACATACTCAGCTGAAGAGTAAGGAGAAGCCATACATGGAACTAGGAATAGGAGAAAGAAAAAAGGAAATTGAATACAAAATCACCACAGCATAACTGGGAGTCAGTGGGGTGAGTTATTAATCTTCATTCTATACTGAATTTTGCACAAGCCAGACTCTTACTGGGATTAACCAGAAAACAATTGTGGTCAGGTCAGATCCCTGATCCTCCTCACAGTTATTCACATGGTTAACCATAGCACAGTGAATCTATGGGGCAGCTTCTGCTAGGGTGCTCTAAGTGTCTGGGAGGGCACTCTGTCTCCTTCCCTGTAGAGTTCAAGCCTGTTTCTCAATTCTGATCAGAGTCCCTGACCATTAGTCAGGTATGAATGTTAACTAGCAAGAATAAAATCCACATAACCCACTGTGATTGACCATTGTTAGCTCTGTATCACGTGAATTCTGGGTATAATGGTTTGTTAGGTTGATACACAAATGTTGGTGTCTCTTGGCCTGCTAATTTCTGGGACTACCCAGGAGGTACAGATTTGAAACGAGTGCTTATAAATCCAATACAGTTTGGTGTATCAAAGCTCAGATGTATCAGCAATATGAACTCATAGCAGGCTCCTTGATTGAAACAGTGGCACACAATGAAATAAGTGGCCTGAGGTCAGTGGCAGGAAGGAGGAGGATCCTTCAAAATGCTGGTGGGTGTGAGGTAGGTGACCAGCAGAGACTTTTTCAGGAGAATGGTATGTGAAACCAAAGCAGAGAATTTTCTGTACCTGAACAAATTATCATGGAAGAGAAGATAGTAGACATCCTGCAATGATGGAAATGTGGGTAGATACTAGACTAGCCATACAAAACTCCTGTTGTAATACCAAGAGGACAATAGGAAATATTTCAACATAGTATTTCAGGTTACATAGCATAAATCAAACACATGTTCCTGATAATGATCTGAGTTTGCCACCATATTGAGTGTATCATCAAAGTAATTAATCAGTTGGAAAGCTCTTGATAGGCATACAGTAGAAAGTGGTATCAGCAAGGAGATTGAGTGATACCCGGTAAAAAGGATTGGCTAAGTGTAGGTAATAAAGAGGGGGGGATTATAACCTTTTAGCTCAGGCTCCGTGAGGTTGCTGAGATGTGCTGGGCTGTCTGCCACAACTCACATTAATCCAGTGGTCAATCCTGTGTCAAATGGACCTGTGTGGATGGGCAAGGAAGAGACAGTCTGACTGCTAGAGGAGGTAGGACCCTCCTGAAGCCATTACATGGGTAACTGCACCTGGAAGAGATGGGAAAGAAGAGTCAGAAGATGCACAGGGTCTCTGAGAAACCTGGAAAGATGCCACTTCTTGGGATGTTGATAGTGCCCACTGGACATCACAGCCCATTGAAAGAGAAAGACCTGGGAAGGAAAACAGCTTAATTCCCCAATACACGTTCTGCCATTTCCAATTTATTATAGTCCACTGTCAGCTAACTATTTTGTAACCTTACCAGTGAAATTAGTCTCATCTTTGATGCAGACAAAAAGTTTCTGTTGGTGTGTTTTTTCATGCCAGTTATGAACCTGAACCAGGGGGAGTACAGGACTGCTCAAAAAGCCAGTGGATTGGTGGCAGAGTGGCATAATGAAGATATGGTGGAGGAGTTCCCATTCACCCAAAGCATCGATGCTGTATAAACTGACGGAGATCAAGAGGTGATAGATTTGCATGCTACATACTGCACAATGAGATAGTGAAATATTTGGTAACCTGGGGTCTGACAGCCAGAATAGTGTAAATATTGCTACACTTCAACTGGGTGGTGTTGATTCTGCATCCCTGCTGAGGGTGACAAACAGAAAGCATATTCCCCAAAACCCTTGGGATCACCCCAGCCTGTATGTCGGCTGGCTGTTCACAGCAGTAAGCCAGCAGAGTTAATCTTGGAGTGGCATGGAAAGGTTTATCAGAGCAGAAGGGAAGTGCAAGACAGAAAAGCCTCGTCTTCATAGAAATATGTAGGAAGGCATTCAAAAGTGTACCGTAGATAATGCTAACCGGACCCTTTCCAGAGGAGAAAGGGACATTTGTCAATGGAGCAACAAAAGCTTCTGGCAGGCCGAACAGGAATGTCCTTGGGACTTCACAGGCCAAAGCAAAGCAACATCTCTCCTTCCCTCCTCTGGCCTCCTCCTCTTTTATCCTACAGCACTTGCGCTTTCCCATCAGTCTCACTCAGTGGCAGACATATTTCCGGTCTGAATGAGATGGAAAGGAGGATTGATTCATATGGTACAGGAGTTTATACCATACTTGCTGATATTATTAATTGGGAAAGAGCCCTTCCCTCCACATGGTGAATCTCAGCCAGAGCACAAAACTGTCAGCCCCAATGGATGTCCTGTCAGCCACGTGGGAGGGCAGGATGGAGAAAGAAACCTCTATCACCTGCTGTTTGCCTTTTGTTCACTACACTCCTGGTTTCCAAGTTTTCACTGCAAAAATCACCCAGTCAGTAGGTTGCTCACAAAGACTATTTTATATTTCCTGCACCCTTTATATTCATACTTAACTGTCCACCTCCTTATATTCCTTTTTATCCTAGAAATGAACTTTTTTTTTTTTAGGATATTAGATTCTGGGAGCCAATGACCTAGCCTGCTGCCAAAAGAAGGTGGCTTCTAGATGAATTCCTTCAGATGTTTGTTTATAAGCAGGAAATATTTTCAAATTAAAATTCCTTCTGAAAGGTTATTGGAAACTTCCTGGGTAGTTGGTTTTTTTTTGTTGTTTTTTGGTTTTTTTCTATTCTTTAACCATATACAAACAGTTGCCTTCTCAGAAAATTGAGATAAGGGCAAATACAAAGCCTTTACACCCCATAAAAGAAAATGCTATACATTAGCATACATACCTAAACTTCTCCTTACTGAAGTCCCTTTCTTCCTCATTTTGCTCTTCATCTGGTTCTTCTACATATTGAATATTCAGTTTCATGAGCCTCTCCTCAAAGGTTGTAAGTGACTATATCTGAGCTTCATATCTCTTAGTCTCTCCTAGTCTCATCCTTGGCCCCAAAGCTTGGCCTCAAATGGTTCTTATTAGTCCACAGTGGTCAGGGCTAGGACTGCTAGGGTGGTTTGGCTATGGTGGCACCACATAGTAGTTGGCCCTGCCTCTCCTCTGAGTCCTGTATGGTGCTACTCTGACCCGCTGACATTACTAAGACTTGATTTGAAGACTTCTGGAGTTCAAACTTCTGCTCTGAAGCCCATCAGAATACTATTTTTGTGATGAGAAAGTCATGACGGGTGTTATGAGGCCTGAGATGTGGTATGAGAACACATGGGGCTGCCTAAAAATTGCAAAACTTTTTGGAATAATTTTAGATGTAGAGCAGAGGGACCCAAACATGATCTGGATCCCACAAGCAATCCAGAGTCAATTAGTCCCAGAACTACAGTAAAGTTGGTTTCAGAGGGAACTGGTCAGAGAATGAATTTACGTTGCTGACCCAGAGAGAATTTTCACTGTATATCTTGCAGGCTGCTGTCTTTCTCTACTCACAAAGGGGAATTTCAAAACTCATTATCAGTTTTAAGGGCAGTGGGCAGCCAGGAAGGAGAGGCTGGCTTCCAGTCCCGTGGTGCCTGTGCAGGAGAGATCTCTGTATAACTGTGTCTGGACTAGTCCTAGTCATGGAAACAGGACTACTGTAGAGGTACAAGTATTGTGGTAGGAGTCATGCAACATGTATATTGGCACACAGGTGATAAGCTATTGGCAAAGGATTTCTCTGTCCACAGCAGCAGTTTTGTTTTGACAACAGGAAGTCTTGATTTTGCTGGTAGGAATCAGATGAGAATAAAGAGAGGTGGAAAACCATGCCAACAAATAAACAATTTTTGCAGGTAGATCTTTTTAGTACATCTCAGAGCTTTCATGCCCTCCCTCCCACATATGCTGTCTGTCTATTTAGTCAGTAAGCTCTTGTGTGTTTGCCTAATGCCTGGTAAAAAGGAGGACCATATACCCTCATTGGCCACTACATTAATAAGTGTGATTAACATGCATAATTAACTCAATTTGCCTCACCTTAATAGAGTTGCTGAAGGTCCTCAGATAGTACTGTTAAGGCTCAGAAGAGGTGGTGAGGACCTTTCCTCCCATCACTCTGTGCCAGCTGGAACGCAGCCAGCTCTGATCCAAAGCAGCTGTAACCATCGAGAGAGCACAGACCTGCCTAATGGAGTTAGACAGCCCTTGGGGTAATCCTTCCCCATGTCCTGGCACCTTCAAACACAAGGGGAGGGAGCATGGGTCTGTTTGCAGTAGGCTGAGCTGCACTGCCCTCCAAAAGAGAGATTACCAGTTGGTGCCAGGATCAGGAAATGGCTGTGCTGATAAATTGGAAGGCAAAACTGAGGGTGAAAAAGTACATCTTCCTATTA
The DNA here is from genome assembly GCF_026419915.1 of Harpia harpyja. Classification (NCBI taxonomy): domain Eukaryota; kingdom Metazoa; phylum Chordata; class Aves; order Accipitriformes; family Accipitridae; genus Harpia; species Harpia harpyja. Next base: position 71,304,569 of record NC_068944.1, read on the forward strand.
AGCAAATGCAATATGTCCTCACAGTGGGACTGAGGAAAAAAATCAGCCACGCATTTGTTCATGCAGTAGTTAAAAATGCCTGTTGTTGAGATAGGTAAGGCCTCTCCAGAAAGTTGATCAGGCTGTATGTCTCAGTGGAAGCACTGGTCAAAGTAGACCAAAATAAGCAGAATAGACTTAGCTGTACTCAACAAATAAGGAAGTGTTTATGAGGGGAGCATCATGTAGAATAAAAGGCCCATTTTCCTTCCCCACATTTCCTCATACTTCTGGGACCCTGGTTCATAAGCTCATCTTCCTGCTCCAGGGCCTCAGCTGCCCAAAGGGCAAGAAGCCATGCAATCGAGCTATCTCCTTTTCAGGGATATCTCATCTTCAAAGCTATAAGATGCATTCCTCACAGATGGTCATGATAGCCTTCACTGGGATCCGAGTCAGACACATGCCTCTAATGAGGCCAGATGTGTGGTGTGTTGTATCCTTGCTCATGAACCAATAGCTGTATACACATCCAGAAAGAATATACTTGAGAAGTTGGTCTAACCCTTGGCAACACATTAATTTTTTCTGTGATTCCTAAGGGCTTGAATAGACAATCCTTCCCACCTCTTTCAGGGCTTTTGGGAACCTCAAAGGCTGGGAACCACTTTCCTTGATGCTCGTAGTACTATCCATTTTCTCAGCCTCTCCTTCGTCCTTGAATGTGTACAGTCTTTTTTGAGCTTTCTGGGGAACTGCAAAACCATTCCAATAAAATAAAAAAGTATGACTGTGGGCAGCACACAAAAAAAGGACCACAGATGCAATACTGCAGAATCAGTGAGTTACCTAACTACTTCCTTTATGTCCCCTTGGCACTTGAAGAGCTGTTAACCCTGCTCAAGTAGAGGAAGGTCATTCACTGACCTCTAAAACTGAAGCCCTTGGGAAATGTCCATTCAATCTAGGAGCATGTCAGCAGCTCCTGGGCAGAAGAGACTTCCTGACCTGCATGTGTCTGGACCATCAGCTTTCCTGACAGGCAGGAATTTCAGCCCTTACAGCTTTTAGCTCAACACTTGTTTTTCTAAGCTGTCCACCTATGTTTCAACTATAAAGCTAAGGTGTTTTTTCTAAGAGAGCTGACTGACACAAGTGGATGCAAGCTGGAACTGGAGCTGGGGCTCTCTGCTGTGTACCCAGGCACTGGTGTTTCTTGCACAGCAAAGACAAAGTGTGTGCTTGGCAAGTGGCTCCCACTGCTTGAAGTCTGGAATTTTAAAGTAATTTGGAGACAATTTCATTCCCATTCTTCCAACAGATTCACACTATTTTTCATTTAAGAGTAAAGACATGCCTTAATGCTAGCTCTTCACTGGTGTGTATATTGTGTTCTCTTCCCTTAAATATTATACAGTTGAAAGCTAAAAGACCAATACAGTAGAAGTTAAGCTGTCATGGCCCATGCAGTCATTATATATGTGTTGCCATTATGTAAAACTGCAGTCATTATGTATAATTACTAAGGAAGTTATGTAACAAAGGAAGAGGTCTATCTTATAGAAATAAAAATGTTATCCTGGAGATCGCTATTGACACACAGCCTGCTGAGACCTGCAACTAGACCATGCTTCTTTCCTTTCGTTTCTCTAACTAGTTATTTCTCAGAAAGCCAAGATGCAAATTAAAACTACACTTCTTTAATTAAAGGCATTCAGCAACCCTAGTGGGAAAAAAAGTGGCATTTAAATGCAAAATCAAAATCAACTTATGGATTCCCTCCTTCCCACTGCCCCAACTCTCCAGGTGCAATGAAGAAGCCATTTTCTGGTGTCTGTATTCCCATTTTTAGCACAATAAAAATGAAATTATAGTTATTTGCCACTGTTTTGTTAAAATATCAAACTGTGTTGCAAGCAAATTGATTTCAAGCCAGTTCAGTTGAGTTCAGCTCAACCAGCGTGTGAGCCGCCTTCTTGCCTTTGCTCCTTCTTTGAAAAGCCACAGCAAGACTGATGGGGAGTGGCGGACTCACTCCAGTTAAAAATAATACAGCCATGGGCAGCAAATTTAAATAGGAATCATGGACAAAATGCTGTAGTTGGAAGTGAAAGCACCAGCACCCAGACACAGCCATGGCTTCAGCAATGCAAGAGCAACTGAAGCCAATGGGAATTTCTTCAGCTCAGCCTGAGGTTCATATGGTGGCAACAGAGCCTAATTCCCATCCTAGGTTTTGCTGATGAAACTTTGGATCACCAAGCCCATGGTGAGGAAAGTCTGCCTTGTTGGCGGGCACAGCAAAACAAGAATGCCTAGCCTTGTTCTCCACACGGAGCTGCTTAATAAGACAGAGAATGTCAACAAAGACAGGGTTCAAGTCCTCTCCAAAGCAGCCAATGCTTGCTTCTATCCTATGGAGCCCCAAATATAACTCCCAGAACTGTCACAGATAGCATTCATCCACATCTGGCACAGACACAATTTAAATGAGCTGTAAGGATGCTGAAACACAGACCAGTACAAAGCCTGGGGTGTAAATCACCCAAGGTTGTGCCCTCCTTATGCTTCAATATGTAGCGTGAGCCAAATGTGACAATCATGCTGGTTGTGAAGAGTCCTTAATTTCTTTTAAGTAGGCTTTGAACTAATGTATGTCGACACCCAGTAACTACTTCAACCTTGACTCATTTGTGAAGATACATGCCGTATGTAAGAGCCTAATGTAAAAAAGATGAACCCCAAACTAATATGCTTCACTGCTGAGGTGCATTTCCTCTTCAGACTGTCTGAGGCTCAGCCGACATGCTCAGTGCCTGCTTGCGTGACACAGGCTGTCATTATTCACTTTGGACTTGGTCTCAGCGCTGTGACTCCAGGAAGCAAGTGTTAATTGGTGTGAACAAAAATGAAGGTTTCTGACTTCTTGTGAACAGCAGACAAAGGATGTTGCAATGGCTCATCAGACAGACAGTCCGGAACAGAGCTCTCTGTTATGAATTGTATATCATTAGAAATGCTTTCAGCTTGGGAATTTTGAGGAGGAAATGGCAGGCTCAGGAGTTTAGAATGAGACCTTTATATTTGACTGCTGTTGCAGAGGGCTGTGTTCTCTGGTAAGTAGGGTATTCCAAGGGACATGGGGACATGTGGGGTCCCAGCTTCACACAGAGCAAGTCACTTCATGTTTCTGTACATTTTACCTCTTTCTAACCCTTCTGTCTTGTTACACTCCTATGACCAATGGTTTTTTACTATATTATTGTTGTGCTTGTAGCTCTACAGAGCACCCATTTCCGTGGGATCTCTTAAGATGATACTTTGATAGAGTAGCATATTTGAGCGTGCAGCATCTTCACCACCAGTCTGGTAGCCAGTAATGTAAGATGCACACCTTATTAATCATACATTTATTTTTTGGGCAGAAAATACATTAACAAATTTAAGTCATCATTTTATGGAGAGAAACAGTTTGTGGATTTTCACATGGCACAAATGTACAAACCTTGTTATTTCTTTTCTCTCTCAGGCTACTGTTGCCAGGACACTTACACCTTGACGTGAAAATCAATTGATGTGTTTAACTAGCATTTACTTCTGTTACAGCAGTAGTTGTGGAGGAGAAAAAAGATGAGGTACTAAAAGTAGACATTTTTATAAATCAACAGCTTGGAGCAATTCGTGTCTCAGTATTTAAAATAACAAATAAGACCCTGGCTAGGAACTCCTGGAAAGCAACAGGAGGCCCACCCATGTCTGCAGCAGGAGAACCTGCAATGAAGGTGAGCGCAGGATGATGTTCTTCCACCATCTTGGCTTGGGTGGAATTGCTCTCACAAATATGGAGGTGGGTTACAAAAACAGACAGGCCCCTTCCCAACTCAGAGCTTGCTCGCTTGAGCCCGATATCAATGACTATTCCAGTTAGGTGAAACATCACGTGAGTGAGAGCTGCCTGGGTTTCTTTAGGAAATTCAGTATATGCCAGCTAATCTTGTTTAACATTTTGCACAAGCACTCACAGTTCTGCAAAGGCAAGCAATGCTTTTCGGAGCCAGTCTGTGCATTCCCTGTGTTTAGTACAGAGCTGTGATAGATTCCATATGGACATTTTACCCTTCAGCTGTTTACAGACTTGGGTCTGCTCAGAAGGGTCTTCCAAGCCTAGGCATGGGGGCCTACTGATAGTGCAGGCAGAGAAAGCCTCTCCAGCTGTCAGCTTGCACCAGCTTTGAAATAAGTGAGAAGCTCCATGAGCTAGTCACAGGAACAGGCTGGATTCTCATCTCATTGACATGAAGGCAGGTCAAGGGTCTCCTCAGTTAACTGATTCTGTCATAGCAGCAACAGTGGCTATCAACACTGTGCTCCCCTACTCTGTGGCAGAGCTTGTCCTGAACATTCACTTTGGCAGCAAAAAGCTGCTCCCCACCAATTAAGTCACTGCAGCTATGAAAAAGAAAAAAAAGGGAAACTAAATTTCCTACATGATAGAGAAATACAAGGCAAGACAAAGCAGTGATTCTTGAAAAGAGGGCCTTGCAGAGCTTACAAGAGATTTGGTCTGAAACAAATTAGATCAGCTGCAGTTTATCAGCCAGGTAGAGGTAAACCTGGGATTAGTTAGCACAGGGGAAAGAGAAAGAAACGCAGTGGAGCTGTCTGGTGTCTGAAAGAGTACAGTGTCCCAGCTCTCAAGGTGATTAAAGTATGAAACGGGCAGTGGGGGAAGTTGATCAATGAGCACAATGGAAAAGAAAATCAAAATAGGCCTCCATTTTTTGAGGAGGCAGAAACGTGCCATATAAGAAGAAACTATCTTGCTGATTTACAGTAAATAGAAAAGCATCACAAATGTTGTTTTCTCCTTTCTTGGTACACACCTGATCTCAATCGGTTTACAGAGCTGGTGAACAGTTATCATTTTCAAGACAGGAAATTAGCCAAAACGTAGAGAACAGTAGTTTATATCCTATTGGAGGAACAGCTGATAATGGCAATTAGTGCTAATGAACTCTTAATTATTTACAACGGTCCCACACCAAATCCCTCTCCCTAACTTCAGGGCAATCCCATCATAGGTGTCCTGACACTCTCAAACCACTTGCAAGAGAGCCCTTTAACTAAAATTTCTATCTCATTTTTTTCTTGGTGTTATCCTACAAGGACTTCTTTAACAGCAGTTTCACCACTCCTCTGGGTAATCCTCATTTGTTTTTCCACTCTGTCACACACACATGTGTAGATACATACAATACTAAACTAAATTCATCACTACATTTCATTTTTACTTTTTGAGTCTGACTGAGACCCCTTCACCTGTGCAGTGTGGATATACCAAGATGGCCTTAAATGCAGCTGTATATATTAAGCCAGATGCCAGACTGAGCCCTAGTTCTGTGGTGCATCAAGTGATGTTTCCCACTCCATTGTACCACTTGATCCCATTGGGGATGAGCTCCAGGCATTACTAGGTAGCAGCATTAAACTAAAATGTTTAATTTTTTTTTTTTTTGCTTACACTGTATCTTTTATTCTAATTCTATCTACACTAATTTATCTTGGGTTTAGATGATTAAGTTAATGGGATATCTTGATTCTATCACTGCATGAACAGAATTATTATTGAAACTGTAGATGGTTGGAGACTTCAGGATAGGAAATGTTGTCCTGCTTCCAGACTTTGCTTTCACCCCCATCCTCACCAATTTTGCTTATATATACCTTTCTTAGAACAGTATTGACTTTGGGGCAAAATTTTTCCAGAGGAGAAGTGCAACACTGGCAGGATTGAACCCAATCATTTTTGTTGTTACTAAGTGTGGAGAAAAAGTACAGATGGTCATCTGATTTTAAAATTATCCATGAATTTTGCAAACAATCCTATAGGGGTATATAAGATATCCAGAAATGCTTAGTGTTCATCTACTTCTGTTCCCACTGTAGTCAGGCACTTTATCAAAATGAATTTAAAACTGACTTTGGTGGAATTAAAACAAGGTAAAACCAAAAATTGCACCCCTCCTGGCTTTAGAGTTCACCAGGCTAGTCATCCCTGATGCAAAATGACTGTGATAGACTATAAATAAGTGTATTTCATATATCTGACTACAAGTCATGGTCAGTGTAGAGTTCTTGTATGAGATCACTGAGAATCAACTGGTTGAACCCAGCTCTTGCATAGTCCAGTCTCTAGATCAGTTCTTGCTCTCCCAGACCATCACGCTCGGTTTGGTCCCTTGGTAACAGTACATTTTGTGTAAGGTACCTACTAGCTATCAGGCCATGACTGTTAATTGAGGTGGGGCTTGTCGCAGCTCCCTTTAATGGTCTGCAGTGCAGACACCTGTATCTGTCATACTTACCAAGGCTCCCTCAGTAGGTAATGGAGACTGATTTACAGAAGGTGATATATTTTACTTTCCTCTTTTAGCTTGGGATAATTGATCCTGCCTTTCACCTGGCTATAAGGGGAACACAATTAGCTTAAACTAGTTTGGGATGAGGAAGTGAAATGAATCTCTGATAAAAGCATAGGAAATACTGACTTTTAAAGCTTTCCTTATAGCGAGACCAGATAGTATTTGAGGCTGCTCTATATCATTTTAGGGTGGTCTTCTCTTCATACTTCTTCCACATTCTGCAAATCTCATTCTCCTGTTTATCTAAGCTGGATATGTCTTCCTAGTACTTCCCTGAAACAGATCTTTCTCTTTCACTTCTTTGCCATACTCCGCTCTTCAGATTAAGGCATTTGGATTTGCTTGCTTGTTTGATTGATTGATTGTTTTTGTTTGAGAAGGTATTAAGTTGTTTTCAAAGAAGGTAAAGATTGCTGCACCTTACCTGCAAAAGCTCCTTTTAGAGAGTGTGCACTAGGATGAGCACTTGACCTTTAATAGGCTCAGAAGTAAATCAAGGGTCCAACATGCTTTAAGCAACAAAGCTCAGCTGGTGTTTCTCTCTTTCCTAAAGGAAACATGGGCTTTTTCAAGGTTAAGCATGTAACCAGACAAACTATGAAGGGAGTATGACTCTCATTTAACCTAATTTCTTTCAGCCAGATGGTGAAGGCAGCCAGTCTTGAGGAAGGTCATAAGCTCCTCGTGGCTAAGAATAATCAAGAATTCCCTTACACAGGACTTCCGTGGATTAACAAATACAGCTGTATAAGCAAATACCACTGGCACCAGGTATTTGAAGAATCAGTAGTGAGTGCTACATTCAGTAATGCTTATCTTATGCTCTGAACAGAGAGAATACAAGTCTAGAGATAAGTCACTTTCTTAGAATAAAGTGACTTTATTTGTCTACAGTGCATTGCTTTCCCCATTAGCACTTGGTGCATGGTGTAAGTAGCTATGAGGTTTAACTTGGGATTTATTATCCACCTCCTTTTAAGACCTGAACTTGTAATGAAAACTGGATCATGTTACAACATCTCATTTTAATATAAATGCATATTAAAAATGAGTCTATAAAGCAGAAGCTGTCTGCTGGTAATGAGCTATGGTCATGAAACCATTTGTAAGTACCTTAACTGAATAGCTTACACTCTAAGAATAGCAGGTCGATTCCCTTCGCAGCATGTGTTGCACCAGCTGTGCAGGAAGACACAGTGGGGTCATCTGCAAGTTAATTTACAAACAAAACCAGTTATATATCAACATTTCCACAACAAACAGCTTTTTCCCCAATAGTTCCTCTTCTTCAAATATGCTCATGCAACACTGTATTGAAAGGTCAGCTTGGACTCTCTCCGGTACCATAATATATCAAGCAGTCAGAGTTTATGCTATAGCAATCCACCCCAAATGCCCTGCCATACTTGGGCCATTTATCCCACGAGCAATCTGATTCTGTAGTCCTCACTCATGGAAAGTGCCTTGGGAGTGTCAGAGATTTTTCAGAAAGAACCCTGAAACGTGGCAGGAGGTAAGAGGTGGATGTGAGAAGGAGATTTTGACAATAATTTCTTTTAAGTTTTCCTTGCTGTGAGTGTCTTTATTTACCGTAATTAATCAATTCAGTAGTTGTGTCTTGCAGGCACAAATCTTGCATTCACACCTTACTGTAAGCCTGGACCATGGGACTCCTTGCCACCTTATTTCTGTGTTTAAAGTGCTTGCAGAGCCTCAGGCATGGGGACTCTAGTGAGGAGAAATAGCTATGCAGGAGGCATGAGCTCTCTGGGACATTTCCATTCCCTGCTCTGCTGTAAATTTGCTCCGTGACTTTTGACAGGTCACATTCCTGGTCTTCCTGTGCTGAAACTAACAGCTAGTTACCAAACTTAAAGGTTTGCCAAGGCTTAATTTAGCCATTCTTTAGATGTTTGGGTGCAAAGCATATGAGAATTGCAAAGTCTCTTGATGTGCCATCCATCACATTGTCCCCATGACTGGGGCATTTACTTCTTCACTGTTTGAGAAGCAAATACACCAGTGTAAGAGCAGTGCTGTTCTGAACTACCATCTTTCAGATGCCAAGCTGTCACTGCGTGTGGCGATTTAAGAAGGTATGACAAATGTTTAACAAGATTTTTAATGGCTGTTAAATCCTGAGTCCTGGACATATTCCAGTTCAGGTAATTACATTCAGCCTGCTTAAAGACACTTTAACGGGATAGATCATTCTCCACCGAGCCTCCAGTATGGAAAGAATGAAAGAAACACACAGCACTGCTGGCAGGCAGGGGAGGGACGCAAGCGAAGGTATTGCCAAAACAGAAGAGCAAGGAGAGTCATCAGTTTGTATGTCTTTGTGTGTGGTGGCTGAGAACACGGAGCCTTTGGTAAGGGAAATAAACTTACCCTAGGAAAGCAGGAAAACTGTTTACTGTGCTGATTTTATAAAAAGTTAATCAAATGGCAAACCAAAAGTCAGGGAGCTGTGCTAAACTCAGCGATTAGTTTATGCCAAATTCCTCCTTTGTTGCTAAATTATAAACAGGTAGTATTTTGAAAGTTGGTATTTCAAACATCAAGCTCCAGCCTAGGAAGCCTCAGAATGTTTTCCGAAGAAGTAAAAAATCAGGCTTGACAAATGCTATCTTCTGTTTTTGAACTCCATAGATATTTCTGGATTGTGATTTTGTAAAATGAGATTTCTTCTCACACTTTTGTGAGTGCCAGCCTTTTAAATTTGGTAAATGTGATAGCCCTGAAGGGCCCTTTATAGCTAGCTCTTCTTTTCTTACAGCTGGTCTATCTTCCTGACATGATTTCATTTTCTTTTCTTACTGAGGAAATTGAGACACACTCACAGATCTACAGTCCTAAATTAATCTGCATATGCAGATTGATTTCAGTAAACTGGATAACATGTATTTGTTTGAAATAGGCAGAAATTGCTGGCCTTTTAGGCAATGCTGTAGATAACATCTATTTTGACAGAATTTTGAGAGGACTGAGGATATGGGAACTTGGTGAGGGTTTTTAGTGTTGCTGATTGTCTATTACTTGCCTAAATGGTTAATTTTTAATAATTGTTTCCTTGCTAGTAGTAGGCAGAGCAATCAGAGACAAAGTGCATAACACCAGTCAATCATCCCTTTTTATTTCAGTGATTCCAGAGTAATTTTGTTTCTATCAGCCATGATTACTGTTGCTGATTTGGTTTTGAGCAGTGCCTACATCTGGGATATTCACATTTTTATGCCCATTTGCTTAGTCTCTGTCTTATTTTCCATTGTCCACCTACTTTGCCCACTGTTTACAGCCTGTGCTATTTTATACAATTAGCTACTTATTTTAGACTACAATCTACAGCCTTGGTTTGATTTGGAAGATGTACTAGCAGTGATAAATTATTTAAAGTAGCCAGGTGAAATGGAAGTTCAGCTCTTATACTTATTTTCTCAGGTCAGTTTTACCTTGTGCACAATGGACAGCTTTTGTTGTTCCAGGATCCAAGAGAAATTAAGAATCTCTTAGTAATACAATTTCTAGCTCTGAGAAGTGTCTCTCAACTAAACAAGTACCGGAGTTGTTGAAATCTTGTAATGGTTTTATTTCCAAACTGTCACTCTGTCTGGTGCCAATCTTGGAGGGCTTCACACCTCACAACAGATTATGTTTTAGATAAAAAGGAGGGCTAGATGTGTTATATTAGCTTCAATGGAAGGTGCTGTCTTATTTAATCAAAAAGAGGATAGGTCAGGCAGGGCTACCAGCCCTGTGACCTGTTGAACACAAGTTATTTCCAGATAAATACAGAACCTCCTCACAGGCTTTTGTTTTAGAGGTTTTGTTAAGTGTATTTAATGCTATTACTTACTATCTGAAAAGCAATGCTCTCCTTGGTGTCAGAGATTAAAATATTGTTTAAAAGTGAATATATTTTACCTTGATTTTTAAAGTGGGAACTAGTTTAGAACCTGGGATTACAGAGCATGATTCAAGCTTATTACATCAACATCAGGCATGAGTAAAACCCTGGCTTTATCCTGTGTTAACCCCCAGGGTACAATGTCTCAACTCTGTGCTGGAATTTATTTTTGTATTGCTCTACTGGAGTAAAGCATCTAAGGGCATCAGTAGTGCCAAGTGTGTTAGCTATATGTTTTTTCTCAGGCCTTGGTCCCTTGATCACGACAGTATGTTAGCTGGTTTATAGACTTTCCTAGCTGGCTTACAGACTTTCCTCTGCAGAGAACTGACTAGCTCTGCCTCAGGGGAAAACTAGGTAAGGGATAGTTCACTTTTAAGGATGACTACTCTTGAGAAGTGTGCATCGTTTTCCTCTCTCTGCGCTCGTGTTTCATCAAACCCTGAGACCTCCCGTATCCTCTCAGCCTTGCTGTGGAACAATACAGCACTCTTGAGCCTCACAGTCGCATGACTCTTACATTACTTTGGGTCCTTTGAACTGAAAAGCCACAAAACACCCTTATAGCCTAACATTCCTGCCTGAGGCTCAGTGAGCACTGGCCAAAGTTAAACCCCAGCAGCATGAGTATAAAGTGTGACTGGGTGAAGGGACTAGCCTTAGGGTGGTTGACATTAGGAAAGGGCACCCTGAAAGAATCAGCATTTCAAGGTAGGAAGGGATGGTCTCGGGTGTTGTTTCATGGATGATGTTGCACTGTGTCTCTTGTGGGTTTTGTGAAAGACAGTGTGAAGGAACTGACAGCAGGGCACTGAAAATCCTACTATAGTCTAGAACAAAGAAAATGTTGTTCTCCCAGTCCTCCAGCCCTCTTTCAAGTATTGTCAGTCAGAACACACAGAAGTGATGCATCCTTATCTCTGTTACCGTCAATATATAACATTGTTATTAAAAGATATGGAATGGGATGTGGGGAGAGCTATAGATGGTTGACTTTTTAAGTCTGAATAAAGAGTTCAAGGTTGAGAAGATAATACTTTAGAGAGTAAGGCCCTGATGCAGAAGACAAGGAAGTATGAGTTCATTTCCTAATGTTGCTTATTCTGTATCTAAATCCTATAATCCAGTGTCCCATCCCAACCCCTATCCCCCCCTCCCTTTAAAATAAGGTATAAAACCTTCTGAGAAGGAGGATAAAATGTGAGCAGTAGCCACAAGGAGTTCTGACACTATAATGGTAAATACCTAGATATGTTTTTACCTGGTGACACATATTCACATAGGTCACTGTCCTGGTTTCAGCTGGGATAGAGTTAATTTTCTTTCTAGTAGCTGGTATAGTGTTATGTTTTGGATTCAGTATGAGAAGAATGTTGATAACACACTGATGTTTTCAGTTGTTGCTAAGTAATGTTTAGGCTAAGTCAAGGATTTTTCAGCTTCTCATGCCCAGCCAGCAAGAAGGCTGGAGGGGCACAAGCAGTTGGGAGGGAACACAGCCAGGACAGCTGACCCAAACTGGCCAAAGGGGTATTCCATACCATGTGATGTCATGCCTAGTATATAAATTGGGGGGAGTTGGCCTTGGGGGGATCACTGCTCAGGAACTAATTGGGCATCAGTTGGCGAGTAGTGAGCAATTGCATTGTGCATCACTTGTTTGGTATATTCCAATCCTTTTATTATTATTATTATTGTCATTTCATCATTGTTATTATTATCATTATTGTTTTCTTCCCTTCTGTTCTATTAAACTGTTCTTATCTCAGTCCAAGAGTTTTACTTTTTTTCCTGATTTTCTCCCCCATCCCACTAGGTGGGGGAGGAATTGAGTGAGCGGCTGCGTGGCGCTTAGCTGCTGGCTGGGGTTAAACCATGACAGTCACAAAACAGTTCACAGGGGATTGGAACTAGCATTTCCTAGCAATTACTATAAAAATGATTGAATTGCAAACATTCTTAAAAATAAGAGGTGTCTTAGGGGTATCTTCCATATGACCTCAGACTGAGTTTTTGAAACATGAAAAAAAAACCCACAAAGGGTAGAATCAGTTGTTGGCAGATGGGATTTGCTCATTTCTAGGCTGTAGAGGAAGACAGGAGAAAGTAACAGCTCAGTAAGTACATCCAAGACTGAGAAGATATATCTGTCTGATTTTTGTCCATGAGATGATGTTTCTTCTGCTTCATGAGTCAAATACCATTGCTTGGGAGAAATGATGACTGATCTACTGTCTAATGCTCTGCCAACAAAAGTGTGAGCTTAATTATTTCTACTGCTAAGAGAAAATAAGAATTTCAGGCCCCTGACACTCTCTCCTTGAATTTTCCTTTTGCTTTCTGTCCTAGAAGCTTGGGCTTCTCCCTATGACAGCCTGTCCTAAATGCTGCCATGGTGAGTCAATGCCATCAGCTATGCACAACAGCTCTTCTCCTGCTGCCTCCTAGCTTAGAAATCACCTGAGGCAAGCAGTAATAACTCATTATCCCATAGTCTGAGCATGAGCAATAATGAGCTTGCTGCTCAATTAAAATCCTGTGTCCTATAACATAAATGCAGTGCATGGCTTACAAAATTTAAGAATCTCAGGGCTTAATTAGTATGATAAATTCTGTGAGCAGTGACTAATATGGAACAGCACATTGCAGCTTGGAATTAATATGTCTCAGAAGTTAAGATCAGGGTCTGGAATATGATGGGTGACTTGTATGGCTGACAGGTAGAAGAACAGGAATATACTCACTTCTGCCAACAAATCTGGTACTTTGATAACTATAGGCCTGCTACTTTCATGCTGACCAATAACATCTTGTTATTTCTGCATTCCCTGTTGTCTGTCTGCATCCATCCGATATCTCTTGTTTTGCACTGGGTTAGCTGATGCAGGAGGTGGAATTTGCTTCTATTTCTGTACAGCACCTAATGTATGGTTTGGCCTCCCAGGTACTTGATCAAGGTAGATAATGAGATAGTCCTCAAAACGCAGCATAGCTATTGAGAGGGTGTAATGGCCTAGAATAACAGTGAAACTGTTGATGCTCTCCTAGAAACTTTTTTCCCAAATTAAAAGGCCTTAGAGGCATTGGAGATAACGGGGTGGTAAGGGAAGGCTCAGAGAAAGGCCCAGTTGCTCAAAGGTGTCAAGAAGGATGGAGTTATTATTGTCATGATTTATCATGATCCTGTATAAGGTTAAACTGTCCTTGGGAGAGTGAGGTGGGTTAATGTGTAAGTCTGTTGAAAGGAACAGACTGAACCCAGTGGGACAAATTGTTCCTAGCACAGACCAAAGAAGGGAGGAAACTGTCTGCTACATGGTATATTAATATCCAGGTCAAAAAAAATAGGAACTTCCCCTTAGGGTCAGCACCACCTTGAGGAAGGACTACTTGCTGTTACCACCTTCTGCTACTCCTTCTTGTCCCACCACAGAAGTTGCAATCTCCTCACAGGTATGAATGAACATTTCACCTCTCCTCAGCCAGTCCTGCCGAAAGGAAGTGGTTTAACAAACATATCTAAAAGTAATACCTCTTTTTTGGTTCAGTTTGGTTTTGTTTTAGTTTTTTGTTAACCCTGATGTTTTTGACAGTAATGGGCAATGGAGTGGCTACAGGTACAGTCATACCCCATGAGGGGACACTCACCTACAGCACAAGGGTGGAGGAGATGAGTATCTGGAAAAAGGTGACCTCAGCTTCAAATTGACAGCTGTCAGACCATCATGCCTGGACATGTCTGAGTTTCTATAAGCAAATGGCTGGCATTTCTGCTCAACAGCTTTGTTTCAAGCATTTTTACCCATTCAGTCCATTGTGTTTTGTCTGGGAGGTTTCAAGCCACCTCTCGGTTCCCCGAGATAGAATAGCTGAAGTCCTTCCTTCACTGAAACCACTTCATAGCAAAAATCCCTCATTGATATAATTTGCAAAATGTTTCCTCTTCTAGGGTTTTTCCTAAACAGTGGGGTTTTTTTTTTAGTTTTATGAGACAAAAATGGTGATTTCTGTTTGTTATTTTATTCTGGTTTTCTCCTTTTTCTTTTAAGCACTCATTTTTCTTTTTAGACTCTCTGTAGGAAAAAAATAATTGGAAAAGAATATTTATCAAATTCTACAAGACTGAAGGTTTGCGGGAAGGTGGCTTTTCTACTTCACTGGCTGCAGTCAAAGCAAGTTTCTCTGCTTTTCCCCTCTGTGTGAAGTCTGTTCCTCTTCTAAGCAGGTCACTGGCATGAGGCTTGGGGAAAACAGACTCCAAATCCCATCTCTATTACAGCTTCAGAAATGGAAGATGGGAATGCGTGAGTTCCTTCATGTGGCAAATTTGAAATGCTTTTCATCAGGTCACTCAGGGACTGATACAGCCTGTCTCTCCATCTCTCTCCCTTTCTCAGGGTGGAGCTACAGCCACAAAGCCAGTAAAAGAGCTTCCCACCACCCTGTCTCCAGCTGAACATATTGCAGTTTTTGTCCCATCCACCGAGCCAATACAATTGCTTCTGCAGACAGGAAATAAATTGTATCATCACCAACATGGTCAACAGATCCCTGTAAGATGCAGCTGTTGCCTGAATATTTTGCACCAGAACCAGAGGAAGATCTGCTCTCCTGTCAGTTAACTAACAGAAACATTGCCGCTGGCTCTTCAGCTTCAAATCACTCACAAAGCCCTCTCTTCTCCCTCCCTTTTTTCCACCCTGCAGAAAACACTGTAGTCGTTAGTTTTATTTTTATAGGGAGTGCTGCACTCCTCAAAAATATAATGCGTGTTCGTATTTCTCCATCTCTAACTGAGGTAACTGGAAACTATTAAATGCCCAAAGCAGCTACGTAAAGCAGCTTCTAAGTGCTTTTCTTTCCTTTCCCTGGCACCTGTTGCTTGCAGATACACAGTGAAGTGTTCAAGTTTTCACTGTTTGTGGTTTTTGCATCCTCAGTCTCTGGAATGGATTTTAACTGCCCTATCCTTCTTGATACTGTATTTTTTATTTGACAGCCTGTGTTGTTCAATAAGAGCCAAGAAATAAGGCCCCCTACCTCCAGAGAGCCTTCCTGAAGCTGCCCTTTAAGGACATACTCCTTGCTTGTCCCAGGCAGGGCCAGAGACCATTTTGGGGAACACCTTCAGGGCAGGTCTCTGAAGAGAATATGAGCCTAGTCCTGGAGGTGACCAATTGCTAAACAGCACAGGCTGCTGCAAGCTAGAATTAGCCTCCTTTGAAAAAAAGATTTATGATAGCATAGCTAGCTGTAGTAGTCCAAAACCATTATGTTAAGTGTGGGTAGCCAGGGCACAGTGCTTGAAATCTCTCCTTGTCCCCTTTTTTAACTGGCAGTACAGGCATTCCTGCTCTGTCTAGTGCCACAGAATATGAGTTTTGAGCAGCAAAGCAACAGGCTGCAGATGGGTCTTCCCAATCCATTCTAAAGCACAGCCCTACACAGTTCAAATCCCTGTCGTTAACAAGCCGCAAAGATTTCACAGGCATTTAACTATTGACACTGGTGCTGCTCATCACTGTACCCTCTTGCAGGTACTCTCTTGCTGTGGTTCATGTGTTCCTTTTGCTGTCTCTGTGTCAGATCATGGTGATATAGCTTTTTTGTATATTCTTAAAGTTTCTTTTTCCACTAAGGTTCTTTCCTTCCAGAAAGAATGGAACTGGCCCACATGTGACCAAATACACCACATGTTGTCTTTTGTTAGGAAAATGGCTGTTATAAATACGTCGTGCATGGTGAAAATTGTTATGATGGATAGCTGCAGTTCACACTTCTGCTCATCTAGTAATGCATTTTGACTGTTCAGTGTCAGAGGTTGAAATGCTTCCTTTTTAATGAGGTCAGATATTTTTAATGTAGATTCTACAGATTTTAGATGATTCACAAGGTATGTGAACCACTTATACTCCATGGATATAAGCAGGGCATAAGAGAGGGTAATTGCTCTATTGCTTTGCCTTCAGTAGTAGAGTTTCTGAACACAAGAGGTCCAATTTTGAGTCAGCTGCAGCTCAGCACAATTCAAGATCTGCAGAGTGTGATTCTGAAAGGAGTATGGGTGAAGGTTTTCTGATGAAAGGAGGATGAGAAGGCAAAAGGCATTGCAACGAGCTAATTAAAATCGATACCAGGAGAGATTTCTCTGATGCCTGGGTGGTGAGCAACCAGCAGGTGTCTTCATTACTCAGACTGCTGGTGACAAGCTACATACAAAATTACAGGGCAGCTAGTTTAATTTCAGCTGCAAAGGAAGTCTTGGCAAGTCTCTGGAGAGATGAAGTGGGAGGAAAGCCCATAGACACTCAGTCTGACAGCTTGATATTTGGACAAGAAAGAGTGCTCCAGAAGAGAAGACTTGGGCTCTTGTGAGCTTAAAACCTTTTTCTTTAAGAGCAAAGGGAATGAATAAAATAGGGTGAATTTTGGTTTAAGAGAAAAACAATCAACATGGCTGACTACTTCTGTTGTAAAGAGTTTGACTTGTATCCCAGTGGAATGCTGTTGATTTCACAGCCAGTCTTATTTTCCACCTAGAAATGTGGGATCCCTCCTCTAGCAGCCCCAGTGTGCACCAAGCCATGGGATGGATGGAAGGCAATGTTATTGGTGCTAATGGCTGCTCTTCAATTTTCTTCTTTAAAGGAGTTGCTTGCAAGCTGGAAAAATGTTTCAGCATTAGCTGTGAGCTGTTATCAGACTTGTGCAGGTTGCAGCTTTTATAGTTAAGGATGCAAAGCAGCACTCATTCAAGCTCTGGCTTCATATCAGAGCTGGGCAAAATTTGTGGACACATTTCAATGCAAAAATATATGACATTTTCATTGCTTTTTCATGTTGGTTCATACAGGTGACTTCTGTCAATGAGATTTTGATAGCCCCTGCCTTGGAGGGAAAAAAAGCAAGTATGGCATTAGATTGCAACTCCCCAGTTCAGGGGGAAGATAGAGAGAAGGGCTATGTATTAGCAGAACATCTCTTCATCACATAATTTGCAGACGGGGTCTACAGCTTTTTTCTCCCTCCCTGGTGCTCTGTTAAATGTTCACTCAGCTGTGATAGTGCAGGAATTGTGGGGAAAAAAAAGAGGAGCAACAAAAAATGGTAGGAGTTGAGGAAGTATTGTTTCAGTTCTGCAGTGATGACGTTTTACAAAGGTCAAACTAATAATTGTTGTCGAGATACTTTAATATGATGTGGAAATATTTTTCCATACATAAAAACCTGTTCTTTTTTTTACAAATAAGTCATCCAGTAAAGTGCATTTGAAAGCCATGACAAAATATAATTTTAAAGTACCAAGATATCCCCTTTTATTGACTTGCCAAGGCTGGAATTCAGAATTGGGTTTATTTTAATGTTCTCGTCCCAGTTAGCAGCAGAGTTTGAAAGATGGCTCTAATGTAATGTGATGTGTCTCGCCACAAGGAATTGGGAAGCCTTTGATTTATTTTGAAATTCTTTTTGCTGACTCAGAGTAAAAGTGGGGTGAGATGGGAGATATAAAGCACTGTTTTGGGTTTGCAATTACTTTTCTGTTGGCATCTTAATGGATAGAAAAGATACGAGTAGTCCAGGATAGATACTTAGCACTGTATTCAATTAATTTTGAAGGACAAATAAATATGTGGAATTGAGCTTAGCTAAACTTTGACCAACTGGAAACACAGCTTGTGATAAGATCTTTAAAATATGCATATTTGCTGCATCACAAACCAATGTTAAATAATTTACATTCAATCTTTATCTTTTTAGCACTATATTAAAGCTATGTTCATTTTCTGAATAAAGTGGTGGCAGAACTGAAAAGCAAGGTGTAATAGACAATTAAAATTAACCAATTAAGTCCTCTTGCTTTTACTAGGAATAATAAAGTATCTCTCACCTAAGATCAAGGTAAGGTTGGATTATTGTTGTCTAGAGGGACAGAAAAAGGTATGGAAACTGGAGCCACAGAGGTAGTTTTGCATCCTCATTTCACTTCTGTGAACTGCAGGAGAAGATGATAGTTTTGCAAACCTGAGATTGCTGCCAAGGCTGTATGCATGGCAATCGGGAGCAATTACAGTCAAACAAAACCTGGTGCCTGACACATTGTGAGGGAGTCTGATTATTTGTATTTTCACCTAGCTCATGCATATAGTAAGAAATGGCCAACTGTTCCTGTGTGCATTTTCTCTATGCTTAACATAAGATGTTTGTATAATGCCTAATAAAAAATAAAATAATAAAACAAAAAATCATAGCAACCTTTACGGATATCTTAAGGAATGCAAAGGAGTGCAAAACCAACAGGGAATGGAGAATCCTGAAACACTATAGATGTTTGCAATGCTATTATCTCTAGCATGAGATAGAGGTTTTATTCCTAGGTCTTTTCTAGGTGAAATTGATGGGCTTCCCTACCAAGAGGGTAAAATTGGGCAAATTATGCTTGATGTTGTGAGAGAGGGAAAGCTGCTTCTTCAATCTGCTAAGCATAAACTTGGCTCTATTTATTAAGCAGCACCTTTTAAATAAGCAGCACAGCATATCATTACAGGTAAAGAGCCCTGAATAAACAGAGTGAGACATCTTCAGAAGAGGGAGGATGTGTGCCAAGCTTCACTAAGTTACAATGCCAGGAAGTTATTAGCACCTCAGCAATGCAGACGTATATGTGAAAATTAATGTTAGGCAGGTGTTTCCAGAAATAAATCCCCTCAATTACTTTGATAAAGACCTGACATGGAAGCAGGACTGTCTTTGCCCATTTGTCACAGTGGCAAACTCTGGGGAGGATTCAGCCTTTTTGACTACACATCCAAAAAGATAAGTGTGTAGTCAGCAGAGGGAGGGGACGATATACAGGTACGTGTAACATGGGCATTTAAAGCAGCTGAGCCGCACTGTCCCATAGAGATGCCTGTGTCTCTTGACTGAGTACAGAGGGAGCATTGGTAGCAACCCTGGGCTAGCTTCTGGGGCTGGAGGTGGTTTGGCTGCTTATGGCTTGATGGCAGCATCCAAGCATGCCAACCTGGTCTTCTCTTTAGCAATGGAGAAGACCCAGCGAACAGAGCTTTTGGCATTCAGTTTATCCTTGGGTACGTCCAGTATCATGACCAGCAGCCTGAGCTCCACCAGCTATATTGACTAGCTCCCTTTGAGAGCAATGGGGCTCTAGACTGCTAGTTTAGGTGTCTGCAACACAAGCTTCTGCTGCTGAATTTAGGTATGATGATAATAACAACTCTGATTTTAACCAGGTGAAGTTAGGTGGCATGTATCTTAGTATAGTGGAGATGAGTTGATGTATTTGTCTTCGATAGGTGCACAGCTGCTAGGATATAGTACATGAGAACCTTCCAAGCTCTGTTGCACAAATCCTCACTACATCCATCTGGGGTAGGGCAGAGATGCTTTCACACAAGGGAACAGAGAGCACAAACCTGTCGGTATATCCAGTAAAACCCATGACCCATAAAGGCCTAGGTCTTTAAAATCTGTGTAGGTACATGAACACAACACTACATCAGTGAAGCGTCCTTCAGTACGATTAATTAGTTTAAACTTGGTGACATGGTCTTCAAGTTTTCCTCTGGAATGGTGGGAACTGAAACCGGGGGTTCTAGAGGTCAGGACACATGCTGCTCATGAGCAAACCATCCTGTGAACTCATCCAGATTCTCTTTCTCTCACACTTTGACAACCATAAATAACTTCCTCATGGCTGGAAAACAGCTTTGTCTTCAGTCCTGGGGAGAGATCAAACTCAAGTTTTTTAGGCTTTGTAAACTTTTTGATGGTGGTGTACAAACAAGGCTCAAGCTCAGCTTCAATTTTAGCTATAGTGGCTGTGCTTGACCAACAGTAGAAAAAATATATCTTTCTAATTTAAATCAGCAAATCTGATTTTGAACACATACAAGGAACAGATTTGTAGAGCAGGAGTATGGTGTTTGGAGTCTTTTTAAAGCTGGATTTTTCAGCACAGAATAAAATAACATTGTAAATTGCCTGGTGCTAACAGTTACATATCTCTGTTCTCTCAAAGGAGACTAACAAGCCTGTCAGTGTTCAAGAGCCATTTGGACAATGCCCTTAATAATATGCTTTAACTTTTGGTCAGCTCTGAAGTGGTCAGGCAATTGGACTAGATGGCCATTGTAAGTCCCTTCCAATTGAAATATTCTATTCTGTTCTGTTCTATTCTATTCTATTCTATTCTATTCTATTCTAACATTTTCACTGTAATACACATATTTAAACAGATATTCTCCCAATTCAGAAGTTTAGTGCATGCGTATGATCAGAGTTCAGTGCTGGAACCAATAACAATTAGCAATTTCACCAGTGACCTGGATGACAGGACAGAATATACCCTTCACATGTGTGTAGATGAAACCAAATTAGGGAGAATGTTGACATGGTGGAGGGTATGGCTGCCACTCATGTGGATCTTGACAAGCTGAAGAAATGGGCTGACAGGAACCTCAAGAAGTTCAATGAAGACAAATGCAAAGTCCTGCACAGGGGATAGAATAATCCTGTGAACCAGTACAGGCTGAGGGACAAGCAACAGAAAAGGTCCTCGGGATCCTAGTGGATGACAAGTTGAACATAAATGAGTAATGTGTCTTTGAGTCATGGATGGCCAGCCACACACTGGGTTGTGTTAGCAAAAGGATAGAGGTCCAGGGAAGCAATTACGTCCTTTCCAGGACACTCCTGGAAAACCATGTTTGGTTTTAGGCCCTCAGTTAATATATATATCAACAAACTCTAGAGAGTCCAGTTGAGATGGTAGCTGGCAAGCTGGAGCATATGGTGTACAAGATGGAAATAACCTTGTTTAGGCTGGAGTTAAAACTAAGGGTGTGCAGAGGAACTTCTGTCTTCTGTTAGTTGATAGCATTTATAGAAAAGACAAATCCAGACTCTTCTTGAAGGTGCATGGAAATAAGTCAAGAGGCGAAAGATACAAGTTGGTATATGCGAAAATTTGATTAGATGCAAAGAAAATATTTTTCATCATGAGGATGGTCAAGTATTGAAGTAGGGATCTGGAGAGGTTGTAGGATCTCCATCCTTGGAGACAAGCAAGGCATGAATAGACAGAGCTGCAAGCATCCCAATGTTACTGGACCTGTTTTAAGCAGGGGACCAGAACAGATAGCCTCTAGATATCCCTGCCATCCTGAATTGTCCTATGATTGCACTCATTAGAAACAAGGTCTGGATGCTTTCTGTTGTCTAAATATACCAAAGAAATGTAGGTTAACTCTTTCAAATGTGAGTGTCAGTAGGACACTGAAGGAGACTTCAGTGATTCTTCTAGTAAGATTCTCACTTCAACTATTAGGTCATTTAGAGAGTGAGGAAATACTGGTCATAGCAAGTCCAAGCTTGCTTTCAAGCCCAGCCAAGCTTAACCTCTACCTCTTCATTTGTGTTTTCTGTATGAGCCAGAAAAACAGTAACCATATTCAAAGGGTATTCAGCAGCCCAGGGACAAGCCAAGCCTTCGTATCTGGTTTTGCTGGATGAAGCTAAGCTCAGTCCACCAGATAGTGATGTTTGCTAAGGACAGTATGGGCACTCTCAGGTCAGGACTCACTTGGTAGTATAGATGGAGAAAAAAACCCAACATCCTGTGGACTGAGCATGTTTTCTGAATGCCTAGGGCTCAGACCCGCATTTAGCTTTAGTACATCAGTTCATGACTTAGCATGGTAATTATTTGTGCAATTTTAAGCATCTAAGCAGGTTTATAAAATTTAGTGCTTAAGAATAAGGATGCTTTTAAGCACTCTGCTAAGCTAGAGCTTTAAAAGCTCATGCCTACGCAGCAGTTATTGCGGCATTCAGGAGTGTCTCACACAATGTGCTGCTATTGGAATACCATTACCACAGCTATCTATTAAGCCCTGGGGTGTCCAGGTGGCTGGTTATCACTGTGTGTTTTTGCTCAGAAGCTATTAAAATTGTTAAAGGGCAGTTTTCTTCCTGCCACTGGCTCAATTATATCTCTGTTTTATAGTCTTCATTAAAAGAGAAGGATGAAGATGCACAAACAGAGTAGTCACGTTTAATGGTGATAAAAACAGATGCTTGAATATATATCCCTTGAAGAAATTTGGTGTATACTTGGTTTAATTTATTTTCCACTAAAACTATCTCCAAGCAATAGCTATTAATTAGCACTGTGATGTAGTATACTAGCAAGGTCATGTGTGGTTATCTTAGATGTTTTTTGAAAATGAAGTTTATGGCTACATCACAAAAGAAATTCCATTTCAGCTTGAAACTTCAGCTGGCAAGTAGTAATAGTTGGTGCATATAAAATGTTACTGCTCTTGTGGATTGTCGAGCTGAGGTTTCAGCTACCTGATGACACTACTGTGTTGCTGAAATTGTCAGTTTGCAAGATTCTTTGATAAGGCTATATATTTTGTTGGCATTAGGAAGTCGTTTATTTTTAGAGGAGGAAGAAGACTTTTCCCCCAAAAAACAACCCATGATGATGACGACAGGTGCTGTTCGTGAACTTGATTTCTGTGCCATGCACTGCCGTACATTCTCATTTAGTTTTGTTTCCACTCCACACAAGCATGGAAATAGGAGTGGTGAGTTTGTAATTGGGAAAGTTTATGAATGTGAATGAGAAAAGTTTAGTAGGAGAGGGAATAGACCAATAAGCATGCCCCCAAACAGGTCTGGGTTTGGTATTTGATTTTTGTTTGGGTTTTTTGTGTGTTCCATCTGTATCAGCTGGTTTAGTGAAAGGCATTAACTTGCTTGAGAATGGGAAGGAAAAATCAGAGAATGGTCTGCAGCATGGAACTTCTGTAATGACCCAATTTATGGGCAACTGGAAGATATTGCTACCCTCCCTCCATTCCTACCTTGGCCTTAGTCTACTGGCTGCTCTGGGGAGCTGGGCAGCTCACTTCTGAAATGGCTGGTGAGATGATGCTGGGGTTCCCTGTCAGCCATCTGGCAGAAAAATGGGCAACTTGTCCATGAAGAGTCAACACAATACCAAAGGATACAGCGGGGCTTTCAAATCAGACTGTTCTCAGTGTAAAACTGACCCATCAGAAATTTCTACAACTATCTTGAGTCATACAACTTTCTCCTGATTAAATCTCCCCAGGTCTTTGTAAGATTTTTCAGAAAGACAGAAAGAAAAATGTTTGGTTAAGTTCATATGTGAAGCCCGGGGCAGAGGCAAAACAGTAATATCTGGATACCCAGGTCTATTTCTTCAGCACCATTCTTCTTTCACTGTATCCTATGATACATCACTATTTACTAACAATTTAAACACTGAAATATTTGCTGGTATCCCTGAAAGCTGCTCAAATTCTGTTCTGAGTACCAAAGGCCATATATTTATCTCTAAAGACGATTTTTAAAAACCTTGTACATGCACATAGAGACATTGTCCAAAAATTACCAGGAAAGAGGACTAACCGTCTGCCTCCACTACTACTCCACTAGTAGGGGACTCCACTAGAAAGGGGACTACCTCCACTACTCCACTACATCTACCTCCACTACTCCCTGAGTAACAGGCTTTGAACAAGAGTCTAAAAGCTGGGTGATTCATAGGCAGGTCCAGAGCTGTGTCCTGCCATCAGTGTAAAATGTTAGCATCAAACCCAAGCCTAGCATCAAACCCAAAGATCTCTAGGAATAAGGAACTTTCTGGTTTCTTCTAGCTTTTACAACCCAAAGAGCGAATGACTTCTTTTACTTTACCATTTCTGTATTCTGAAATACATCCAGAAGGAATGACCATAACAACCACTGCAATAATGTAGAGGGGGGTTGGTTGTTTTTTTGTTCTGAAACAAAAAAAATTGAAGGATACCTGACTTGTAGTGAAAAAGTTCAAACTGTTATTTTGAAATTGAGCATATACTTCACTGTTAACTAGAATATTGGATTCAAGAAGAAATTGTTTGACATATACTTCTTTCTTTGCTGCATAGGAAATGTGATTTTTTTGCTTGCCTTTATTTTCATTCCAGTTTAAATCAAATCCATTTCAAAACACTGCATTTTGCATTTGAAAGAATGTCCAGGTTTCCTTTGTCTCGAGGAGCTATCCCTAAAATATATTTTACCAGCTGTATAGGAATATCATGGCAAAAAATGAGTATGAACAGTGCATAGAATTGACACATCAATATGAATTTAAGTAGCAGAGCAACTTGTATTGAATTTTTCCTCAGTACAAGGATCAATAATTTGTCTGTTGACAAATTTAAAATGACTGTAAGTGGCAAACAATCTCATTATCACTTCTCTGAAAGATGATACTTTCAGTAGACCCATGACTCCAGGTCGTGAGTGTGTGCATGTTACAGACCCCTTCAGTCTCTGCTCTGCAGGAGACTCCTGTATTTAGGGTGTTTTTACATTGCCACTCCATTTGTAAAGTGTGTGCTGCATGCTATAGTGCCAGAAGCCTGTCATTCAATTTTGTATCAGGAGTCATCATCACCAAAATATATTGGGGCTGCACATAAATTCACCTGCTCCTTCAAATCCTGAGTTGGGCTCTAATGAGACCTCAGGTGATGGTAGTAACTGCACTACAGTTGGCACGACATTTCTCATAAGCAGTGTGCTGCATCAACACAGCTCAGACTGAAAAGACTAAAAAAGTTTTATTTTCTCTAGAACATGTTGAGGAAAAGTGTACAGTATTTTATTTTCCACTGCTTCTGGGTTTGTCTTGATGTCAACCTTAACTTTACCAAATGCAAAACTTGTGGAGAGTCATTTTAATTCTAAGATTGTCCTCAATCTGCTAAGTACCGATGACAATACACAAGTGGTTACTGTCTTAACATCCAAGCAGCCTGAGTAAGATACAGACCATGGTACCAATATGTTATGTGTTGCTGGAATGGAATTTAAACTATTCAAGCGTATAAATTGAAAACTCATTCTGAAGAATTGCTTTGCTTTCCTAAACCAAGTATATGGTAAAAACAACCAAGACATTCGGGAGACTTATCACTGGAAATGAATGTAATAATGTAATTCATGCTATGTAAGGCAGACTTTAGTCTTGATAGATGGTGTTTGGTTGGTATTAAACTCTGATTTGCAGAATAGGAAATTCCTTAAGGTAGCAAAATTTCTTGCCAAAGCTGGCAATGCACATGCACAGTGATTAACTGTGTTCCAAAATGCTCACTAATAACTTAGTCAGCCAACACAGCCACCAGCTGGTTTGAAAACACCATGAAAGCAATTTACAGACCCCTTCTAAATTTAAAGTGGGGCTATATAATTGCCAGTATAATAACCCCTTCTTCAACTCAACCTGTTTCTTTAAAAGAAAAAGCTAGAAAACACTCACCTGTACTAAGAAGAGGTAGTCTTCTTCCTCTGCTCACCAGGAAAAGAGTCATCATCTCCATTTTCTCTTTGTGCAGAACTTTCTTCAGGCACTAATTGTGCAAACCTTAACTTTTCATACAGTACCTCCTTTGGCAATTCACTGGGAGCTTTTCTTGGGTGACGATGATGAGATTTTGCTGACAAGAAAGAAAATTTACTGCACGTTCTGTCTAAGAGACACCCTTATCTTTGCCAACTCATCTCAGTCTTCTAGCATGTCAGGGGCAGACACGTCTCAGATCCGTTTATCATCCCTTCTGCAGCAATGCCCTCTGTAAGAGCTGGAGATGTTATGGTGGCTTGTGTAGCCCATGGTGTTATTTCACACTTACTATGTCCTGGGGATTTCTCTGTTCTTGCCAAAAACAAGGGTACACAAGGACTGGGTGGTTCCTGGTCACCTCTGTCTCAGGACTGGAGGGGTGTAGACAGCTGCAATTTGTATAAGGGTTTATGAAGTCCTGTGTTGCGATTGGTCATGTTCAGCATATAGTGTTGACACAGGAGAATAAGACAGCTGTAGCTCCTCTATGTCCATAGGTACTCCCCAGAAGAACGCAGCTTATTTTATGCACTCTGTTCAAAACCATTTCAGAATGGTGCATGGTGGAAAGGGAATGAGATTGAGGAAGAGCTGAGTGGCCCAGCAGGCTAAGTTATGGCTTTTGAAACACTTTTACCTCTCTCTGATGGTTCCTGAATGACTTTTGGCCAGATTCCTCCCAGATCTCTTCAGGCTCATGGGCTGTGCTTTTCAAGGCGCACTGGTGATTTTATCACTACCGATGCATAATCCTTCCTCATTTACTTTCTACCTTCCCCAGTCCCAGAAAACCAAGCAAATCCAAGCAGTGTGAGCAAGGTTGGGTGGCAGTGGGTTAGAGCTGGGGAAGGCAAACAATACTTGAATATTCATATCTGGCTTCTGCTTCTACCAAGGCAAAAGCCATTACCTGAGTTGGAAGAGCACTAATGCTCCTTCCAGATTTAGTAAACAATGGGAAAGTACCCGCACCTGTGAAAATCAGTGTGACATTCTCTGATAGTAACAAAGTAAATCGGAGCAGGCAAATATATTGAATGGATGAGCCTCAGGCATAACCTCTTTCGGGTGTCTTTCCTGGAGTTTACCTAAGGAAGCCGCTCTGTGAAACTGTCATGTCTTAGAATTAAGAGCTGGGAAGGAGCTGGGATTTCCAATGATTCCTGTAAAATGAAAACCAAATAATGTGTTTCTCTAGCTGATATAAGTTCAGTTGTTTTTTGGGGGGTTGGTTTTTTTTTTCCCCCATAATTATGGAATAATTCACAAGTTTCATTTCAGAAATTTTGAAATGTCGGAATTAAAATATGGCAATCAAAATTGTTAAAATAGACATTTTCTAAATGCTTCACCCTTTAGTTTATTTTCTAAAATCTAGTTAGACTTGACAGTCCTCAAAATATTTACGGGAAAATATTATTTGACTTCAAAGGGAAGGTACATGATTGTGCCAACATCAGTCTTACGAATTCCTTTGCTTTCTGTCAGAGCCAATATTGGGCATAGAGACTTTCAAAGCCTTAGGGAGATAATGATAAATTATCCTCATTTCATATATAGGGAAAGTACAGTTAGGCATTGGTCACAAAAGGAACAGAGCTGTCTGAGACAGTTCTGGGCCAGGAGGAGCATCAAAGGTAACCTTCAAGCTGAGCATGGGCTAGGGTCCCTTATGAGGCAATAGCACTCTTGCAGGACTGAGCTGAAGCCTATGAGATTATTCTTTGCTGTTTCAGTTGATTTAAATACATTTGCTGTAGGGTTTATCTGCTTAATTTGCTGTTGTCATGGGGCAGACAGCAACTGAAATCAAAGCACTGTAAGGATTACTTTTTTCTTCTCTCACTCTTAATTGTGATTCTCTTTAAAATAGAGTTCCTGAACAACAAGAGTATGGTCTTCACTCAGGCTAAATGTAACTGTCCCATTTAATACAGAAAGCACTTATTCTACATCTGAAGTTGGTTATGAGATCTTGAGTTGAAATGAATTCTGGTTACGCAGTCTTTCTAGAATGGTAAAAGGGGTATAAAATGCTGCCCTCATGACTTAGGCTTAAATATCACAACAGTTTTGGCCAGTGTGCAACAACTAACTAGGGAAAGAAATTACTTAAGGTGTCCTTTAGTCCCATGCAAGAGATGAGCATTCCCAGGAAACATCTATCAGAGTTGAGAAAGACTTGAGAAACAGGGCTTTGTTTGGGAGCTCAGTAACAGATTAATAGGTCTGGCTCTCAGGAAGATTCCCCGGACAGCAGCATAAACTTTTCTAATTGATTCCCATTGATCCTATATATGCCTTTCTTGCCTCACTGTGTATGATTCCTCTTTCTTCACTACCTTCACATATACTTATTGCTAGTCATGTTTCTCATCTTTCATTCCCTCCAGGATCACATACAAAATTGAGCTCCTAATTCCTTCTAAATTTACTTTCCTATCCATTTTTAGTTCTCACTGATTTTTTTTTTTTTTCCCCAATAGGAACTTCAATACCTGTGCTGCAAATTATGGACAAAAATCATTATGGTAATACTCCTGTCTACACACTGTTTTGGTAGTTTGGGAAAGTTTGTATAGTGCAATGTAACCCTGTACAGCTTTCTCTCAGCAAGGAGCAAAACAGGCATGTCAATTCAGATAACATACCCTTAGTTTGTGACTAACCTTTGCATTTCTTTGCCTTTCCAAGTATTACTCTTTGCTTAGAGAAAAATAGAGCATTTCATGCTCTTGATCTTTTTTTTTCACCTGCATTGAAAAAAAAAATTAAAAAATCTTAATGATTAATGTGCATGGAAAACATCTAGGTTTTGTAGAATATTTGCTTTTGGGCAAGCACCCAAATCCTGAAGGTTTTTTGGCTATGTAAAAAAAAAATAAATTAAAAAAGGAAAAAAATTAATTATTTTGGGGATAGGGATTAGCAGACATGAGGGGGAGACAACATCCTCCAATCAGTTCTAATCCTGATTTTCATCTGTTTCTAATCTTTGTGGATTATCTCTCCATTACCTCTGATATATACCCAAAAAGGATTTAGAGTTCTGTGATTATATCCCCAGATATGTGATTTCCTGGATCATTAATGACAGCATCACTGTCTTACAAAATTATTCAACAAACCAAATGAATACACACTTAACCTTCTTGGTTCTGGTGGACATCTTCAAGACCAGAATATTCAGGCTCTGCCACCTTGGAGTCTCGTAATGCTACCTGGGATGTAACAGTTTCTCTTCGTAACACCATCAGTGCTTCATACCCTGCAGGACTCATAGATTTAATATACTCTCAGACTCTCATATTTCTCTTACTTACCTCTTCACCTTGTTACTATAGTAACTCTTGCTCCTCTCTGTAGGCAGATCTCAAATTAATTAATGCCTCTACTTGCAAAGGATCCCATGATAAAGAGAGGTGATTTGTGTTGTTAACAACTTGAAGGTAGTAAAATAACCTTCTGTGGTCTTATGTACCAATCTGTAGAACAAATATTTAATGTTTCCTCTGTCCCCAGAGAAAGTCAGTCTCTCAGGTCTCCAATTCCCCAAGTTGAGCCTGTTTTTCACGTGACTATAATTGCTGAGTGATCTCCCTGTTCTTATCTTGACCCATGAGCCTTTCATATTTTCTCTCCCCTACCCAGTTGAGAAGGAAGAGTGATAGAATGGCTTGGTGGGCACCTGGCATGCAGCCAAGGTTAACCCACCACAGAGACAAGCAGAAAAAAGTGCTTCCAGTGATGATCAGATGGAGCAGAAGTTTAATAGGCAGTATTTTTCATCTGGTTTCATTTGGTTTCACCTGGATTCATGTAGTTTTCATTTTCCTTCCTTGTATTTCTTGATAGAAGTTATGATGAGAAATGTAGACCTAGATACAACCTGCCAAGGAATTTGCATTGATTTAAGACCCAAACCCAGCTTGTGTTATTCAGATGGATAAAGAACTAGACTCTTCTCTGCAGGGTAGACCAAAAAGAAAGCTTATCTGCATGTTTGCCAGACTTAGAGTTTGATTTAAATACCTTGTGGAAGTTTGGATCCTGAGGGTTGGATCTGTTCTTTAAGAAGCCTTGAAATCTCAATATTGGTTAATGTATGTTGAAACTGTGAGATTTTTAGTACTGCTGCTGTGTTGCCTCAGTGTAAATAAAAACTCATTAGTTTTATAATACAAGTAAATCCTACTCATGCCAGTGCAATTGACCAAAGACCTTGACACCTGTAGAGCAATAAGGCAAAGCAGAACAAGCCATCCATTTTTAATGTTATTTACTGGGGACCTTGGGAACAAAGTGGATGCTAACGTCCTTATAGCATCAGGTACTGTGACTTGCACAGGGTCTGATAGGCCAGGGCTTGGGTAACAGTCAGGTCAATGTTGTTGAACCTAGAAGCAGCTGTGACTTGAAAGATATTTTTGTCAAACTTAGCAGTGTGGCATTGGGCTATTCCATGTATTCCCAGCCTATTCCAGTTTGGCACATACATCATGCACAAATGTTACAATGGCCAATATAAGCCACATTAGGATAAAAGATCAAGAAATGCACTTTTCAATGGAGTGAATAGACACGCTGAGTATCAAAGATCTCAAGAATGGCTTTTCTTGCACTTTAACTTTGAATTTTAGTGTTTTTTTCCTTACTTCTACAATTTTAATACTAAAATACAATTTTAATACTCAGAGGAAATTTGTGGTTTTATATACCTCATTTTTAATAAAGGCACGGTAGTGTCTCCAGGTTACTCTAGCAAGTAATATATCCACTACTGCTCCTGCCTGCCAGTGTTATTAGCCTACCATGTATGAACACAGTCTGCTTCTAAATCATAGCCAAGTTCTGCACAGTCTTCCAGATCTTTAATTAACGTCAATGAGCAAAGGATGACACTTAATAAAGGCTTGTCTCTCTTCTTGCTGTAGCCCTAGTATTATTCAGCTGTGCAATCTATGGGAGGGCATGATAGACTGAGTGTTGAAAGTCTTGAGTTGCACTCTCACATGGCTTGCATGTGGTCTGTGAGAGCCACACCACCATCATGAGCTCCATTTTCCCTACTTGTAGGATATAAACTAGCCACAAGCTGTTAAACTCCCTTATAAAGTGGTTTGGACAAGATTCATTTCAACATTATGTGTTTAGAATGTATTTGTCCACATCAAATCTCCCAGTACAGTCAGCAGCACTCTAGTCACTGCATCCAGTGAAGTTTGGAATGTGATTCACCTGAAAAAAAATGAAGTTTCCACCATAAAATGAGATGAGTCTCCACTAAACTCCTTTAGGTCCAGCAATCAGCTCTGCTCACACTGTAAAGTCTAGGATTACTTGCTCAGATGAAGACATTTACATGCTATATCCCCACATTCAATTAAAAATCACTGTTTAAGTGATTATATTAGTTATAACAGAGTGAGTGAAAATTTATGAGTTGTTTGGAGCACCTACTATCCTTTGGTATGTCTGGACAGTCCCTAGCACATCAGTGGTATAAGTAGAGGTCTCAGACTACTATAATATTTAGTGCTTTGCTTTATGGAAAATTGCCATATTAACCTTTTGTGTAGTTTGTTCTAATCACAGCTTGAAATGAATGTATTTTTGGATATTTGGATCCAAAACCATAGAAAAAAATTTGTTGGAAGGGATTTCAGGAGCTCATTTCATCTAATATTTTATGAAGACTAGTGCCAACTCCAAAATTACATTAGGTTTCCCTGGACCTTCTCCAGTCAAGTTTTGAATATCTCCAAGGAGAGATATGCCACAACCAATGTTTCTCAGGATAACTTATTCCAATGTTTGACCATGCTCATTTTGACTTTTTTTTCCCTTATGTCCACTCAGAATTTCTCTTGGTGCAATCTGCGACCACTGCCTCATCTTTCCCTGAGCACCTCTGAGAAAGAGTCTAGCTCCATCTTCTCTACAACTTATCATTGTGTACTTAGTCTTTCCATATTATTTACATTCAGTCACACTGTAAAATAGACTTTATTTTCTTTTACAGAACAGACATGTTCTTAGTTAATAATGTTCATATTTGCAGAGTAATAAAAGAGTATGGTGATAGATTGAAAAAAACCAGACATTTTCCGTTACAAATATGTCTGAATACATGTGAATACATGTGTAAACTCACAAACAGTGAGTTTCAGGCTTCTGTTGAAAAGACTTCTTCCAAGACATTTTAAAGAGTATCTGTGTCAACTTCTACAGGAGGAGTTGCTGATGGTAATCATCATCTATCCATTTTCAGCATGGATACTTCAGAAGTTACTGAGCACTGCTTAATATTTTGGGGTTTTTTTTCTGATATTTATGAAAGTTAGTAAACTGTGAAATGAAGAAAGAACTGGTAAAAAGGGTCACAGTGTTTTCCTGTGATCTACAGAGCTAGGCTCAGTTGAATCAAATAACAAAGGAATTGAACTCACGCAATTCTTTTTTGTTATGAAACTTCAGCTGTTGCAAATGAGTGAAGTAATCTAAATTACTGATTCAAACTGTCCTGAGAGCATCTTCATTATGAAATGGGAGACAGATAAAATAATATGGCAAAAAGCACACTTTCTCCACTATATATAGAGGTGTTGTGATGCTGAAAAATGTTTGCAAGACAGTCCCAGTCTTTACCCAATCTCTTGGTTGTTGAGGCACTTATACTACTAAATAAAACAAGCTAGAACCTTCTTCTATGGCTAATCTTTCCCACAAAAAGGGGGTGGCTGTAACCAGTCTGCCTGCTGGGCATGGTCCTTGGTACGTCCTGTTTTTCACATCATTCCAGGCATTGTTGGTTGACCCAAAGCAAATATATCCTGGAGAGCATGCTAGCAATTAAACAGTACAAATAATCTTGGTCTAGTTCTTGAACCTGAGACCTGATTCTGTTTGTTTACTATTGCATACATGTCTTTGAGTATTCAGAGAGCTACCTTTGTCTTCTGACAAGTCTGGAGACATTCTTTTAATTTCCAAAGCTTTCAGTACCTTTCATTCTGATAGACAATCATAGTGCAATGAATCATTGGCTTTCTGTGGCTTGCTTTGTCATCACATAAATTGCAAAGCTGTGGTTTAATACACATTCCCCCATTTTGCTGATGCAGCAGACAGCAGGATTTAGAACGTCAGACCTTCATCACAGCATTACCTGTCAGATGGGTCTTTCTGCCAAGCCACATAAGTAACTCTAAACCTAAAAACTTTCTAACTGGAAACATTACAGTATTTTTCTTCCTAGACAACATGCCATGTGTTGCCTCGTTTGGGTGAAGTTAGACTGATGTTTTTACTAGCCCACTTCCACACGTATTCTGAAGTCTTCAAACAAATCTGTCTCAACATTGATAAAATGGCAGGAGTGGATGATAAGCAGGTCTTCAGTTACATTGAAACACGCATTCAGATACTGAAGCTTAAACCTTGCGCTGCCAGTAATTCTGCACACTTGTGTGATCACATAAAAAATGTGTAGCCATTGAAAACATATGTGTTATGGGTGGGAGCAAGAAGTACAGCTCTGTTGTTGGGATTTATTATGTAGATCTTTGCTTTCTTGAATAAAGTTGGCAACTTCCACTTGATTTCTACCTCACTATTTGAAACAGTTGTTTTCCTCTGAGCTTTACATGTTTCACATAAATATTTCTAGAATGAATTCAATGTGTTATGAGTTTTTACACTTGGAAAAGCTAAAATGAAGGTAATTGCTCTGAGAATTTGGGGTTTTGGTTTGGGTTTATTTTTGGATTGCAAAGCAATATCCAGAGATATTTAGTACTAACACTGACCTGAGTGTGACTGCAGTTTATTTAAAATACCACTCTAAATGCAACCTTTTCTGTACAGTCACAGCATTGCTTTAAATTCCAAGTGCTTGACAGTAGCTTGATTATCTGTTCCAATATTTTTTCTAGAAATCCAAGCTAGTCTGACCAGTCTTTAATTCTCTGACTCGATTGTTTTAGCCTTTTTAAGAGATTTTCTGCCTGAACTAGGTAACTGTTCAAATTCACTGACACTGAAGTGTGATTGTATCTGTTCTGGCTGCTCTTCTGTGGGGTGGGACGTGCAGTTGCAGATGGCAAGGGGGTATCTGCAAGAAGAGGAACCAAGTCTTGACGGCCTTGGATTATGGGTGTAGCTGAGTGAGCTCCTATCTCTGCAAATGATTCTGGCTATTCATGGCGTTATCTGGAGTGGCGACCTACACTGGAACTTGGCGCTGACATCTTCCTGCAAAGGAAATTTTCCTGAAG
This sequence comes from Harpia harpyja, assembly GCF_026419915.1. Lineage (NCBI taxonomy): Eukaryota > Metazoa > Chordata > Aves > Accipitriformes > Accipitridae > Harpia > Harpia harpyja. The sequence goes on from NC_068944.1 coordinate 71,338,601, forward strand.
AAACTAGCCCAGGATCATCTTCCTCTGTGTTAACTTATGTAAATAAAGGTAATGTGTGATAAATTGTTCAGGTCAACGTCTGGACTCCAGTACCAGGGGTAGTGCTAAAGGTCCTGCTTTGAGGATGTGCTCACTCAGCTGCAGAAGAGTGAGCCAGTCATCAAAACTGGATTTGTAACCTTCATGCCTACATGGACTATGGGTAAGAGAGTAAGAAGGAAGGCAGAAATGTCCAAATCCTTCACCAAGGACAAGAGTAGTCTTCTAATCCACAAAAGCTCAAAGGTGATCTTTACCAACTTTAAGATTGCCAATGCCAGAGGAGTCAGTTGCCTAGATCTCTAATGGGGACTTTGTGAGATCCCTGTTCATCTGGAAAGGCCTTTGCTGTGTAGGAAGCATCAAAGCTGCATTTTCCTTCACGTAACCTGGATGCTCTGTCTTTGTTGATGGTATTAATATAGTAATCATCTTGTCACAGCCTTCAGGTCAGAGGCAGAGGCCCTCCACCACACAATAGTAACCCTCAAATAGGAATGATCAAGGTACAAGAAAACTTCAGTGATGTCACACAGTCAATATTGGATAGACCTAATAGTATTTATGTCATAACTATAAAACTTTTGAATGTAAGAAATTGTACTGGAACACAAAAAATATTTTCTTCTAGGCTAATCTTCTACTTCCTTGTTATTCAGTTTCTATACCTAAAGAAATGGGAGGTGAATGCTCTATTGCATGTGAGTTGGTCCCCAAACAAAGGCAGAGTTTAAAGCACCCCAGTGTCCAAAGGTAAAGGAGTGCCTTCAGATTGTAAACCAGGATTTAAATTTCGTGTCTATGTACATTTGTTACTGACTGAATGGAAAACTGGGATCAAAAGCAGTCCCAAAGCTCTACTATTATTGTTAAGATTTTGTTGAGCAAAGTGTTTAATACAGCCCTGTTGTCAGACAAACTCCTAATTAAGTGTACAAGACCAAGGGCAGGAGAAAGATTTACTACTACATTTTATACAAGCGCTCAAAGCTAATTAAGCAACTCACCTAAAATCTGGATAAGCAGAACCAAACACAGATCTCCGTTGCTGTGTACAAGGCCATCCATCCTTCCCCAGGCTTCCACAGCTCAGACCTTTGGCTGCTCTCTGACACACACAGCAGTGCTGCTGATTCCGAGGAGGGACAAGAGGTGAGCACAGCCAGCAGGGCTGAGACAGCACGTCCCACAAACCAATGTGATGCACCCAGCTGGGGTGGAGGCAAAGGGAAAATTGAGGAAGCGTTAAGGCCCCTTAGTGTCCTCACCCCTGTATGAATTTAGCATCCACTTCACAACAGTGGAGCCAGCACCTCCACAGAGCCCATGCCCCAGTTCTCTGTGATCTCCTGCAAAGGGATAGGTTGTAGATCATAACCATATAAAGTGGGTCTGAGGCATGGGAGCCGAATTCATTCTAATTTAGCAGCCAGAGTAAGGTTCAGAAGCCTAAAAATCCTTGCATTTGCTTTTCTCTGCACAATTCCTCATCTTTAAAACTGGGATAATGTTGACCTTCCTCACACAGGGGTTAAGAGAAATCCATTAATGTTTGTGCAGTGAAATGAAAGCTAGAAGGTTAAGTGGTTGTTGTTCATGCCAATAATTCATCACACTGGGCATAAAATTAGAGTTGACAGTGACCTTTCCTTTCCTGAAGTCCTCTTTTGGGCCAGACTCTGCTATCTCTTCTTCTGGCATAAATCCAGAATACATACATTCATAACAGCTGAACTGTTGTAGGTTTGCAGTGGGAAAACTAATCAGAACATTTTGCTCTCTTTTTTATATTAACAACTGCTATTATTAATCAGATATCAAAGTTTATGCAAATCCTTTCAAGCAAATAAATATTTTTTATTGCTAGCATAAAGCTGATGATAAATTAATTGTCCCTCATTTCCATAAATATATCCAACAGTAGAATGTCTTTCCTAGGTAATGCAATTGCCTATTAATTATTTCCTTGTCTTTCTGAAAATAAATGTAAGAGGGAGACACAAAGAAATTTATGTATACACAAGAATGCAGGGGAAAACTTCACTTGCATGGGTATAGACCTTTACAAAGGGCTTCACTAATGATTTCTGCATCAGCTACAAATTTTCAGGATCATAAGAGTAATTATGATTCTTGGCTCCAACTCCTGTCATAAATGAAGCTTTATTTTTATGTACACTTTTGCAGAGAAAAGTATTACTAATCTTAAAGTCAGCAAATTCCTGAGTTAGTGAAAACTTGGTACATACATATGTATGCATACACAGCTTTGCCAAATACTCTCCTTGGGTTTTTTTCAGGGGCCAGGTTGGGGGAAGATCATTGAAACTTCTGCAAAAAAGGCTATGGTATCTGACTCTGTTCTTCACATACCAGGGAACTGAACTGTTGGGTTTACTTACATCCAAAGCCAATCTCTTTTTCAACCATTTCCTGTCTTAAAAACACCACCTTGAATCTTAGCTGCAAGAAGTGTGTCCAGAGTTGCCTGGTTGCAAAATCTTAGTGAAGACAAAAGATTTGTAGTACTACTTCAGCACAGGTCCCCACAGCTGAGGTTTATTGCAGTTAGATAAATCAATGTGAAATTAAGAGTGTTTTGTTGCTTATTAACTAAAATTTAATGATCTTGATTAGTAAGTACCTCTTTTTGCATTGAAGACAAACTCTGAGACGCTGCAGTATAAGATGGTGATGTTGGAAGCATGGAAATCTGCCTTTTTTAATTAAACAATGGAAGGCAATGATGCATCATGGTGAAAAGGCAAGATCTAAGATCATACTTTGCCCATGGTCATAATCTCTAGAGCACCTCCAGTTACATACTTCTGTCAACAATTTATGCTACTAGTAATTGGCCAATGTTGTCTTTCATTTATTCTCTCTAATTTATTGTTTTTCAACATACTATTCCTGAAAGCTATGACAGAAGAAACAGAAATGCCTGTGTCAGCTGCATTGAAGGTTTCTATTTCAAAAGTGCTGCTGACTGACTCGCTTCAGGTATGGATGAGTTGAAAGCACCATAAGAAAACTGTCTCCATTTGGCTTTAATTTCTTTTTTTATGTTTCCTCAAGTTCAGGAATTTCCGGAATCTCTCAGCTAGGTTTAAAGTAAGATTAGTCTGTAAAAAATTAGAAATTTCAATATCCTGGCCATCAGTTTGACCAGTATCTCTCCGTTTATGTTAGAAGAGATATCAAGCAGTTATTCACAGGCATCAGACAAAAGGATCAAACCTTCTCACATTAGAAACTTGTCATTGTCAGCATTCTCCCTCCCCTTTTAGAAGGAAGGAAGCAATTGCCTGTAGCTGGGAAAGTCATTCAACAGGCTGAGCTCTTCTCGCCCTTCTGAAAAATATTCAGACACAGCCAAAAGTTCAAGACAACAATAAAGACAGGGTGTAGCATGTTGACAGAGCCAGGACTGGGAGCAAAGCAGACAGCGGCATTTCCCCTCTCTTGCTTTTAGCAAAACCAGCCCTAGGGAACTGAGATGAAAGTGAAGTGCCATCTCCTACCTTCTCTCTCCCCACAAGCAGTTTTGCCATGAAGATGCACTTTGATGCAGCTTTATTCAGGGAAGGTGACAAACCACTGGAAATTATAGCAGATCAGAGGTCCTGGGTTGAGAAAAGGTCCCAGTTGTGCATGTGGCTCCACAGGGCTCTGATATGCAGGCATGTGCTCTGTCCCTGGCAGCTTTACGAGGGTTGCAGGCTGTCTCCATACGAGGAAACCCTAGGAGGCTTTCCAGGCTGGCAGCTCTGGAAATGAACCTGCTCTTGAGGAAGGGTGTTCATACATGCCAAAGTGGGTACCACTGTGGGATCATTCCTATTTCTGCCCATGGATGTGCAACTAACACCACTAAAAACTGTGTTGAGACCTATACTGAGCCCCAGAAACTTCTCACTGGTACTTATCAAAATCTTTCCTAGGCAGCACAAGCCACCTGAAATCTCTGTATACTCCCTCTTGGATGAAAGTAGGCAAATGAAACATTAATTGAATTGTGAGAGTGACTACACTGAGGACCAGGGCTGCAGGTGGTTAACAGTATCAGTAGCTACATACTAGCAATACAGCTTCTACGTACGGAGAACATCAATAACCACCGGGAAGTCAGGTCTCTTTTGTTGTTGCCTTTGTTTGAAACCTGAGGCTGTCTCTACTTTTAAATTTGATAGTGGCAGGGAGCATTTCTGGGTACTGGAATTCATTGTCTCTACTGCTAAATTGCTAGAATGGACCCCAGTGTGGCTGTGATTGGGGTTGGAGACATAGCCCAGGAGGTAGCTCAGCCCCAATCCCAAAAGGCACTTTGGATGTCACTACCTTGATTTGAATGTTAACAGAGTTTAATAATATGAATGTAGGTTTTTCCATGCTTCAGTGCCAGAGAAAAGTCCAGACATATTTAATTTCTTAGAATAGACATAGCTTGAATTTCCCAGGGATGAAATGATAATAACAAAAGAGATCAAGAATCCATTTTACATATTATGTCAGCAGAGTATGTTGCGCATGATCTTAAAATATATTGTGTACTTCAGTGCTGGTGATTATATATCAACTGTAGAAATCTCACTTTTGTAATTAATGTTGCTCCATTTTCTACTGGGAAATATAATTTGTGGATGGAATGGAGAAACCTTAATGAATCAATGTTACAGTGTTCAAATGCCTGAAAAACCTCCTCCTTTTATGGCAGTGGTAGGAGGTAGAATGGTATAAATGATACAAACAAGTAATCCTATCACAAACTAACAAGATGCTGTTTATCAGCAGTGCTGAGGTAACTGATACTCAGCCCATCCCTTTTGAAATAAACCACATTTGTTTAAAATCCCTTTACAGATACTGATTCACTGAAGCTCATTCCACCTGCCCAGAGATTAATTTCCTGATAGAAAACTAGCAACAAGCAGCACAAAAAAATCATAAACCTTCAAAGACGGTTAAGCTAAAATGTTTAATCTCTTGACCAGTATGCTAAAAGATGCCAGGTATGGTTAGTATTCTGCTAAGAAGTGGGAGATCATTAAGCTAATCTTGCTCTTTATAATTGTCTGTCCATCATGGGCGAGCAGTCATTCTTTGCTTCACTCAATACTTGTGGTCAAATGTTTAAATGTTTAAATGTTAAGGAGTCATGGAAAAAGTGTATCACCAGCAAAATATATGGGCACTCAGAGAAGTTACCTCGAGGCAGTCTGAGATCTTTCAGTGGGCAAGCTGCCCCTTTGTAACTACTGGCAATAGTCTTTCTTGTGAAACATGAGATAGCTTAGCTGTGTCTGCGAGGTGAGACGGAACAGTATCTTGCATATGACAGAGAAGAGGTGAATCCATGGAGGATGGAAGCACAAGAGGAGAAATTAAAAACTGGTGAAGTCAGATCATTCTGATTCATTGTTTGTTTCAAAACTGGTGTAAGATAAGTTGGCTTCCACTGTGTTATACACACCTACTGTATCAGGGAAGTACTGCTGAAGCAAAGTGAGAAAGTTGGGAAACTTAAGGGAAGAAGTGGTTTGGCAGGTAGCTTGCTGGTTGCATGGCACACCCAGATCACTGAAGATGTTGGCACCTGAGTGTTTTGTTTGGGGTAAAGGAAAACTTGTGATTTTGGCTCAGTCCCCACTCCTGGTCAACGTGGTGTTTTCCTGACAGTCACAGGCAAGGATGCAGGTAACATGGGATGAGGACTGCAGCTGTGGTCATAATTGTTGACCTGCAAACCCCAGAAGAGAGTGATAACACTATTTCTGTCCACTTTTGTTCCAACTCAGCTGTAAAAGTCACTTGAACTGAAGCTGTGAGTTTCTGCATTGCTTGTAAATATACATAAAGTGCTGTTTGAGACTTTTAATTAAGATTTGAATGTTGGTGGTTTTTTAAGTTTTTTAAAAAAACTCACAAAACTCTGTTCTCACATAACCTAGATTAAATAAAATAGAAGAGTTCAAGCAGAGCAGACCTGACAGTTTGAAGGGATCTTTTGTTAGAAAACTAATTTACAGAAATATCGGGCTTAAAGTTCACCAAGAGGATCAGCTTTTATTTTGACTTAAACCTCATTGTTACAAAAAAACAAAGGCAAGTCTGGTCGACAGCATTTGCCACATTGATCCGATGGGCATTTAGTTATATAAGAAACCAGCTAATATGGGGGATGGAGGGAAAGAACTTTGGGATTTAATACAAATATATCCAACAGAGCTACTTTTTAAAAAAAGAAAATGAACAGTCACTTTTTCAGCTTGAGCCCAAATCAGGAGCTTAGGGGTTTACTAAACATTCCTATATCTTCAGTTTGTGTTTCATCTCCTAAATAAACTTTCAGAAGCTTTGTGGCTTAAGAAAACCTCTGTCATTTTAAACATCTGTTAAAGAAATGCCGGTTCATTCCTCACTTGCCGAGTTACTTATTTTTCCCCCTCCTTAATGCCACCCTTGATTTGCCGTGATGTTGGCTGGCTGTTGAAATGCTCTCATATGGACTTGAAGAACCTGATCTTCTACCAAGTCAAAGGCAAACCTTCAACTGCTTCAGTGGAGCTGGCCTTCAGTTGTCACCTGAAGGTGAGAGTCCCTCTCAACTGCAAGCCCAGGAAGAAATGAGAATGAAAACATGATTGAATTTCTCTGTTTCTGTCATGTCAAGTCACACCTGAATTTAAGGTCAGCAACTGGGTTTTATCTGGCATTAAGAAAGACAAAGACATTAGCATTGTTGCAGATCCAGCCCCTGAAGGATTGCTTATTATTAAAACACCATTCTATATGGAAAGTTTGGAAGTGATTAGAAATGTCCTAAATTTCTGATCTTTTCTCTTAAGAAACAAACTTCCTTCTTTTCTGAAACACAACAAAAAAAAATGGTTTAACTTTTTTCATCCCAAATTAGAAAATTTGAAGGAAAAGGTGAATTTTCCAAAAGTGTTGGACTTAATGCCTTTTATCTCCATCAAATATTCCTTTGAAATGACTGCATTCTGTTTTGTTGTACAACTATGTGTCTCGCAGGGAAAACATCTGCCTAATCTCACTATGAGTTAAACTTGCATCCCTGAAGAACCAGCAGTGCTTCTTGCGGTGATGAAGTTTGCTTTGGTCCAGAAGGAAGAGGTTAAGGTGTATTAACGCAGGTCATAAAGGCACTTTCTTCCAGGAGTATGTAATAATGAGGCAGCTGCTCCAGCTTGATTAGAATTACAGTCATTCCCTCACTCATTTGCCCTTGCAGAAGTGTTATTTTTAATTGGAAGCGGCACTTATGAATCACCTCATCCAGTTCATTATGAAAGTCCATTGTCACGAACTAGCAGGCAGCATAATGTATTCACAGGGCATTGTGTGTGCTCCCGCTTCATGCCAGGTCGGTACTTTCCCTCCCTGTGGAGCAGATAGATAGCTTATTGAACAACCAGCCTGCTCGGACGAAATGATAGGTACCTAAGTGATGAGCACAAGGACCCTTATGTGTCACGTCAGGGCTGACCCCTTTGCAGGAAAACGGATTATCTCTCTTGAAATGCTCTTGAGGATGGTACCTGCCTCTGGCTGCTGATTTTGTGTTGAAGAGGAAAGAGGAAACTAATGGGAAGGATTAGAGAAGAGGTGATGAATAGCTACTGAAATGGGACCTGGTCTGCACTCCTCCTATTGCAGATACAGAAACTGACTGTGTTTGTACTCTCACAAAGGAGATTTTTGTTCTGTCTGAGATTCCCTCAGTCCTACGTATGTCAGTTGTGCAGCGAAGACACACAGTGCTTTCTCTTCCTGTTGTGGGAGGAATGCATCAGGCTGTCTTTGTGGTGCAATTTCTGTGACTAAGCAGGCAGGACAGCCAGGTGAAATTAATGCAGACAGTGTCCTAAAGATAGGAACCTTGTCATTACAACTCAGTCTTGAAAGAAATGCCTTGAACCCTGAAGAAATCCTCTGGTGACAGTCACTGCTCCAGCATCTGGGAATTTAGTTTTGCATTTTTCAGTCATGCATTCACGAGATGTATTTTCTAGATCTGCTTCATATTACCCCTGACTGCCAGCCTTCCTGGGTCATCAATTAACTATGTGGAGTTGTTTCTCACTTTACTGATTTCAAATTTGATAGTGTTCAATCCCTGAAAAGGAGAAATGTCAGCCTCAAAGACTTCCCCAGAAAAGGCCAGGCTGCAAAGCACTGAATCACAGAATCATACTGAATCCCACTTAATTTTCTTTCCCTATATCTCCAGCAAGCCTCCTTCTAAAACCAGAGTATTTCAAACATCACTTACGTCCTGCTCTGGCTGAGTGATCTACTTTAGATGTTAATATAACCAAATACTAAAACATTTATATAGAAAGTAAACTTACAACTTAATATCCTGGGATGTGTAACCAAGTAATTCTCTAACACCATCCTTTGCTGTGCCTTTAAAAATTAGTTTCCTTGTTCCAAATTAATTTTCACACCTTTTTTTTTTTTTTTTTTCCCCATGCTCTTTGGAAGGCTGCCATCCTTACTCCTCCCTTTAGGGTATGATCCAGAACCCACTAAGTCATTGGAAAGTTCAGTAGAGATGGAATTAAGACCTCAAAATCTTCTTGAAAGCTCATCTATCTAGAGAGACTCATCAAAGAAATAAAGAAGATGGTACCTTGCATTTTTTCTAAGACTTCTATAAAGCCAACAGGCAGCTACAAAGGTATGTATCCTATTGATGTGATACATATGTATTTTATCAGCTGTGAAAAAATGCATTCATCAACATCTCTTCTTGCTGTTCTTTTTCACATAACTATGGTACATTCAGAGGACAGATACCTTCTTTATTGTAAGATCCTACAAACAGTCTATTAACTGGATGCCAAAAAAAACCCCCAAACCCAAACTAAAAAATGGATAACCTTAGAAAAACTGGTAACTCCAGAGAACTTCTTTCTCTAAAACTAGAACCTGGGATGAATCTTCTTGTGGAGATTTTGATCTTTTCCACTGAGTGTGAAGAGATTAGGTCTTTTTTTCACAGACTTCTGATTAGACTGGGGTTGATGTCTGTCTGAGATGATAGAATTTAGATAAATATAGCTGTTCACACACAAATAGCTATTTGAGAGGCAGGTTTCTAAGTTCCTATTATAGCTAATGGAGGTCTCACCTAGATTCCACTGCTGAGACAGAGGCATCTCATTCCATGATAGATGTCCTGCCTGGCTTCCACCTACCAATTCAAGCAGATCCCATGTACTGTCAACCCCATGAAGGTGTCTCAGAGATCTTAAAGCATTTGAAATGGCTAGGTGGAGGTTAGATGGAATACCCTAAAGATCATAAAATGGCACCAGGCCTTTACCTTTAAGAAAATTACTGCACTGAGTGCAAGAGGAGCTGTGTCTGGATCACAAGTGATGGGACTTGACTGGTTAATTATTGCTTTCTTTTCACATCTTAGGTGACTGGAATGCCTTTTCCATCCATCTGTCACCACACAAGGGCATAGTTGTCCCATAAGTCCTCTGTCCCATTGGCCTGCCTCATGAGGCTGTATCTGGAGACCTTCTAGTTAGTCATCTAAAATAACCAGCTAAGGGCTGAGTGGGTTCCACACGTACCTAAGATGATACTGGATGGTTACATTTAAGCAAATTAATCTGCCCTTTAGATTTAATACCTTAGTTCAGAGCCGAGTCCCACCACTTGGTGCTCTCTAGCTTTCAGAAGGCTAAAGTAGAAGGAAATTAATTCCTGCTGTTGTGATAGATTCCTGCTCTGGAAATATTACAGAATAGGGATCAAAATAGAAATAATTACCTTTGTGCTGGCTTCAAGGTGACTGCAGCTGGAATCCTTACCTGCATGCTAATTTCTGTCAGATCACTCCTAATAGAGGAGCCTAGACCACTACTGAGACCATTCATGTACCAAAATTAGATGAGATGAACCCAGTCTCACAGGTCTATTAAAAAGTCATGCCTACTTGAGGAGTATCCTAATTACCACTTGGAAGCATTGTGCCTGCACTGTGCCTAATAAATATGCAGCAGTAGAACACAGCACAAGTACTCCTTGCAGTGTAGTATTCCTGAATTATTTTAATTGCATTTGCAAACAAATATATTGGGAAGTGAATGTTTGCTAATTGATAGTTCTGTTGTGCATCTAAGATTTTCATGCTGTCGTGGTGTGTCCCTAATCAGTATTTCTTACCCAGCACCTTTGCCTGCTGACCTAAAAATATTTAACACCTGTTTTCAAAACTAATGATCTTGTTTAGGTGTGATTTAAAACAGCCATTCTTCACCTAAGAGCTAATCTCTTCCAAACACTGGTTTATTTTGTGATGGTAATAAGGGAAAAATAATCTGTCATCTGTATAGTACTAGTATGCAAGTCTTTGCTTAGTATGTGAGTATTTCTCCATTACTGATTGAAAATAAATATTGGAAGGGGCTTGAGGAATGAAATGGGCCTTCTAGGATCCCAGAAATACAGAAAACCTAGAGACAAAGGGTGAGGCATGTGCATTCCTAAAAGGTTTAACCATTTTGATGCATTATTCTCAAATACTGAGATACTTTTCTGGAAAAAGGAACAGCAATTTGTGGTCAATAATGAACAAAGAAATCAAAGATCAATATTTACTTGTACCCACCCAGAAGGCAATCTTATCCCCTAGTAACATGTCCTGGCCTAAACCCAGACCACCCTGGATCTAGAGTGTGACTTCAATTAGCTGCATTCGTAGATGGCCTTTGGCAAACTTCCCCATAAACTTGCCCAGGAAAGGTGGGCTTAGCTTTGGAAGTAATTGTCTATATATTGTCAGTAGGATGGGTTTCTGAAAAGTTGGAGAGACTCTGTCATGTTTAAGAAGGAAGGGAGATATTCTTTGCAGGAATAACCTGGCTATTTGAGTCTAGATGGACCCACTAGCAAGGGCATGCGTTCTTGTAATCCCAGTTCTTGAGCCCAGGTTCCCATAGGGAGCCCAGAATTTTGTAACTGCAATAAAAACACTAAATGTCAGGAAAGATTTTGGATTGCCTGCTAGTGGGAGCAGACTATTTAGTCTATACAGTTGCATCCAACTATTTAAGGAAGCTTCAAAAACTTGTCCAAAAAGGATCCTTTTAGCCAAGTACAATAGTAATTCTTTACTATCCTTGCTACTCTGTTCTGGTGCACATCGTACGTACTGAGGACACTCATCTATGAAGAAAATGGCAAACCTAACTGAATACCATGTAACATATTTGCCAACTCTGAAGAATGCAACTGGGCTTATACTTAAAAAAAAAAAAAAAAAAAAATGTACAAAAAGGCTGGTTATAGAAAGTGACCATATATTTCTGCAAGTATGTTATTTAAAGTTTATTACCAGGTTGCCAAAGGACCCCATGAAGCTGGTCTTGCTGAGGATGAGAATTATATGCTATCATATTTGAAATAATTGTGCTGATTGAATAAACACACAAATACAGATAATTAAAATATTATTTTTCTTTTATGGAGTAATAAAATTTATTACTTTTTATACTACTTTGCCAAGAAAACAAATAACAACTTTGATGTCTTTTTTATCACAAAGATGCAAACGTATACCAACTTTTTTCTACAAAAGGATAAAATGGCTTCCCTTAAACTTAAATGGTGCATTTGAGTCTTGTAATTGGGAAATAAACCAAAATATCACTTAAATATCAATTAAAACATCATCTCTTGGGAAAAAAAAAGAAAAAAAACACAAAAAAGATTTTTAATTTTTTTCCAAAGGGATTACCCATAAAATATATGTTGGGCTTTTATTATTATTTCAAACACACACTAAATTTGAAAAATAAGTTTTATTCTAATTGTAAGCAAAATTTCAGAAAACTTAAAGCTTTATATGCAGAGATAGAGCACAGTTTTCAAGGGCATTGTTCCTAGTGAGTAAAGACATTGGCAGTAACTTCAGAACCCTTTATAACCTACACTAGGGAAGCCCACACCATAGGACTGTGCCAGAGCTGCACAGCCTGGTAACAAGAGCTGCTGATAATTAAAACTACATGAGCTGATCATTTTCACCCAACGTGTATTGGGGTTCTTGGGGAAAGCCTAGTTCTTATCAGTGTGTGCAAGAAGGATATTTCTAAAATGCATTTTCCTTTTCTTTAATTTGGTTTTGTTCAAACTGATGCAAAAGCCATCGGAAAATGTTGAAATACCCTGTAAAATAGGACTTCAGCTTCTTCCAGCTGTGACCTAGACTCAGTTCATTCTAGCAGATTAAAGGTTTAGTCTCTATCATAGGTGGTTGACTCACAACATAAAGTTGCCAATTGATACTCATTGACTAGGAAGGTAATTTAGAGAACTAATTTTGATCTGACATCTAATCTTGGTGATTGATGCTGCCTCCCTGTAGAAGCCACTTAATCTATGGATTTAAAAATACTGTCTCAGAAGTTTCCCAACTCTCCCACCCACTAGCAAGTACAGATTATCTAAGGGTTAGTAAACAAGTACAACTTTCAGGGGAGCAATTCCTTAGAGGCAAAATTTATGATCTTCACAGCAGCCATAGAAATTCATATACTTTTTATGAAATAAAAATCTATTTCAAAATATCACTAAAGCCATGCATAACTGGGCACTTTTTTTTTACTTTGTCCTAGTGAATTATGGCTTCACCTGTTCCTCACCAAACAAGACACCTTGCAATAAATACAGGTATTGTTTTTCAGTAAGAACTCTATGCAAAAAGGGTAAAATGTTTGTTGACAGAGGGAACACACTCCTTCAGTACAAGTCTGGGTGTGGTCAGTAGCATCCATAGTCTGTTGTACTATGCAGGAATTCAACACACTTCTATAATTCCCTTGAACCACTCATTTCTTTCAACCAAGATGTAACTTCAAATGCTAAAATCTTTTTTATACTATAAAATCTTAATTGGTTACATGATCCTTCCTTAGGCCCCCTCACAGTGTACCTCAGGGTTGGGTTCACTGGGGTAAGAAAGTTCTTCCCTTGCTTTAGCATCACTTGATGCAATCAACTCACAATACCATTTAAACAAGAATGGCCATGAAGCTGCAGAGATCTCTCCTCAATCAGCTAGTGATAATTAATCTCAGAAGCAGCTATTGCACCTCTGGAACATTTGAGAACAGGCTAGTTATAGTTGGTTAACATTGTAGCAAGATAACTGAAACATAGATCCTTCCTTCTCTCTAGAACATTTTCCTCTAATCATTAGTTTAATGATTTATTATTAATTTATGATATTCACAAGCTCAAACCTAACTCCCCATTGATACTATATCTCATCATCACTGCATCCAATCCTGTATCTATGGGAATTCAGGGTGGAAAATCTGAGACAGAGAGATTATATATACTTGTAGATAGATAGATATTAAAAAAAAAAAATTATGTTTGTTTGTATGTAGATGTAAATATATGAACTGTGTATCTACACATACAAGTATTAATTTGTAAAATTTTATATTTCAAAAAACACTGCCTTCTTTAAATGTTTAAATAAATGATGTTATCTCTGAACGATGGTACCACTTTTTAATGGTTCTCTTAACTAATATTAAATGTAACTCAAGGCATGTGAACACACAAAGGCCATTATTACTGCATCTGAACATCTGTTGTTGCACCAGCTTTTGGGTATCATTAATTTCCCACTTACAGATTACAAAACATTACATTACCTTTAATGGCTCATCAAAATTATGAGCAATTGTTGTAACCATATCTGCACTCCCAGGAGTCTAAACACATCATGGTTTACACAGTCATCAAGGTAACAGAGTAGTACAAAAGTTTTGAAGGAGTATGAGGTTAATCTTCATATACCTGAAGAGTTCTTTTCACATAGGGAAGAAGAGCATAGAAGAAAGATGTTTTAAGTCTTTCTTCTTTGACCAGGTTATTTAATTCATCACCCTCTTAAGCTCTGTTGTAAATTAGCTGTATTTAACAATGACATTAATTCATTAATTTGATTTTCCCAAGTTCAGCTTGTCCTCTAGGCTGTTAAAGAAATACAAGAAATGTTCCCTATAAAATTTACACAAAGCTTCCCAAAGTGAAGTCCCACTTACACACACATAATGGTGTTGGTCTGGTGTATCTAAGGCACAACTTTTAAAGCCCCTAATGCATAAAGAAGCCTTGAACAAAACATCCTAAGTGCTTATGTGTCTACTGGCATACCACATTTATAGTCATAACCACAATTAGCTCTGCCCTTAGCTCCACGGTAAGCTATTGCATATTTAAGAGAGCCTCATATATTTGTCATCTTAGATGTATGTTGTCCCATATCAGCAGCTCTTGTATATCACTCCCTTTCAAACTTCTCTACAGCATGTTTATGTGCCCTGTAATCAGACTAAACAACTTCTCCTGTTTGAGTCTCTGATGGCACATCAGTTTAATTTGCTCCCCATTTGACTGCAGGCCATCACACCCTAGACCATCCAAACTCCATGCAGGCTGCTCCAGCTCCAGGCTTCTAGCAGGAGTGATCCAATTGGCTCCATTTAACCAGGCATGGCTGACAAGATAGATAGTTTTTTCTGGGGGATGCTCCAAGCAGTAGGAATATGTTTTGCGTTATTGGCTCTAACATATGGCCTCAGTGCCAGGCTGTGAAATCATGTAAGGCATCAATTCATTATTACATGAACTTCAAAGTGGAAAAACCACAAAGATGAATCATAACTATGCCTCAAGACCAAAGTGGTCACACAGGACCTAGAGAAGACTTCAACTGAATGCTATGCAGCATGTACACAAGTTAGTCTGCACCATTCAGGACTGGGACTCTTGCCCAGGTGCTACCCAAAAAACCAAAATATGCATATGTCATCTTCTCTACGCTTGAATAATTTCTGGGTCTTTTCTTTTTATCCTCCTTAAGTTTGCCAATTTTCTCTCCCCCTATACTCAGTGCAGGAAGAATGATAGCACCTCTCCCCATGATTGTGTTGGGTGCAGGTTCCTTGCCTGGCTCACTACGCTGTCTATCCACAGCATTTCTGAGTGAGGAAATTGTGTGGAATCTGTTTCTATTGTTTTCAGAGAAACAAGATTTCTAAACACCTATCAATCAAAGGTGCTTAGACAGAATCTGAGCATCTTTCAGTCCGGATGGATTTATCTACACAAGTCCCTGTGAAACCATGGAGTGCTATTATCTCTTCTTCTTTCTCTGTCAAGGGAAAGAAAGAGCCCACCCCACCAGAACGTGTTGCAGGAAGTGGCTTTGAGCTCTTCGTCTCTCTGTTGACCCAGGAGGGCATCTAAAGAGCCAGATTAAATTAGCTACCTAACTTCTGAAGGGCTAAAATTATGTGAGATGACTTCCATTCACTGTTACTAGTATAAACTCATCTAGGAAGAGTCTAATGAACTCTGATTTCCTGTGTCGTAGGTTAATGATTTAATCCCTAAATTACCTTTATTCTTTGTTTAGTCTCTGACCTTGGCTAGCATTTCTAGCTATTAGCACATTATAAATATTAAGCATTAGCAATACCTTTTTTTTGTATTGAAAAATCCTTTCAAAGGCCTTTCAAAAGGTGGTTGACAGATAATAAAAACTGGGCCAGGTGAACCTATCCATCCTCCAGTTTTGGCAACACAGTAAGGGAAACCTGTCTTCATAGGTTCATAGGATCATAGAATGATTCAGGTTGGAAGGGACCTCAGGAGGTCTCTAGCCCAACCTGCTGCTCAAAGCAGGGTCAGCTATGGGTCAGACAAGATTGTTCAAGGATTTATCCAGTTTGGTCTTGAAAACCTCCAAGGATGGAGACTGCATGATTCAATTCAGATATTCAGACCAATAATGATCACTGGCTTTTTACAGATAAAATAAACATCTCAATATAGACAAAGAAAAAGCTGTGTCAGAAACAGCACAACTAACTCCATTTGCATAATTACTTGTGTCCACTGTGCCCTAAATCCTCCCTGGTCCAAAAGTCCCACCTCCCCTCCCATTTCCAGGGCAGGCTAGAGGTTGTCCAGGCTGGGCTGTGGCTAATGCAGCCATAGGTGTGCAGGTTGGCTCTACGTGCTCATGGCATGGCCGCCTGCTGCCAGGCACTACTTCTTATAATGCCTGAGCCATTTGCCTCTGTCTCACTGAGCTCTAATTTAAATCATTCTATTCTACTCAGCTTCCAATTTCTACGCAACTTTAGGAATATAATATCTTTCAGACCTCTAGCCTTGTCCAAAATTTGGCTGAAATTGCCTAGTAGATTCAAAAGTTAGGGAAAAGACGAGAGACTGATAGATAGACTGCAGGAATACATAAAGCTTCATTTCTTTAACAAACAAGTCTGAAAAAACAATTATTGCATGATTTCTGTATAAGACTCCAGAATCTTGAAGCTGAGAAAAATGTAGAAAACAGAATGTTTCCTCAAACCAAGCAGACATTCAAACTTTTTGGCATTAAAATGGCATTATTTCCATTGCAAATTTGCTTCTCAGTGGCATGGAAGTTACATCAGTTTCCGCTGTTATGCAAAGACATTAATCCTACTTTAAATGTCTGTAGGCTTTTTAATCCAGCATCCCCAGTGTGCTTACAATAATTAAGTATGCCATGTAATGCTCCAATAAGCAAAGTATGATTTGTGGGGAGAGGTAATATCTTTTATGAGACTAACTGATAAAGTTGGGGGGATAAATCAAACAAGCTTTCAGGCACACAAGGTGGTTTTTTTCTTTTCTTCAGGTTATTCACATAGTTTGACAGTGGCTGTGTGCCTCACACCTTTCTGAAATAACTGCCTTAGACTAATGTGTTAATACTCAACTGAAATTGGGGGTTATTGCATAGACAGTGGGGATCAGCCATCCTTTCCAGGTGTCACAGCAGTTTCCATCAAAAAATACATGGAATTTCAGACTATATTTTTTCCCCTACAGACTAATGCACAATTAAGGAACTCAATTAATACCCATGCCCTTCCTAATTGTTCAGGACTATTATGCTTAAAGATAGGAAAGGCAGGCTGAAAGCAATGCAGCATTAAATGGCAGAAATCCTGGAACGAAAAGGATAAAATATGTACAGCCCGCTATTCTCGAGGCTTCCCACTGCTCTAATGATGCAAAGATCACTGCTGTGGACAATATGAAATTGCAGACAATATATAAGAAGCTCAAGTTGGAAATTACAGGTGTATTGAAGATATCTAATCTGTTTAAAAAGTAGCCACAGGCTTTCCAGCTGAATTGGGTAGAAGAACTGGTTGCCTCTACTGCAAAGGAAAAAAGAGAGGGGTGGAATCACCTCCCTCAACCTGCTGGACATGCTTCTCTTGATGCAGCCCACGATACAGTTGGCTTTCTGGCCTGCAAGCTCACATTGACCGGTTGTGTTGAGTTTCTTGTCAAACAACAACCCCAAGTCCTTCGCAGGGCTGCTCTCAATCCATTCTCTGCTCAGCCTGTATTTCTGCTTGGGATTGCCCCAACACAGGTGCAGGACCTTGCACTTGGCCTTGTTGAACTTCATGATGTTCTCATGGGCCCACCTTTCAAGCCTGTCAAGGTCCTTCTGGATGGCATCCCTTCCCTCCAGCATGCCAACCACACCACACAGCTTGGTGTCATCGGCAAACTTTCTGAGGGTGCACTCAATCCCACTATCCATGTTGCTGACAAAGAAGTTAAACAGTGCCGGTCCCAGTACTGATCCCTGAAGAACACCACTCATCATTGGTCTCCACTTGAACATCGAGTCGTTGACCACAACTCTTTGAATGCAACCATTGAGCCAATTCCTTATTCACCAAGTGGTCCATCCATCAAATCCATGTCTCTCCAAGTTAGAGACAAGGATGTCATGTGGGACAGTGTCAAATGCTTTGCACAAGTCCAGGTAGGTGGTGTCAGTTGCTCTTCCCTCCACCACCAACACTGTAACCCCGTCGTAGAAGGCCACCAACTTTGTCAGGCATGGTTTGCCATTAGTGAAGCCATGTTGGCTGTCACCAGTTGCCTCCTTATTTTCCATGTGCCCTAGCATAGTTTCCAGGAGGATCTGCTCCATGATCTTGCCAGACACAGAGGTGTAGACCAACTGGCCTGTAGTTCCCTGGGTCTTCCTTTCTTCCCTTTTTAAAAATGGGGGTTATGTTTTCCCCTTTTCTAGTCAGTGGGAACTTTCTGGGACTGCCACGACTTCTTAAATATGATGGATAGTGGCTTAGCCACTTCAGCTGCCAGTTCCCTCAGGACCTGTGGATGCATCTCATCAGGTCCCTTCGACTTGTGCACCTTCAGGTTCCTTAGATGGTCTTGAACCTGATCTTCCCCTATGGTGCACGGGTCTTCGCTCTCCCAGTCCCTGCCTTTGCTTCTGCAACTTAGGTGGTGTGGCTGGAGCACTTGCTGGTGAAGACTGAGGCCAAAAAGTCATTGAGTACCTCAGCCTTCTCCATGTCCCAGAAGAAGGAAGAAGCCACTGTTCTGCTCATGAAATGGTCTTGTCTCTCCCTTACACTTATCCTGTCTCCGTATTTCCTTTTTTTTCCTGACCTGAACTCCAACTCATCTCAGTGTGCTTATGAACTCATGACCCTTTGTGAGTACCTATGGTGGTCTGAGGAAAGAGGGAAGATGTCATGAAGGACAAAGAAGGCAAATGACTGGGAGAAAGAGACAAATGGGATCCTTTCTTGGTGGCCATGCCATCTGAAGAAGATTATGGAAATATGACGTTAGTTCTCAGCAAGTCCTTGTGAATACAGGCTCACAAAGTCTGTTGCTGAGCTGTTATGGTGTTCATTCTGTAGTTAGTGAGCGTGGACCACCATTGGCCTTCCTGATGCTCAACATACTCCTCGCTCCTCCAGTGCACAGTGGTCTAGAGCACCTGGAATGGGATGTTTGCTCCTGCTTCTGACATACAGTGGCTTGTAGGTCTATGCTGTGCCTTTGCACAGCGAATGTTAAGTCAAGGTCAATACATATGTCTAATGGTGCTTTCTCTCAGATAAAACATTAAGCTGGAAGGAGCCATTTCATGGACAAGGTATCACTCCACGCAGAGTGATGTAGTCCGTCAGTTACTGCTTTATGGCATGGGCTCTGGTGGCAGCAGATCCCCATGTTAGGACTGGCTGTTTCAGTGTTTTCTCTTTTCTCATGTAGCAGTCCGGTCTCTCCTCTCCCTTTCCCCAAGCTGTGCTGTCTCGGTCGCCAAGCAATCAACACAAAGTGCAGAGATCTAATCTCAACCCTGAGGCCTTGGTACACTACCATAAGCCACAGCCTGCAAATCCAAACTAGCTCCAGGCCCAGAAGTGCCAGGTCTGGGACAGCTACTAGCTCTGTCGTTACTAGTGAACATCTGAGAACATCCTAACTGCAGTATCTAAAGGCAACCTAAATACAGCAATTTATCCTGATACACCAACTTACTTATGGTTAGTACCAGGATTTTGAACTTGGCAAAGGTACCTAAATCACTTTCTCACTTATGAAATATTTATCCTTTTAAATCACAAGGATCCCTTCTGGCCTTTATCTCTGAAAGATGTTATTGGAAGTGCCAGCTCCAGGCAGAGCTGAGGGGAGTAAGCAGGGTGTTAGTAGTTGGCAGGAGGGGTGCCTGCCTGTCCCATTTGTTGTGAACAGTTTGTGACATGGTGTTATAGGAATAGTCTCATTTTACAGTGTGTCACCTGTGGTGGGTTGGCCTTAGCTAGATGCCAGGTGCCCACCAAAGCCATTCTGTCATTCCCCTCCTCAGCTGGACAGGGGAGAGAAAATATAACTAAAGGTTCATGGGTCAGGATAAGGACAGGGAGAGATCACTCAACCAATTACTGTCACGGGCAAAACAGACTCGACTTGGGGAAAAATTAATTTCATTTAATACCAATCAAATCAGAGTAGGATAATGAGAAATAAAACCAAATCTTAAAACAACTTGCCCACACCCCTCCCTTCTTCCTGGGCACAACTTCACTCCCAATTTTCTCTACCTCCTCCCCCCCCAGCAGCACAGGGGGACGGGGAATGGGGGTTGCAGTCAGTTCATCACACATTGTTTCTGCTGCTCCTTCCTCCTCAGGGGCAGGACTCCTCACACTCTTCTCCTGCTCCAGCATGGGTCCTTCCCATGGGCTGCAGTCCTTCAGGCACAGACTGCTCCAGCGTTTGTCCCCCATGGGGTCACAAGTCCTGGAGAAAACCTGTTCCAGCGTGGGCTTCTCTCTCTATGGGTCCACAGGTGGATATCTGCTCCACCGTGGATCTCCATGGGCTGCAGGGGGACAGCCTGCCTCACCATGGTCTTCCCCACAGGCTGTAGGGGAATCTCTACTCTGGCGCCTGGACCACCTCCTCCCCCTCCTTCTGCACTGACCTGGGGGTCTGCAGGATTGTTTCTCTCATATATTCTCACTCCTCTCTCCAGCTGCAGTTGTGCAGGTTTTTTTCCCCTACTTAAATCTGTTCTCCCAGAGGCACTACCACCATCACTGATAGGCTCAGCCTTGGCCAGCAGCGGGTCCGTCTTGGAGCCAGCTGGCATTGGCTGTCAGACATAGGGGAGGCTTCTGGCAGCTTCTCACAGAAGCCACCCCTGAGCCCCCCTGCTATCAAAACCTTGTCATGCAAACCCAATACATCACCGAATAGTTTGGATTTTACCGTGAGAAAGAAGTTAGTTTATGTCCCATAGGAATTGACTGGTCAGGTTTCTCATTACAAAAATAAGAGGTCTCCTCTGAAAGATCCCTTCATCTAGATGTTTGAATAGATTACAGATGAATGAATGGAAGGAAAGAGCTGTGCATGCTACAGTGATACAGAAACTTAATAGGTGGGTGGAGCACAAAACAGCAGTAACAAAAAGAAAGAACTTTCTCAGTGCTTTTTTACCATTGCAGAGTGATTTCCTAGCTTATTCAATTACCCACAAGGTGTGCATAGAAACATTTCTTTGCACTGACACCTTGAGAGATCTATAACTTTCCTTTCACAAATTTGAATGTCTTGTCACAGCAATTTGATAATTTAGTAGAGAAAATGCCTCAATTGTAGCACCTCTTCCAGCTTGTTTTCTGCTGCAGTGAACTCCAGACCATAACATTCCTTTATGTTACAAGTCTCACAGCACAGCCTTTCACATCTTGTTTGCTTGGGCTTTTTTATTGTTTGGTTAAAGAGCAGCCCCATATTTCAGATACTGTTGTAATCTGAAAGGAGATATTTTAAAATGACATAACGAATTCCATGTGACTTAATCATGGGAAATTGGATTCGGTGCATTTATAAATTAAATGGATGATTTTGTACTTGAAAGGTTGAAAACTCAGCCTGGCATAAGAAAGCCAAACTACATCTTGTCATCCTCACACACAGAGGGTTGGAACAATCTTCTCTCCATGTCCATGGTTTGTACAGGAAGATATGGTAGATCTTACATGCAGTAATAGAGACCATGGTTGGTCACTGGGAAACACTTTTGAAGAAAAGGAGGTAAGCACTCACAAGAACTGGCTTAAGAGGGAGCCTCCATCACTGGAGAGGTTTATGAACAGGGCAGGCAAAAATCTGGCAGGAATGACGGAGGTGTGGGTCACCATGTACCATGTCAGGGAAATGATCTAAATTATCCCTTGCATGGAGTCCCATCTGACCCCATTCTCTATGATATGGGTTATTAATAATGAAGACTGTCCAGCCATAATAAAGATCCTCCCACAACAAAAACCTGTAATAAAGCCAAAACCATACCTGGGGTTACCGCTGTGTCTTCAGACAGTATCATCAGTTTCACTCTTTTCTCTTTGGTAGTCAGGCTGACTACCAAGTAGCCACTTCTCTTGAATTGGCGGTGTGTTTCATGGTGCCTCTCCACCTGATTCTATGTAATTTTCTTCCTCAAAAATGTTTATTCCCCACTTGTGCTCTGATTTTTGTTATACAGCTTGGAGCATAAAGCAGCTTCTACTTTGTGTTTCACCCCTGTTATATGCTTATTTCCTTACACTAAGAAGAAACAAATCCTTTCCAACAGAGTGACGTTGTTGTAGGTAAAATCAAAAAACTAGAACAATAAAAGTTTTATGGGAATGTGCCCAGTAACATAACACCTATCCAATAGTGCACACCAAACCCTGTAAGAAAAACACCCACTGAACTGCATGCTAGAGGACTGACAGATATACTATAGGGCATAGGAATGATGCTGGGAGCAGGGCATAGGTGTCCTCTTCAACCACTGACCTCCAGAATCCAACCCAAAAGTGCTTCGGGTTAGAAAGGACCCTGCCCTTCAGCCGCATCTTCACACTCCAAAGACTCTACTCATCCCTACTTGGTCTACACTGGCTGAAGCCTCTGGCCTGAAGCCCATGCTTCCATCCTTAAATTTTGCTTTTTCTCCTTTGACAATTTTTCCCACAGAGCACAAGATTTCACACAAGAGTTTCAATTTCCTGTACCTTAATCATAGTCAAAACACAATGGGGGAGAATTTCAGGGTCACTACTGAGGTTTTGGTACCCAGCTCCCGTGGGAAGTCAGTAGGAATAGGAATGTTACTATACTTTTGACCTTTGAGAATTTTTCCTTCTGTCTTGGTCCTCATAACTATATTGAAACTCACCAAGTGCATAGCGAAGTTCAAAGGAAGAACTTTGTCTTTCTTGGAACCTGAAGATCCTCAAGACAGTGTCTAATTATCATTGCACAGCAATATGAATTGGCAGGATATGTTCCAAACTCTTTAAATATCCAGCCATAATATTTGACCTGATGACTTTGTGCAATGGATTTGACAGTCTAGGCTAACCTATATAAAAAGAGATTTTCACATCTTTTAATTTTGCCATTCTTTTCATTTAATTGACTGACCCTGTTCTCATATTAGGGCATACATTACAAACCTGTCTCCCAGGAGAACCTGCAACTTTTGCTGATGTTACAGTCACAGGTTGTTAGACTTCACCAGGAATATGAAAATACTGGTGGTGTGCCTTCACACTGAATCTGACAATTGCTTTTCTTGAGACTTGCAACACATTAAACAGATTATTTTAAATTTAATTTTCTCTCCTACTGAAATCAGTGTGAGATTTTTTGTCATCATCCATGATAGTGCAGTTAGACGCCAATAACAGGAAGCAACATATAGAAAGATTTTGTGCAGACAGTAAATTGCTGGCATTTTTTATGGCCTGTGCAGAAATGTAACTGACACTCCCCACTGAAGTGTTGGTCATGAGTCAGGATTTTCCAGTTCACTGACCCACAATGTTCTAATAGAGGGAAAATAATTAAACTCCAAAACAGTTTATTGCCTACTGCTCTGAAATATGACCCTAATATACAGCAAACAAGAACCTGGCTATAAAGAAGTGTGAATTTCATACTCAAAAAAAAAGGAAAACTGGAGTTAATGTGATACTATGGTGTCACTTTAGCCTGAGAATTTTGGGCGGCATTTCTAAGTTATATTGGCCACTTTCAGTGATACAGACGTATATGCTCAGATAATTCCTTGGCACCCTCTGTGTTGTGCAAAATATTTGGCTGGTGACAATTAATCCACTCCAAGAAATGATGTCAGAAAATAAGTAATGTCTAATAAGACGGAAGGCATTTTCGAGCTGAGTTTTTTATAACCCTACTGCCCGGAATGGCCAGTTTTGGTTCCTCCCCTCTGCCCTACATTGAAGGATTTATATTATTTATTTTCTTAAACTAAAAGTTCAAGACCATTAAGGAACTGCAGTTCATCTTTAAGATGAATTGCAAACCAGCTGTGCAGTATTTCACATTAATGATCCGGTGCATACTGAACAGCACGCAAAGAAGCAGGATACCAGTTCTCCCTTTGCTAAACACAGCAAAATAGTGCAATCTATAATCCAATTAGCATTGTTAGAAAAGTACAATGATTTCAGTTGTCTCAACTATAAGCTACGAATAACTTTAATCAAGAAATGTAAACCTTCCCAGGCTGAAACTGAGTCGTACACAAATCACAACTTGAAGGCTTACCAGTCAGAGTTCAAAGTTACAGGTCCTCTGTAAACAGTTACCCAGTGAACATTTAAAACATCTGTTATCTGAATTTTAGAGGAGACCACATCTATCACTAGGTAGTTTCATCTTCCAGGAAAAGATAACTGCTATGCTAGGAATTATTTCAGCCTTTAATGAATTTCCTATTTGAGTTATTAATGTGCATCCAGTGTGGGCTACAACATCATGTGTAACGGCTGAAATCTGGCTTTTAAATGATCGGTGGTTAACAAATAGCTTTTAGACTAATTAATGAGACCTAAGGAAAGGATTGTTTCTTGCCCTGTATCTGGTAGGAGGTGGGATGAAATAGGATGTAGAGCATATCTTCATGCCCAGGACAGAACTTTGGTTGCTAAAGTAAGATGATACTGGTCAGGGACTCAAGAAATGCCTTTACAGTGTGACCATAATGATGTTAAGATCAGACTTATGTTTTTAAGCTATTTTGTTTCCAATTAAAAACAGCTAACCTACATGAAATGTTAAGGTAAAGTGAGAGAAGTCTCTTCTTTAAAAAAAAAAATAGACAAGGGAAACTACACTGTTTTTCTGTATTTTTCTTTCTGAATTGAACTATTATTTCGAACAGGAAATGCATCTGTAAAGCATCGAGCAATCTTTTGTTGTGCACATGTGGTTAGAAGGTCATATAACAATGCTGAGTCTGTAGATTGCTCAAAAGAATGAATACGAGGAGGTAATTCCTGTGGATTTGTATGTCTGTAAGGCAATGGAAAGAGGGGAAAGTGGGTTTCCTGTTAGGTGCCCCATATCCTTGTATTTCCATTTCTTGAAGTTCACTTGAGAGCTGAGCTGCAACGGTCTGCCAAGAATAACAGCGTGACTCTCATACAACTATTTCTTTTAAGGGCAGTAAAAGGCAAAGGAGTTATTCTTGGCTTTGCAACACAATTGGTTGTTAGTATTTCTAGCATATAGCAGGCCAGGCAGATAACCAGACATTTGACTTCCCTATTATTAACATCAACTTCTTCCTGTTTCAAACTCTTTTTGGCCCTCCAATAGCAATTTTCTCTTAGAATACAGTGAGAAAATCCCTGACTCTTTCAGATGTACAAGGTCATTTTCTAAGCAGGAGTGTTAACTGGGACTCAGTCAGAAACCAGCTGTCCCTCACAAGGAAGAGTTGCTTATGAAGTCACCGATATGTGGTTGTTTCCACTACGGTTTTACCAGATCATGCTATTGATAACATAGGACTGAACTCCTGCAGCAAAGAGGTGTTTTGGAAGAGATGAAGGGTGATGCACAGATTCAGGCACCAAAACCAGACAAAGCAGTACGTGCATTTCAATTGAAGAGTAGTTCACCGTGTGTCTCAGCACTTTGCCAGACCAGGACAATGTCATGATGCTGATTAGACTTTCCTGGTGGCCTCTGTGGCCAGCCAAGCTATTTCATTCCTCTTCAAGAAGAATAGTTCGGTGCTGTGTGAGACTTCATTGAGGTGTCCATGCCCATGTCCATCTCACAAGCAGGATGCTCTGCAGGCAAAGTTTGTCCCTTCTACACGTCAGCCATTTGGCAGCTGAAGGGACTATTCCCTGTACAGAGAGTGTTTTAAAGGGAAAGTAGCAACTGAAAGCATCTATAGAGGAAAATAAGAAAACACTTTCTTCAGAGAAGACTGCAGAGGAATATTAAATAGTTTGTGTGGAACAGATTGTGTGGAAAACATAACTAAAACCAAATAATTGTTTCTCTAAAAGTTATGTAAATTCTCTAGTGCTTGCATTGATTGCTGTTTTCATCACACTGCTTTAGCTTTAATAGGTTTGCTTTTCAATGATTAAATTTCATAGCCCTTTCATTTGACTCTGCTAAGGTGCTGGGAAGCCCAAGCACTGTTCAATAACAGCTCTGGTGCAGTTGTTCACAGTGGCCCACATCCCTCCTTGCCCCGTCCCTGACCGCAACCCCACCTGAGACCAATCCTCTTAATATCCCTCTTACCTGAAATGCCCAGCATCCATTATGCAAAAACCCCCTTCTGCTAAAAAGGGATTTACAACCCCTTTCTGAACATGGCTCTCCTACAGTAGGAAACTTCTCAGCATCATCAGGCCAATTGAAGTGCCCTGAATGCCTTATCCAAACCAGAGAGGTCTAATCTCTTTGAAGCCCCCCAAAGAGGTATTTAGAGTACTTGCAGCACTGCAGGTGTCCCAGGAAAGCAGTGCCACATGTGCTGCTGGTATTTGTTGATGGTATTTATTCTGCAGTAAATTTAATGTTTAGACTGTCTCTCTTCTGACATGCACCTGCACAACCTCCCCTCCCCTTCCCGCAGGATGCATGAAGGGCAGATGCAAAACCAGAGGGCACCTGAGCCTGCGCCAAAGCAGGAGCAGGAGTCCTCTTCAGAGTCCGACCATGATTGCCTGCTTATCACCTGGGGAGCCATCACTCTCCACAAACCGAGCCGACTGTAAACTGCTCCTGACAGTTTTAATTTCTCCAAGGGATGTCTTCATTGGACAGTCTCTCCATATCTCCTATTGACTTTTATGAAGGGCATCACACTTCTGTTTTTTTGTCATGGAGTGGGAAGCTCAGAAAGTATAATGGAGGGACAAAACCGTTCAGATAAAGAAAATGTGAAGATCTTTTTGTAGATAATAAGTTTCTTCAATTAAAAAAAGAATTTAAAAAAGAAAGGGTAAGGACAAGCCCCTCAAAAAACAGGCTTGAAGCAACTGAGCAGTAAACCAGTGTAATCCCCATTTACACTTCATTATCTTCTCTGAAATTCCTGGTCATACACTTGGGATCAAGCTGACACTCAAAAAGCAGATAGTGAAACAGGGAACACGGAAAAAGGGTTGCTCTGCAGAGCAAAGCAAGAGGGAGGTGTCATCTCCATGAAGGTTTGGTTGATTTGGAAGAGGTGTAGAAGTGTGGAGCAGGTTTCAGTAACCAGAATGAAGATGTGTAGAGCTTATATAAAATACTACAGAGTCTGAAGAACATCTCCCTCCTACCACAGAGAAATAAAGATACCACCAAGGGAGTATACTACATTAAAAATTAACACAGACAAGTAGTTGATTTCTTCATAGGCTTCAATCAGCTATTTATGAAATGACAATGATTATACTCTCTCTCCCCTCCTTTTGTCTGCTTCATCTCTGGGGTCATGTATTGTCCTCTTCATTGTGGTTTACTTACTTTATGTAAGTCCTTGTTTCTCCTGGGGAGCCCAAAAAAGGCTGTTTTATGTGGGAAAGGTGTTAACGCTGAGTAAAACATGAACACGGTCCTTTGCTGTGGAAGGGAAGATTTTTCTTTCTGCAGGCAAAGGTTCATTTATGTACGTGCCATGCACCTACAGAACAGGAAGAGAACAACACGAGCAATGGAGCTCAGTTTTGTGGCTGTGCTCCTCACCCAGGCACACCTGCCAACAGAGTACTTCAAAAGGAGGGGCTGCATTCCATGAGATCTTCTTTTTAGATCATGAGTAATTTCTCTTAATTTGGAATTTCATGGATGTTTACTCTGGAGACTAAATGTTCCAAAAATGTAAAGGTCCAAGAAAATATTGAAGATCAAATTGAGACAAGTGAGTAGGACTCAAGTTTAAGTTCAACATGACATCCTGCAGCAGAACCAAGAGGGGTAATGGAGGAAAAATGAAAAATGCACAGAAACTTTCTCATGCCATGAACAAAGGAGTAAAACCAGAACAATTCCTACTTTCACATTTGCTGTTAAAGGAGCTCTGTTGGGTGGCATTAACTAGCACAAGTAGCGGACATTTTAAAGTATATATGTAGTTATAACCTCTGAGGTTTTTTTAGATGCTTCAATGAAAGATGGGCTGGAAGGGATTGAGGATAAGTCGAGTAGGAGCACAAAACTGGTCGTGACGCAACTCGTTACACACTTAGTATCGACTGCTCTGTCACATTAAATCTGTTACACAGCAGAGGCAACAACTGTCCTGTCACACTGCATATGTCTAACTGAACAAAAACATTGCCAGTAAGCTAATATTGGCTGCTTTGATTCTGGGATCATCTGAAGAATAACAGGAGAATTTGTGAATTTGAAGCTGCTCTTCATGACATCCACTTGATCTTGGATGTGAAGAAAATCTGGTCATTAGTCTGGACTCCATGACTTCCCTGTAGGTTTGGAATTTGCAAAACAGTTCATCCATACACAAACTGTGTAGTTCCCTTTCTACAGCAAATATCTCCTTTCCTAAAGGAGTGGGAGTCCATAAAAATTTCAGTAAAAATATCAGTAATTCCTATAGGTACTTTATGATATAAGCACCATTTGCTTTCTGGCCCTGGGAATACAGTTGGTTGAATGAACCTTTAAATCTCTTACCTAAATCTGCTGCAGTCCCTTGGAGATAGTCCATGAACTTTAGTAGGTGTTGGATTAGCTCCTAAGGGACTAATTTCCCAAGCAGTAAAAGATGCAATGCTGATTTGTGTGGGAAACAGGCTGCCCAGGTGGATGAGTGTTATTTTGTTATACTGCCAGAAGTCTGTATACTACATCGATCCATGGTGACGAGACAGTTGTAGGAGGCAAGAAGAGGGGATGACAACCCCCCTTGCCTTGCCAACTATAATCACAGATAAGGCTTTCCAACCTGATTTTCACGATATCTTGGCCAAACCCTGCAATCCTTGCCTAGTTAGCATTCAGCCAGACCTCTCACTGAAATGAGAGGAACCTCTAGATAAGAAAATGCAAAGTCAGGCTGGAGAGCCAATTGCCTTCTAACCACATTTTCTTATTGAAATCAACTCTTCGCTTCGCTTACGTGACAGATGGCATGGGGCACTCGTGTCAGCACACAGCAGGGAAGACAGCTGGAAGTTTGCACAGCGTGTTCCCATCTTCCTCGGTTCCTCATGCATGGGGAGAGACGTGTTTGCAATGCTACTGCAACTGAGTCCTGTACCAAAGGCAGACAATGCGGTCCTGGGTACAAGGTGCTGGATTTGACCTGTCAGTCCCCTTTCAGCTAGTTAAAAGTTTGGTGAATGCATCACCTGTGAGAACTGGGCAGATGGCAAATTTTACTATTTCAATTTGTCTTATATTTCATTATCCCCTTAACTTTTTAATTTGACTGTTCTAATAAAATAATCAAATTTTATGAAGGTTGTTTTTCTGCTGGGTAGGCAAACATCACAGATATCAAAATGTAATACAAAGGCAAATACTCAGGATCATCAAGACACCCCGTATCCATAGTGATTCATTTATAATGCATTAAAGTTATAGTGCTTTAGGCTAGTTTAACTGTTCAAACACATTAAGAGGAGTGCTTCAGATAACTCCATCTTGGGAACAGAGAGATATTTCAGAAAGGGATGTGTTCAGGGAGCTTAAAAAGCAAAATTTGTTGTCATGAATGGTTTTAATAGGTGATCTGAGATTTAGGCATCCTGGAGGCAAAGCTCATTTAGTCTTCCAACCATTTTGTCATGTTTACTGTTCAAATTTCTTGAAAAAAATATCAAGAATAATTGGGGAGGGGGCACATTTCTTGCTAAAGCCAGTGTTTTTTATTTTTCAACATACAAGCTAAATACCTGGTGGAGACAAGGAGCAAATCTTTGCCTTTATGGTCTCTGAAAAAGGAAAATCATTTTGTAGTAATTTTTGCTCCCTTCTTTTGGTTGCGGTGTTTATTAAAAGGCTAGGAACCCTGATGGACCCAGACAAAGCTTAATAATGTCTGACAAGCCATTCATGGTAAAACTGGTTAATGTCACCTTTCCTTAGCTCAGATGTTTTAACTTCACTTGCCCCTTAGCCCATTATGTCAAAAAGGTAACAATAAATGCTTGGGAAAGAAAAATTAGCTTTATTTCTGTGTTCAAATGGAAGAAAGCAACACAATAAGCAAAACCAGTCCATTTTCTTTGCACTGTATAAAGCAGAAAGTCTTCTTTTTCCAGCAAAACTCAGTATTAGATAGACAGAGTAATCCGACGCATTTACTCCAGGAAAACTGCCCACAGGGCTGGAGATCCCTAATGCACAGGAAAAGTCACGTACTTGATTACATACATGTAAATGATACTGGAAAGCCTTTGCAGGTTCAATGAATCCCACTATTTCTGTCACATAGGTTTCCTTGCCAGATGTGTATGGAAATTGCAATTAAAGACAGCCAAAAATGTCTCAAATTTCTAGTCTTAACTGTGTCGTCTTCAAAGATGGGAGGGGGGAAGATAGAAAAGACAAAAACGGTGAATGAACAATAGACACTATGAACTTTAGCTTCTAATTTTTCTGCCTGTCCTTGTGGGGAGAGCTTTCAAAGGAAATTGCCCTACTAAAAATCAGTCCGTATTTTATGCCACAGGGTATTGTAAACAATTGAAACAGATTGTAAGATACCAAAATTATTGTAGTAAAGAGCATATTAGGCGTCCTATGTTTACCATGGATAATTTCTATATTAATAAATGGCAAAAGTAAGTAATTACTATGGTACTTAAGTAACTGTTGCAATATTAAAGTCAGGTGCATCCAAAAGAAGGCATCCTAAGACTACCACGGATTTAAAATCTGTATTAAATATTATTTTTCTTTGATTGCCAGAATTATATTATTTCCCTTTGCAGGAAAACATAATCTAAGTAAACAGGCTGTGGTTTTCAACCAGAGACACCATTATCTTCAATCAAAATAGTATTTCACCTAATTACGGGAAAAACATAAATAAAATTCCTGTCCAATCTTACACTGTCTTTCCAGAAATACAGTACAAATACCATGTTCTAACTGTGGAGTTTATTTCCTCTAGATTTTGATGTGTGTTTATTTTCTCACGTATCTTATACTTGGAGTTGGGCTGAGCAGAGATCTAAGGCTCTGATGATGAGATAAAATTCATGAGGAAGCAAACGGCTTGTTCCATTTAGAGGCTTTTATAACCCCTTTTCTGTATCATTGTGGGAAGGGAGAAACTTAACTTTTGGGGCTTTGTGACCCATTTGCTCACCATTGGTAGAACTCTTTCCCAGCTCATCTTATTAACTGCTTTATGTGAATTAATAACACATACACATTAGAGCTGAAATCTAGCTTTTGCCTTTGTGGCAGGAATTTCTCAGAATACCTTTTTTTCACCTAACCCACTTTTCTGAGGTATCCCTTCAGTTTTCTCAGGGGCTTATGGAAGGTGAAACTGTTTCAAATAGGTCAAATACCTTTATTCTCTCTACAACTATTTTTAAACTTACTTCTTTACAATTTTATGTAAGTAGCCCTTGAAGATGATACAACTTTTTGTCAGAGCCTTTTTTTTCTGAAGTAGTGCCTGTAACCAAGAAAAGTTACCAAATTAATATCCAGATTTACTCCTAAAGCAGTTACGTGAGTAACTCTACAGCATTTTATGACTGTGCCATATGTACATAAAGTTATTATATATTCAGTTAAATAACAGAAAATGAAGATATATAACAATTCCAAGGTCACAACTCAGAAAAGTATGTTCTAATTCTTAAAGATCACTAATTTTCCCATCTCTGTGAGGACACATTACATGATGGAATTAACCAATCTGAAAGAACCCTTCCTCATGACTCTCTGGGTGTAAAGGTTTAAACTCTTAAAAAACCCAATTATTTTTTACAAGACTTTTATGTGTTTACACTGCTCCAATATATGAGCCTGCACTGGGATCTCAGCTTCCACTTGGCTGCTTCTAGCACCCAAACTCATTTGTCCTGAACCAGCTGCACATTGCAGTGTAGACTGCACTCCAGGTAATAAGAAGACATGAGGGAAAAGGAGCAGTTTTATGACTTGTTTTTATGGCTAGTGATAATATTCATTATGTAGAAGTCCCTCTGAACCATCCTGAGTAAAGTGTTCGTAAATATTTTAATTTTCTTAGATAGCAGTTTTCCAAAACAATTCTTTCTCCCAAAGGTAAGATCGTATCTATGACATCTTCTGTCTGTCCATGAAATTTGTCTTGTTCTTTGATAAAACCAAGCAACAACAACTTCAGGTTTGTTTGCCTCCTGACCAAATATGTCAGGATTTATGACCTGACGTTTGCAGTCTACTTGCAACCTTGAAAATAACTGTTTCTGTTAAAGATTTTGTATAAACCACAAAACATAAAAAATGGTTATGATGTGCATTTTTCAAAACATGTAATGAAAAAAATGGTAAAGAAAGTTAGAGCACAGTTATATTCTATAAAAACTGCTTTTTAGAGTCTTTCCTCAACACACTTTGCTGTAATAAATACTGTTTTATGACCAAAGAAACGTTACCCTTCTAGTCATTTGGATTGTTCCTGTGAGACAGTTAGCTGAAAATTTCTATAATATCTCAACAGTTAATGAAACAAGCAACAAAACCTTATAAGCATGCAAGTTACTCAATTTTCAAATATTATGTATGTATTTTAATTTTTTTTACACTGCATAAAGGTTCCAGTAAGACTGCAATGACCTAACAAGTAAGACCAAATTATAATAGGATAGTTAGTTGTTTTTGTGATGTAACTGAGTTCAGTCCCTGGGAGATGAATCAAAGCCGAAGAAGAAATCTTTTCATTGAAATTGTTTCACTGCAGTGAAGCAGCAGAAGGCTCAAGGGGGTTTGTATCTTTATTTTATTCTCAATGACAGAAGCAGCAAGACCCTGAAAATTTCATGCGGGCCACGGGATAAAGAGGGTAACCTTGTAAGAGAACAAGGTTGTTCCAGGGCTCACCAAAATGTTCCTCCACAAATGTCCATGTCATCAAAGCTCCTGCCTAGGACCATTGTGGACAAGCTCTGTGGAAGAGTTAGTTGATTGAATGGATTTGGAGACTGTGTTCTCACCTCTTTCCAGGTCATTGCTGAGGTATTCTAAAGAGTCATATTGCCAAAAATGTTGCCTGTCTGTGTGTAAAGAATAGCGTCTTGTCCAGGGCTGTCAGTCCAGTGCTTTCCATGAACATGGTATATGATTGCTTTACAATAACAAAGAATTGAATTTGGGCTTCGCCAAGTACTTTCATATTCCATATAACACATATTTAGACACAAATCAACTGGTTGGCTCTGCCTTTCTTTCCAGCCTTACCTCTTCTGGAGATGTAGCCACGTGCAGATATGGGAATAAGTACTGTCATGAAGGCAGGGTGGAGATGGTTACCAGATCACAGCAGTCATTCTCAGGGTGTACTCATGGACTTGACTTAAACTGAAAGAGCTGGATGAGCTGTTCGCCAGTCACAGAGCAAATGATTAAGCAGAAATAGGTTGATTTATTCTACCAGCCTATTGTATCTGTTCCTTTCATGCTATATGGGGTGATTACACATCATAAGAAAAAGGGTAAAACAGAATATTGTGATCTAATAATTGTCTGATATGTCCAGTAAACAGAAGCTGTAACACAGAGATGTCTTACTCAGCTTAGTTTTAGGGAGGAAAGAATGCAACACACCCAAATAAGAGGCATCAGCACTGATTTGAAGGAGCATAACGCAGTCTGACCAGGGAAAAAAAATATTTTAGAGTTGTCTGGAGATATGAATCCAAACAATTTGCCATGATCTGCTGCCTTTCAGTGACAAACTGAAATTTGAGGGCAAGTCCACCTGTTTTGATTTCCATGAGGGGAAGGTTCAATCCCATAGCTGGAACTTAAATGAAGGCAGGATTTATATTGTTATTGCAGATAATAAATGATTTGGTCATTTTTGTGAAGACTCATTTTGCAGCTGGTGAACACTCCTAAGCATCGCTGCAGAAACTCTAACTTGCTCGCAGGCCTATTTTGCAAAGGGGACTGTTGATGAGGGACTGGGCTGTGGTACAACAAGAATTCAGAAAGTGTAGCTGAATTTATGACTGCAGGGTCTGAGTTTTTTAAAAGACGCAGCCATCTCACTTGGTACCAGGCCAGACTTATCCCTGTATTACTCCATTGATTTAAACCCCCACACACATTTGATTCACTGGTTTTAATGAGGCTGGGTTTTTTCTGGAATATTTACTGCTGCAGTCATCATCTGAGGCCCAGGAGGAATGTGCCCGGTGTTGGGAACAGTACAGGACATGTTGGGTTCAGCCGGGATGACTCTGTCTTGGCGGCTTACTGAGTGGTCTCATGTCTCCTTGCTGTTGCGTTCAGCTTTGTCCCTTGGGAGTTGTGGCTTAAGTGGGAGTTTTTAGAGATGTTGCCATTGCTATGAATGATCACAGCTGTCATTGACAAAGTGCAAGGGGAAACAAGCCTAGTGTCAAAGAAGCGTGATCTCATGCTTTGGTCTTTTAGCTGGTAGCCTGTGGATGCTGAGAAAAGTAGAAGATGAAGGGCATGGGTTGGGT
Source organism: Harpia harpyja (assembly GCF_026419915.1). Lineage (NCBI taxonomy): Eukaryota > Metazoa > Chordata > Aves > Accipitriformes > Accipitridae > Harpia > Harpia harpyja. Next base: position 71,373,061 of record NC_068944.1, read on the forward strand.
TAAGTCAGAGCACTGTCAGATTAGTTTGTCATCCTCTCAGATACCCAGCTGGATGCTTCAGACTGTTTTCACCAGATTTTGTATCAGGAAAAATTATACAGTCCTGACTGGATGGGATTCAAAGCATTTTCATGTTTCTCTGCAGGTATGGGTCCAGTTTGCTTGCTGGGACTATGTCAGAATAACCCAGCTACAACAGCCTGCAGCAGCTTTTGGTGCTGGTGGTGATGATGACTCCTTTAACGCTTTCCATGTTCACCTTTTAGAAACTGAAGGGCTGAAGTGCTCTGGTGTAACTACTCTGAGGATATTCTCTGGGGTTAGTGAGCTGTGGTTTAATTACTCAGATTGAGCAATCTAAAGATTGCTCCTAGTCATAAACTCCTGCAAACAATATGATAACTCACAACCTACAGGGAGCCAAAAACAGTCTAACTGGCCACCTTATAAATTTTTAAGAAATTTGTTCCGATTGATTTATTTGTGAACACTAAAAGCTCTTCTCTGTCATGGAGAGATGTAGGCAGAAGAAATGTGGTTCACATCCTACTCCTGCCCTGGTGCATATCATGTCTACACCATCATAAGTTAATCCTACAGGTATAAATGAAGGTGAAATCAAGTTAGTGGACTAGATTATTCTCAAATGTATCAAAATTCACCTCTAACGAGTTTGAACAATGAACCTATGTTAATAAATGTGCTGCATTCTAGAGAAGACTGCAAGTATTATTTTCCCTAGAAAATTCTTATTTCAAAATTTTATTCAGGAAGAATTCATAAAATATTGAAAAGTAGTGTTCTTTCCTCATACTCTTCCTTCTTTCTTATTTTTCTCAGAAAAAAAAAAAAAAAGGATATGTAAAATTGTGAAAGTACATATATAGAGACCTTTCATCAGGAAACATTGCTACATTTGTTTATGTGCTCAAAAAAAATCTGTAACTGGGGACTCAAACACTTTTGAAAACTCAGAGCTTTCTTACATAGATTTTCTAAAAAGTCCAAATCAAATAAGAGTCATGGAAAAGTTGTATTTGGCAAAATACTCTTTTCTGACAAGATGTGTTTTCTTAGGAAAATGGTGAATCATTTTTAATGTTTTGTGAGATGTTGACCTCACTGGTGATGCCACACACAGAGTCACCTTTCTCCTCATTCACTAAGGAAGCCATCATTTTATTTATTACTGTGATTAGTGGTGATATGTTGTTATTTTTCAAAGCCCAATTTCTAGAACTTTATAGTTCTCTTAGTTTCAGAGTTCAACATAAAAACATGAATACCAAGGGCTACAGAACTAAAAGACAACTGTTAAGGAGGGGAAAAAAAAAGACAGAAAAGACATGTTGCACAAGAGTAGTCTAGATTTACCAGATATACCATAGGGACTAAATTAATTTCAGATATCTTCCAGTCAGATTTCTAATTCCCATGATTCACAAGTGAAGAGATAGAGAGAACCCACATGGGCATGCACAGCCTGGCTCCCTTTCCCAGGTGGAGTTACAGGCTTGTCCTGACCTTGGACACTACTTGTGGGGCTCAAATCTCCCCTAACATGTGGAGGACAGCCTCCTCCTGGCTGATACAGCTGCCTTCATCTATGATTCACATTTTTGAAAAATCACATTGTGAAGGACAGAGGTACTGCAGAGTCATTGCTCATTGTACAGTCAAGCAAACTTTGATAGGAGACAGTAAGACAATAATGATGATGGACATTGATGATAATGAAGACAATGATTACAAATTAGCACGTGCCCAGAATTTACTAAGCCCTTAGGCACCTAAAGCCTAAGAACTCTTTTCTAACATGGAGGGGAGGGGGGGAGTTGAGAAACTCATGTTTGGCTAACCAAGAAATCTGCTGATTAATTCACCATCTTTGCTGTACAAGAAGCCCAGAAGAAATCAGTGAGTAGTGCAGAAGCTGAAAAGCCAACAGCGGATCTCAGAAAAGCATGATCTGATAAATCACACCACCTAAGACTCTAAACTCCAGTTAACTTCCAAAGCAGTGCATTAAAGTTTTCCAATCCTTTCTCAACTCCAGTTATTCCTTTCAATTCAGTTCACCATACAGAAAATGGTGAAGAGATGGACTTTTTTACATACCAAACATCTTCTGATTTTGATTAGAGCATCGTCTACCTGTGTTCCTTTTTCAGAGCATCCCAGTTCATCTTAGTTTCTGAAAATTACTTTGAAGAGAACAAAAAAATTATTCCAGAATTTTCAACATAGTCCAAGCTTAGGAGTACAGGTTTTTAGCTGTAGGAGTGATTTATCAGACTGAATACAGAGGTAGGCTCTTGTGCAAGGAACGTCTCACAGCATGGCATCCTTGCCCAAGCTTCAGGACGAGAGTATAAAATTTATACTCAATTCTGTCTCTCATTTTTATTCAGATGATGAATAGGAAGCCAACACTATATGCAGTGCTGCAGGGTGTCTTCCTAATAAGACTATTTGTATCCAGAAGTGCAGATAAACTAAACCTCCATTAACCAGATCTGGTTATAATCCCTCCCAAAGGGCACTCAACCTATTTAAAAAGAGGTAGCGCTGTAACTTGTTAATTTAGTTAAAAAAGAGCAATAAAGCTGTCTGCTTAAGAAGACAAAGCACAGCTAACGATCTCTGCGTGCTGTATTCCTGAAATTTTCTGGACTCCCATAAGCCTCTACTGCATCAGCCCCACTCATTTCATATTCCAGGGCTGGTCTTTAGACTCAGATACTCCATATACCTGCACGGTTCACAACTGAACATCCAGTTTTCTCTTCATTGAAATGGTTTTACTTATTTTTTATGTTTCATTAACTTTTGTGCAAGTGGATGGAAAAGACTTCAAAATAAGAAATATTTCAAACAACTATTGTCTGCTTCTGAGCCTGAACTCACTTCTCTGTATGTAGCACTCTCTGTCCTCTAAGAAAATATCTATTTTTATGGTTTATATTTTCTTTATGGAGCACAGTGATCAAAATAGACCTGTATATTTAAGTATGCCTTAAGGATGCACAGTAGCCTTTACAACAGCTGTGAAACAGGATAGAAATAGGATTCTTCATGTTGCACAGTGGTTTTTCTATTCCCAGCATCTCTAAAGTCCCATTTTGACCCTTGATAATGACCTTGCTTACTCCATCACTTAAGACTATAGATTCTGTTAGTGTAACAGTAGTATTATAGCTCATGAACTCACAACACTTTCAACTATAGGGAGAATTGTCCCCCAGTTCTAGCCCAAAGCCGATGGAAAGCAACTGTGCTGTTAGTCTGTTATTTGATTGCTTCCTAACAATTCTTTCTAAATCCAAGTTGCTTCAGAAGTAATTTAAAGCAGCATTATGTGTATCAGTACTTCTTAGAAAGTTGTGTAGTTTATGGCTGAAATATACGATGTTGATGGATTTAGAAAGAGGCCAAATCCTTAGTTATACAATGATGAATGAAGAATCCGGTCAAGTAAAGAACCTCCTCAGGACAACTGTTCTCTCTAATTTTGTTGTGAATTCCACCACTGTTGCATATACCTATTTAAACTCTTCTTTAAATGTTTTCTGTTTCAAAAAAAAAAAAAAGGTTTGCCAAATTTCCATTTAAAAATCAAACACCTGATAGAATATTGCATTTCAAGTGCCTGATTGTTGTCTCAGATCAGGTTTTTGCTGTGAATAATAAAGACCCAAGGAGATTTAACTGTAACATTATCCCTGTCAATTTGAAGTTTATTTGCCTGCAGGTCTATGACAGATACAGTTATATCTCACTGGATCCTGAGGTTTTATGAGTGACTTCTGAATTTAAAAAAACCTCAAGCAACTATTTTCAGCACCAGTTGGGTTTTTCTTAGACTGCTTTTTATAGGGCAAAAATCATGGGGTTTGGTTATTTCAAGAGTATACTTTTAAAAATAACTGTCAGTGTAATTTGGGTAGCTTTGCATTTTAGAGTTATACTGCACTAACTGTTTTGGATCCTTCTCTGCTGTAGTTTTGGGTGTTGAAGTTATTTATGAGATGATGCTAACACTATGGAGAGATAGAAAAGTTCCCAGTCTGACCCTAATCCAACATAAATGAAGAGCAGCTCCTGCTAAAGCTCATTATGAGATTGGTGAAACAGAGAGCAGATTCCAGCCCAGTATGACTCCTCTTAAACAATGCATTTTGCTGAAGTGCAGAAGCACTTTTAATGGCTTTGGATAACCATTCATCTGAGCAGTGTGATTCATGGCTCTGTCAAATGTGGTGTCATGCCATCCTTCCCCAAATTTATTTCTATTTTGTTATTTTTTTATAAAGACCAATGTAGCATTTTAATAGGAATTGGCCCATGAGTAAGAAAGGAAAGATGTTTTCTGTGAGGATATTTAGGTGAAAGTTCAGGACAAATTCTTGTCTGAGTCCGCTTATTCAGCCCACACCAGATACAAATGAGCGTGAGAGCTGTCCTTGGGTGAATATGAATTTACATTACAGCTCACGTGGTCTGGAGTCTACATGCAGTTACACCTGTCTGTGAGATATTGTGTCAGCACTGAGAAAGAAAATGTTTTATAGTACACACTTGCAATCTTTTAAATTTTTCTGAAGGAAGGAGAGGTCTTCAGGAACTGTCAGAAGACAAGGTATTTGGCTAACACCAGGGGGACTGCACTGAAGTCTGGTCTGCCTGATTCAGTGTAAGAAAAGGAATTTCTCCTAATAGGAATATTCTATAACAATGTTGTAAGCATAAGGATCATTTCTATTCTCTGATCAATTTCTAATATGACCACAAGTCTTGTCCTGGACTAGAGAAACATTTTTTCAAAAAACCTTCTATAGAAACTAGTGCAGTTCCCAAAAGGTGTGGTTTTGATATAAAGGCATTTTGTCTGAAAGTTATGAGCAGCTGCAGTTTGGGATACCAAGTCAGAACCAACACTTTCCACAGGCGATGAGAGATTAATATCTTCATTGATCTAAGTGATGGGACAAACACCCTCAGGAAGTTTGCAGATGACACAATCTGGGAGGAGTGGCTGATATGCCAGCGGGTTGTGCTGCCATCCAGAGGGACCTCCTCGACAGGCTGGAAAAATGGCCAAATAGGAACTTCATAAAGTTCAACAAGAAGTGCAAAGTCCTTCACCTGAGGAAGAACAACTCCATGCACCAATATATGCTGGGGGTCACTGAGCTGGAAAACAGCTTGGCAGAAAAAGAGCTGGGGGTCCTGGTGGACACGAAGTTGAACGTGAGCTAGCAATGTGCCCTTGATGCAAAGAAGATTAATTGTATCTTTGGCTGCATTAGACAATGTGTTGCCCGCAGGTTGAGGGAGGTGATCCTTCCCCTCTACTCAGCACTGGTGAGGCCACATGTGGAGTACTGTATCCAGTTCTGGGCTTCCCAGTACAAGAGAGGCTTGGACATACTGAAGAGAGTCCAGCAAAGGGCTACAAAGATGATGAAGGGGCTGGAGCATCTCTCCTATGAGGAAAGGCTGAGAGACCTGGATCTGTTCAACCTGGAGAAGAAAAGGCTCGGGGGCGGGGGAGAATCTTATAAATGTATATAAATATCTGAAGGGAGAGTGCAAAGAAGAAGGGGCCAGGCCCTTTTCAGTGGTGCCCAGCGACAGGACAAGAGGGGATGGGCACAAACGGAAACATAGAGATTCCTTCTGAACATCAGGAAACACTTTTTACCGTGAGTGAGACCGAGCGCTGGCACAGGTTGCCCAGGGATGTTGCAGAGTCTCCATCCTTGGAGATGTTCATAAGCTGTCTGAATGTGGTCTTGGGTAACTCACTCTAGGTGGCCCTGCTTGAGCAGGGTGGCTGGACAAGGTGACCTCAGAGGTCCTTTCCAACTTCAGCCATTCTGCGAATTTGTGAGATGTGAATCCCTGATGAGTCAAGGACATTTAGATCAAATCAAAGCTGCCATACGGTCCTGAACCAGGTGACATGTGGTGGGAGTTTCAGCATCAGAGGTGCCCAGCACTGTGTCATCCTGACTATTGCACAAAGGAGTGCCTTTCTCACTGCTCTACAGGCATGTAGGTGTTTTTCTCTATGGCATGCAGAAAGAAAAGAGAGAAGAGACTGCATGTGTGGATATAAGCTGCTGTTCTTAGAAAGATGTAGTACTGCTTGATGTGAAAACAGGTCCTTCAGCCAGGTACTTGGGCAAAGCAAACCAAATGGAGGTGATCTCAGATACGCCTAGTCTTGGCAAGGTGGCTGTCATTTATTATTCAGAGATGTACAAACTCTAGTTTCCTTATTGCTGGGCTTTTGTGTCCAGACTTCCCTCCACAGCCTATCCACGGAGGCTCAGCCAAATATCAATTTAATGTACTCCATGACCAGTGTTGGGATCACATCTATTCACTGCTGTGTTTTCCCAGGCTCCAACTGTGCTTCCTCAGTTGTGCAGAAGGGCAACTATTCCCCTTCTATTGTATCTCCTGCAGGGACAGGTTTTGATTCACCTGACAGTCCAAGTACAAATCAGATCAATGGTCTGTTTTGACCAATGGTCTGTTTTCATCTGTGGGCAGTGCAAGAAGTTTTCGTCAGATCTGCTAATTCCTCCAGATTCCTTTATCAGGGTAATTCTACATGGTCCTGGACAGCAGATGAATATGCCATGCAGCCAGTAGTTACCATTTACAGGATGATAGCTTTTCACTCTGCAGAAGATACACAGTCAACTAAATTTACAGAAACTGAAGTTAAACAAGCTCCCCATTCATGCAAAAACTTGCTGTTTCATCAGTTTAAAATTTCACATTATAGAACTAACTCAAATGAATGGGAGGATTAGATTCTAATCCTCACAAATACTTCTATAGACACATTATGGGTTGCATCCATGGGTGCTTTGGTTTGGAGCTGAAAAAAAAAAATGTCGACAGAAAATGTCTGCTTTTCTCAAAAACACTCTATTTTCAGCAGGAAACTAGTAGTTTATTACAAGTAATTTATTTTTTTTTAAATTTGAATAAAGAAATTGCTCAAAGTGTTGATTAAAACCACCTAAAGGAAAATACCTCTTTTTTTTACCCGTTCAATCAGGCACTCTGGGGCACAGTTCATATCCTCCAAATTTCAGTCATCTGAGCTAATCAGCAGCATTTGCTCGGTAGGCAGTAGAGAGAGATTATGTCCTCTACAGTTTGTCCCATTTAGACACAGCTTAAGGATAATGGTGTGACTCACATTCTGGAAGCACCTATTTTTCCACTGATGACAGAGGGAAGCTGGGTGACTTGTAAACTAGACCCCACATTTTTAGAAGTCTTAGAGTAAGTGAAGCAAATCCCACTCTTAAGTGTGGTATATTTAAAGTCTGAATTATATTAGTAATGTTTTACAGTCCTTTCTATGTCTTAATTATATTTATTTTCAAAGGAAAACTAAATCAGCACAGATTATTGTAGGATGCTGATGACAGTAGAACAATGTCCCTCTCCTTCCGTCTTTTATCTGCCTCCAAATGCACCAACAGTAAAATTCCTGCTGCAGTCATAACAGAAGCTAAACATGCATAAACTCGGTATGGCTGTGTAAACAAAAAGACTTACAGCATTATAATGAGCAAAGATCTTTTTTTTTTTTTTTTTTTTCTGGAGCTATGCAAGGTGATTCTGAATTTACAAATCTTCTGGTATCCTCATACAGTGTAATGTCCTCTATGCTTCTTATCACTGTTAATGGAGAAGCTGGAAAACGCTTTACCCACCAGTGAACAACATCCTTTCAAACACTTTTCTGTCTTTACAATAATTTAATGCTCTTTGCCTTTTAGATGGGATTATCATCTCATAAGCATTGCAACCATCATCAGTTCTCACCCAAAGCTTGCTGCATGGTCCAGCCTTATTTTCCAGGCTGGGGTCAAACAGTGCCAGGAGGGTCTTCAGTTGAAGCAGCCACCCAAGCCAAGCTGTGCCCATGAGAACAGCTCAGCAACCTGGCAAGGCTGGAGATGGAAAAGGGCAGTCACACAGTGTAAGAGCTATAGAAACACCCACTTAAAAATAAAGAAGGGCAATTTTGCGTATTTCTGTGGTGCAAGGCAGAAAGGTGGAAACTGCTACATCTTAAGACATGGACCTATAGGGCCCATACCTCAAGATTTTAAAATGAAGGGAACCCTATGCAAGGGGTTAAAGGATTCTCTGTTACATGCCCAGAGGAACCAGACTTGCTATGTATGCAATACAACCACTGATATATGGACCAGATATCCATCCCCTGTGCCCTGGTTCTCCCAGACTTTTACTCGGTCTTGTGTGGGAGACAGGGGGAGGAGAAGAGAAACTGTTTGCTAATGACTGTGAAAACAACCTGGCACACTGTGTGAATACCCCCTTCCCCATCCTCTCTTTTTTTAACACCGAAGAAAGCCTGATTATGTTAACTCAGCTATGCATATGAAATTGTCCATCGTGTTCTCACATGCGGGTTTTTTTTGTGGAGGAAGGAGCCTATAAATAGCATGGCTCTAAGCTGCCACTGTAAACAGTCTCATAAAACACAGGCTGTTTGTAAAGCAGTGCAGAACGGTCTGTGCAGATGTGCTGCCTGTGTGTTGCCTGTGCTGACTGAGGGGCTGCAGTGGAGAATTCACTCTATCACTTCATTATAAACACTCCCTCCTCATATATCGTCTTCTTCCATGCTTACGGGCTGTACGCAGTTCTGGTTTTCATTTACATACAAGCTACGCTATTTCACAGGCTATGCAGTGCTGGCATCAGCAGTGCTGCTCATGTTGACCCCAAAAACTTTTAAAACCTGCCATTTTTGAGCAGCTAGTGCTTTGAGGCAAATTTACTAGGAGATAGTTTAAAAGTCAACTCCAAACAATCTTTTTCCATACACTTGGAATTCTATTCAGTGTGATGGATATTGATGACATTAATTTGCTACTAAGGCTTCTCAGCAATTTTTAAAGCACCTTCCAGCAAGTAGAGTTTTTTCATTTTTAAAAAATCCAGATATTATTTAAGGTTTTCCTTCCCTCTGTCTTTATTTGGTTCTTCAGACCAACACCTACATAGTTTCTTCGGGTTTTTAATCTTTCAATTTCAGAAAACATTTTGTCAAGCTCAAATTTTGAAAAAAAGAAAACGTTAAAGTGTGGGAGAGCATATTCATTCTTTCCTAAAGCAGCTTAATTTCATCTTTTATGGCTGCAGAAAACCATAGATTTTTACAGTTCAACTTTCCTTTGCTTTCAGTAGAATGGTATTCAAAACCACTTGTGTACTGTTACATCTAAACCAAAATATCTGTAATCTAAAAGAAATCCTTTAATACAATAAAAACTTTCATCTGGAAATACTACTTCACTGGCCAGCTTAGAAAGAAGATCCTTAACTCCTTAACCTGTTCCTTTTCTATAGAGGATTGTTCTTGAGGCTTTTCTTGCAAATATTACATACTATTTTTCCATGCAAGACCATGTCTCACCTTCAGACTGTACTGCATGATATTCAACCTGCAATTTTCTTCATAGTTTTAATACGAAGATTTCTGTTTATATCATGCTGAGACAACTTTTTTTTATACTACACACATATCTGTAGACTAGCACATTCCTTGCTTTTCGTTTTTTTGCCAAGCACTTTGTCTCTTCCAGGTTGTGCTTTTATATACGAGCCCATCAGTTAGGAGGTCGCTACACCTAAAAAAGCCATCTAGATTTCTCTGAGCAGCAAAATCTTTCTCAGAAGAGTCTGTTTTCCTTCTGCTCTTGACTACAGTCCCGAAATATAGTCCCATAAATTTCCTCCTTTGGATGTATTCGTACAATCACTTGTGGGGCCAGTCCTGGACTCCTGGACAAGAAAATAGAGCTGGGTAAAAAGACTTTCTGTCTATTAAAGAAAGGAGGCTGTAATTTTTTTCTAAATTCAGGTTTTCAGTGGTAGGATTTCCAGCACGGCCTTATAAACAGCTGCACTGGCAGACCTGAGGGAGCAGGAACCTGCTGTATGCAGAAAGAAAATGAGCAGTCAGGGACTGTGAGGACGGCATGAATGTCTTAAGCAGCTTTACCATCAAAGAAAACCAAGGTTGTGTAAGGGTCCCCTTAGGAGTGTGTAAGCATTCTCATAAGTCACTCCTCCCCATCTTTAATCACTGTCAGCACTTTATTCTCAACTCACTGTAATTTTTCAGTACATTTTCCAATAATGAGAAAAGCAGATGGCATATGCTTTCACTGTAGTATTGCACAGAAAAGGATTTTTATTTCTTTCAACAGAAAATACATAGATAGATGACAGTGTCCTTAAGTGAAAAGATCCCTGTATGGAAGAAAAAATACAGGCTTCTTGATTTTTGTGTTTAACGACAGTGTCACGTTACAAACTCATGTTAAACTGACTGCTCTCTAAATCCCACTTAAATCCCTTTGCAAAGGGTTGCATTGTCAAGTTGTGCTCTCTGATTCAATAGTCCTATTTCATATTTTTTTGTATGGACATATACATTTTAGAACTGCATCGCCTATTTCTTCCCATTTTTTTCTTTTTTTTTTGAGACCTCATGCTGACCTTTTTTGGGTGTGTCTGTCTTAATTTGCTGTCTTCCTGGGTATCCACAACACTTCTCAATACAGTGCTGCCTGCAAATTTTCGTCAGTTTGCAGCTGTTTCCTCATGCTTCCATTTCATTGCAGTTGCTAAAAGCAGTCACAAGACATAGCCCCTCTCCTCCCACTATTTTGCTAATAGGATTTGCTGCTGATCTCACTGGTGTGCCAAGGTATATGGGTTTATATTTTTAACAATGTAATTTCATGGATATATTAGTTTTCCCAAATTCATCCTATTATTGCAAACCCTGATTAAAGCCTTACATTTCCAATCTTTGTCTTTTAATTTTTATTGTAACCTAAGCATAAAACTAGATTTTTCAAGGAATTCTTTCTTCCTGGAATAATGTATAACAGGAAGGGACAAAAGAGAGTAAGGGTGAAAGGATACAAATGCAGGAATGTTATCATATTAATTGATATATTTGCTATTGGAAAGAAATGGATTGAAGATTATGATAATTTGGAAAAATTTAAAGTGAGAAATAGTGTTTAAGTATACATTTGGAGATTAAATTAATTTGGTCATAAAATGTAGTTTAATTTATGTCTATGGAAAGCTAGGAAGCTCACTTCCCACGTGTGGGATCTAGTTTCTTGTGCTTTTTCATCCCTTCACCTATTTTTTTTCTATTTTCACTTTACTTACCCTAGACAAAAATTAATAGGCCATCAAGAAGGGAAAAAACAAACCAACCAAACAAGGTGAGGCCTGTAGACTTGTGAACACAAATTGGGGAAAAAGATTTTTTTTTATTTTAAAAATACAGGAAAAAAGAGCTGGTTGGGAAAATATGAACATTGTAACAGGGATTTCACGTAAAAAACTGAAGCTCTTTCTTTATATTCTGGTTAAGCCTTCTTAAAATACGTCTGGAAATAACCGAGTAACAGGAGGTTTCAATAAAGAGGTTGTATATCAAATCTTACCTTGCAAATGAAGATTAAGAAATTATTTAGGAGTTTTAGTACAGGAATAAATCAGACCAAGGTTGAGGAAACTTCTACACCACCTGTCCACAGAACCGAGAATCGTAAGGACTTCCACTCTAATTAAGTTTTCTTTTCTTTTCAAAGTTTAAGGAGAATCTGTCTCTCCATTAGACCTTCATAAAAGCAAACTGCCTCTCAACATGCATTGTAACAGCGAGCAGTTTATTACTGAACATTTCAATGATCACATATAATTGAACTTCCCACCTTTCTGTCTCTCTTTAGAAGATGCAGTATAAGGTACAGACAACCACATCAAGGCAGTGTGCTGCACCCAGTGCAAAGCACCCGTTATCCTCTGCCATGCAGGATCCAACCTGACAGCCTGCCTCTGCTCCTGCCACAGCTCCCAGCAGGTCAGTCAGTGGTTCGGCTGATGCCTGTAGATCACCTGCTCTGAAAGGCCGTGTGCTTCCACGTACCATGCACCTCCTGAGGGTCAGGCTGTCAGACCGATCAGTACCGAGAGGCAGCCACCTTCGAGGAGCAGAGGGAAGCCCCAAACCAGCACAATGTGTAGCAACGAGGACGAGAACGTCGTGGCTGAGCCCACGGGCGCATGCACTCAGCCTCATGGAAATGACAGTGTCCTTGTCCAAGCAAGGCAGGAAGAACTTCTGGTAGGGCAGGAGAGGGTTTGTTTTGATTTTTAAGAACCATTGTAGGAGAACACGAATTGCAGGTATTTCTGTCTGATGAGTGAACTGTTGAACTAGTCCTGCTGGGATTTGACCATGTGGCTGCGCATGGAATTTAGGGTTAAGTCTCGCTCTAATGGCAAACGCCTTTCCTCCATTTCCTTGCCATGATCTCTGTTTCTCCCATAGCTGGAAAGTCAAAGAAATAGCCCAGATGTTTGCTATATGCACCTTTCAGTTATTTCCTACCTTTAAAAATAGAAAACCAATATTGCAATGACCATATTCTGACAAAAGGCAATAAACCAAGCACTGTACCTAAAAGGTAACCTCCTGCCTGCAGATCTGATCTCACACCAGAGAGTATTAGCTAGTGTGCAACATTTGACTACTCTTTCCCGGCCTTGATCGCACTCATCTAAACACTTGAGGATATAGATGGAGGAAGGTTTGGTCTTCTGCATTGCTCCTCTGGATTTGTAGTTTGTTTGTCAATCTCCCAGTCAGGAAAATTTCAGTTGCTTTGAAAACAGCAGCCCTTGCTTGGATTTTTTAAAGTTTCAGTTTATTTCATGCAAGAATGATTTTAGTCTTATGATCAAAACAAGTAATGTACTGTAGTATAACATAAATTGTCGTGACTTAAATAGATTTAGACTTGACAGACTGTGTAGTATCCAAGTCATTCAAGTATAAAAGCAATGAATGGCATTATGCCTATCACAAGAAGTGTGGCTGTCAACTGCAATCACTTCTGTAGCATTCTGGAAACAAGGCAAATTCAAATCTTCAAATCACAAAGCATCTGCTTCTGTATTGCTTTTTTCTTCTCCAGTGTTTACCACTGAACTTCTTTTATAACTATCTTTTTTGATGTCCCCCTGTAACTTTGGTCATTTGCCTTGAAATATAATATATACCATTGTATAACCAGAATATCTCAATATAATTAGAATTGCATTTACATAGTGCATAATCACGGGGGAAAGTTCCTTGTAAAATCAGAGCAGAATAAGCTGATGGGACAGACATCAGTACTGTTACTAGGAGTAACAAGGAGGAGAATTAGAAAGCCTGTAGGAGCTCAGCATTTCTGTCTACAAACCCGTGCAGAAACACCATTAACGGGAACAGCTTGTGTGACAGTGAGCTTACAAGGCACATGGTGCTGTGTATTCTTAAAATTGCAGTAAGCATCCAGAATTTTCAGCACAATGCCGCTTACTGGAAATAGTGCTAGCAGACACAGATGGAGGATGCAGCAAAGCGGAGGTCAGTCTCTGCTGACGTACGTGCACACGTGAGACGCTGGTGCCGACCTTACTTTAATGAGTGTCCTGTGCTTGAAAAGCAAAGTAACACCGTACAGCTGTGCCATGGGCCTGCAGGCCAGCTCTTTGCTCAGTTCAAGTAGTTCTTGGAGAAGGGATTGGCTTCACCAGTGTCTTCTGGAGCAGCAGCTGTTCCTTCAGTAATTGAAATCATTCTCTGCCTGGCTTGTGCTGAGTCCACCAGCAGCTGAGGCTGGTTCCTGGCCAGGGGAGGAGAAGTGCTGTATGCTCCACAAGTGCTGTATGCTCCACAAGTGCTGTATGCCATGGGGAGAATGAACACAAACTTAGACTTGGATTCTGACCTTCCCTATGGAATTTGAGTCATCATTAGCTAAGGCGTAATCCAATGAGAATGGTGGGATGGTTTTTTTGCTCTGTCCCGGTGTTCAGTGTCCAACAATGTCTTCCTCCCTGTATCCCTATGCAAAACGCTCAGTGCGTATCAGCTCCCACTGAAGGCAATGGAAGTCTGTGTTGTGAAGCAGTTATGCATGTCATTCCTCAAACTTTGGCGTATGTTGTATCTTGGATAACATTGTGTTTTCTTCTCCAATAGGCCATTTACCAGGCAGTAGCCTTCCCCCCTCTCCACCCAAGGAACAATCTCTATCCTCTCAATGTGATTACAGTCCATTTCATTCTATAATAGGTTTCTTTTATTATTCCCTCAGGCATGCAAATCAAATTTTACTCAGTACCAAAATCTTTGTTCTACAAAGAATGCTGGCATCGAGTGCAGTGAAAAAATATCTTTGCTGTTGAATACAGTCTGTGTTAATAGAACTCCACTATCTTTTTTACTTTGAAAGTAAACATCTGTCAAAGTTTATTTGCTCCGTCGGAAAGGCGGGAGTGTCTTAAGGGAAAGCACATGACAAAAGCAGATAGATTATTCTGCAATTATACCTTTCTCTGTCTAAATGTTTAATTAGATAAGCTGCCACAGAGACAGAGATTACTTTGGCATCCATCTGTCCCATTTATCGATGTTATAAATGCAATGGAAGTCTTGGCAAATTTGATCACAGCAGCCACAGCGAAAGCAGGGAGCTGACGGTCTCAAACTAGACCAATTTCAAACAACTTTTCAGCCCAGCTGGATGGCTCTTTTTGGTAGGAAAGCTGTCAGTGGTTGATCTTGTGCTCTCAGAGTTTGGGATGTACCAACTTGAGTGCAAATGTAAATATAATATTTGAAGCCACAGCATCTCTCACCCCTCTGCGATTATTGCTCTTAAATGTGGTTCTATGCTTGATTTCAAAAGCGGCTAAATAACTTTATGTGTCCATCATAATATTAGTTTGATTGCAGATATTTTAAATGCGATGGTAATAAAGGTTTCTATTGCAGGCCTCGCTTCATGCTGGGCTTGGAAAAAGCATAGAAGAGAGGACATGATTTCCATCACACAGAGCCTGGAAGTTCAGGCAGTGCATAATACATGGAGGAACAAAAAAAGAGAATGAGGCAAATAAGCTTGCAAAAATTACAGATATATGAGAATTTTCCCACTTGATACGTAAGTCTAGCTCAAGACTATAAAGAAGCAGGAAAGTTGCTGGGGGACGGGAACCTCAATCCATCCCAGAACTACCAGTTCAATGCCAGTGCCAGCAATAGATGCCGAGAGCCTGGAGAGGGATTATGGGTCAGCAGGAGAGCACCTGAAGAACAGCACAAAGGAATTCCAGCCACTCCAGCCAGTAAGTCAGCTTCATCGGGGACCCAACTTAAATGCCTCTATGCAAATGCACGTAGCATGGGGAATAAACAAAAGGGATTAGAGATGTGCACACGCCTGCAGGGCTATGATCTCATTGGCATCAAGGAGATGTGGTGGGGTGGCTCCTGTGACTGGACGGTTGGAATGGAAGCATACAGGCTCTTTAAGAAGGACAGGCAGGGGAGATGAGGAGGGGGTGTAGCCTTTTATGTCATGGAGTGCATGGAGCTCTGCCTCAGAATGGGTGAGGAGACGACTGAGAGCTAATGGGTCAGGATTAAAGGGAGGGCAGGGACAGGTGACATTATAGTGGGGGTCTGCTACAGGCCACCCAACCAGGAAGACCGAGTGGATGAGGCCCTCTATAGTCAGATAGGAGCAGCCTCACGTTCACAAGCCCTGGACCTCATGGGGGACTTCAACCATCCCGATATCTGTGGGAGGGACAACACAGCAGGGCATAAGCAATCCAGGAGGTTCCTGGAATCTATTGATAGTAACTTCCTTCTCCAAGTGATAGAGGAGCCAATGAGGAGAGGTGCTATGCTGGACCTTGTTCTTACCAACAAGGAGGGGCTGGTGGGGAATGTGAAGCCCAGGGGCAGCCTTGGATGCAGTGACCATGAAATGGTAGAGTTCAAGATCCTTAGGGCAGCGAGGAGGGCACACAGCAATCTTGATACCCTGGACTTCAGGAGAGCAGACTTTGGCCTCTTCAGGGATCTGCTTGGTAGAGTACCATGGGATTCAGCCCTGGAGGGAACAGGGGCCCAAGAAAGCTGGTTAATATTCAAGGGTCACCTCCTCCAAGCTCAGGAGCAATGCATCCCAACAAAGCTGACTTCCAAGTCAGCCAAAAATGCCAGGAGGCCTCCATGGATTAACAAGGATCTCCTGGACAAACTCAAACACAGAAAGGAAGCCTACAGAGGGTAGAATTGAGGACAGGTAGCCTGGGAGGAATACAGGGAAATTATCCGAGCAGCCAGGGATCAGGTTAGGAAAGCTAAAGCCTTGATAGAACTAAATCTGTCCAGGGACATCAAGGACAACAAGAAAAGCTTCTATAGGTACATCGGTGATAAAAGGAAGACTAGGGAAAATGTGGGCCCTCTCCAGAAGGAAATGGAAGACCTGGTTACCCAGGACATAGAGGAGGGCTGAGGTACTCAACAACTTTTTTGCCTCAGTCTTCACCAGCAAGTGCTCCAGCCACACCACCTAAGTCTCAGAAGGCAAAGGCAGGGACTGGGAGAATGAAGAACTGCCTACTGTAGAAGATCAGGTTCGAGACCATCTAAGGAACCTGAAGGTGCACAAGTCGAAGGGACCTGATGAGATGCATCCACAGTTCCTGAGGGAACTGGCAGCTGAAGTGGCTAAGCCACTATCCATCATATTTGAGAAGTCATGGCAGTCCGGGGAAGTTCCCACTGACTGGAAAAGGGGAAAACATAACTCCCATTTTTGAAAAGGGAAAAAAGGAAGACCCGGGGAACTACAGGCCAGTTGGTCTCACCTCTGTGTCTGGCAAGATCATGGAGCAGATCCTCCTGGATACTGTGCTAGGGCACATGGAAAATAAGGAGGCAACTGGTGACAGCCAACATGGCTTCACTAATGGCAAACCATGCCTGACAAAGTTGGTGGCCTTCTACGATGGGGTTACGTGTTGGTGGATGAGGGAAGAGCAACTGACATCACCTACCTGGACTTGTGTAAAGCATTTGACACTGTCCCTCATGACATCCTTGTCTCTAACTTGGAGAGACATGGATTTGACACTGGACAGTTGCACACAAACAGTTGCAGTCAAGGGCTCTATGTCCAAGTGGAGACCAGTGACGAGTGGCATTCCTCAGGGGTCAGTATTGAGACCGGCGCTGTTCAACATCTTTGTCGGCAACATGGACAGTGGGATTGAGGGCAACCTCAAAAAGTTTGCTGATGACACCAAGCTGTGTGGTGCAGTCAACACACTGGAGGGAAGGGATGCCATCCAGAAGGACCTTGACAGGCTTGAAAGGTGGGCCCATGAGAACATCATGAAGTTCAACAAGGCCAAGTGCAAGGTCCTGCACCTGTGTTGGGGCAATCCCAAGCAGAAATACAAGCTGGGCAGAGTGGATTGAGATTGAGAGCAGCCCTGTGGAGAAGGACTTGGGGTTGTTGTTTGACAAGAAGCTCAACACAACCGGTCAATGTGAGTTTGCAGGCCAGAAAGCCAACCATATCATGGGCTGCATCAAGAGAAGCGTGACCAGCAGGTCGAGGGAGGTGATTCTCCCCCTCTGCTTCTGCATCATGAGACCCCACCTGGAGTACTGCATTCAGCTCTGGGGCCCCCAACATAAGAAGGACATGGATCTGTTTGAGTGAGTCCAGAGGAGGGCCACAAAGATGATCAGGGGGCTGGAGCACCTCTCCTGTGAACACAGGCTGAGAGAGTTGGGCTGTTCAGCCTGGAGAAGAGAAGGCTCCAGGGAGACCTTCTAGCAGCCATCCAGTACCCAGAGGGGGCCTACAAGAAAGCTGGAGAGGGACTTTTTACAAGGGCATGTACTAATAGGACAAGGGGTAATGGCTTTAATCTGAAAGAGGGTGGATTTAGACTAGATGTAAGAAAGAAGTTCTTTACTGTGAGGGTAGTGAGGCACTGGAACAGGTTTCCCAGAGAGGTTGTGGATGCCCCCTCCCTGGAAGTGTTCAAGGCCAGGCTGGATGGGGCTTTGAGCAACCTGGTCTAGTGGAAGGTGTCCCTGCCCATGACAGGGGGGTTGGAACTAGATGATCTCTAAGGTCCCTTCCAACCCAAACCATTCTATGATTCTATGATATTCAGACACTGGCAGGAAAGATTTTGGCTTCTAAGTAACAGAGCTGCCCTGTGGTTACTGAGGGCTTTGCTGTGCTTAAAGAAAAGTGGGGCTTTGTACAGATGCTGTGTTTTCTAAAATTGCAATCAATAAATATTTAAGTTTAAAGGCTCCATTACCATTAAAGCTCACAAGATTAAATGTATTCATTTTCACAACACCTCATAAGGACAATTCATGGGTGGTATTAAGCCCACCTTGTACACTTGAGCTATGGTGTAGAAGTTAATAATTCGAGATGGCATTCATATAGCCAAACGTAAGAGTAAGAGTCAACCCCAAATGAAGAAATCTAAATTTAAATATTTACCTGAGTGTCTAAGCTTCCATTACCAGCACAGTCAATGGAGATTTAGTCCATCCAGATGAGGATAGATGCCTGTGAGTGATGAGCTGAATCATATCCTATGTATTGGCACCCAAGACCTTATGATATACTTTAAGTATTCTTGCTCCATCTTCAGAAAAGCACACTTCACACATAAACCTGTATATTATTGAGCAGCCCAACATGGATATCTCAGATACTTGGGGCATCTCAAATGGAGAAGAGGAGTTTCTGGGATATGATTAATATCCTTCCTTTTTGAAAAGGTCTGTAGGATCTAAGTAGTCAATATTTATCACTTCATGTCTAAATCCCGAAGTCAGTTAAAGCAATGGTGTAGGAAGTATCCCAGCAATTACATGGTTATTTTGTATAGCGGATTTTTCTCCTACACTGTTCTTTGGACTTATTATTATTTATTGGTTTATCATCAGAGGACTCTTCTGGGTTTTGAAAATATATTAAATAGAGCATGTCAATTGCTTTTAAAAGAGGTAAGAAATTATGAAAAGTAGTGGGGGACATTTCACCCTCAGCAAAGAGAGAAGAGATGTTGAATAATGAGTTACAAGGGGATGAGGTCTCACAATCCATTCTTTTCCCAGTTTACCAGTTTTATATTGCAGTTTAATGATTCTTTCAGTAGTGTTTTGGAAGTCAGTTCTTTTATTTTTGGACGCCGTTTTGAAGCCAGTTGGTGAAGTGTTTTGTATAGGAAAAATAGAGGAAAATATATGAGACATTCACAGTGAAAGAAGAAAGAACATGAAATACAGCTGGTTTCAGTTTTGACTGCAGACTTGAATTCAGGCCATGAGCACTGATAAATTTGCTAATGAATCTCATCCAGTTTTTGCAGTGTATCAAACCACTTCCATTTGTAGCTTCCACTAGTTTTAGTTCAATTATACTTTGGGGTACATTTTGAACTAAAAAGCAGGATGTGCAGTTTGTGTGTTATTATTTCTATTTGCTTAACATGGCAAAACAGGATGCTGTTGTGTTTCCAGTGTCCCATAATCTTTATCTGTATGCCTACAGCCACTGCATAGGAATTTTAGAAATATAATCCTTTCTTTGAACTACTCATCACAGTTATGTTCCTTCATGCCATTACAGGGCAAAACCACTTATTTTTTAAATCAGAGAGATGGAGAGATTAATGCCTCTGCATCATCTGTTTTTGCAGATGTTACTGAAACACTTTACAAGAGGCAAATGTCATTGTAAATCAATATTTGTAATTGCAGGGCAGAATGATCTGTTTCCAATGGCTGAGGAGCAGCTAAATTCAGACACAATTACAAAACCATAATATAGCAGACAAACAAACCTGCCCTCTGAAATGAGTATATTACTTGCCACAGATTAATTTTCTGTATCGTAAGAAGAACACTGCTAAGTATTAGCCTGTGAATTTCTCTTTTCATTCTCCCTATATAAACACACCCTACTACATTCATCTTCTTGAACCATATCATCCTCATCTGGACACCAATATTGAATGTACACAATACCCCTAAACTGTTTTTTTTTCTGTGTGTCTTTGTTCTTGACCTAAATTTCCTCCAACAATTTTATTATTGCAGTATTTGTACCCTCTCCCCCGCCCCTCCAAAACCCGTGGATGTTGTGATTTGAATCACTGGAATCCTACTGCTGTATAAAAAGCAAGCGAGTTCATAAGCCCTAAGCCTTTAACAACACAGTAGAAAAAACATAAAATATGCATCACTCACAGGCCCAAGACATTCTGGTTCCAATTACCTGTAGCAGTTGCTATAACAATACTTCTACAGACATGCTCATAGAACCACATTCTGGGGAGGTACAGAATTTTTTTTGTCCAAAAATACTAAGTATTCATAAGCAATAGCATCCATAAGAGCAACAAAGGACTTCAGAGTGAACCATCAAGGTTCAATGCCATGTTAAATGCCAGCCAGAAGTATCAAGAAAAAAATATGAATTTTAATGATCTATTTTCTTGTATTGGGCATCTGAAGATAATGAGTTCAAAAAGACAAAATACTTGCCTGTTAAATGGTCTTTAAAAAGCTGCTTGGAAAAAGAAAAGTTTTTTCAGCTAGAGAAACTAATTTACCAAAATATTATGCAAGTGTCAGGAAGTTGCGATTCTTTCATGATCTCATTCAAAATTATTCTGTAATTTAATTGACATGATTCAGAATGAATTTATGTATTTCGATATCAATTATGGCCAATTGCCACTGTGTTATCACTATTGTGGTTGCTCAGGATTTTTTAATTTGCATAAAAAGAGAAAGAAGAAAAAGCTCTGATTTCAGCACTGTTCAGGTCAAAGCAAGCTCAGAACATTTAATTTCAAATTATTTTCTGGAAAAATCAAAGCAATCTTTCAATTTGAAGTGTTTGTTAAATGTGATGATTTTATTTTAATGTGAGGAGAAAGTCTTTGCAGCTTCTCTGTGGTAAACACCAACAGTTTAACTTCTTTTTTTCTTTCATGGAAACAATTTGTTACACTTTCTCTAAAATTAATTTTAAAACTCTTTAAGTCAATGTATTTAGTTTGAATTTCAGCTTTATTTTCATTTTTAACTAGCTCTATATTATTTTTAAAATAAGTTATTATAAAAGTATATATATAATATATATATTATATATACATATATATGTATATAAAAATATATAATAATATATTTGTAAGCAATAAAAATATAAGATATCTCAACTGTTTCATCATTACTAATCAGATTCTAATGGATTGTCAGTTTCTAAATCAATAACAACCAATGCAGTTGGTATATCAAAATGACAAAGTAAAATACAAGTGATATGAAAAAAACCCTAAACGCAACTTTTGAAATTAATTACATTTAAAACCTGAAAATTAAGACATTCTACTTACTTATTTTTAACATACTTCTGTCAACATTTAGTCCAATACGCTATGTCTCATCTGTTAGAGCTGTTACAAAACTCCTGATCTTTATTAATTCTCACTGGGGCGAGTGAAAGTTGGGAGAGCATTCTGGGAAAGAGTCACTCTTTTTTTCCAGTGCTCCTATGACCTTTCCTTATATTCTCTAAAGACATCTACTTTTAGCAGCTGCTGGAAGCAGGATGGTGGGGAAAATGGATCTTCTTCATTTTTTAATCTGATACAGTGTCTCTCATGGTCTTGAGTTAGCTAGGAGTAGCAGGCATCGTTGAGATTTAACAAATTGAGCAATGACAAGAGATTATTAACAAGAAAAAAATATCTTATTAGTTCATCTGTGATATTTGTAGCGGACTTTGAGGAGAGCATCACATTGTATCCATGTCTGTGCAGAAAACCTCATCTTCTTTCTAGAGCCCATTTGCTCTGACAGGTAATACACTCTCTAATGTGGTCAGAGAGTCCTGTCTTTGGGCTGCGTAAGTAGGCTTTGTTGGTTGGCCTGGGTCAGCTTGACATGACCAGATGACCCACCTAGTGGATGAGGGAAAGGCTGTGGATGTTATCTACTTTGACTTCAGCAAGGCCTTTGACACTGTCTCTCATGGCATACTCCTTGAGAAGCTGGAAGCTCATGGCTTAGGTAAGTGTACTCTTCACTGGGTGAAAAACTGGCTGGATGGACAAGCCCAAAGGGTTGTGGTGAATGGGGTGAAATCCAGCTGGCGGCCAGTCACAAGCGGTGTTCCCCAGCGCTCAATATTGGGCCCTGTTCTGTTTAATATCTTTATCAATGATCTGGACGAGGGGATCGAGTGCACCCTCAGTAAATTCGCAGATGACACCAAGTTGGGAGGCAGGGTTGATCTGCTCGAGGGTAGGGAGGCTCTACAGAGGGATCTGGACAGGTTGGATCGATGGGCTGAGGCCAGTTGTATAAGGCTCAACAAGGCCAAGTGCCGGGTCCTGCGCTTCGGTTACAGCGACCCCATGCAGCGCTACAGGCTTGGGGAAGAGTGGCTGGAAAGCTGCCCGGCAGAGAAAGACCTGGGCGTGCTGGTGGACAGCCGGCTGAATATGAGCCAGCAGTGTGCCCAGGTGGCCAAGAAGGCCAACAGCATCCTGACCTGTTTCAGAAATAGTGTGGCCAGCAGGAGCAGGGAGGTGATTGTCCCCCTGTACTCAGCACTGGTGAGGCCGCACCTCGAGTCCTGTGTTCAGTTTTGGGCCCCTCACTACAGGAAAGACATGGAGGTGCTGGAGCGTGTCCAGAGAAGGGCAACCAAGTTGGTGAGGGGCCTGGAGCACAAGTCTTATGAGGAGCGGCTGAGGAAGCTGGGGCTGTTTAGTCTGGAGAAAAGGAGGCTGAGGGGAGACCTTATTGCTCTCTGCAACTACCTGAAGGGGGTTGTAGTGAGGTGGGTGTTGGTGTCTTCTGTCAGGTGGCTGGAGATAGGATGAGAGGAAATGGCCTCAAGTTGCAGCAAGGCAGGTTTAGGTTGGATATTAGGAAAAATTTCTTCACTGAAAGGGTTGTCAGGTATTGGAACGAGCTGCCCAGGGAAGTGGTGGAGTCACCATCCCTGGAGGTATTCAAAAAGAGTGTAGACAAGGCACTCCAGAACATGGTTTAGTGGGCATGGTTGATGGTTGGACTCAATGATCTTAACGGTCTTTTCCAACCTAAATGATTCTATGATTCTATGATTCTATGACGTGAGAAATCACCTTGCCTGCTCTTGGTGCAGTGGATGCATGTAGACACACACACACAGAGCATTTGGAAATGGTGTGTCTGCCCTCATGAATACGAGCCATGGCCTGGTTTATAGCCCTGTGGGTGAGGGGCACAACACAGCTCTTGCCCAAAGAGCTGAACCTTCTTCTTCCAAACCGAGGTACCTTGTCACTGCCCTGTGGCAACCCCTGCCACTCCTGAACCAGCATCTGAGAGAGAGCCTGGAATGAGCCAAAATCACCCATGGAGTGTGTTTACAGCTGGAAGATAGCTCAGCCTCACATGGACACAGCCTTGGGATCCAGCTTTTCCTTTTCTGAGTTTTGCATTTGTCTTTATCTAGCACAAATCTCAGTTGGCAAGGGGTAGAAAGGAACAGAAAAGGAGGAACAAGTCCCCCCTTCTGGGCTGGCTGTCCCTCCAGTTTCTTCCCAGAGGACTTGTTGCCTAGCTTTCCAGATCTTCCCAGAGAGACACTTTTCTCTTTTATTCCCAAAATGCAGCCATCTGATCTACCATTTCTAGCCAACCAGGTATGTCAGCACAGTAGATTCATAACCTTTCAAAGGACTCAAAACCATGACACAGAGGACATGTATAGCTGCTTTAGCATTTAGTGCCTCTGAAGAAAACACCTCAGATTTCTGAAGCAGCTTCATGGTGTTCACAGATGTGACACAGGAGCTATGAGTGACCAGCATCCATCCAGAGCAGCAGTTCTCAGGCAGGTTGTCCTATAGTATCTCAAACATCCAAGACGCAGAGCAAAACTCAATAGCTCTTTCTCCTGATTTAATGTTCTTATGCCTTGTGCTTGTCTCATTGGGGCCTGCACCTTGATTTTATTTCTTTGTTTATATCCAGTCTTGCAGAACACTTATTCAAGTGCTTTAAGTTCATGCGTCTGACTAATCTTATTGATTTCTCTGAACTGCAGCAGAGAAAGAGGAGGGTCAGTTTTGCTGTGTGCCACTCATCCAGAGTGACTCAGGAATCCGGTGTGTAAAGCTAAGCATACTCTGCATTTGAAGAATCAGAGTTTTAGACCAAATTCTCCTGGGGAAAGGAGGAGGACAGGAACTTCAAAGGTGCCTTTAAAATATATCTTCCTACGTTAAATGGGTAGTTTTGAAAATTCTCCTTCCAGCACCCTTATTTTTTGCGGTGCCTCACAAGCTTTGTGGCATTACTAGTGTCATAAAGATTCATGGGAGGACACAAAAAGCCTCATGTGGGTTATTTGTCTAGTTCCCTCCATAGTTAATGGCAAAGAAGAGAGTCAAGACCAGCGAGAGGACCAACTACCCTCTTATCTGACATCAACCTTAAAGGGCGTTGAACTATGTTTTCAACTGGTCTTGTTTCCCATTGAGTCCAAAGTGAGTCTGGACAAGATTAGATTAATCTAGATTACAAAATTTGCTTTTAGACAGGCAAAATTAGGTGACAGAAATCCCACATTAGTTTACCGGGGGACAGATAACAAACAGTACAACCTTCATGTCTTCACTGAAAAATAGTCAACCTAAATTTTATGCTGGGTCATGGAGAAGATGTTGAGATGTTACCACACAGGATTTCAGTTTGCAGTGGTGCACTGGCTCCTACAGTCTGGTCAGTGAGACACTCGTGTTTCTCCTTTTTGTATTATAATGCCACTGTGATAGGAGAAAAAGGTGACTTTTGCTGAAGTCCCAGATCTCCTTGAGAGGAATTGCAATAAAATTTTCTGTGGATTCCCCAGGAGGTAGGGCTAAAACTAGTTACCTGTGTGGGAGGAAAACAGATTATTTGCAACAGGGTTGCCCAAATGTCAAGATCCACATATCAAGATGCAGCAGCCCAAGGAAATTCTTTGTTTCCATAAATGTCTATGCCTCTAGAGACTCGTGGACTAGACATAGCCAAGGAAAAATTCTTGATGATCCCTGCTGGATTCACTAATATTGTTCAGTAAAATGGAATTTAACTTGAAATATGAACAAAGCAATGTGCGAGAGAGGGAGGGAATATTTAGTCTATGTTGGACTGCCTGTTGAATATCTTGGAAAACGGGATTTTCCTTTGTCTATCTCACCATAGTCCTATTAGCTGAAAAGGCTGTGAAAGACTGGACATTGCCTTCCAGCTGCCCAGAAGGAAATAATCTCATACAAGCTGTACCAGATAAAGTGGAAATCTCTGCAAACACACAAAGGTCCCACATTCCTTTAATAAGCTGTAATACCATTCTTAAATGGGTCAGTTGTCCCAGAAAAGTTCAAGGCTTTTACAACACTTCACACTAAGGTCTCAAAGAGTACAGAAATGTGAGCATTTCTATGGCTCCTTTTCCTAAACAGGACACGCACCGCCCCTCCCCCCCCCAAACAAAACAAAACAAAACAAAACAAAATACGCACACACAAAAAAACAAAACCAAAAAGAAAAACCCACTTGGGATTGGAGAAATGAAGTAATTTTTACATAGATGTACACAAGGACAAGTAAAAGAAAAGAAGTGATCCCCATGCAGTTGGCAACCAACTGAACTAGAGACTTCAATGTACTTGTTTATACAATTTTTTTAAAATACCTGGAGATATATACAAATATATATATGCATAAAGCTAATCTTCTTAAAGAAATAGTTATTGGCATAAGAAACAACTATGCCATTTTAGCTTTGAAATGTAATCTTTCAGAAAATGAGAACTAAACTTCCTGGGGAAATTCACTCTCTTTCTGAATGTGCATAATAAAAAAAGACACAATGAATATAATAACAGTTTATTCAACCATATAATGTTTCCTCTGCAGAGGAAAGCCAGTAGCATTTTTAGAAAAGGACATCTTTGCTAAAGGCAGAGGTGGTCTGACTTCCTGTGAGAGCAGAAGAGACTGGCATTTTGAACAAACATCACTTTATGTGAGGGTATCTTGTAAGAGAAAGTAAATTGTCAGCCACTTCTAGGGAAGAAATGTTGAAACAGACAAAAAAGGTCAAAAACTGGGCATTAATCCCATCAGAAAAGCAAAACACACTTCTCACCAAATCTCTTTCTTAACAAGTCTTTTCAGGAAACAAGCCAAAAAAGGGGTATCTCCAGAGATGCTGAAAAGACAAAGGGAATATGGAGGGAAGGAGGAAGAGGCTGATAAGAGGGGGACAGAAAGGTCAATGTGAGGCAGGGGACAGAAAAGAGAGGAGTCACTCTGTGTATCTGGTGTTTTGACAAGCTCCCCATTGAGTAGGAGTCAGGGAAAATTGATAGGAACTGGTTTTAAGAGGAAAACAGATCTGCATCAGCTTTTCCAGAATACAGTGACTCAGCCTGATCATATCTGTAAATCCAAAGTCTCCAAAGTTAAGCTTAATCTCACAAAGATACAAAGGCAATATTCCGTACCTTTGACTCTTTGAATAATTTTTTTGAATCTTTGGATAATTTTTTGGCAATGTTTCTTTTTTTTTTGTGGCATCTAAAGGCAAATTTGTCTTGAGGTCTCTTTTTCTAAAGTGTCTTTATATATTGCTCATGTATAAAGGTTTAACTATTAAAAACAAAAGAACTCTCTACATTAAAAATGACGTTAAATTAGAATTACATTTTGGGAGTACACTTTAATAACTGCAGATATTCTGGGAGAATTGCAGTTACCTAATAAACAAGTATTGAAAATCAAGGGAATGCAGAGTCATAATTAAACCTAAAATAAACACAGTTTAGAAACAGAATTGTGTAGTTTAGTTATCTCAACAGCCTAAATTCAGCCCTAGGAGAGTACTTTGAAGAAGCCATATAAAAAATGCAGTGATCCTGTTGCTAAGAAAGTTGTCATG
This sequence comes from Harpia harpyja, assembly GCF_026419915.1. Taxonomy (NCBI): domain Eukaryota; kingdom Metazoa; phylum Chordata; class Aves; order Accipitriformes; family Accipitridae; genus Harpia; species Harpia harpyja. The sequence goes on from NC_068944.1 coordinate 71,400,051, forward strand.
TTTGTTAGATATGGGCTACTATAATAACCTTAATCAGCCTGTTATGGTCCATGTCATGATGGGGGAGAGCAAGAATTTTTAGAACAAGTCCCTGGTCCCACTCCCAAAAAGATGCTGAAATACAGACCTTTGGTCAAGTGCATATCCAATACTAAGGAAGGGAATTTTCTGTTTCTGTAGTTCATGTGGCCAACAATATTATGGCTGTTCCAGTTTGTACATTCCCTTTCACAGACACGTCAATTTCCTCACTGCAGAGACATCAAGACAGATCTCTTGCAACCATAAAATATTTTTTGTGTAAAGTATATGTACACGACTCTGTAATTACAGACTGTATTTGCACAAAGAAGCCCGGGTAAGACAATCTGAACTATACTTTCTTAAATTCTGAATGCTTGACTTAGCAGCTTTCAAAATGCTCTCTTGACAGAGCAGTTATTTGCATGTATCTATGCAGCAAATTGCTGGGAAATAGTGTTTTTTCTAAGCAGAGGTTAGGTAGTTAAGTAATTTCATTCTGATTTTTTTTTGTTGATCAATATTTCAGCTGGCTTTTAGGCATACAGCATATGTGGTATTATTCCTATAGTTATATTTAGCAGCAAGAACTGAGTTTTACCAGAGTAACAAGACTATAGGTTTGTCAGGAAATTGAGTGAAGTGTTGGATGTGGGAACAGAAGTGAATGAAGAGCAGGACTGAGGTGGGACTGGTTCAGAAGCTTTAAGCTTCTCTCTCACCTTGGACTCACTGTTCTTTAAACCAGACAAAGTGTCTGAAGGTCAATATCCCTCCTGTTCATTAAGCGTCAGAGAAAGATACTGAATCATTGACCTTGGAGACTGATTTCTTTCAGAGCATCCACAAAGTTGGTGGAGGGAAGTCATCACCAGAGAGGGAAAATGGCCTAATGCTGGTTCGGTAGTTAAGGATTTTGGAGTCAATGATGCAAGTACCTCTTCTATCCCTGGCCTGAATACTGACCTTGGCTCTGAACCTCTCCTGTCTCAACTTCCATCTGTAAACTGGAGTGACAGCACTTTCTCACCTTGCAGGCATGTAGGGAGGTAAAGGCATTAGGACAACGTTGTAGGGAAAAACTGTGGTTTGGGCATCTTTATACTTGAGGGAAGGAAGCCTGAGCAATTAAACTTGCCCTAGACTACCTGCAAAAATCTCTTTTGGATCTGAAAGTACCAAGAACAGGTCTTTCTCTGAGAAAAAATTCTCTGACAATATGTGTATGTTTGGTGGCTCTTCCTGGATAATACTGGAAAACCACACTGGAAGTGGCCAGTCCCTTTCAGCAGGTGGAAAAGACTGAACTCTTTGTGGTGTCCTCTTCTCTGTCCCTCATTTCTGAACAAATGTATGGGCCAAATGACACATTGCCTTTGAGATCTGTTTTCACTGGAGTCAATTTTCTAATTTCTGAGAGTTTTAGGCAATTGTAATTTTTTTTTTTTTTTCCTTCCAATGTAATACAGGACAGACAGCTCCAAGGCCATCAGGAGAGGAGTGCTGGGGGCTTCTGGTTCAAATAGAAGGGCTGTGGGGGCTTCTCTGAACCATTCTTGCATCTTGTCTGCTTCATGCGCTCTCTCCTCTGCCCATATTAGACCTCATTCTTAAACAGTTTGTGAAAGGCAATGAACTAATGAAATTCGCTGATAATACTAAGTTATTTGGCGTAGTAAAGGAAAAGTCCCGTGTACCTCTCACAGAACTTGGTGACTGGCAGGTGAAACTCAGTGGAGGTAAATATAAAGTGACACATGAGATAGAAATCAATCCAACTTCCATGTATAACATGACAGACTGTGCTGACCATTACTATTCAGGTGTGAGAGCTTGGGGTTCTTAACAGTGCGGTGAAAACACCAGCTTGGTGCACTTCAGCTGTCAAGAAAGCAAGTGAAATGTCAGCAATTATTAGAAAAGGGGCAGAGAATGAAGGAAAGAATATTACTATGCTACTGTGTAAATCCATATTTTGCCCACACTTCAAATGCTATATACAGTTCTGCTATTCCCATCTTGCAAGAGTTATATAAGTCTGGAAAAGATTCAGAGAACCATCTCAGGTGCAGTTGATGTGAGAAACTGCTTCTGTACTAGGAGTGACTAAGCTGAAAATTTTCAGTCTGGACAAGAAACAACTTAGGATAAGTGCAGGGTGAGGAGAAAAAAAGGGAAGATATAGCTGAGGTCTGTAAAAATTGTTGTTGGCATGGAAAGGTTTGGTAGGATAGATTATTTACAACCTCTTTCAGTACAAGAACTATGGACATCAAATTAAACTGAAGGGAAGGAGACTGAGAAGAAACAAAAAGTGCTTTTTCCTTCACACTGCATGTAGTCAATCTGCGGACCTAACTTCTCCAGGATGTAGCAGATGACAAGGTTTCCATAGATGCAAGGAAACACTAGACAAGTTAATGAAGCACAAAGCTATTGAGCATTCATAAATTGTTAGAAATGATGTTACAAAAGAAAACAGAAAAGAAAAAAGAAAACCAGTAGAAATTCTCCAGTAAACAACTAGAAAAATATATTAAAAAAAAAAAAAAAGAGGGGGTTATATATTTCTTTGTTGACTGGCCTTACCATTACGCCCAGGAATAGTAAGATAGCTTTTTTAATGAGTTCATTGACAGGTCATGAATATCTGTACCTTTAGTCAAGGGCTTCCAGGCAAGAGAGCCGTATTTGCTGATACAAAGACACAAGTTGCTACAAGGCTGGTGGTGTAAAGGAGCTGTCTCCTTAGAAGACTGAACCACATAGTTGCACTATCATAATTGCACAGGCAAAACGAGCAGTCATACAAGGCAGCAGAAATGGGAAGTAACAGAAGTTGAAAAGATAGCAGCCAGGTAAGACAAGATTGATAAGAAGAGAAAACAAGATTTTTTTATTTGCCACGGATGGTGAAAAGCTTTGCCTTTGGAGTTAACCTTTAACACAGGTAAATTCTTTAGCCAAGACTAAGTGCAGAATAAAAATGCGACTTTGTGGATTTCGAAAGGCAGCTGTTCCCATGCTTTGCAGCCACTGAAATGATTTGATATTGCAAACAGATGGAAGGCTAGTCTGCATAACGACAGGGGAGGCATGCATGAAAATACACCTTTCTTAATATGTGACCATGGCTTAAAGAAAAAAACCTGTAAAAGTTAATGGGCTGCAGCTATCCAGTTTCTGTCAGAACAGTATAAGCAGAAAGAAAAAAAAATTCACCCTGACAAGAAAAACTAAGGTTAAAATATAAACAGTCTCTTTGGTCTCCTGTAGCCTGGCCTATCTTCATACCTCTGCCTGCGTGACAGGACCAGATTCTCTTCAAGCTCTGAAAGCCCACAAGACCCTCTGGCTGGAGACCCTGGATGCAGTCTCAGTTTCAGGGTGTACTTTGTACAAATGCCTTTGATGAGATCAGATATTTGGCAAGTCACTTGAAAAATATCTGAAGGACTGCAGTGAGCTCAGCCCTCCACTTCCATCTAAAAATCCTGCTAAAATAGGGGCCAGAAGCTAATGTTGCTGCAGAATCGATGTGAATTATATTAAACTGGGGTAAACTAGACAACTTTTGCTTCTCTGGGCAGTTTCCCTAAATCTCCATGTAGGTTTAGTGGAATGACAGCATGATCGCAGCGTGTCACCTGGCCCAGAACAGCAACTCCTGGACTTGCTGCATTGAAATCTGTTGTGTCCAGTGTGCCAGCTAAAGGACCTGAGAGAACTGTCTCGTAGCTCTGCAATGTCAAGGCTGCTGGAGACTGTATTTTTGAGCTGCAGGGTCCTCCAACTTTCCTTCTGAGTTTCACAGTGACACACCACCCCACATGTCTCCATCTGTAATGCCATGACATAAGCCTTGTGCTTAACATGACTTTTTCCATATAAATTGCAATGTCCAAGCTGAGACCCGTGACAAGTGGCATTCCTCAGGGGTCGGTATTGAGACCGGCGCTGTTCAACATCTTTGTCGGCAACATGCACAGTAGGATTGAGTGCACCCTCAGAAAGTCTGCCAACGACACCAAGCTGTGTGGTGTGGTCAACACACTGGAGGGAAGGGATGCCATCCAGAGGGACCTTGACAGGCTTGAAAGGTGGGCCCATGAGAACGCCATGAAGTTCAACAAGGCCAAGTGCAAGGTCCTGCACCTGTGTCGGGGCAATCCCAAGCAGAAATACAGGCTGAGCGGAGAACAGATTGAGAGCAGCCCTGAGGAGAAGGACTTCAGGTTGCTGGTTGATGAGAAGCTCAACATGACCCAGCAATGTGTGTTTGCAGCCCAGAAAGCCAGAAAGCAGTATCGTGGGCTGCATCAAGAGAAGCGTGACCAGCAGGTTGCGGGAGGTGATTCTCCCCCTCTGCTTCTGCATCATGAGACCCCACCTGGAGTACTGCATTCAGCTCTGAGACCCAAAACATTCTATGATTCTGTGTTTATTCTATAATCAAATAGTGAAAAATAAAGGCTAAAATTTGCCATTGAAAGGATGAAAGGGATTGTTGTTTTTTGTCTGAAGAGCGTTGACTAAAGCATACCATTATAGAATTATGTTTACTTTATAGGTAAAAACACAGACAAGAATAGCTACCTTAAAGACTTTTTCACAGAATAATTCATTATGACCTTATACAGTGTGAAACAACAACTCTTCCAGTGACAAATCAAAACCTGGGACTGGAACATTTCAGGGAGTGGTGCTTCACCAGCTAAATATTGTAAAAGCATAATGGAGAGGGGCCAAAGTTTTTAGAACTAACCCTGTGTCTTAGAAGCCTAAGTCTAAATTTTAGAAGGAGTAAAAACTTAGAAGACAGGTGTTCGGGAAACTACTCTGAAAATGAAGTCTTAGTTTCTAAGTCATTTAAGAGACGTGTTGAAAATATTGACTTAGAGTCTGGACTTGGATCAGTTCAGAGTCCATCGTGTGGAGGGAGAGAACATACTTTGTTGCCTTTCTTATGGAACAGAGAAAAGACAAATTTGCCCATGTTACTGGGAATACAAAGCTTTCTGCATTGGTCCACTTCTGGATCACATGAGCGAGGCATTGTTTTTCTGATTTTCACCCTGCATGCACCCCACTGCTATCTTTTAACCTTAATCAAGCTACATTTTTACACAAGAATGAGGGGGAGGAAATAGATTATTCCTCTCTGGAATTACTGATTTCTTCAAGAGCAGTATCCTGGGAAATAAAATGTAGGCGCTTCAGTAATATCAAAGGCAGTAACTAACAAATGTACTTCTTATTCAATCCATGAGTCTGGAAATTCATTGGGCACAGGGTGAAATGTGGTCACTGCTATCAAAGTATATTGTCTACTCTGGGAACATAATTTTTGGATGTGAACCAAAACTTTCTTGAGGGAGATAAGCTTGTTATTCAGACAGTAAAACGTTATGATTAACACCTGATGAAGCATTAAAAAAACATAAAAATTCTGCTACCTGGGAAAGATTACTTAGCAGGAGGCTGCCTGCACTTTGGCAAGCAAGTGTGTAGCAGGTAAACTTTGCCTCTCAGCTTTCAGTGCAAAAGTGGATTTACACAGTCATTTTGTGGTGCAAAGAAAAGCAGAACCACTCAGACAACTGCAGACAAGAACAGACAGATTCTTCTTCTGTTTGCACTGAAATACCCCAGTTTATAGGAATTCTTGCCCCACCTATGGATGGCAAGTACAAAAGAAATTAAGTGCAGGTTAAGTGGCATTTGTGTTTGCTTTCACAGCTTGTCAGGCACAGCTTTTTGTAGATTTGCCTATTTCTTTCATTGTGTTGAGTAATAGGAATGATTTGTTCCCCTTGCTCACAATGGCACCACTCGCCACGCACCCCAGTGTGCTGCTGTCTGTCCTGTATTGCCTGTGAGCTCCCACCAACACCATGTCTCTGATAATCACACCTGAGGGGACGGTGCACGCCGAGGTCTCATCCCAACATGTATCAGGAACTCAGCAGATCTGGTAAAGTGGTGAAGTGGGTGCCTTGCTGAAAATCCAGACCTATGCACATGCTGAAGCCTGTACATGGGTCCTGTTAGGACCAAGCTCTAACACAGACCCACTGTGGATACTGCCTGTGGAACTAGAGCCTCATGGGACATCTGGGCTTAAACCTTTGGCCTTGCATGCACTTATGCTCTTTGAAGTACCCACTTCAGTCTAAAATGGCAAAGGCTTCATTAGGGACTGGTTGTGTAAAATAAAGAGTCTTGAGGGATGCTGACCAGCCTCATTAACAGACTCTGCTGAGCATCAGCTGCTCAGCCACAGGCTTGCATTTTTTCTAAGTGAATAGTAATGCTGAGTAGTGCTGAGTTACGATTTTTGCATGTTCAATTTTAAAAATCTTAAAACATTTTAAGGTGACTAGATTATCTTTTTTTTTTTTTTTCATTTGCTCTGAAATGAGGCTTCAGATGAGAATGAAATTTAACAGCCAACCCTAGAAAATGTAGGTCATTTGTCCTGAAGTGAGATTAACATGGAGTTACGGTTTTTTTCAAGTGCATACACCCCTGAGTGAAACTGAACCCAAACATAGTTAGCACCTGGACAGATTTACACCTGTACAAAGTGAGATCAAGTGTCTACCACCCTGCTCTGAGAAGATGGGTGATTAAGGTAGTGGATTAAGACGGATGATTGAGTTTCAGGGGATGACTCTGCATATGTGATAACAGGCAGGAACAGTACAGACTTCTCAGGAAATCAAGACTCTATGTCTGTTATCCCTAGCTGCCAATAAAAGTGATAATGCTACCTTTCATGCGTACTGTTTGCACAGTAAACCATTCACGGCTGTGCAGAGACTGAGTCTCATTATGCATAACTAATGTAATGATTTCCAGCCTCATTTGGGACCTCCAGCAGAGTGGTAATCCAAGTAATGCTAAGTTGTTTTGTGTGGTGGTGAATGATTCAACAGCATAGGAGGCTCCGAAGAATCACCCCCCATGCAAGAGCTTCAGGGAAAACATTAAGCAAGGAGATCCTGGCACCTCCATGTACTCTTTAACTGTCCTGTGTTGGTTTTGATCAAACAGGCAAGTTTGCCTATGCACTTCACTAGTATCTTCTTTAATGCTCATGTTTCCTAGTTGACATTTTGGGTGATTTCATGCTTCTGTAATCTCATTTGACTAACTTTATGTGGCATGAGTATTTGCACACGTAAAAAAGTCATATTTTTGTTGAATTCCAGTTGTATTGTGAACTGCAGACTAATGTACATGGATTGAGGAGAAGAAAAAGGGATTTGAAATGAAAGGGAAGTGATACCCAAACCCCAGATAGCTCCTGCATTGATTTAGAATAATGGAGAGGAAAGTTGCTGAGACAGCATATCTGTCAGTAAAGAGAGACTGAATTTAGGTTATAATAATGAAGTCCTGGAGTGTATTTCATGGCACACCAGGAGATGAGCTGTCTCATGGGTTGGCTTCAGGGGAGTTTTTCATATGATTGAAGTTTATCTATTGTTTGCAATGTCTGAAAGGGCTTCCTTGGTCATAGGTGGTGAACAGGATAGTATGGAAATGCCTCACTGCCTTACATCAAATTATTTTCCCTATTCTATAGCAGAAAGGCCCACGCACCAAATGTAGGAAAGAGCAGCACATGATGGTGGCAGGTGAATAAGTTTGTGGCAGGGGAAAAGTTGTGATAACTGCAAGACAGGAAGACTAAATAACGGTTCCTCATCCAAGCCCTTTCTATTGAATTTCTTCTGCTGTTTGGAGGAGGGAGAAAGGAGAATAAAGCTCTGTAGAAGTGAACCATAGTGGTCCACTTGGTTTCAAGGACACTGCGTTGTATCTATCTGATTTTATTTGTTGGTATAGGAGTAGACATCGTGTGTGATTCTTCTCTGAATGTGAAAGTGCTGATCCAGCTTTGGGAGGGCTTTGAGTAAATTTGGAGCAGTTTGGAACAAAGTAAGAAGGGAGCAAAATAGACAAGTCTAGAAGAATACTTGTAGATTCAAAAGTTGCTTAAGGCCAGAAAATAATAAAGAAAGGTATGCCAGGGGAAAGATCCCCAAAGGAGAACTACTGCAATTAACAAAGCAAAGTAAGATTTCCAGTGGTACATCTGTGCATTTAATCACAAGAAATGACAAGTATCTATGAAAAGAAAATGATGGTTGAATGTACTTTAATATACATTTCATGGCCTGGGGTTTGGGGGCTCTTGGATTTGGAAGGGGGGGCATTGATTTGCTTTGTTGGGGTGTTTTTTAGCAACCTGATGCAGTTCACTTATGCCATGGACCTGCTTCTCTATCCAGTGATATCTCTGCGAGCAAACACCTACATTACTAGTCACTCTGGGCAACATGTATTCCATATTCTTACCCTCTGTTTGTTTAATTCAGGGATGCACATCTTGTTTCTGCTGAACATAAGCAGGGAAAACTCAGAGATGTACTTCTGTGACTTTATAACCTGATAAACTGCAAACATCAAGTGTCCATAAGAGCCCTCAAACTTCATCCAAAGTGAATCTGCATGTGGTCCAAGGGTGGGCCTGGGATCCTGAAGTTCTTGCATTGCAGTCCTAGCTCTTCAGATGATTCCCTCCATGACTTTGGGTAAGTCACAAAAGCTGCTTACATTCCCACCTGTACATGGGGAAATTTATTCTTACCCTACTGCTTCGTAGTTGGTCTCTGACTACAGAATTAGTAACTGGGCCTTAGGTAGTTTATTTGGCATTGTGTATCAGAACTGAATAGCTGTGGATACAATACAATCCTGACCAATACAAATTATTTGCTTTCAAAGATGATTTTTATTATTTTTTTATTACATTTAATTTTATATCTAGCTAATTGGCATTTCTTAAAGATTAATGGGGACCTTTTTCCAGGACCCATTGTTCTCAAGTTTGAACTCTCATTTTAGAGACATATTTGAAGCAGGACTATATTGACATTTTACCTTTCAAATCAAACGAATGCTTGTTAAACTGTTCTCTTCTCATTTTTCAATTCATGGTGTAATGTGTGGAGAGGAGACACATAAGGAGACAGAGCATGAGGAACGTACATTCTGTTCATCTCAAATTCTTCTGCGAACTTCATGGACGGTCCAGGGACATGGGTGTGTTTTTAAAGCTAAGCCAGCATTGCAGGTGCTGACAGATCAGAAGCCTACTGGATGCCTTATAAATCAGGCACAGAAATAGTTTTAGAGAAGCATGTATCAGCCAGCATGGGGTTATGACTACAAGCACATATGGAGTTCTTTCCCACTCCATATAAATCAATTGTATTGCAGTTTGCGTATCTGTCCTCTTCTGTGCTTATTTGTCATTGAGGCATTGAAGGGTGTGATGGTTGTCAGTGAAATAAATCAAAAGCCACATTGTAACTGTTGTGATGCAGTATTTTCCACCATTGCCTCTAAAGTTAGATATAATCAGCACTAAATTTCCAGGTTTATTTACAGCATCAGAGATTAGGAAAGTGATGGTGTATTTTTTATGTTGTCTGATATTTTCCAGCTGTTTTTAATATGTGCATCTCTTGAAGGGCTCTGTATGAGTCATCAGCTCAGTACACAATGCTTACTTTTCATTGTTAACCTCTCATAATTCACCTTAACAGTGCCCGCTGCACTTTTCAAACCAAGGTGATACTAACAAATCCATTACTTTAAGAGTCGGTGTAATATGCTGCTGCTGGAAGATATGGGTTTGGAATTATGTTTATTTTACATGGTTCAACATATTCTTCCATTTGGAGAGATGGCTATGCTTATTAGGGCAATTATTTGACAGCTGCTGCCATAGTGAAGGTCACAGCAGGAGACAGGGAATATTTTTCAAGACATTTAGGCAGCAGATACAGGACAAATTCCTCAGGTCAGGCTTCTCCATTGGATCAGGTGGGAGTCTGGAGCCTATAAATGTCACCTTCCTCTTGTGTCTCTTCTCCCTCTTTTCAGAAGCTTTCTCAAGCAGGAGGGCTCTTTCCTCATGCATGAAGCATGGGGGAAGCTGAGCATGAAGCTGTTCTCTCTCCTTTAGGACAGGACAGTGAGAGAGAGTGAATCATAGAAAAGTCTCATTTAGAAGGGGAGATTATCTGGATGAACCTTCTAAGCAGGGCCTTAGGTTAGGTTATCCAGGGCCTTGTCATGCCAGGTCTTGAATACTTCCCCCAGCTCTCTGGACAATGTAATCCAATGCTTAGCTACTCACACAGTGAAGCTTTTTTTTCTTATACCCAGACAAAATTTCCCCTGAAGCAACTTGTGCCCACTGCCTCTTGTCCTGTCACCATGTATCCCTGTGTAGAGGGCACTTCCACTTCTTTACAACTACCTCCTAGGTATTGGATGACCATGATTAGATCCCCCTGAACCTTTCCTTCTCTAGGCCTAGCAAAATGAATTTCTTCTATTTTTTTTTTAGCAAAACCTATCTTCAGCCTTTCTTCACGTGTCAAGTTCTCCAACCATCTAATCATCATGGTGGCCTTCCACTGGACCATCTCCAGTTCTTCAAGGTTTCGCTAACACATGGCTTAACACATGCTGAGCAGAGTGGGTTGTTCATTTCCCTTGATCTGCTGGCTACAGGCTTGCAGATGTGGCCCAGGGCCTGGTTTGCTTTCATTGCTGCAAGGGCACATTACTCCTTCATGTTCAGCTTGCTGCCTGCCCAGACCCAACGTCCTTTTCTGCAGAAAATGGAAGGGTCTTTAGGGGAAAATCCAGTACAAGAGCTAGCATTTGATCAACACTGGTGGTCACAGTGTTGGTGTCAATGACCCAATGTACCCCCAGAGTATGACATCTGGGACTTTGAATGTGAAATGTTTAATGTGAGTGTTGCTGCACTACATCAGTTATAAACTAAAAAAAGATCCTTGTGGTGACAAAGCCAAACCCTCAAACATTAAGCAGCAGGTAGGTTTTGAACTACCCATACAAGTACAGTTCTATCCCTGCCTGGTTCCATCTTCTTCATGCTTAAGGCAGGGATCTTGTGCAAAAATTAGACCGTGGACATATAATTAAAGACTAAGTACATTATGTATGCCATGTCAGGCATCCAATTAACATTTGTACTGCCTAACTATTACTTGGGCTTCTTTTTACATTCCTCTAAGCTGCTGGGTACTGGTGAAATGTTGTGACAGTATGTTTTAGGTTAATTATGCATTATTCAGGTTTTCTTTTCTAAGCTTTGAAACATGCCTTTTAGCTTAATTGAAAGTGCCCTTGTTGTATGACTGACCTTTTTACTATTCATTGTTTTATTAAACCCCCCCACTGTCCACCGCCTATCCACACTAAGTGAGCCGAGCCTTTCAGATCTCTGTATCCGGAATCTCTACTTTGAGGTTTTACGCTGTGGCAGATGTTTGGTTGCATGCTTGAATCTTTCTCTTTTATTGGATCTTCTGTATTACTTCCTGCCCTGTTTTCTGTACAGTTAAACACCACCTTTGCTTTCCTTTCTGCATTCAACCTTTCTGCAATTATCAGCTGCACACAGTGACATTCTTCACTTCCTCTTAAGTATTTAAAATTAATATAAATGTTATCATTAAGAATAGCATTTAAAAGCTATTAATGTGGATGGGTATTTCAGTATAGATCAACTCTTACTGTATTTCTCTTTGAGAGAAAATGACTTTGACTTTCACTCCCAAGACCAGTTTTGAATGATTGAAAAAGCTGTGCTTCCCCACTGCAATTGAAAGGACATTTTGATGGTTATGAAGTGGTGGTGAGAACAAAAAAAAAACAAAATAACACCACATTGGAAATAAAACTGTCATTCGCTATTTCTCCTTGTCACAGATGTCAGCTTACAATTCAGACTGGAGGTAGAACTAAGAAACAGATTTAGTGTTAGGAGCAACATTATTGTTTACCCCATAGACTTGCACCAGGTTTTTTCAATGTTCTTGCCAATACTAAGGGCACCCACAATTCTATGTGTTTCCCAAGCTGTGTTGCTAAGGGATAGACAGTAGACACGCTGTGATGTGCTACAAGTAAAGCTTAAAATGCTAATTTGGTCTAGTTATTAGCACATTGCTGATACAAAATTGCAATGGATTTTTGGCCATGAAAAAATGCAATCTGTATTCTAATCCCAAATAAAGGTTTTAGGATTAGTGATCTTAGAGTACCATGTAATTGTAATAATGAAACACCAGTTTGTGCTGTGAGATGCTGTTGAGAATTCAAGTGTGGTGCTTGCAATTTCAGGAGATAATTATTTCTCTGATAAGATCTTCCATGTAAGAGACTTTTTATGTTTTGGCATTGGTTTCCTGTACAGACAAAAAGTTTTCATTTCATTTCCTAATTATAGAGTAATGCAACTTGCAGTATAGTTTTGTTTTGCCATGCAGTTCATACACATCTTACTCCCGTATGCCTCATAGTTAGATAACTCAGGTGCAGAGTAAATAATAACAAAGGCAAGTTGGTGAAAAGAGAAGAAGTACCTAGACAGTTGCAGACAGGTGCACTGCCTGGATTCAGTCAAAGAAATAAGGTCTGGAGGCCTTTGGAAGATAAGGGTTACCTGGAAAAAGGAAAGGATGCCAGCAAACAATTCTGTGATCTCACAAAGGTTTTCATGTGGGAAGGCAACTAGAAGTTGCAACAGGTTCATTCACACACGAATAGAGCATCTGACGCTAAGGAGTGCAGCAGATGGCAAAATATTCCCCATCAGTTGTTGTTATTGTCATATTTGTGTAGCCCCTGGGGTCTGAAACTCAGATGAGCAAGAACTCTTTGCCACCATCTACTGATGAACTGGGGGAAGAGACATAGTTAATTTTCACAGATAATGTTCATGACCGGATGGATACTTTTGAAGTTTTGCTTACAACTCATTCAAGGATAGGAATAAAAGGAAAACAAACTTTTATTATCTTCACAACACTTCTAAGAAGCAAAGAATTAGCTCTTGTGTCACTGGATTACATAGGACAGGAATTCTGGCATGGCGGAAAAAGTGAATAAAAGAGCTTGATTTTCAGCCTATTCCTTCAATTTTGTAATGAACTGAACTCCTCAAAGTGAGACTGGAGAATGAAGCTGTCCTGAATGTGGAGAGATGATAAAGAGGTGAAAAGATGTCTTTATTCAGTACCAAAGGAGCTTTAATCACTGCAGGAGAGGGAAAAGCCTAGAGATCCGTACCTTGCGCTACACCTAAATGTGACTATCCTGGGCAAAAGCCAGAGCCAGCAAGGTGCTGGGAGATGAGAGAGAAGGGAGCAGTGGTACAAAAAGGACACTATCCCAAAAAGACACAACAGCACAGGGGCAACATGTCAAGGGACAGCAGGATGGCTGCTTAGGGCACACCTTTCCTCCCCAGCCAGAGCCAATTCCACCTAAGTGCTCTCCTCTGAGACATCACCAGGGCAAATATGTCCTGTTGAGGTCACCTGGGGAAATTGCCTCATTTCCTCAGGTTTGTGGGGAGTGTCTGAAGCACATGTTTCTTTAGTGGAATCCTGTTATTCCACTTGGTATCTGGATTTCTTGATGCCAGCAATTTCTCGCAGAAAAAAAATCACTCTATAAATACGTCATTACCCTACCTTACTGAGGTGCCCAGTATACAATATTGAATAGTAGATTGTGGAGGCAGTCTCACAGGAAAAAGAAACTCATCTGTGTCTTGTAATAACTAGGCAAGTATTTCTAGGAAATGTTCCTCTTTCTATTCAAAGGTACGATGTGCCGCTTTTCAGGATCAAAGAGGCAGGAGGTGGATGTTAGCAGCAAGGACAAGGCCTCTAAATGGTCTCTTGTAAATAGACATGAATGTGCAATTATGTGCTCCAAGCTATCCAGAAGTGTGTAAACGTGAGTAACCCATAACTGGGGCTGAATAAATATAGCCTATATCTCCATACAGCTTCTTGACAGCTTGAAATGAAAACTCTTGCCTGCCTGCCAAAGGCAGAGAACAGAGGTGGCAAGGCAGCTTCAATGCAAACAATGGGAAAATGTGTGTTAAGGACTAATAGAGCTCTTTTGCTTACTTCTAGATTTTCCTACCGCTCTTTTGTGTGGTCTCCTTGAGAAAAATCACAAAACCAGGGAATACAGTTTTTTATTTAGGGAATTCACTTGGCATTAGTACAGAGGCCTTGAAGGACTGACTTCTGTCTGCCCCTGTCTTTGTCCCTTCAGCGAAGAACAGCAATCAGGAGAGCAGTGCTAGAGCTAAGGTGCTCCAGACTCCACAGAATATTGATCTGTTCAGAGTATAAATGCAAAGATAATTTCTCCTACATAGGAGGAACCTCAGCTACCCCAAATATGTTCCACTGAAATCCAGGAGATATTCTGCAGATCATGTTTTTGTCTCACTCACCACACTCTGACTTCTCACTCTTGCATTGAATTGATGCAGAAATAATTCATAGAATCATAGAATCATAGAATTGTTTGCGTTGGAAGGGACCTTAGAGATCACCTAGTTCCAACCCCCCTGCCATGGGCAGGGACATCTTCCACTAGACCAGGCTGCTCAAAGACCCATCCAGCCTGGCCTTGAACACTTCCAGGGAAGGGACATCCACAACTTCTCTGGGGAACCTGTTCCAGTGTCTCACCACCCTCACAGTAAAAAACTTCTTTCTTACATCTAGTCTAAATCCACCCTCTTTCAGTTTAAAGCCTTTACCCCTTGTCCTATCAGTACATGCCCTTGTAAAAAGTCCCTCTCCAGCTTTCTTGTAGGCCCCCTCTAGGTACTGGATGGCTGCTAGAAGGTCTCCCTGGAGCCTTCTCTTCTCCAGGCTGAATAACCCCAACTCTCTCAGCCTGTCTTCATAGGAGAGGTGCTCCAGCCCCCTGATCACCTTTGTGGCCCTCCTCTGGACTCACTCAAACAGATCTATGTCCTTCTTATGTTGGGGCCCCAGAGCTGAATGCAGTACTCCAGGTGGGGTCTCATGACGCAGAAGCAGAGGGGGAGAATCACCTCCCGCAACCTGCTGGTCACGCTTCTCTTGATGCAGCCCACGATACGGTTGGCTTTCTGGGCTGCAAACACACATTGCTGGGTCATGTTGAGCTTCTCATCAACCAGCAACCTGAAGTCCTTCTCCTCAGGGCTGCTCTCAATCTGTTCTCCGCTCAGCCTGTATTTCTGCTTGGGATTGCCCCGACACAGGTGCAGGACCTTGCACTTGGCCTTGTTGAACTTCATGGCGTTCTCATGGGCCCACCTTTCAAGCCTGTCAAGGTCCCTCTGGATGGCATCCCTTCCCTCCAGTGTGTTGACTGCACCACATCAGGAAACTTTCTGAGGGTGCCCTCAATCCCACTGTCCATGTTGCCGACAAAGATGTTGAACAGCGCCGGTCTCAATGCCCTGAGGAATGCCACTTGTCACTGGTCTCAGCTCGGACATTGAGCCGTTGACTGCAACTGTTTAAGTGTGACCATCCAGCCAATTCCTTATCAACTGAGTGGTCTATCCATCAAATCCATGTCTCTCCAATTTAGAGACAAGGATGTTGTGCAGGACAGCGTCAAATGCTTTGCACAAGTCCAGGTAGATGATGTTAGTTGCTATTTCCTTATCCACCAACCCTGTAACCCCATCATAGAAGGCCACCAAATTTGTCAGGCAGGATTTGCCCTTCTTGAAGCTATGTTGGCTGTCACCAATCACCTGGTTATTTCCCATGTGCTTTCCCATTGTGAAATTCTCTCTCTTCTGGCTGCCTTACAACAGAGGCATCTGTAAACACATCTAACTCTCATTCTTATTGTATAAAAACATGCTGCCGACGGTTCTGCTCTCTGCATCCTCAGCTTCTAGCCCAGAGCACAGGGTTAAGACGGACTGTCTTAGCTATCTTACCTTTGTTTAGCATTTCAACACTTTTTATTTTTCCAAATAGTGGAAACTCCTTAAGTGCAATGCAAGAATCTTGAAGTCTGAAAGAGGTCCAAAAGGGAAAATAGTAAAAGAAAAATCATTAACAGAAGTTTTTCAACCTCAGCGTTTTAGTTCAGGTGGGATTAAGTTGTGGAAGAGAATTGGGACAAGCTTGTGGTTTTATTTGCTTTACTTTGTTCTGTTCCTTATCGATTGAAATTTGATGGCCCTTGAAAACATTCTGCCCTTCCGAACTCCAAGCTTTTATGGAAAATACAAAAATAAAATCCAAACTGTGTGAACCAATATTCAACAGCTGAATGATATTTCCACCTACCCTCCCTGCACCTGCTCAATCTAATATTTTCAGTCTGTCTCAGTCCTCCATTTCACTTTTCCCTTTGCCAAAAAGTGAGCTAATGTCTTTTGGTGTTCCAGGGCAGGAAGAGAAAAGTAAGTCAACTCTGCATGTCCAAATTATTTGATGACCACGTTTCATTTTTAGCTGCCCTTATCTTCATTGCCTGTCTCCACAAAGAAAATGCAGGATGACAGAAATGCTCTTCACGTCAACCAAGGGCCGCTGATTCAAAGTCCTGGGAATCTTGAACTGTACAGACTAATACTTTGGAATAAAAATGAATCCTCATGTCCAGACTTTCCTGTCTGAACACTCCAGCATAGGTTCATAGGTTCATAGGCTGGATCGGGGCTGGTTTAGCCCCTTGCTACAGGGAGGAGTATACTGAACAAAATCCTCATCCCATGGAAACTGGTGTGTCATGTGTCCTTCACTTGAAGATAAGTATTGTGTCATACCTTCCCCAATGACTCAGTTTTCTCAAATGTTTGAACTTTCTTTGCTGATTAGATGTCCATTAGAACTTGCTACCAGCTAAAACTAAGCAGCTGAAAATATTCATATGATATATTAATCAGTTTAATTTAGCATGGTCTATTTGTACGTCATAATGATTTCCCAAAAGCCTTGCCTGGTGTTACAGAAATCTCAGAGGGAATACTACTGTATAGAGGCAAGGAGGGCATTCTAATTAACAGAAGAACTTTCTAAATGCCATTTTCCTAACTCAGCACTCTCATGGTTGGTACAGAGAAAAAATACTTACAATTCCCAGTAACCTTATTATCTTTTTCTTTTCTCATGGCTTTCTACCTCAACTATTTGAATTTTTTCCACCAAAATGGTACACATCATGACCCATCTTTCCTTGACACCTAAAATGTAGCAAATTATAACAATGGTAAGAATATTTTATAGCTTCCCACTTGTATTACCACTAAATGCATCATTAAGTGTAAATTGATTGCAGCAGAGAGTACATGAATTGTGACCACAGTATAAAGCCCTGACTTTCTGCTGATACCACACTGCTTTCAGGATGACTGCAACATTACTTCCCCAAAAGAACCTGATTAACACTTGTGAGTTGGCCCACTAACATGAGGATCCAAGAGCTCCTGGAGTCCTAAAGTGCAGTGGGATTTTATCTGGCACATGCCTGAAATCAAGTTTAGCATCTCTTCCCCAGCAATTTCTCTTCTCACACCCACACAGACTCTTTCATTCCCTTGTTACTCAAATTCCCATTTCTGTGGTTTTGAACAGTCCCATGCCATCTCCTAGATACCTCTATAGAGTGTTATTTTGCTTTCTCCATAGATTGTTGTGATGGACAACAATCATGTCCTATATGAAGACTTGACAACCAGCACATCCTCTCCCAGCATAGGTGGTGGCAGTACAGACATACCCAAGCTAGCTCTTAGCCAGTATATTCCAGCACTACAAGCACTGGTGCTATGACCACTTGGAATAAAGCACATGCCAGAGCCTATCCCAGTCCCATCCCACAACCCCATGGAGTCCCAGGACCCCTGGGGCCAGCCAGGATCATGATGTGAATGACGAAGAAAGGCTGCTGGAACATGTTGTGTTAAATGCCACATCTAGAAGAAAAAGAGAAGCTGGAATATCATCTTGGCCCCTTTAGAGGCAGAAGAGAAACTAAAGGAGCAGCGATACACCTACTTTCAGTAGCCAAATACCTCTCTTTTTAGAAGACTCCAAAGTTGCACCTGGAGTCAGAGAATACCCATGATATATTTTCCCAACCTGACCACTCTCAATGACTCCCCAGTCGGAAATGGTGCTTTCTTTATATGTAAAACCAAGAAGGTTCCTAGTCAGACTGAGATGAAAAGGTATCATTCCCCTCCTCATTGCTGTCTGTAGTAAAAGCCTGCTATCAGGACTTAGCTGCTGATTGCTGATATGCACATGGGAAGAATAGACTAGCTGCAGCCAGGTTGCTTTTAGAGAAAACTCTTTGTCAGAAACCTGTTGTGTTGTCAACACTATAAAAGAGGTGGCTCAAGCACCAGGAGATATATTTATCTTATTTACTAAGGTAAATAAGTGCAATTTGAACTCAGTCCATTTTCTGGCTTTAGTTTAGAGATCATACTCAGGCTAAGCCCTCGTCCAATATTGTATCTGGCAATAAATAATAAAGGGAGCTGGCAAGGCCTCCCCAAAGTCAACTCTAACATTTTCCGTGATCATGAACTGAACCCTGCACTCATGTTTTCCCTTTGACAGTGGTCTGTCACTGCTCAGAGTGACATTTGGAATCATTCAGTCCACCAGGTCTGGAGCAGTAATGCTTGAGCAAACCAGCAATTCTGCTGTTGTCCAGACAATAAACACCACATCACTGTGTAACATTTTCATTTCTCCAGGAATAAACACACAGCTTCAGACCTTCAGTTTTGTCTTGTGAGAGCTGACTTCTCTGAGCTGATGGCTTTTGACCAGGAGCATCAATGCATTTGTCTGCACTGTGTTTGTGCACACATGTCCTTTCGCAATTTCCTAAAATAGGGTACATCTTTAAAAAGTTAACAAAACGTCTCCTCAAGTAGTAAACAGCTCTGTGTTTTCTTTCAGGCTAGGTTTCTATAAAGAACGTATCATGGTGGTACCTTAACTTCTTTAAATTTTAGTTTGGTATGATCTATATTATTTTTAAACATGCAAAAATTAAACTTCTCCCTCAAAAGAGGTTTCTACAGAAATGAGCTAAACTAGTAATAGAGACTTGGAATATTTTATATATATATATATATATATATATATATGAGTAAAAGAAGCTAGTGGTAGAAATAAACTTTGTAGATCCAAGCCTTCTCTGAGATCAGTTTTGCCTGAGCATTTGAGCAGAGGTCTGGGTACTGCTGCAACCTTCCAGTTGAAAGCTTGGAAGGCTCTCGTGTAATTTCATTTTCTGTGTGAATACTGAAATTACAGACACTCTGCTGTATGGGGATTTATGATTTCTGTTTTCCTCACAGAGAATAGAAAAATTATGATTTCACAAATGACCTTATTCCATTGAAAAATAATTCCAAAAGGTAATTATTGACCATCTCTAAAATTGATACCACCTTTGGAATGTTCTTTGAAATTTACTAAAGGAAAGGTAGTAATAATAGGTCAACTCTTCACTTTTATTTCTTCTGTCTCAAAGTTAAGAAACACTTTGAATTCAAGAATCATAGTGAACCATAAAAACTTTTTACACTGAATTGTAAATCTTTCTGTTTTGTTACAATAAACATAAGGGTCTGACTTTCTTGGCACAGGTAGTTTTATTGCATCTGTTACTAACAACAGATGTCAGATAGTGAAATCCAAATCATTGGGAGGGAAAAGTAATGCAATTTTCAGTGAGTTTTACTAAAAGCTGAGTGCTTGAGAAGCTCAGAGACTGTAGGAAATGATCCTTTTATATATATATATATGAAAAAGGTATTTTCTTCTCTCTCTTTCACTCTTCTATGAAATCTTTTCCCAAAAATCTTTCTCAAACAGAACTTTTTTATATTTTTGAATACTAGATCCGACATCAAATGACTTCTTTTTTATCTTAAGCTTTTAAGTCCATTTAACAAAAACATACAGAAGTGTTCACAGTTCTGCTCACTTGGTGATTATTTTTCTTTGTATTAAAGAAAAAAAAGGAAGTAAAGAATCCCAGTGTGTAAGTACTTGGCAATCGGCAATAATTATTTGGTGAGCTAGTGGCTTAAAAGGAATTGAACATAAACCAAAATGGATTTTTGTCACTGCAGACTTTGTCTCTTTCTTTCTAGGCTGGGATACATTTCTAACCTGTGTGGGGAATGAACTCCCCTCAGTTTGAATTTCTTCCAAGCTAGGACTCACTCACAGTTGAATGCACCTTATGCCTCCCACCTCAGACACCACCACCACTGCAAATCAGGGCCTCCCTCCTTCAGGCTTCAAGGGGAAACAAGTTTTGCTTCTACTGTCAGCTTTGCACAGATCTGGGAATAACTTTAAAACCAGGCTTACCTTGCAGACACACTGTGAATACTCAAGCCTTGACAACAAGGTTACTACAGCTAATCTGGTTTCTTTGGTGTTTTGTTTAGATTTGGGTTGGTTTGGGTTTTTTTCAGAGATGGAACTGAGGTGAAATGTAACACTTAGTTAAACTGAGGTCCAATTTCTCTTTCAGGATGGACCGGGACATTCCTGGTTCAGTAATGCTTCTCCAAAGTTTCATCCGTAAAAATATTGTGGGACGCATGTATCTCAGGTGCTGCTGAAGTAGCAACCAGCAGTGGAGATGGAAGTCTGTGGCTTAATGGTTGGAAGGCTTAGGTTCACTTCTTAAGTCCTTTCTCCCCTTCATGACGTCTATATAGCAAAGGAAGTGCAGTGAAAAACAAACTTTCTGACTCTCTCATTCACCAAATTGTGTCATTTTAATTTGCTTATATCTCTGATGGTTTTTGCTACCCTGTTTTGGGTTTGTGTGGCAGGGTTTTGGTAGCCGGGGAGGGGCCGCAGAGATGGCTCCTGTGAGAAGCTGCTAGAAGCTTCCCTGGCTCCAAGTCGGACCCACCTCTGGCCCAGGCCGAGCCCATCAGTGATGGTGGTAGCGCCTCTGGGAGAACAGATTTAAGAAGGGGAACCTGCAGTGAGTAGGGGATTGGAATGTGAGAGGAACCCCTCTGCGGATACCAAGGTCAGTGAGGAAGGCAGGGGAGGAGGGGATGCCCCTGCAGCCCATGGTGAGACGGCAGGCTGTCCCCCCCCAGCCCATGGAGGGGAGCGGGGGAGCAGATGCCCACCTGCAGCCCGGGAAGAGAGGAGTCCACACCGAGCAGGGGGATGGAGGCCCCCCAAGATGGCCGTGACTCCATGGGAAAGCCCACCCTAGAGCAGTCTGTGCCTAAAGATCAGCCCATGGGAAGGACTCATGTCGGAGAAGTTTGTGAAGGACTGTCTCCCGTGGGAGGGACCCCATGCTGGAGCAGGGGAAGAGTGAAGTGTCCTCCCCCTGAGGAGGAAGGAGCGGCAGAGACAAGGTGTGAGGAACTGACCCCAACCCCCATTCCCCGTCCCCCTGCGTTGCTGGGGGGAGAAGATGGAGAGAACCAGGAGTGGAGTTGAGCCGGGAAGGAGGGAGGGGTGGGGGAAAGGTGTTTTAAGATTTGGTTTTACTTCTCATTATCCTTGTTTTGATTTGATTAACTAGTAAATTAAATTGATTTTGTTTTTTCCCCAATTTGAGTCTGGTTTTTTGCCCGTGACCATAATTGGTGAGTGATCCCTCCCTGTCCTTGTCTCGACCCACGAGCTTTTTCTTATGTTTTCTCCTCCTCATCCCACCGGGGCCAGGGGGGAAGGAGTGAGCAAGCAGCTTTGTGGTGCTTTGTTACCATCTGGGCTTAAACCGCAATATACCCCTTTCTAGGTATTAATGTCTCCTCCTTATCCTGTTGATGGGTCAGGAGAATAGATCTTATTCCTACTCCTCAGCTACTTCGAATTGTGAGATGGCCCAATTTCTTCTAGCAATATAAGTGAGCCAGTTTCTGGGGCCATCACCTCTGAGTACAACATCTAATCTGCTGGGGTTCATCTGTCCTAGAAAGAAGAATGTTTTCCCCCTGCCCCTGACCTCACTTTGGAAGAGCAGAGTTACGGTTTCAATGATCTGCTGCCCACTCACTCACAGTACACTGCGTAGGAGACCCAAGGTGAGATTCAACTGAGTGAATCCGAGAATCTCCAGCACAGACATCTCTGAGAGAATCTCTGGGTTCCCTCTACAGTCAGTGCAGAGCTGGTCAATGGAAAGAGTGCAGCATGTAGAGCTATTCAGTTTTGACCTGGTTGCCTAAACACCTAAATTTCATTTGAGACTCCTGAACTGGGTCCTTCATGTCACTCCAAGTAAGCTCCTACTTCATTAAAAGATTCCTGTCCTAAACTTCCCTGGCTCTGTTGACCTGCTCCCCATGAACTACAGTGGGAGCCAATGTTCTGGTAGAGACACCTGGACTGAGGACACCCAGGGTATGTCTTGTTTGAGACTAAGACACCTAAATATAGATATCTACCTGTAGTATGTGAAAAAGCACTAGTTTGTGCCTAGCATCATTTGTGATACCCTACAGTATCAGACATCTCTGTGGAGCTGGCTGATGAGATACAGTCTTATGGGAGATCCTTACTGTTCCCAAGTGGCACACAGATGCCAAGGAAGATAGCCTGCAAAGCCTAAAATTCACCTATGTGTGGGCTACAGCATCGCACCCTGGGTGTATGTGGTCTGTGACAGTCCATGAGGATCTAGTCAGTACATTCACAGGAGTCTACTAAGCAACGCAGCTAATAGGTGCCTACTTCAGTGAGAGCTAAAATCTCCCAGAGTTACATAAAATAAACCCTACTCAAAACCAAAGGGTCAAGAAGCTCTAGGAGGGAGATGAGGGGGTTTTTTTTGGCTGGTCTCCCGTCTCTGTATGGCCATTTCAAATCCAGTGAATTCCAGACCCTGAATAGCAGTCTCCACTAACAGGCTCTCAAGTATATCCATGTCCTTTTTTTCAGTTTGGGTGCTCTTTTCCCATAGTACTACACAGGTTCAATGCAGACTCTTTATGCACTTGTAATCTGTCTGTGGCACAAGAAATAGAGGGCGAGATTGCTCCTAACCTTGCAGTTCAGAGACCTTTGCCTTTTCAAACCCCAAGAAAGAAATATGCTGTAAATTACATACTGCAGTGGCCAGAAAGAACATGCAGTCATATAATCAGCCACAATATGACTGCAAGAAGGCATCGGACTGCATCTAACTTTTATTGAAACACCAAATTCGTCTAAAGCCTCATATCGCCAGGGGTATCTTTCAGACCAAATACATGCTACAGCCTGTAAAAATTAAGCTAGTCATTATAAACTTAATCTGCAGTCTGAATGGCAAAATTGAAAAGCACTCAAGCATTAAACTGCACTTCTTAAAGGTAAAATAATAAAGCAATATGGGTAATATATAAATAGTTTTATAGATTGCTGGGAGCAAGATAGCTGGGCTAAGCATTTCAGTGGAAATTGTAATGTATTATGGCTCTCAGTAAAGTTGAATGTCTTCAGTAGGATGCTTTTGCCACTAACTGGTTTGCAACCATTATTACCTTTGTGAAGAATCCTATGAACCTTTTCTGTTGTTTTGCTGAGGTTTTTTAATATAAGAAAGTCGCATAGCTTTGTCAATGTGAAGTGCTGCTTGGAAACCTATTAACTCATCCTTAAAACACATAGCCTGCTTGACAGCAAAGTTAATTAATGCTTAGTAATAAACTTTTTTTTTTCATTAGTCAAAGATCTTTATTAGGTTAACTTTATTCTAATTGGTTGTCTTAATGAAGGTGACCTTGGCTACAGGGTTCATAAATAGTCATCATATACAATGAGAACAATAGAAATAAGCATATATGTATTCATACATGTTCCAGACTCTTAAATTTGACATGGTACAATAACTCATAAAGGTTAAACTCTGCCTTGCACCACTATATCTTAAAAAAAAATCTGCAAGTTCTTTCATCATGTTTGATAACATATGCAACATCAGTTGCAACACCTTAACTTTCAATATACAAGACTTCATAATATGATCAGTTGTTAATTTTACTGAGACTACTGCTGTATGAACTATTCTTTTGTGCCAAACTGTGCTTAAATGCTTAAAATGGGACAGTCTGAGGGTAGCTGTGGTGCCAGCCATAGGCTGGGCTCTGGAGTATTTACTTAGCTGAAATCCTACCTTACCCCAAGTGAGGCTTCATGGATTTCAAGCAGTAGGATCACTCATATACTGAAGGTACTTTGCAGAATGAATTAGCTGCATGTACCGTTTTTTGAGATGTCTGTTTGGGGCCTTAATCATGACTACATTTGTGGCCCCATTTTACCACATGATTAAGACATCATTATTCTGCAAACAGTTCTACAACATGCATGAGATCAACATTGAAGTACTTTGCTGAATAGTGATGAGATGGAAAAAAAAAAGAATCAAAATCTGGCTGTTGCCATTTATCTCAATGAAAAGGGATGGTAATCACTTGCATTTACAAATGATGGCTATGCTTTATGCCCAGAACTTTGCAGTAGAGAAAATGCAGATGAAGAAAATGGGTTATCATGAACTGAGTAACTAAGATCATAAAGAGATTACAATATAGCTGGGATTCTAATTCATGTCTTCTCAGATCCAATGATCAGATAAGATTCTTGAGCTTAGAGACAAAAAGTAGCAGAAACAAAATTACAATTGTTTGTCAATATTGAGACAATTTTCCAGCACAACTGTATGACTTTGCAAATACCATGGCTCCACTATTCCACTCTGAGAGTGTCTAGAGACATACAAAGCGCTGTATCACTGTAATTTAACCATTTGCCCACAAAGCCACATTAACTGACCACATGCTTGTTCCTGTTATGTTGCAAATGGCTTGTAACTGAAGAGAGATCTCTCTTCTCCTGATACCCACATTTTGCTTTCAAAAGAGCAGAGAAACCACTTCCCATGTTGAGTTTGTTTCCACAGCTCTGGCTACTCAGTCTATCTATAATTGGTGTAAACTAGGTGAGCCGAAATCTGCAGGAGAAATCCAACTAGTCTGAACTTCAGCTAAAAGATCCAGACTGTTTTCCTTTTTCCTCTTAGTTTTGACTATATTTGCACCTTCCCAGTAAGTTCTATGTTGAAACAACTCCAAAAATTTCCATGTCAAGCTCTTGCACTTTCCATGCTTCACGTCATAACACATCTAATCATGTGCAATTATGAACAGGGCTGTTGCTTGGTTATGATGTGAAACCCAGACCAGGTTTCCTCAAATGGCTTGTCACCCTGCATTAGCTTTTCTGAGCTTGAAGCTTTAACAAAAGTCCCTAATAAGGCACAGTTGCATGTCATTTGGGTCTTTAACAACAACATTTTTCTCCACTTTACCTTTTTGTTAACCACAGAAATTTTCCCCCATTATCTGGAATTTATGCTAATTTTGGCCTAATTAAGCAGTGGTTATTTACTGATCACTATCATTAGGTTCAATTGATCCCATGGACTGTGGCATGACCAGGCACCCCCATTAAGCAGAGTTCACTGCAATATATTCTACATGAATGGAGGTAAAAGAGGACAATTTCACATGCAAGGACACATTTCCCAAAGTGTTGCTGAAAACCACTTCATCTGTTTCTTTCTAGACAGACATTACAGCTTCCTTCATCCAAGTTCCATAAAGCTTCTGGCATGATTATTTGTGAGACAATAGCCATTGAGGTGACACTGCTGCAGATGTGCTGTCTCCCAGGTCTCTTAGAAGAGGCTTCGTGTTCTCCCTTGAAGGGCAAGGAGACACCAAGGCTTAGCAGAGTCCTTAAAGAAGTCTGACAGGAAAGTAGGTGCTGGATAAGATAAGAAGACTGCAGGCTGACATATGCAGAGAAAAATGAGATAAAGTCACAACGTATTTCAGCAAAACTCTCTCTAAATTCCATTTAAAATGCCTTTGTATGTTTGTCTTTCTGAGTTCAGGTCCAGCTGCAACCATTTTAAGAGCCTGAAACCGCAAACAGGTTCAACATGATCCTAATATGAGCTGATGCCCATATTGCTGCATAAATGCATATATATGAAAACACTGTGACACTCCAGTGCCTTACAGTCTTCTCAAATTTTAGACATATGACAGAGCATCTTCCTCAGGATTAACAAATAACTCAAGCAGTGCTAGTGAAACTTGGACGAGAAATAGTGGGAAGATAATAAAATGTTGTTCCCATCTTCATGTTGAATATAGAGTCAGAATAAAATTTTGGAAAGGATTTCTGTAGGTCACCTACCTGCTCCAGCTCAAAACCAGGGCAACTTCAAAGTTAAAAGAAATTTCTGAAGGCCTTGTCCACTTGAGTTTTGAGTAACTCCAAGGATGGAGATGCCACAACCTCTCTGGACCCCTGTTCCAGTGTTTATATTTCCTGTCCTACAACTTATGCCAGTTGTCCAGTTGTCTTTTTTATGTGCATCTCTGAGAAGTTCTGTCTCCATCTGCTGTATAGCCACCCATTAGACAGAGGACGCTGGGTCCATCCTTAACTTTTTGTCCAGGATTTCTCTCTGCTACATCATGTGTTACAGCCCTTTAACTAACCTGGCTTCTTTCTGCTAGATTCTCCCTTGTTTGTCAAACTCTCTCCTGTACTGAAAGCCCCAAATGGAATTAATTTTACCAGATGGGTCCTCCCATTAACCTGAATTCCTCTGTTTATCCTTCTTTAACATAGTCTCTTGAGCACAGAAAGTGAGTAAGCTAATCATTATCAAGAATCTTTCAATGAGAACATTTATCTGAGGAACAAAATGAATCTCAACAAAATCAAACAGAGCTGAATGAGAGCCTTGTTTCACTACTCCAGTGTTACGGCTGACAGAGGCAAGCCAAGAAATATAACAATATTCTCCAGTGCTTCCCCACTACTAATGACCTCTCTCAAACTCAGAATTTTTGATCCTGGGGACTTGACAATAAAATGGCTTGTTGGTATCATCAGGACTGTCTGAACTCCCTGAGGGCAGAATGCAATATCAGGGCCAGCAAAGAGGGCAGAGAGCTCATATGCAATTGTCAAAAATGCTCCAAAACACAAACCCCAGAACCTTTCTGCTTTGTGATTAACTGTTTAGGCATCAGCTTTCTCACAGGTTATTGTGAAGGTGCCAATACATCCAGCTTACTCAGTCCACACAGCCTTTCGCAAATTTGGACATGAGAGACCCTGGGAATGACTCAGTGAGAAAGAAGCATATAACAGGAAAATATATGCCTAGGACAGGGCACGAGCCAGCAGCATGTTTTCCATTCCTCCCAGGAATAAGGGACAGTGGCTTTTGGACACTGCAGTTCAGGGGAAACTGCTTTACCTGCTGGCTGTGGTTCCACCCTCAGCAATGTCTAGCTGGTGTATGAAGAGCCACAGGACAGAGCTGACTCAGCATCAGTGAGCCAAGAGACAAAGTGGATTTGCACAATATCCATGGCATACACTCACCCCTGAACCATCAGATATGTATGCCAGAGGCTGACAGGGCTTTTGTCACCCCATTCATCCTGGTTCAGTCGCCTTTATACTGAACATTTCCCGTGTTAATATGGACCTCCGTTTAACTATCAATAAGTTAGAGCCAGACCTTTCCCTCAGAAGTTTTCCATCACCTGTCTTTGTGTGATGGTAAACCCTGGAGTGGGGGAGGCTTCAGCTCTAATTTGCAGCAGGAGCAACTTTGTATGTCCATCTGCATTGAGGAGCACTAGATAGCTGGGTGTGCTGATTAGGGTCCATCACTTTTGGGGGTACTGAGCCACGTCGTGCCTGCTAGAGGGTAATACGGGCCATGAGAAGGATGTCAGCAGTGGTTATATTCTGGCCTGACTGATTCTTCGATGAATTTAGATTTCTAGCTTATAACTTTACTATTCCTAAAATAGCAGAGGCTGGAAGCTAGGTTTTCTGCTCTCCTTCAGACTGTGCTTGTGTTAACATTAATATGTGGGGTGTCTTGAAAACAAAACCAAATAATTTTATATGGGAAGACTGCATTACTTCCTCTCTCTAACTTTCAGATTAAAATACAGTAAGGCAATATCTCATTAGCATGTTCCGCAGCTGAGGAAGAATTGCCAGGAGATTTCACAGTGAGATTTTAACTCTTTTTAACTGTGGACAATATGATACAAATGTTGTTTTTAATAGTTCCATCAAACTAGGATTTTTTTTAAATTTTATTTTATTATGAGACCAAGAGGATGACACTTCCTAAGGCTAAAGCAGGAGCTAAATTCTTCTACAATAGGAGCTTCTAATGATTTTGCACAATATAGCATAAGAAGAAACAGTGTTTTACTTTTCCCATTCAACACTACATTTCTCTGATGCTCATTTTGGCAGCATCCCATTCCAACATGAAGGAAGCACACTCTGTCTCCCTGCAGAAGTTGATTAATTAACCAGCAACCAAGACATTAAAAAAAAAATAATTAAAAAATTTAAAAAAAATATTTTGACTTGCAGAGATGCTTACAGAGAGGACTGTGTTGCTTCTTTCTCCTAAAGATGTCTTCTTTACCTAAAGCTCCCATAGATTTGAGCTTGCTTCCAAATTGTGGAAGATATGGATATGTGGAAGTTTTGCAAATCCAATAGATGCTGTTCAGTTTAAAGCACAGGACTTAAACTGACAAAAGACATTATCAGCTGCCAGATTTTCCAAGACTTTCTGTATGACCTTACCTTCTCTCTGTCTCAGTCCTGTACAATAAGGATGATTTCACTGCCTCTATTTTTTGAGTCTTTGCTATTTAGGTTTTCAATGCAGAGGCTGCTTCTTGCTCTGTATTTGTACAGTACTCTGGAAAACAATACCCTGAGCTCAGCTCATCCCATTAAATAAATCACAGCAACCATTTTCCATCCAGCCATTAACAAACAGCATTATCTTTCCTCCTTATTAACTGAATGTCTTTGATTCTGAGTTAAGAACTCTTTTCTTCATCCTTCTTTTGCAACAGTTTGCAGATAATGTATTTTGATTATTTTTTTTTTCCCAAAATGGAGAAGCAAAGAAAGACAATCTTGTTACCATGCCTCAGCAAGACTCCATTTAAGAACTTGATGATACAAACAAACCAGAAAGACAGATGTAAATGGTGTTCCAATTAAGTGGAACCCAGGATGTCTCCGTGGGTACATTATAGGATGCAGTGGAGGTGGCAATGTTGAAGAGGTAGCTAGGAATAGCCTCCAGCATTAAAAATTTAAACCTGCAACTCGTTCACAGCTGTGCCTGTACATGCACTGGGAGAGAAATGGCACAATTGAAAACAGAATCGGCATATGTCTACCAAACTCATCCCGAGGAAGAGGATATTTAACCCCTGTGTTCCCAGTAAGAGTAAGTTCGTGCAACTTATGAGTAAGAGTGCAAAGTTCATCAAAGCTGTCTAATGGCAAAAGAAGAAACAGTTGAGGCTCGTAGAGGAACAGCAGTAACTACCACTCAGCGTTGTACAGCAGGGCTGAAAATTAGAGCATGGCCTCCCTGAAGGTCAGCCTAGTCCTGTAAACTGTGAGTGACAGTCAATCACACTTGTGCATAGCTGCTTGTGGGTGGCAGTCCATTGCAGGCCTTCCAGGGTTAAAACAAAAAATAAAATAATTTAAAAAAAGGTTGTGGTTCGGGTAATTGTGTGACAAAGCTTGATTTTGCTAGGAGAGAATGGCAGAGGGAAACATCAACCCTGCTTTAAGGGCAGATGCTGAAACTAACCACTTGCAAGATCTCCCACATGAATTCAGCCAAGTGACCTAACTTGTTTTGTGCTTTGCTAGGTGAGCCTACTACTTCTTGGGAGACCAAAGTTTTTCTTGATCTTGTTCACAATTATCTGTTGTTTCATGCCTTTTTTTCCATGTATGTCATTTAGTCTTGATGACCTTTTTTTATTTGGGTTTAGTTTATATGGTAGAGATGATCACATCCTGCAGGTTACTATCCTATTATGTAATTTTCCGGTAGAACATTTGTCTTTCCGGAAGAATATCAGAGCTATCACATCTATGTTTGTACCCCACATTTGGATTATTTCTTAACAGGAAAGATCCACCAGCCATTCCTTGGAAAGAGGCCCAACTATTCCTTTGGTCAGATCAGACATGTCTGTTTCTAAAATTGAGCTATGGATCAGCTCTAGATTTGATGTGAAGAGAGGGAGAAACAGCACAGACTCATCTCTGTCCCTTGTTAAGATCACAGTCCTTTCTAGGGACTGTTATAATTAAGGACAATGTTGTCTGTAGGATTCTGCAGTCTCCAGGAATAAAAACCCTTCAGGGCATATGTCAACAGCCTGTTGTGTTGACAGGAAACCCTACTAGGTGGAATGCTCTGAAATATCTGATATGCTTACAGTATTGGATAACAGTATTGCTGTCCTCCTCTGAAAGGCAGAGGAGAAAAGCTACACCTGTAGACTCGATAGCTGATGAGGCAATGGGTTACTCATTTGGGCAAGAAGACCCCAGCACTAAGAAAGGAA
Organism: Harpia harpyja; assembly: GCF_026419915.1. Taxonomy (NCBI): domain Eukaryota; kingdom Metazoa; phylum Chordata; class Aves; order Accipitriformes; family Accipitridae; genus Harpia; species Harpia harpyja. The sequence continues at coordinate 71,430,475 of NC_068944.1, forward strand.
GACCAACACTAATGAGGTAAAGGGCTGTCTCTTTACAGAGACAAGCCAACAGACAGAGCAGCCTGGGCAGCCACAAAGAGAGAAAACAGCAGGACCACGGGTCAGTATTTGGGTGTGCAGGAGATGGACTGGGCCTGGCTCCAAAGCCTGCTTGTTGAACTGACTCTTTATGGAGTACCCTAAGACTCATCTTTCTCTGAAACCTCCTTAAAGGAGACGTATTCATTTATGATTTTACCTTCCCCTAGCTATGTTTACACATAAATTTAGGATGGAGGAAACTGCACTACCGATGAACCTTGTGTTTGCTGTGGGTGCATTGTGTTTTTCCATTTAGGATATTGTAAAGTCTGGCTCTCAATGGAGCTCTCAGATGAGCTATCCTCATAATATTGTTATTGTTACTCTTTTGTCTTTGGATCTCTATTGTGTATTGCAGCTTGTGTGAACATTTCAATAAAATACCAGCTCATGTGGGCAAAAGCATTGAGCTATCAATTTTGTCATGAGCTAGATGCACTTACTGTGATGAAGCAGTCACTCGTCAGAGGAAATAAACCACAGCCAGAGGAGGTGGAGGGAAGTGTTCAAGCCTCTGAAAGCACACAGAGAGGAATCCTGGTTTACAGTATCCTGCCACCAGAAACTACCTGAAAGACTGTAGCAACAGAAATTCCACAGAGCTGTTGGTTATATTTGCAAAATCAACGGGACTGCAAAATAGTGAAGGTGGAGTGTTAAACAGTCCTAGGGACTCCCTTTTTTACACTCAGTTCTGAAGAAAATGTAGGCAGCAGATGAAACCCATTCAGAGAATATCTGGATTACCAGACCACTGCTACCTACTCAAAACATCCCTTCATTTTAGCACTGCAAATCAGAAATATTTCTGCCAGAGTCAGCAAACTAAACAGATAATTGAAATAAGGGAGGACTCAGACATCACAGTTTCCAGTTGAATTTGTTGTAAATGGTAGATGGGTGCAGAAAGTGAAGCAAAGGTAGCTGAAGCACTGTTAGAAACAGCTCAGACTGAAATAAGGACTTGTCTTCATGTGCTCAGTGTCTATTTCTTCCCATGATACAACAGCAATGGGTGACTTTTTATAGCTTGTGTTAAAGGTTTGCTTAAAAGCCTTATCCTGTGACATGCTCAGGGCAGCCACCTCCCATTCAGTTCAGCCTGAAGCTTTCCATGAATAAAACCAAGCAAAAAACATTTGAGGCCTTGCTCTGTACTTTCCCAGTCTAGTCCTTGCAGCAGCTTTCATTTTAGTGTTTTTATTGTTCACAGGTGATTCATCTCCAACAAAATTAAAGATGTAGGCTGCTTCACAAGGCTGCTAGGTGATAAGGATATTTATTTAGCTCTCTAGTTTTGAGTGACTGCTGTGCCCTGACTACTCAGAAGTACTACACAGCCACTACCGCAGGGCTTTGTTCCTGCCTTTCCATGGTAGATACCTCCCTATATGTTCTGGAAGGAGACAAAGAGTTATCTATAGATAACAAAGCCACAAACACCTCTGGGTAGTCTTCCACTCACATTCAGACTGCAAGGACCACCCTGTATCAGGGGTGTTGGTTTTGGTTTGTGTGGTGGGGCTTTTTGGTAGCGGGGGGGCTGCAGGGATGGCTCCTGTGAGAAGCTGCTGGAAGCTTCCCCGACTCCAAGTCAGACCTGCCTCTGGCCAAGGCTGAGCTCATCAACGACGGTGGTAGCGTGTCTAGGATAACATATTTAAGAAGGGAAACCTGCAGTGGAGAGGGGAGTGGAATATGAGACAAAACCCTCTGCAGATACCGAGGTCAGTGAAGGAGGGGGAGGAGGAGCAGGGGAGAAGGTTGATGCCCCTGCAGCCCATGGTGAGACGGCAGGCTGTCCCCCCCCAGCCCATGGAGGGGAGCGGGGGAGCAGATGCCCACCTGCAGCCCGGGAAGAGAGGAGTCCACACCGAGCAGGGGGATGGAGGCCCCCCAAGATGGCCGTGACTCCATGGGAAAGCCCACCCTAGAGCAGTCTGTGCCTAAAGATCGGCCCATGGGAAGGACTCATGTCGGAGAAGTTCGTGGAGGACTGTCTCCCATGGGAGGGACCCCATGCTGGAGCAGGGGACGAGTGCGGAGTCCTCCCCCTGAGGAGGAAGGAGCGGCAGAGACAAGGTGTGAGGAACTGACCCCAACCCCCATTCCCCGTCCCCCTGTGCTGCTGGGGGGAGAAGATGGAGAGAACCAGGAGTGGAGTTGAGCCGGGAAGGAGGGAGGGGTGGGGGAAAGGTGTTTTAAGATTTGGTTTTACTTCTCATTATCCTTGTTTTGATTTGATTAACTAGTAAATTAAATTGATTTTGCTTTTTCCCCAATTTGAGTCTGTTTTTTTGCCCGTGACCATAATTGGTGAGTGATCCCTCCCAGTCCTTGTCTCGACCCACGAGCTTTTTCTTCTATTTTCTCCTCATCTCACTGGGGCCAGTGGGGAGGAATGAGCGAGTGGCTTGGTGATGCTTTGTTGCTGGCTGGGCTTAAACCACTGCAGGTGTGTAAGAGAAGGATTTTCAGACCCCAAGGAAAATGGAAGCAGCTTCAATGAGAAGTTAAGTTGATCTTTCTTGGGCTTTCAGATCCCTCAATTCACGTCCTGAATTACAGATGTTCGCCTGAAGCCAGGTACCCAATTTCTGTGTGTAAAAAATTAGGGAGAAAAGCATGTTTTTAAGTCCATGTTGGCTTAGGGGTATAACTAGGATTCTGGATTTAAATGTATCCTCAGTATAACATTAATCAAAGACTTGATTCCAGCTCTCATTGGACTGCTTGGCTGCAGCTGTGGGTATTCAAATAGATGTTTTGGAGAAGGCAATTAAGCCTCAGCACCCTTTCTGACAGGTGATAGACTATAAAGTTGGTTGAGAGAGTGACCAGCTTAGGATCTTTAAATTAGAAGAAGTGGAAAGCCCACCCTAGAGGAAGGCTGACTGAAAAAGGAAGGCCAGAAGCAGTATTTGTGAGCAAAAAGAGAGAGGTTGTCTATTTCTGACTATGAGGCAAATGAATCTCCGAAATCTTCACAGGGGATGCAAGCCTGAAGAAGGTTTAAAGGATTTCACATTCCCAAGCCCATAAAAGGCTTTGAAAAGTGTTAAATATTTGTCTGTTTGGCAAGAGAAATTTCGTGTACTAATGTAAGTTACAGGGTCTTTTCAGCTGTACTGTATGTTCTCTTGGTTTTGAGAGGAACCTGGCAGACTTTGGAGATTGGGGAGAAAATAAATCAGACATCTATTAAAAAATGTGCTGTAGAGGTGTTATGAGCCTGACACTTTCTTCATGCAATACAGACTCGTGTGTGGAAATGTTTTAGATATTTATTGTTTTAATATTCAAGAAACACCACTGTGTTCAGCTTTGAAAAAAGAGGGTGATTAAATTGGGCATTGGAATTAAAGCAGAGGTATCCTTGACCATTATAACAGCTCCATAATGATAATTTCTAGGGAGGGAGGAATGGTTCCCCATGCTCGCCTTGTCCAACATTCTGAGAGTCCTAGGGATGAAATCAGGACTTTTTCAGGATTTGAAGCAGCCCTTGAGTTTATAATGTGGCATCCAGAGGTGGAAATTACTCAACCTAAATATCGTGCCATTTCCTATGTCTTCCTCTGAAGGACATGGTTCTGGCTTGTGTCAGTAACAAGCAACCAGAGTAAATGGCCAGGGTCCAGAGCCAGGACTGCAGTTCCCCTGTCCCACACCAGCAAGAGGGAAGATGGATGAATTGGCTCTCAGGGGAGCCAGCTAAGCATGAAATGGTTCACCTGACACAGAGTGAAGATCAGGAAAACCTTCCTATGACTGTTGAAATCTTTGACTAAACTCAAAGTGCTGTGAGATATTGGGCCATTGTTCTGTAGGTATCACTAATAAATTGTCCACCGACTTCCCCTCCAGAATGAAAAATAGCTGGGACTCATTCCTACCAATAAGCCAGTAAAAGTCTGTGGCTTCATTTACTGTTGTAAATTAAACATGATCAAGACAGTTCTCTGAAGCTGAGGCAGAGTGGTGTGGAAAGGTGCACATCTGGTACTCTCTTATTCCCCAGGAACAGACTGGCTTACCAGAAAAATGTGCAGACTACCTACTGGAAATAGTCCCTGGTTTGTGCTTGGCCTAGGGATTGTCTGGGACAGTGATAGTTGGTTTGGGCCAAGATTGTGCGAGGAGCCATTTCAGCAGTGTGTGGATGATTGCACTCAAGTGCCAGTAAATGTACCCTGGCATGGTTTGATTTACTGTGCACAGGCTGTAGAAGAGGTGGAGATACTTGTCTTAGAGTACACTGGTAGGGTGAGCCCATTTTAAAAGCTGGGATAAGATCTGATCTCCTCCATCCTGGAAAGTATCTGAGGCAAACATTGCTGATAAGTTTGACTATGAGCAATCTGTGCTCCACAGAGGACAGGCAAGCGTCACTCTGCTGCCCAGCACTGATGTGTCAAGGGCAGGAGGCATATTTATTCTATAACAGACATAATTCACTGCAACGTACCTCCAATGCACTGTCGCATCTCGTGACTCCCATTGTGTGCCTGTGTGATGTAGAGAAATTGGATTCTCTGAGACAGGTTCGTTCCATTTTGACAAGGAAAACACATTGCACAATCAATATCTCAGTCTCTCTGTCACAGTGGCTTTTCACACTGTTCAGTTGCCCTCTGCACTGAAGAGTGCTGCAGGTGGCTCTTTGCAGATGTCTGTGACAGTGACAGATTAGGAGCGTCTTCACTGTTTTGATATCAAATGAGCCTTGCATACGCCTCCTGTTAAACATGAACCTAAACAGCAGGATTAATAAAAGTAGTAATCAGGACACTCATCTGTGTATGATTTCATTTCAGTCATGATCCTGTTAGTGTTGAAATAAATCAGATGTGTCTGTTAACTCCAGATGAAGATCAGGCAACTTATATAGTAACATAAGCAATGATTTTTGAATCCTTATTTAGTAACATAAGTAACGATTTTTGAATCCTGGGTTTGGGGCTCTCTCTAAGAAAACTGTAAGCACACACAATGGGGAGTAGGTATAACTTAGGTGCATAAATCCAAACCTCTCCCATTCAAGACTACTTTACTCTTAGCTTTCATCATTCAGATACCTCAGTTGTATTTCTGTGTTTCATTCTGTTCAGGACTGGCCAGATTCACAGACTGCAGACCACCTTGTCTACCTGCTCTGAAGCATCTCAGAAGACACCTTCTCTGAAAGTCTGGCTTCAGACATTGTATGGGTTTAGCTGCAGCATCCTGTTTCTCAGGTAGATGTGTGGATCTGCTGACTAGCAATTGGAAAAGGAAGGAAAAGAGGTAAGTCCATAAGTTTTGGACATGGAGTAAAATACATGAATAGTTCTTAGGGGACAGGAAGGTCCCTCACAGTGAGAGCCCTAAACTTTAGGCTGCAAGGAAGATCTCACATATTCCTTGCTCTAAAGTAGTTTCCATCTAATTCTAGAATCATAGACTCACAGAAGTCTGGAAGAGAGCTTGGGATGTCATGTAGTTCCATTCCCCACTCAAAGCAGGGAGAACTTCAAAGTTCAGGTTGCTCAGGGCATTGTCTGGTTGAGTTTTTAGTATCTCCAAAGACAATACCGTAACTTCTTTGGTTTTTTTGCCACAGGAGAGAACAGCTTCAGCAGGAGGAATGGAAACCTTTCTCCTCCCCACACCCAAATAGGAAGATTTTGTTCTTGGAGGTGGCTTTGAATCACTTCATGCAGCTGTGACTGGTACCAGCTCTCCCATGTGGTGTGCTCAGCAGTGAAATGCATATAAAAGCATGTCACCAAAACTGCTCTCCATTAAAAAAAATCAGAAGAGGTCTTGATTTGGTGAAGGAAGACTAGAGACATTTAGCAGAGAGTGAATGTTGCCCAGATAAGCATCCACATCTGGAGGAGAGGCAAGATTTAGTATGTGCCCTTTTCTCCAGCGTTTTGCTCTACATAGAGATGTCCTCGGTCGATGTAATGGCTGCACCCCTGTATTGGCTTTGTGTGGCAAGGTTTTTGTAGCGAGGGGGGTTACAGGGGTTGCTTCTGTAAGAAGCTGCTGGAAGCTTCCCCTGTGTTTGAGAGCACCCATACCAGCCGTCTCTAAGACGGACCCACCGCCGGCCAAGGCCGAGCCAATCAGCGGTAGTGGTAACGCCTCTGTGATAACATTTTTAAGAAGGAAAAAAAGTTGGGACAGACGGTATATTCGGCAGCCAGTGAGAGGAGTGAGAACATGTAAGGGAAACAACCCTGCCGACACCAAGGTCAGTGAAGAAGAAGGGGGAGGAGATGCTCCAGGCGCCGGAGCAGAGATTCCCCTGCAGCCCGTGGGGAAGACCATGGTGAGGCAGGCTGTCCTCCTGCAGTCCATGGAGGTCCACAGTGGAGCAGATATCCACCTGCAGCCCGTGGAGGACCCCACGCTGGAGCAGGTGGGTTCCCGAAGGAGGCTGTGACCCCGTGGGAACCCCGCGCTGGAGCAGGCTCCTGGCAGGACCTGCGGATCTGTGGAGAGAGGAGCCCACGGAGCAGGTTTTCTGGCAGGACTTGTGACCCCGTGGGGGACCCAAACTGGAGCAGTCTGTGCCTGAAGGACTGCACACCGTGGAAAGGACCCATGCTGGAGCAGTTCGTGAAGAACTGCAGCCCATGGGAAGGACCCACGTTGGAGAAGTTCGTGGAGGACTGTCTCCCGTGGGTGGGACCCCACGCTGGAGCAGGGGAAGAGTGTGATGAGTCCTGCCCCTGAGGAGGATGAAGCGGCAGAAAATAACGTGTGATGAACTGACCGTAAACCCCATCCCCGTCCCCCTGTGCCGCTGGGGGGTTGGTAGAGAATCCAGGAGTGAAGTTGTGCCCGGGAAGAAAGGAGGGGTGGAGGGAAGGTGTTCTGAGATTTGGTTTTATTTCTTATTACCCTACTCCGGTTGATTTGTAATAAATTGAGTTAAGTTTCCCCAAGCTGAGTCTGTTTTGCCCGTGACAGTAATTGGTGAGTGATCTCTCCTGTCCTTATCTCGACCCACAAGCTCTTTGTTATATTTTCTCTCCCCTGTCCAGCTGAGAAGGAGGGGGAGTGATAGAACGGCTTTGGTGGGCACCTGGCGTCCAGCCAGGGTTAACCCATCACAACCCCTCATCAGGTTATGTGGAGGGACCAGGCACCTGTCCCCAGGCTCTGGATTGCAGTCTAGTAGCCAAATCCTGGAAAGAGAAATGTCTCTGATCTAGTTTTACAGTCTTCATCCCTTTGGACCTAATCCTAAGAGATTTACTCAGGCCTGTGCTGTGAATTGATTGCAGAGCTAGGGATAAAATGCAAAAGCCCTGGCTATTCAGTGCCAAGCACTGAACCATTACTCCTCTGGGTCAGGCAATGAACAAGCTAGAAAAGCCTTTGAGGCTCTGAGCATGATTAATAGACCTAAAGCTCCAGCCTGGAGCCAGATGGAGAACATACATACTCCTGCTCTTTATGTTTGCATACGTACAGGTGCTGCTCTCAAGGAGCTTGTCAGCTACCTACTTTCAGGGAGCTGACAGATCTACAGCAACACTGCTGGACTAAGTGTGTAAACATAAAGTGGAGATTAACCAAGATAGCCCTTTAACAATGCCATCAGTTGAGTGATCATGCTGACTGATGGCAGGGACTGAGCAGGGTTAAATACGTGTGCAAGAGAATTTTTATTGCACCCTTTGCAGGTACTTCTATTCACATAAATATATGCAGGTGTACCTCGTGCTACCCAATCACACATTTCTGTCACCGATTTGACTACCTGTCAGACATGGGACATGAATTCCTGGCAGCTAATTAACTGCTTGTGCCAACCTCCTTGCAATTTACTGTATGATGGTTTGATTTACCACTTTTCTAAACCTATATCTCATCTGCTTTGTCAGGCCTGTCCTGGAGAATCCTGTACCAGGCTAAGGCATACTGAAATACCTTAGACATGTTCTCTAACAGGCGGAGACTCTTCAATGCTTTCCACTAAATTACCAGGCTGTGCATTTTAACTCTCCATGGCCTTGACAGCTCTTACTAGGCACATTTTGGGCCTGTCAGACTAACAAGGCCCTGGCAAGTTTTGAGCAATATAAATCCTATCATGAAAACCAGAGAGAGAGGGATCTGACAGAAGAGACAAATGCCTTCTGATGGCAGATGTTTGAGACAAATTAACAAACATCAGCAAACTGCTTTGATCAACTGAAACAATGAGTTAAAATTTTCCCTAGTTTCTTTGTTAAAATTAAGTACAAAATCTGAAGTGTTGCTGAAACAGGGGAAAATATTTGAATTAATGTCGTTGGATGTGATATTCCTCTCCCTTAGGTAAACATTATCTCTTCTGTACTTAACAGCAGGACAACTATGACAGCAAGTGTTGTTCTGTGCTGTTAAATAAGTGGTTCTTTGCAGTCCCAAGTGATATAATGAGGTGTGCATAGGTGTGTCTGAAAGGATGATCCAGTGGCCAAAACCTTGATCCCTTGCAAGGGTCACCTGAAAGCCAGTCTCAGTTCCACCAATAACCTGCGGTGGGACTTTGGGAAAAACTTCAGCTTTCTTGCCTGTTTATTACCAGCCTTGTCTATTCTGCTAAGAAACTAGTGATACAAAGACCTTCCCATGTTTATGTAAGATTTCTTGCTGTGTGCCTATATGAGACCCAGCAGTGCTGCCGTGCTCTCAATTGCACTTCTGAATGCTACTGTTAAAAGAGAAAAGGTGGAAAGCTATCCAATGAAAAGTGCCAGAGTTCACTGGCATCACTTGGAATAAAGGGATCTGTGGAAATGAATGGTGGTTTCTAGCAGAGACTTATTTTACCAGTATAGCTGCTGAATTAATTGCTTTGTCTACTTTCATAGGTTGCCTTTAGTTAAGGTGAAATACTTTCAAAAGTAATGACATTTGTAATAATTAATAATTTCTTCTATGGAATTAGCTTGCTGTCTTTTCTTCTCCTTCAAGGGTAAAGCTTGTTGTCTTTGCTTATATGAAACTCATATGCATTTGCATATACATATGCATATGTGTACATATGTATATATGCATATATACATCAAGGCAATGAAAAAAGAAAGAATGAGGAACAAAATTATATGCCAGGGAAATGGAAAAAAAAAAAAAAGGCAAAATACTTTCAACATTTTCCTTTACTCTTTTCTTTATTCATTATACTTCACTCAGAGAGGAAACTGGACATCCTGAAATATCATCACTTCAAGAAATTTCCAAAAGGAAAGCTTTGGGTATTGTTTATGAGATTTTCTTCTTTTGTCTAGATGCTTTTTTTTGTCTGCTCTGTGATGGTACTCTCAGTTTACTGTCACTGGGGAAGCTATCCCATCTCATAGAAGAAATACTTGTGACAGGAGGTTTGGTACTTGTGTGGGGCCATGCTCAGAGCCCGTGCCAACTTTTGAGAAAGCTGACATTTGGGCTGGGACCACAGCTCTGGTGATTCATCCCCAGCCATGAAGACAGCCTGCAGCCTCCCCCTCCAGCCACTGTAACATGTAGTACTGGACCAGCCTCATCCCCAGTGAGCAGCCCCAATTGGTGCCAGTTGAACACCTACACAGCAGCAGATGCAAGCCAGGGGAAGGAGGTAAAAAGCCACGTTGGCTGTCCTCTCTCCTCCCCCTTAAATCTCTGCCTGCTGCCTTCCAGCAATGTAGAGAAAATTAATTTGGGATTCAAGCATCTGGAGAGTAGTGGATAAAAGGTACTCTGGAAGAACATATTGTTACAGATGTTCCTTTCCTTACTGCTACAGCAAGTCAAGATGAAAACATACTGCATAAAATGTGACGTGCCAGAAATCTAATGCAAACTGTTCCCTTTCAAGCAAGCAGTAAAACCCTGGAAGCTCAAACTGTGTCCTGCAGGCAGCAGAGGAGGAGAAATGCTCTCTCCTTTTTTTTATTATTGTATTATTAAAGATAAAATTGTGCTTGGGGCCATTCAAACAATGTGGTGCTGAGGAATGTGCATGAAGCAGATAACACTATTTCCCTCCACTAGGAGGGAAATATATGTAATAACAGGAACTTTATTCATTAACTTGGAGAAAAATATGATTACATTAGTGAGGCTAAAGGATATGAAATACCTTCTGCCATCGGATAAAAGATGGTCCAGCCAATGCTGGGACCAGGCTTTGGAAGTTCCTATTGGAAGAAATAGCAGATGAAGGCAGGAGTAAGAGGAGGGAAGCAATTCCCAGATGGTAACACTTTAATTTTTAATTTGAAAAAGTTAATATTATTCCAAGTTTTATACCCTGAAGAAGAAACCACTTGAGGCAATGCCATATTCTTGGCTCCCCAGTGGGTTAAATAAACTCAGAGTCGCAATGCTTTTTATTTATTTGAGGGACAGCTTTTGCCTTGGACTGAATGTCTGCTCAGGAGCAGTATAATACTGATCCCCTTAGGCTGGCTATGTGATCTGGTATGTACCTGCTACTATCCCAATCCATTTGTTTGTAGATATACAGGGAACAATCCATCAGAGTTGTCCCACATTCCTGCAATGTGGGAACCAGCAGGAGTTGACCAGAGCAGGCATATCATGGTAATATTCTGCAATAATTTTGCCATCTAAAATGGAAGTTTTCTTGGCAGTTTGGAGGAAACAGGGCTGAGCTGCACCTCACCCAGGATTTCATAGGAGAATAAATCCTAGCTGTACCACCAGTTCTGCCATTATGATGTCTGGAGTCAGAACACTGCACTGTGTGGAATTCATTACACACTATGGCATTTCTCCCTTCGTTTAAGTCTGGACCCTCTATTTCTTACTTAGCCTCCACTCGGCAGGCTGAAAGGAGTAGTGTGTTATGTGGCATACCATTCAGGGGAAGGTTGGAAAGGAAGAGGAAAGCTCTCATTTGGCTCTTAACAAAAGCACCGGGATTCATAGGGGAAAAAAAAAAGGCTATCTGTGATGAGTGTCAAATAAGCAGAGGGAATTGATATTTACCCTGTAGAATTGAGTTGTAGTTGGCAGTTGAAGAATTTTTCATTAGAGCAGTGCACAGCAGATGATTACTCCTGCTTTTTAGCAGGTTTTCTCCAATGCAGATGGATGGCAAGATAACAGGAGGCCTGAGAAATAAAACAAAGATGCACTGTTTGAGCAGCAGCCCAAAGCCTTGACATTTTCCTGACATCTGCTTGACCATGGCATGCCAGGCTTCCCACAAGTGTTCCTGGATGAAGTCTCCAGGCCTGGCTGGTACTCACATGGAAGACCACATGCAAATCCCAAGTAATGTGGAATAAGTGAAGGAACCAGCAAATACTAGACTCCAAAACCCAGACAAGTTGAAAAACTATGTTCCGAACCTGTTATGACTGCAGAGAAGGCATGAGGAGGTTACCTGCTTGTACAGCTATGGAGGAAAGTGGAATTAAATTCCAGGCATAATTCACAAAAAAGATTCAGCTTCTCTATTGTGAAAAATGGGAACACTGGGTATTTTTTACTGTGCAGATTTTGGATAAGGGTAGTCCCCAAGTTTCATGCCTGATGTAAGGGATAAAGCAGCTGCCTATGAAACCAGACAGATCATAAGTCAAGATGCAGATGACTTATGATCCCTGAAAGGGAAGTCCTGCCACCAAATGTGACATTTAAGCTGCATTGTTGCTCTGCCATTTACTGATCAAAATGGCTCTGGAAAAAAAAGAAGAAAACCCCCCACTTCTTTGAAGCAGGTTTTCTGGATAGGTTATTTGGATAGATCTATGATCTCTGTGAAAGTCCTCAAGTAAACAAACTTGCTGTGCATCCAAGGACCTCCTCTCATCCCTACCCTGAAGTAATAAATCCCTCGTTTTTTCCCCAACAGTACTGGGAAATGCATGTCCCCTTTGTTGCCCTTTTCCCATGCCCAGGAACTTAGTGTAACTCACTCAGGATCTCTATTTGTCATCCACTCCCCCACCACATACCAGAGTTATCCATTCTCCTCTCCCCTATTCCCCTTTTCCGGGCAACTCCTCCTGTCCACTGACTTCTCCCTTGCTTGGTTTCCAAGTCCTTCAAAGCAGTTTTCACACAGAACACAGAGATTAGTGCTGAAGATTTGGGGAGATAGTGAGGGATACAGTATCACTTCAGGTGAATACCTGAGCAAGTCTGAAAGGCAGATCCCAGCTTGGATTCCCATAGTAACCAAATGTAATTCTGGACAGGGAGACTGGAAGGTTTAAGGCATTTTCATCCACTGGACCAAAGTGAACAAAATCTGTCCGCTTCCCAGGCCTCCCAAAATAACAGTCTCATGATAAACCCACTCGACTTTTCTTTGGTCACAGTGTACTGGTATTTTAAATCTGGAACAATGAGATGAGAGAAGGGAATATTACTTGGATAAATTTAGTGGATACCAACAACGAGGTATTTGATTTGTAAGACAGAGATTCTCAAACTGGGGTCACTACTAATAAAGCAACAGGAAGGATAACCTGGCAGTAATGACAGTAGCTAGTCTTAATTTAGGATCTCTGGGTTCTTTAGTTTGCTCTGTGGAAGTTATTGCTGGAACTGCACAGGACTTTGCTGGAACAAGCAGATCCTTGAACAAGACATTTAGACGTGCTTAATCTCAAATATATGAAAGGTCCTTCTGAAGCTAGTAGTACTTGTATCCTTACTGGATTGAATCCTCAGTTTCTGTATCTGTCTCCATTTCCTCAGCCACTATATGGCAGTCAGTAAATTGTATGTAGCTTTGGGGAGTCACATAGACACTACAAAAAGGGCAGAGGGGATATAAACAGCTCTCCTCCTTCCATATTAGTTGTCTCTGCATCCCTAAACTATGAGCTATGTATTGTGTTTCCCTTTGAAAGTCAAACAATATGAGGACTGAGTCTGTAGTTGCCTGTCTTCTATGGAACATCCTCTCCTGAAAAACATTTATTTCAATGGAGAAGGGAAATTTGGTGCTGAGGTCCAAATAAGAGGGCTACAGTCCTCAAACCCACCTGGGTCAAAAGCCTATCCCACCTGGAGTCACTCCAGCTCCCTGGGAACCTCAGCAGAACAGGTGAAAGCAGTTCCTTTGTCAATAGGTTTTTGTCTACTGCATTGCCTCCAGGCTGTAGTCAAGCAGCAACATTTCTGTGACCATTTTAATGTCCATATTTTGATTTTACTGAAAGACGAGTTTCCTGTGATTTTAATTTTGACCACCACATTCAAGACTCCAAGTACAGTTAAATTCTGCCTCTATGCACTACTTTATATAGGTTGAACACTCCATAAAGATATGGAGATCTTAGCTCCTTGAACAGTATTTGCACCAAATACTTGCTTTGTGTCCTAAATGTTCAAGTCAAGTGTTTATTTCATTTTACTCCTAGCTGAGATGTGGAAACTGTTCACTCCATATCAGCAACCCTGTTACCTCTCCCTCCTGCAAAAAGCAGTTTCTTTTATTCTTGCAGTGCTCTGTGAGACTACATGTCTGTGCCCTGGGACATTGGTGCTTTGTTATGTGACCCTGGGGCTGGTTACTTGTGGCACACTGTCCTACCTATGCCTGAGTGCCGCGTGTTGGCTCCCAGTAGCAGGAATGACTGTGTGCTGGGCACTCTGGACTAGAAAGGTCTTTCAAAGTCACCAAATCCAACTCACCACTGTTGCAGAGAACTATAAACCTCCCATAAAACTGATCAAGCTCCTTCCTGAATAGCAGCTGCCTGTTTTTGCCTCAGCAGTACCAAGACTTCACTATTCCACTGATTCATTAGAAAGTTTCTTCTAGTTTCCATTATTCAAGTTTTATTTCTTCCTAGCCATCCTTGTGCCAACAAAGTCATGTTGAAACAGTTTCCTCTCTTTCTGGTGCTCACAATTTTGCATAAGTTATCAGCAATATTTACCCTATGGGCTGTCTGTGTACTGGGCAACCTCCTGCTTCTGTGGCAACAGGGTAGAAAACTTAAGGTTATTTAATATCTCACTCCACTATGAGCTGTGCCCAATCACACAACAGCTAGAGCAGGGAACAGGATAACACACCAAGGGAAAGTTTCTATTTATGATGCCATAGAAATGCCATCCATGATTCACTGGGTGGAATTGTCCTGGAACAGGAAACAAAAACATAGTGCATAGAAAACAGTGATAAACATCGAGCTGATAAATGCTCCTAATTACTTTAGAATAGCTTGCTTTTTTTCCCATTAGCCTTCTCCCTAACATTTTTGTACCAAAAATAATTTTCTGTGAGTCACAACCATATCATTATAATGAGTGCAAGGAAACATCAGTTTATGTAAGATCAAGTTAAGTAACAAGAAACACCACATTAAGTATAATCTAATTATACTTTGTTCCACAACAGAAGGACAGATTTATTTTTTTCAGATAAGAGTGAAAAGCAGTGTATAAACATGTGAAACTAAGAGAGAGAATCACAATGTATACCATTAGGCTCTGCAGAGTCAAGAAGCCAAATGAAACTACCTAAGACAACACTTTCTCCACTGACACTGCTGGGAGCGTAGTTCTTAACCAAACACCTACATCAAATGCCTAAAGCTATGCAGCTAGATACCTCCTTTACAATCAAACGTAAAAACACAAAATGCTTCCTTTCCAAAACAGGCCTTCCTAAAGCAGCGGCCCAGAACTCTGAAATATACCCAAAGGTCCTACCATTTTAAAATGTCAATATGTTTGTGCTCCTGGAACTCCACAAGGGGATGATAAGTCATAAAATTTATGCCAACAAAGACTATCATCAATGTCTTGTTCGCCTTCATAATTGACATGGGTATAAAATTTAACTCAGTATTCCCAGCATTGGATCACAACTTGCATGTGAGACACAGGATTTCTTTTGCAAAGTTATTTGATCTTCACCTGTTTGAATTCTTATCTCTCTTGCAGCCTGTCTGTACGGCTCAGGAAATGTTTCTGAAATACTTTGAGAGCCTCCTTGGGGAGGCAAACAAATAAAAGGTCGATTTCTATCTACTCTCATGTTGTTTTTACTTGGAGATGTTGCTCTTAATACAGCTTGAATTCAAATAGTTGATTACAAATCATAGTGCCTATAGTACATCAGTACAATGAGATACTTTCTGTCTTTCAATAACTAGTATTTACACAGGATCAAATTCTGCCATGAATTACACCAGAGTGAAACCAGAGCAAACAGCTCGTCAGTCAATAGAGTCGGTCTGGATTAATGCAGAGAAGTGAAGGTTTTCCAAGACTACTGTCAACTCATTCAAAGCTTTTTTAACCTCCAGGGTTATGTGTACCAATATCTCAATAACGTGCTTGGAAAATCATGCAGCTGATTAACAGTTGAGCCCCCTGAGTGAGACATAATTGAATTGGAAAGAAAAGATGCTTATTCCCGGGGTAGGGAAGTGTAGGCAGTACAAAGAGTTACATGTCCAACCAAGATCCTGTATCAGAGGAGTGACAGCTCTATTTATGGGTACAAGTCTGACTGTTAAGGACACAAGTGAGCTAACTAATTTGGAAATCTCTGTGATATTGGCACAGGACCCTTGATTGTAGGGCTTCCTTACCATGAGTATTGATCTCAGTCTAGTCCCTGAAGCAGAACACATCTCACCCCAAAGGTGAAAGGTCAGATTTACTCCACTCTAGTACAGATGTAGATGACTTATTTTAGTCAATTGAATCCCACTCCTGGTGCCCACCTTGTTGAAACAAGAGCAAACCCCACTGTTTCACCTTCACTTCAGCGTGACTCATGCGTTGCCATACAGCTAATTCCCTTTTGGAGGATGGACCTCCCAAGCATTTCACCAACTATTCTGTGGAACAGGATACCAATGTTGCCTGACAATAATAGGAAACACCTGTAAATTAAGTGATCATAAAAAAAACCTGTTGTGGTTTAATCACAGACAGCAACTAAGCACCACACAGCTGCTCACTCACTCCCCACATCCCCCTCTGCCCCGGATGGGGGAGAGAATCGGAAGGGTAAAAGTGAGAAACAATCTCATGAGTTGCAATAACAACAGTTTAATAATTAAAAAGAAATAATAATATTGTTAAAAATTGTTAGGAAAGAGAAAAAACAAACAAACAAACAAACAAAAACAAAGAAAGAGGCTAATAAAAGCCAAGAAAGACAAGTGATGCAAATTAAAACAATTGCTCACCACCAACCGAACAATGCCCAGCCAGTCCCAAGCAGCAGGCCCCCACCCCAACCTCCTCCCTCGTTTTATTGCTGAGCATGACACCATGTGGTATGAAATATCCCTTTGGTCAGTCGGGGTCAGCTGTCCCAGCTGTGTCTTCTCCTAACTTTTTGTGCACCTCCAGCCTACTCACTGGCGGGGCGGTCTGAGGACCAGAAAGGTCTTGAGGCTGTGTAAGCCCTGCTCAGCAATAGCTAAAACATCAGTGTGTTACCAACTGTATTTTCAGCACAAATCCAAAACATAGCCCCATACAAGCTACTATGAAGAAATTTAACTGTATCCCAGCCAAAACCAGTACAAAAACAGTCAAAGAAATTGGAGCTGTTTTTTCTAGAAAACTTAAAATTTAAAGAGGAATTTTGATAAATAACTGCAGATATATTCTCCATGCCCAATGAGTTGAACAAAGATTGTCTTAAATTGAAACAAAAAGGAATCTACTAGGCATTAAGAAAACCTATCTAATGAGTAGGAAAGCTAAGCACTGGCACAGGGTATGTGAGGGATAGAGAGTCTAGCACATACTACCATCTCCAATAAATGGTTTGGGTATAGCTAGCACCACAGTGAGCATGGACTGGACAGCTACTTACAGTCCCTCCCAGTCCTGTTTTCTCTGATTCTGAATAGTTTTCACATTGCTTCAGAATGAGATGAGGCAGAGGCAGAGAAAAAACAGTCTCCTAGCACCCTGCCCTGATTCCTAACAAATTGCTTCCCATTAAAAGTAACAACATTTTCAAATGCTTGCAGCGATCAGCAGGGTAAGTCATTGTCCCTCTTGCACTACACATAAATTCTTTTTACTGTCTTATTTGTGGACATAATTGTTCTTTTTTTTCTTTAACATTTCCTTGTCTTGTATAATTTCCCTTTAACTTGGAAATTATCTTAGTTTTATTGGTTGTGTTTCATATTTGTTTCATATTTTGAGACTCCAGATGAAAAGTTGTACACATATATATAGTATTGACATGACTGAACAGACCATCAAAAGAGCATTCCAAGAGAGATCTTGATTTAAACAGGTAACAAACGGTAGAAGAAATTTGCCTGAAATTACTTAGAAAATCATAGAATAATTTAAGTTGGAAGGGACCTCTTGAAATCATCTAGTCCCTACCCCCTGCATCTTCTCCCCCAGCACAAGCAGGACCAGCTAGAGCAGGTTGCTCGGGACCATGTCCAGACAGCTTTTGAATATCTCCAAGAATGGAGCCTCTACAACCTCTCTGGGCAGCCTGTTCCAGTGTTTGACTACCAGCATGGAAAAAAGTGTTTTCTTGTGTTCAGAAGGAATTTCATGTGTTTTGAATTTGTGCCTGCTCCCTCTTGCCCTCTGTATTGTGTCTGAATGGCAAGGTTTTGGTAGCTGGGGGGTTACAGGGGTGGCTTCTGTGAGAAGCTGCTAGAAGCTTCCCCCATGTCTGACAGAGGCAATGCCAGCTGGCTCCAAGACGGACCCGCTGCTGGCCAAGGCCAAGCCCATCAGCGACAGTGGTAGTGCCTCTGGGAGAACAGATTAAAGAAGGGAAAAAAAAAGTTGCTGTGACACAGAAACTGCAGCTGGAGATAAGAGTGAGAACATGTGAGAGAAACAACCCTGCAGACTCCCAGGTCAGTGAAGAAGGAGGGGGAGGAGGTGCTCCAGGTGCTGGATTCCCCAGCAGCCCGTGGGGAAGACCATGGTGAGGCAGGCTGTCCCCCTGCAGCCCAGGGACGTCCACGGTGGAGCAGATATCCACCTGCAGCCCATGGAGGACCCCACGCCGGAGCAGGTGGGTGCCCGAAGGAGGCTGTGACCCCGTGGGAACCCCGCGCTGGAGCAGGCTCCTGGCAGGACCTGCGGATCTGTGGAGAGAGGAGCCCACGCTGGAGCAGGTTTTCTGGCAGGACTTGTGACCCCGTGGGGGACCCAAACTGGAGCAGTCTGTGCCTGAAGGACTGCAGCCCATGGAATGGACCCAGGTTGGAGAAGTTCATGGAGGACTGTCTCCTGTGGGAGGGACCCCACACTGGAGTAGGGGAAGAGTGAGGAGTCCTGCCCCTGAAGAGGAAGGAGCGGGAGAGACGACGTGTGATGAACTGACCCCAACCCCCATTCCCTGTCCCCTGCACTGCTGGGGGGGAGGAGGTAGAGAATTTGGGAGTGAAGCTGTGCCCGTGAAGAAGGGAGGGGTGGGGGGAAGGTGTTTTAAGATCCGGTTTTATTTCTCATTACCCTACTCTGTTTTGATTGGCAATATATTAAGTTGATTTTCCCCAAGTCGAGTCTGTTTTGCCCATGACGGTAATTGGTTCAGTGATCTCTCCCTGTCCTTATCTTGACCCATGAGCCTTTTGTTATGTTTTCTCTCCCCTGTCCAGTTGAAGAGGGGGAGTGATAGAGTGGCTGTGTGGTGCTTAGTTGCTGGCTGGGTATAAACCACAGCACTCTCTCAGTAGGCATTCCTTGAAAGAGTGCGGCGGCTTCTTCTTCATTCCTCCTATCAGGTATTTGTACATATTGATAAGATCCCCCTCTGTTTTCTCTTCTCTGGACTGAAGAGTCCAAGCTGTCTCAGCCTCTCCTCATATCATAGGTACCAGCAAAACTAGCAGTCAGGGCTCCTGAATCTTAGGTCTGTCTTCCATCACCAAAACCAAGGCTGTTGACTGCTGCTGACGATGCAGTGGCAGTATCCTTCACAGACATGACTGTGAATCAAAATTAGTGTGGAGAACTTGGATGTGGCATTAACATGAAGGATGGAGGAAGGCCTGGCAGAAACATGCCACGGCTTATTCTATCTTATATAAGGTGTAAAGACTAGTCAATCTATTTTTAATTACAGCTCAGTCTCCAAGCTAAACAGTTGATATGATTCTCATGCTTCAATTGCATAGCAATGACAGTGAAGTATTTGAATCCTAACTAAAGAGGAGATAATGCACCTCCTATCTGCATGCTTGGCGCATTGTGCTGCCCCCTCTTTCCTCCACCCTCTACAATAACATCTTATGTGTGTGCTCCTGTGATGTATAATTCACAGTGTTGTGCAGCCCTGCCCTTCTCCTGCCCTCCATTCAAATCAGTTTTCAAATGCTGTGACTCCAGGCACTAATGTTTTAGACAAGCTTGATGCAACTGAGACAAGGCTGTAAGCTGAAAATAATGTGCAGCAGCATAGTTGAGTGGTTAATCAATACATGAGCTGTCAGCTTTTCAGATCAAGGAATTAACAAACTTATTTTGCAGTAAATGAAATGAGTTTTGGGGTTAGAAAATAGAAGATGCTAACAAGGCAATGTCTGAGTCGGGTTTTTTTAAAAAAAAAGTAATGAAGGAAAGAACTCAAACATTAACATTTGAATCTTTTGGTATTCTTAGTTGTGCTTGTTCTAACTAGTCTTGAGGAATTATGATGACTAATTTACAACTGAAGGGTACTCAACACAGCTTGATGATGGCTAAGAACCCAGGATGGCCCTGAAGTTAGAGCTCCAAACATATCTCTACAGCCACAAATGTTTTCTGACCCTACCTTAAACTGGAGAAGTTTGAAAACTATATCACATGTCCATTGTAGGGAATACTTGACAAAAAATAATTAAAGAGCATTCATAAACCTTCTTTTCTCCCTTAAATCAAAGTTTGTTACTTTTGTAAGCTTTAGTACCTTGACTGGGGAACCTCTGGTGATATCCATCATGAACTGAGCAAAGGCAGCCCCTGAAGCTTCCCAGTCAAATAAAAACCTCCCAGAGAAAGGATCCTCTGCCCCCAGTTGCTGGTGAACAAGGATGATTGATTGAAGGCTCCAGACCTCATCTGCATGTCTATAACTTGGTGATGTGAGACATTTTTGTTGAAGTACCATGAAGTTTTTAAGTTGAATAAAACATCATCATTCATGTCTGACAATGGATGGAAAAGAGATCTGTATCTAGCTGTGTCTGGCATAAGGGTTCATCCTAACCTTTGGTGTAGCCTGTGGTGACAAGCATGTCTGGGCAGCTGGGAAAGAGACTGTATCAAATAGTGGCTACCTGTGGAAAATGCTTATAAATGGTTGTGTAGGCAACTGGTCCACTCCATAATGAGGGGAACCTCCGCAAGGATTGCATGAAGGTGATTGACATAAAGTGGTAATAGAAGCAGGGAAGATTTGGTCTTAAACTACTGTAAGTAATGATGGGTCACAGGTTCTGGGAAGAGCAGATCTACCCAAGCACCAGTTTTAGGCTTAAAATATTGTTTGAATAGTTTGGAAAGAATCTCTAGATATTTTTTTCCTGGTCAATGCATCAATTAAAACTACCATAAATGGTATTTCCTCTTATTTGAATAAACCACTAACAGAAATACAAGTTCTATAGCCTGTTTAGTCCCAACACATTGAATAAAAATGTAATCTGAGCAAGGCAACATTTACATCACCTTTATTGAGAAGGGGTGACACTACACACACCTTCATCAGAAGCATCCCAGAACATTCTGGAGTGTCTGCAGCTTATTTTCAGGCTTATCCAGGTAATGATTGGAGAATAAAGTGTGACTTTGTCAGGCAGAGACAACCTCAAACAATTCTTTGCAGCTCAATTGATGGCATAGCCTGGGGGATGCTGTTTTGCAAGTGTAAAAGGCAAAAGTCCCATCACAGGAGCCCAGTGTGTGATATTAAACTTTCTGTAAAAGGCCATCCTCAAATTAGGCCCATTATCTCTGACGTACAATCTCCACACAAGTGAAATATTTAGTGCTAAGAGATTATGGCATTTCCCTAGGCGAACCTATATGCAGTTCACAGAGCTTTTGCTTGCAGAGCACAGCTTGGCAGGCTTTCTCAGCCAGTTTGGCCAAGTCCATGAAACAAGTCTTGTGCATACAGTCTCCCTTGCAAGATCAGAGCATTAACACACAGCGCTACAGACCTGCTGAAAAAAAAAAATACCCTGGGTTTTACAGCACTTCACAGCTTTGGTGTGTGCCCAGTGTAAAGGACAATGAATTATTGTGCTGCCCTAAGGGCACAGTAGGATCATTTCTCTAGAAAGCATGCCTCTTTATGGGGCAGAAGGAGATGCACAACACCACCAGACTGAGGCTGTAATAACCTGTATAATGAGATGTCCCCTGACATTATCACGGATCCTATCCTTACAGCTAGGGAGGGTCTCCTGGTGCAGAGTAGAGAGAGGGGGCAGAGGAACTGGGAGTGTTCTTCTTGTCAGAGTTGGTGTCTGGAAAGGCTTTGTTTGTCCTATCAAGAAAGAACCTACAGGACCAAAGATCTGTGGCTTTAGGTAATATAAATGCACACACTGAAAAAGAGAGTCCCCAAAGACCCTTCTGCAGGATGAAAATGGAGGTAAGAGGCAAATAATGACTTGTCCATGGAGCTGAATCAAGTGTTCCACTTCTGCCTCAGCAGCTTATTTCTGCCTGACTCCTGGACTGACCCATTGGCTGGCCTTTAAAACAATATGGGCCTTCTGGCTGAAAGTTATGACTATAAATGTGTTAACATTAAGCAAGTCTTGAGAATTTACTGTGTTGTTTTTAGTTCATACTTCTCTTGGAGAAAACAAAATAATCCTTTCTTTTACTCTTTCTAAACAAGAAAAGGCAGTGATCTCACATTTGCTTCTAATTACAATGCACTTTACCGTGCAGCCCCACTGAGGGGAAAAGGTTTTTGAAGTCTACAGCATTGAGTGAGAATTGATCGCTAATTAAATTCATCTCTGGGAAGTTAGTTATAACTAAAACATACTGAGTAAAAACATTCAGATCATTGTTTTGCTAGTGGTACATGTTAAATAAAACCTGCATAAATCAAGTGCTTTGAAATAGCTGGGAAAGCCAAGCCCAGATATGGTGGAAGTCCTATTTCAGGAGGGCACAGAGTGTAGTGGGCCAGTGCAACACCTCTGTGTACTTGTGGTGATGATCAGCTTTCATGAAGGATTTATCACTCTGTCCTCCTTGCATGGGAAAGGCCAGTTATGGTGTTTCCATAGTTCCACAGAGCCAAACATACCCACTTGGGTAGAACAGGGTGTTTTGGTTCTTTCTGGGTTCCACTGTGGGTTCGGGACTGAGTTTTCAGTGTGTTGTGGGAGCTGGGACTGGAACTGAGTAGGAAACACAAGGTATGCTGTGCCTTCATTTTCACAGGACACCATTCCAAGATGCATTAAAACATGACTCCAAAGGTAAATCAAGAACCAGTAGAACACAGCTGTAGCAAGTGATTTTATCTGATGACTTCTCATGTAATAGGTTTTAAAGACGGTCATCATTTTTTCTGTTTTATCTGGTTTATAAAACTACCTATTTTTTGCCAGTTACGGCTTTTACTTACCTCTGGCTATTAATATAGTGGCAGATGGTACAGGCAGATATGTGTTAAGATGTACGTACAGATGGCTCACTCTGTCTTGCGGTGCCTCTGACAAGATAAAGACATGAGGAACTGCAGGATGCTACAGATTACAAAGGGAAGTAATGTATATGCAGATGGCCTACACTGACCTGTGGTGCCACTAACAGGACAGCAGAATGAGAAACAGCAGGACACTATAGATCGCAAAAAAAGAAATAGCTTGACAAAATTGCTGTCAAAGTTAGAAATTACAGGGCAACCATAGCATAAATACCAACTAAGGGTATAAAATCAGCAAAAGCAGGGTTGATGAGGAAATGTACACGGAAATGAGCTGTTTATTTGGGAGGGGATGAGAATGGTAAAGGGGAAGATCTTGCAGGGGAAAAGGGAATATAATGTGAGCCAAATCGCATGTTCACAGCTCCCTGTCAAACAGCTCTGAGCCTGATCAACACAGCTTGGAGCAAGACTGCAAAAGCATTGTTGCTCCAACTGTGCTTGCATCTGACTCTCTTGCGCACTCAGGAGGGATCTGGATGCTTTCCCCAATGCTGGGAGGGAGAACCCAGAGGAGGTGGCTGGACATCCTGACTTCCAAATGGTGTGAAAGTCAGAGTGCAGACAATCCTGGAAAGAAAATTTTGCTTTTGTGACTTTTGAGGGTGATTTTGATGTTGTGTATACCCAGTCTGGTTTTGAATCCAGAAATTAATTTTCTTTCATTCAAAGAAACCCAAGCCCCACACTGCCTAAGCTTACCTCTTGATAATTTTATTATTTATACACTACAACTGCCCAGACGTGATGGCATAGCTTAAACAGGAAAGATAATGCCTTGGACAGTGAGTTTAGGAGCAGAAATATAAATTAATGGTAAGAATGAGATCAGAAGTATTATCTTTGTTTTGTATAGGAAAAACCACAGGGGATATATCTGAGTTTGTCCTCAGAGGCCACATTGAGATTACTGTCAAAATCAGACTTGTAGGCCAATATTGGACCTAGAAGAAGGGGTCTGGCAGATTACAAAGCAGTCTGGCAGGACTAGAGCTTACTGCACCCAAAAGTTTGCCAATAGGAACACAGTTCAGTACGGGAGACTTACTGCCAGGGAGAGGGATTCCCAAAGAGCAGTAGCAGGGTCAGGACTGATTGTGGCCAGCTGTTTGCTCTGGTTGTGGCGTGGTGGGCTTCACTGCACAGCTCCCGTTGTGAGGCTCTGCTTCTTCCCACGTCCCCTGGCCATGGAGCTCATTCCCCATAGGAATGTGGGACTGAAAGAGAACAGCCCAGCTCTCTGCAATCAAAGGCAGAAGAAAACACAGAGCAAACACACCATGTCTCCTCTGGTCTCATCAAAGGCTACAAAACCTTTTTGATTGTTCTGGAACAGTTTCTGGCTATAAAGAGGCCATGGAAAGTGAAGAGGAAAAGTTAAGGAACCACCAACATCTCATTTCCCCACCCAAGAGGGGAGGCAGTAAGGAACTGTGTCCCAGTAGACTGTATCCCAGCAGATAATACCCCAGGCTGCACCGAAAGGCAGGGTCACAGAAAAGTTTTCATCAGTATTCCAGCTACCCTGAGACTCCTCACGAGTTAGAGGTATGCGGATTTGCTAGAGTATAAACGTAAATGCACATTTATCTCAACATTTACTGCCTTTATTTGTTGCAGAGTTCAGTGCATGAGAGTCAAATGATTCTGCAGGTAGTAATTACTGACTTTGTATTTGCAAAAAGTGGTTTTAGTTCAACAAGCAAATTGAGATTGACTTGTCTTGAAAAGAGGTTCTTATTCTGCCCCACCTCCTGTTTTCAGTGTCAATTTACTGGTTTCTGTGACCATGCTGCTCTCTTGGCAAAACAGGCTGATTTCAGGATGTAACTCTAGTGACAGTAACCATAGCCCTACACTGTACTGAGTGGACTAAGTAATGCTCCCAATGTAGCACTAGGACCTTCTGGGCAAGGATTCAATGCTTCTCAGACTGCAAGACCCTAAGAAGATTATAAAAATAACCATATAGTGACTTTGTTGTAGACAAAATGGTCATGACTTGGGCAATTAATTTAATTACTTGCAAATTAATACCAATTTCTGATCACTCATTCATGTATGGATAAAAAAGAGAAATATAAAAAAGTACTTCAGCAAACAACATTCCTCCCCTTTCTCCAGGCTCATCTTAAGCCAAAAAACCTATTCTACCCACTCCCAGTCTCAACTTCCCTTATTTTCATCACAGATTACACTCACTCTATCCCAATCCCTCCAGTGAGGTGAAGGGGTGCAGGAGGTTGTCTGTAATGGATTCTGTCTGTCTTTCTGTCCATAATAGTTTCTGTGTGCCACTCTTTGCTTCTGACTGGTTCCTTCCTGCCAAACTTTGCTTCTTACTGGTTTTCCTCCCCCATTCCCTGCCTCTTACTGGTTTTCCACTGCTCTACTTTTCTTTGTGTCACTGCACTGGGGTGGGTCACCCACTAGGCTGCAGTCCCTCAGGAGTGCCCCTGCCTCTTTGGTCTGAGGTATGACTGTCTACCTATGATGTCACAGGTGTGACAGACATTTCAGTTCTGAAATAAAAGCATCTCTAGGGAGAGCATGAGCCTCTTTACCCCAGGCCATGTTAGGCAGGATTTCTCATACTGACACTTGAGTTCCTCACTAGAAAGGAGCTGACCTTCCCTCGCAGGTCTTTGTTGGGCTGAAGACTACCTAAACGACACGCATCAGTTGTTGCAATGTGTGTCTTGGTGACCTTCACCTCTTCTGGAGTTTGGTGCTTTTCTGTCCAAATGCCTATTGATTTTAGTGCTGGCAAAGAGAAGTGCAGTATTTAACTACGTAAATGGATGAGGAAAGAGAAGGTGCATGAGGCAGACCCGGATGTTTTTTGTATCTTTAAAGAAGACTATCTGCTCTTACATATGAAAACATGAAGTCATTCCTCTTCCATGTACAATCACGCCTGGTTTTTTCTGTCACCAGTAGTTTTAATGGCAGTGGATGGCAACTGTGCCTCCCTTTAATGGTCCTCCAAAGCCAAAGGGAAATAAATAAAGGAAGGCAAAGGAACTGTCAGTAAAAAAAGACTGACTGGCAGCTTGTAAAGGGAGTATTTGGGTAGCCCCATGATCCTGCAAACACCTTCTGGTGACATTTCAGTCATCTGCTGTGTTTCAGACCAGTGGCTTTCCCAATCACATATGGCTATTCCCAAGCACAGAACTGGCCTTTTGCATAGGGACTAGATGTATGACAGCAAAGACCCATTCAGGCATCCTAGTTTTAGCTAATACTTTTTTGGTTTTTATTTCTTTGTTTGCTTTAGAAAATAAGGTGCCTGTTGACACAGAGGTTA
Organism: Harpia harpyja; assembly: GCF_026419915.1. Lineage (NCBI taxonomy): Eukaryota > Metazoa > Chordata > Aves > Accipitriformes > Accipitridae > Harpia > Harpia harpyja. Next base: position 71,456,499 of record NC_068944.1, read on the forward strand.
AAGAGGTTAACAAGTATTAAACAGAAAGACAGAGGATTATTTCAGAGTTTCTCATCTGAGGCTTTAGCTTCAGTGTTTTCAAAGGAATTTCCAGCAGCACTAAATAATTAGCTGTTGTACCAGCCACAGCATCAGAGCTCATCTTCACAGCTGTAATTACTGCATGCTTCTGACACCATAGATATTACCATTAACCCTGCATGTGAATCATCATCTAATTTATTGTCTGAGCTGAAAGCAATTCTGTCTTTCCAGTTGAAAATTTGCAGCAGTGCTTTGTCATGTTAATCTTCAGGTTATGATCTCTCTTCCATATGCATGCATTGCCTTTCCAGATGGAGGCTTACCGAAGCACCTCCTGCTGTCAGCCTTCATGTGCAGTCTTTGACAATTTTGGATTTTTTCCTAAAAGCACAGGCAGCCTTTATTTCCATGTATAATGAAGAAGTTCATTTAGCAAGCATTGGTATTTACAGCACAGAAGGAAGGATATTCTGAGAGATATGAGATGCTGAAAAGGTTAATTATTATAATCTCTAAAAAAATAAGAGGTCTGTATAATCTCCTAACTGGTATTGCACAGCTGACAAGTGTACATGATGCTGACCTACTGTTGGTGAATCTGTAAAAGAGGCCCCTTACACCACAATAAGTTCTGAAGCTCTCCGAAAAGATGGGGCATGGGCCTGCGCCATGTGAAAGTACAGCAGCAAACAATCCCAGCATAGGCTGAGGTGTAAGCACTGTCACTTGATAAAATATTTCTACAGGAAATTTGTACAAAACAAACTTTTTCATAAAAAAATGTCATGTCTACTACATTGTGGGGTTTTTAATGGAAAATGTTAGCTATCAATTGAAGTTAGTTTCAACTGAAGTTAAATATTTAGTGCCAATTTCCTCTGATATAAATTCATTTGTCTAACTGAATCAAAATATTTTGTTACAAGGAAGAAAAAATGCAGTGTCTCAGGATTTTTTTCTTCTTTCTGTGTGGGTCTGCCTGGGTAAATTATGCGTTCTATGATGCTTCACAGGCTCTGTCTGCACTGATAAATTAAACAGTACCAGGAAATATTTCCAGGCCGTGGACCTCAAATATCTTTTAAATGGTACTCTTTGCAACATTAAATTGTTAAACATATCTCTGGTCATGGTCCAGGCTCACTCATTAACTCCCAAGCAATTCCCAGGCACAGGAAAGAGTTAGACTGGGCCAGGGACTGTTTCCTGGCAGATGGGTTGGATGTAAACATCAGGATTTGGAGGTTAAGAGAGTTTAATAGTTATACAGGTGCAAACTGTTTTCTCACAGTTCAGTCCTGAACTCCCCACTAAAATCTACTCATAGAGATTCATAGGGACTTAACAGCTAGCTTTTCTGAAGTCCTCATGATCCTTAACACTTTCATTCTCACAGTTGTCTGGAGATATAAATTAATTAAGTACCATCTAAGGTCATTCAGGAGATCTGTCAGGAGTGAACCTGGTTCCAGGCAAGTCTTCTGGGTCATGGCCATTCCATCTCTCCAAGTCTGTGCTTATCTCACCTTAGCTGCAGCAGAAGAAGAAACAGGCAGCCAAAAATGGCCTTTGAAAACATCACCGTACCTGATTATATCTGAAGTTTTTGTTTGTAACACCACAGAACTTTCTGATTCACCCAATCCATATCTAGCCAGTTAATAATCCTCTTTTAAATGGAAAGAAATGGCAACGTTGAATGGCATCAACATGTCTTTCATTTCTTAGGCTCACCTGCTTGTTGAGCTTGAAAGAAAGTTAATTCAAATACCGACTTTTTGTCAAATTCCATTTCACACCTTGACCTCTACTGCAAATGAAGCCACAATGGAATCTTTACTTATCCAGCTAGGCCTGTTTCTTATGTCCTCTTGGAACTCACATTTTTCACCTCTCTTTCTAGACATTGTTCTGATTTGGAAAAGTGACTCTGGAATCTCAAAACAGTAATAGAATAATGTCTGGGACTGAGGAAATCCATTTCTTCCAGTCATCCTGAGCTCTGTTAACTGGTATGATGCTATATGGGGGTCAGAATTCCTTTGGCCCTCCCAATAGCAGTCCCCCTCCATCACACCTATACACTTCTCTCTAGGCTCTTCAAAGAGTATTCAGCAAGGATGCTTGGTCATCAGATGCTTGGTCTGATGGCCAGCAGCAAGGCCAGCCCAGCATTGGTATCATACAGATTGACAAACCACTTTTACTCATCAAAGATTGTTTTGCAGTTAACAGAGGTATGTGCAAAAATAGTCGTCCACTTTTTGAACAAGAATAAGCAAAATACTGGGGTCATCAGAAAGATATGCTTTTGGCAGAGGTCCACCATGGCGTTATAGCAAGCAACAGAAGAGATACAACAAAATGGTTTTCTTGGAAATCTTTTTATGTTCCCAGAGAGTTATGAAAAGAGGAAATCTGTTCAGAAGCTGGTTAGGACACAATTTAATGGTGAAGGCAGGTGTTTGGTAGAGTATCAGGCATCTGCCCTAGACAGACAAGATGTCCTTATGATGGTCACAATGAAGGTACTCAACTAGAAGCAAGTATCAAAGCTGGTTGCACTTCTCTTGTGCAAACAGATTATGGTGCCTACCCAACAATCATAAAAACAGATCTTGAAAAAGAAACAGTTTCCAAAAGATTAATGCAATTATTGGCACAAGTCACTGAGAGTATTTAAGTGTAAGATCTTAATGAAGATTTTTCCTAGGCATCCTACCCAACACCCCAAAGTGACACTTCCCACAAGTGAGCAAAGCAAGTTCTTCTGGGTTAAATCCATCTAGTGTTACGACACTGTTAAAATGCTTAAAAATATAGATGAGGTTGAAAATAAGAATATAAAGGGCAGTGAATATGAGCTTCAAATTAAAATCTATCAGTGACTGATGGGAGAGGCAAATGAGTCAATGATAATGTGGTTAAAGAAAATAGCAAGGTATTTAAAAAAGCCCATCCTGGGAAAAATTAACTGATGGGAATTAGAATTACAAATGAATTACAGATGAAACTACAAATAGTGAAGCAGTATCCATGATCCAAAATAGTAAGGGTGGAATAGAATGCTTTTCCTCAGTAATAAAACAAAGTGTAGGATAGTAATAGTAATAAAACAAAGCATAGGTTCTTCAAATTAAACATTTTCCAAGAAGCAGACTCAGGCAACTTGCACTCAAGAAATTTTCAAAGAATTAGTTAATCAACTTCATAGCTGAGTTTATCTGAACACATTTTTAGAAACAAGGAAATTCCCATAGTCTGGGGGATTATCTGTATAATATCAGTATTTGAGAGAGCAGGAGATCAGTCAGTCAGATATAAATCCCTACTGAAATAATGCCAGAAGTAATCAACAATGTTATTGTTTCCTTCTGCGTCTTTATTGATATTATTCTTCTCACTTACCATCACTTCTTGTAAAACAAGCTTGATCAAATAAACCTCTTCTCCCTTTTGTTCCTTTTTTTAAATAAACTGTTGGATGATGCATAAAGGTAGCTGGTGTGACTAATTTTCCCTATACGATTTGAATGGGTACCAGACAGTATTTTGTCAAAAATAATTTGTTTAGTGAGAACAGAAAAGGGACATAGTAGCTATTAAACACATCACACAGAAAGTTCAAAATCCAGGTTTTAAAAGGACAATATTCAGAGTATTTCTTTCTGGGCACCCCAGGAATTAATTGATGGCCCAATATTATTTGGAGGGGGCAGGGGAAAAGAAAGAGAAAAGTGGTGGTAGGGATCAACTAGTTAATTTTGCCTGCAAAATTTGCAACTGAGAAAAGATTGGCGGAGTAGCAAATTACAAGAAAACATGATGCTGTTACTGTCTGACCTGGACCGCTGGAAGAAATGACTGAAAGGCAACAAAACATGTTTTAATGCAGACTCTTTGGGGTCCTGCACATCACACACAGTGTGTTAAGAGGACGGGAGCTTTGTGGAAAAAGTCACTGTAGCCTGAGACATTTACAATTAAGTACACTATTAAAGACAGTAATTTGGATCACTGGTGACTGATAGGCACATGCAAAGGGTGGCTCTTTCCTGTCCCCCAGTCTGAGGTGGTAAATTAAAGATGAATGAATTATTTTCTGTAGGAACCTTTCTCTCTCCTCTGACTGGAGAGAGCACTGTATGATCTGCTTAGACTAGACACCAATGGCTTACGTTAGGACAAATTAATCCTACCTTTTGCCTTAGTAACCTGAAGAGATACTTACAGGTTACTATAAGGCTAAGTACAGGATGCAATTGCCTAAGCATGGGCACTAGCATTATTTAAACATCTTCCTCAGGCTTCAGCTGAATGGAGCCTCAAAAGTCCCATGGTGTATCAGAAGTCAAACCAATGACTGAAATGACTGAGCGACCTTTTCCAGATCTAACCTGCAGGAAATTCTGAAAATTCAGCACAATTAAATCTTACAGTCAAGGCCACACCACACAGAGAGCAGAGCCCCTGTACACCTCCTCACTGGATATTTTTAGAAGGCCTCTGCGTCCTCTGTCTTGATATTAGATTCCTAAATTAATCTGTGCTACATACCTTTATTGGTCTCCCTCTTCACACAGAAAATTGGCCTTACATGTTTGCTGTTTCCTCTCAACCATTGTAAAGACTCCCATCTCTCTTAGGCATCTGTATTTTTGGTGCTGGCATCCATCTGGGTTAAGAAAAAAAAGTTTTCAAAGAAGAGATTTAATTCTTATTGGACAGATTACAAATAAATGAATAAATATTGATTTTGTGTCTGTTACCCACTTATAGAGGAAAATGGCCTCATATTAAGTTAGCACATTTCTAAATAAAGTTGATTAGACCATTGTAAAAAATTTTAATTACAAAGAAATTACAAACTAGTGCACACACACACACATTTTTCATTTAAGAAGTAATAGTTTTATATGCTTCTAGATAAAGTCTATCAAACAATTGTGCAACGTCTGGAACTACTAAGGAAAAATATATCAACAGAGTTATCTTCATCATTCATAATATCTTCCAGAAATATGCTAGAAAACTGAAGAAAAAGAGGAAGAGTAAAATATCTTACTTTCCACAGGAAAAAACCCACCAGATCTGGAGTCTTACAATAGCAGTTTCTCCTCACTTCACCCAGCTAGAATAGTATTTTTAACCTTGTTGCCTTTGGCAGAATCCTATATCAGTAAAATATGAAAATTAATTTTTCTGAGTTAATGGGAAGGCTTAAATAACAGTATAGCCTTTTGTAGAATTATTAATAGTGTAAAATTGAAAATAAAACACTTCAAGCACTTGTGGTTTTCTTCAAAATTTATTCAGCTTTTTGCACGCCCTGTAAATGTAGCAATTAACCATTGGGTTAATTTTAGTTCTTTTTAGTCCTATCCCAGACCACTCTGTCCTACAGAAAAATCTGACCTTCTGTAAAAGGAAATTCTAAGTATTGAGAAGCTATTGTCTCTCTGAAAAAACCCCTAGCCCTTTCTAACAATATCTACTAGTGGTACTCAACAGTACAGAACTAGTAATAAATTTACAGACAGACAAAATTCCTCGCATAGCAGGACCTTCACTGAAGCCAACTGAACTTATTTAGGACAATAATAGCAGAATTTGATCATTAGTTGAACTGATAAAGAAAGCAAACAAAAAACCCCCGATGTATTTTACACAAATGATGATAAAGATTCTTTTCTAAATGCATGTTTTAAGAACAATCAAAAAATTAAATCCTTTATTAAACCAAACACAATTTCATTTCTCATATTTATCTGAATTATCTTGACTTTCTCTTCCCAAAAGATTATTTCTAACCAAGTTATGGCTTTCATGATAAGATACTCTTGTAGTCCCTGGGGCAGATTATTCTTTCAGTGATGCTGGTATAATTCAGCATAACTCAATTGAAATCAGCTGTATTGTGCCGAACTGATTCTAATCTGGCCAAGAAATCTAGAATCTAAACTTTGTCATGCTACAAAGACAACAGCAGGAATAATTTCACAGATTTCAGTTAATAATGCTAATTTTATATCTTTCAGTTGCAGACAAAAAGTCTTCTTTTAAGCAGAGATACACAGACCTGATGCTCACAAATTGAGTTTTATTTGAAGGCTGTTGATTTACCTTATTGTCTTTGGACAAGAAAAGATGTCAAAACTTGCCATTACGAGAAATAGCTCTTTTCAAAAGGAAGGGTCAAATGCTTGGCACTTTTTGATTCTGATTTTTCTGCTCTGCATTAGCAACAATCTTACATGCTTCTGCTTAAGGAGGATTGTGGCAAGATTTGTACATATAAGGCAGTCTTTGTAGCTTTGGTTTTATTCAGTCAGGCTCCAAGACAACCAACAGGGAATAAAAACTGCAACGCTGTTAGGGTAAATAACGGCCAGCCAACTTTGTATTTGCCTGTGAATATCTATTTCAATCCTGAGGGAGGACTTGTTTACCAAAAAGTTTGTCTCTTGTTTTGCAACAATACCAGTTGGTCTAATAAAACAGATTACATCTGCCTATAAATCTTGTTTTGCCCATGTCCTTGGACCATCATGGTTATAATAGCCATGATAAAGGCATGATGTAGGCTCTTTTCAGTGGGGCCCAGTGACAGTACAGGAGGCAGTGGGCACAAACACAGGATGTTCCATCTTAACATCAGGAAACTGGTTTTTTACTTGGACAGTGACTGAGCACTGACGCTGGCCCAGAGAGATGGTGGAGTCTGCATTCTAGGAGATGTTACAAAGCCGTCTGGACAGGGTCCTGAGCAACTGGCTCTAGGTGGCCCTGGTTGAGCAGGGGGGTTGGACCAGATGACCTCCAGAGGTCTCTTCCAACCTCAACTATTCTGTGTGTCTGTGATTATGTGATAGCAAAATATCTACAGACTTTCCCCAACAAGTCTCTGGCAGGGGACCTGTTTTAGGGGGCTAGGAAAATGAGAATGGAGGCGAGTTGTTACTGTCTCATGGTCTCGTATAAAACAGCCTGAGTCCTCTTCCATTTTCCTGTTCTTAGCCAGTTTTGTCAACTCAAGTATATATAACTTAACTAAAGGAGGCATTTGCCTATAGTTTAGATATTTCCTTACAGTAACTTGCATTAAGAGCCACTATATTTTTTACACCCACAATTTGTCATTGCAAGTCTTTTACCAGAAATATGAAAAGGCAAAGATACCAAGTCTCTCCTTTATACCAAAATCCTCTCACATGTTTTGTTTCCCTCAAAACCTATATTGTAGTTTTCTTCAGTGAATAAAATCAGACATGTGGGTCCAGACCTCCAAATGTCTGGAGCACTAACAGAAGTCAGAAGAAAAAAAGAAAATTTGAATATTTTAATGGGTTCTGAACACATGGTTTTTATTGGAAAGTTGAGGAATGTTCAGCTTGGGGCTGGATTTGGTCCATCTCTGTTTTTAACCAGAATGGAAGAAGTGTGTATCCCAGGCTGCTTTCATCCCGCTAGATAAAACAGTGCCACACACTGAGCTTTGACATTGTCATTACTGTCTCCTTGTCAGCATAATCCCTGGCATGGTTTTGCTGCACATCAACAAGCACTCTTGTTAGCAGTGTTACGTTTAGGACATCCATCCCAACCAGAAGGACTGACAAGATTTGGCTCCCTGCACCCTAAATGCTCCTACACAGGCTACACACGTTATTTCAATTAATTAGCTATATAGATGTAGTTTACAATAACAGGAACCTATAAGAAGTGCAGCTAGTGTTGGCTCTTCTCATACAAACAATGCAGAATATCAGGGTGAAGGCCTGACACTACTGATGTATATCTCAAAACTCTCACTGGTTTAAGCAAAGATTTTCACCTTGGCTGTTTATCCAAACTTTTTGTGTGTAGCTAAGCTGGTTAGAGATCTCAAGGGTGTGTATTTTCTTATAGCATAGAGAATTTGTCTAATGGGAATAGAAATATATCTTTGCTACACAGGGACACTGTGAGGATTGATTAGGTAATAACTTGAAAGCACTATAGGAGTGAACAGTGCTGTGTTATATAAATGCTAAGTATTGTTATTTTTCCTTGCAAAAATACTTCAGGAGACTCTGACAGGTTCACAACTAAGCTCTGAAACGTAAATACTAAGCTATGTCCGTCTTTGATTTTGTAATACTACACATGGCACTTAGGAGAATATTATGATATTATTACCTGAGATTGCTTGTTATTTTTGATGAGGTAACAAAATACTGGCAGCAAATGAGATTTGTTGAAGTATTTTCAGTGGTTCATTTTTAAAGTGTAACTCCTCCTTGGCTTTATATTCCTGTTATACAGAAAGGCTGTGTGGAAGGATGCATCTTCAGGGGTATGAGAGACCAGAGAGAGATAAGAAAATGCCTCCTACCTGTCCTCAAAACAGCACTGCTTCGTTAGCCTGTTTGCTTGTGTAGCTCTGCTCTGCAACAGTAACCCTTTCTCTTCAACATATTAAGGAGGCTGGTGTATGTGTAAGGTGAGGGTGTTGGTTATTCCTCCTATCTACTTCACAACTGTATCATCTGTGTTCAGAGGCCATAGTGGGATGACAAACATCCCTATCTAGTTGAAAGAAAAAAGGAAGCACTTACAAAAGACTGATGTAAGTTAGAGGTCTGAAATGGACATTTTGAATACATCATTCTCACCAAGTTTTCAGATCTCTTCCAGCACCCTGGACTCTGCTGTAAGATCACGTGCCCAAGGGTTGAGCTTTGTCCCAGGACAGATGTACGCAGGGGCTTAAGGGCTTAGAAGTACACAGTCATGCTTCTTAGGGGAAGATCTGTAAGAAATGCCTGTGCCATGCAGAAATCTGTGGAGGAGGCCTGGATCCATCTCACTCCACAGGTTCACTTAATGGAGGAGCTAGAAGATGTTAGACTCCCATAATGTATCTGGGAAGGATACCTCCACACCTGTCCATCCTTTGTTAAGATAGATGCCACCACTCCTTGGAAGAGAGCTGAACAGCTCCTGAATTGACTGAGGAAATGCTGCAGAATGTAGCCCAGCATATTAAAGACAACAGGACTGGGGATTTCTTCATATACTATACTAGAAGATATGTAATTCAGGAACTTCTTAATCAGTACTAAAGCTGTTGCAAGCTATAAGCCTGTGTACCTCTATCAGAAGAGCACAGGAGACAGCTGTGAGCTAAAACCTCTTCAGCTGTCCCAGTACAGTCCACCTCCAAATACAAGTCATTGTGCTAAAAATAAGGAACTGGAAAAAAAAAAAAAGAAAAAGAAAAATTAAAAAAAAAAAGGAAACTGGAAAATAAGGGCTCCAGGAGGGGTGACAGCCAGTCTGCAATCTACATCTCAGTCTATCTTTCCCAACTGACTGTAGAGGGAATCTGGGACAACTCTGTTTTTAACTCAGGATGTGTTTAGGATAAATCCACACGTAAGTTACTTAAGTTAGTCAGATTCATGAGCAGAGCTCAAAGTGTGTGTCTGTTTTAAAGCCAAGAACAAGACTCCCAGCCTAATGACAGTGGCTACTACTGCAATTATGCTATACTGAGGAACATGCTTTAATGACCCTCACTCTCATCTTCTGTACTTTTATATGCTCTGGTTGTAAAAAGTTCTGGCTAATTCCTAGCATTTGTTTTAATAGTTTTGTTTTCCTGTCTTGTTTCTCAGATATTGCATAGAATATTTTACTCTTCCTGAAAACAGTTATGATTCCCCTGTGTGTGATATTGAACAATCATGCTTTAATCAATGCTACTAAATCTGAAGTATCTCTTGTGCCTCCAGGTATTGATTTTACTCTGTTCACTTATTTCATTTCTGTAAAACACTGAAGTATTTTCTGGATATGGGATCAATTTTCAGGCTCAGATCTCTCGACAGTTATCACCACCATTCAGTTCATCTAGACAATCAGGAAAGACCTAGGCTCATGAAATATTCTTAAGTCTTTTCCCACGCTGACAAAATTACATCTATGGTTGTAAAAAGTCCATCAAGTCTCCCCCCATACACAAAACAATATATCGTGTGGTCCATCTTTACATTGTTGCTTTCCCAGGAGTTATTCCTCTGGTGTTATTGAGACTGAAATTCAGCCTACAATATTCAAATCAGGCACTTCGTTCAGCCATGTAGTTGGTTGCTCAGCTGTGGGATTATTTCCAGTAGAATGTCTAACATCAGAGAAATTCTGATTCTTGGGACCTGTGCTTAATTCCAGACCTCAGTGGCAACCTTGTTATCACTGCTGACCCAGGTAATCTAAAGCTGGACTGCATGACAAACACTCCAGTACAAATAGAACTACAGATATATTTGCAGTTTCTGAAGAAGTGGCTGAGTCAGAGCTTTGAATCATGATGATCACAGCTATTGGGAAGAGCAGTATCATGGGAGTACACCTACAAAATCAATTGTACCGCTGCAGCTATTACATTACAGTTCACTTCTACTGTAGCAGTGCAACCGGTAAGAAGAGTAACCAGGTAGGCAACAAGCTGATTAGTGAAATCTCAAGTCTTCTGTAAACCCTGTGAAGATGTCAGCATAGCGATGACAAGCTCTGATTCATGGTGTAGTTGCGGAATGGGATACCACTGAGAAACTGTTTTCAATATTAGCCCTGTCTAGTACAGAATCACAGAATTGCTGAGGTTGGAATGCATCTTCTTGAGATCATCTAGTCCAAACCCCCTGTTCAAGCAGGGTCAACTAGAGCAGGTTGCCCAGGATCATGTCTGAGGAAATGCAAAGCAAAAGCTCAGTGATGTTGTGATATGAAAGATGTAGCAGGGACCTTGATAATAAACAGGAAAGAAATGTGGGCAAGATCACTGACATATATTTTAGTTAAAAAAAATCTCTGATAATCTCTGGTGAGGCAAGCTATACAGGTGCAGTTTTTCACTAAGACAGAAGTAGCAAAGACAGGTAACAAGATAATTTATTAGCGTCACACATGTAACAGACAGATGACTTTGACCAGAAAGAGACTGTGATTCAGCCCAGATCTGCACAGAGTTGAATTGACAAAGTACTTAAGTATTAGACAGTTTCCAGCTTGCATAATATGCAAGAATCAATGTCCCTTCCTTAACCTAAAGATATGACAATTTCTGAATTATTCTTTAAATTTGTAAAACAAGTGAAGATCCAATTATATTGTAGGGAAAGCAGTAATAATATAACACTGATGGAATGGTTTGCCTTGGTTAGCAATGAGTTTCCTTCTTTGGAAAATTGAAAATATGCTTCCTCAAAGTGAGTTAAATACATAGTGTGTGTCTTTCTGTTTGTACATATTAGTACTTCATGTTGTTCATGAATTTGGCAAGACAATTTGCTGGTAAGCATTTGCAGTCTACTTTTCTGAAATTTGTTATCTGAAATTTCTCATAAACAATGCAAGAAGTGATAGAATAACATGACAAATGGAAAATCAGGAAGCCAGTGCAAAAGCAATCTTTAAGATACAGTGGAAAGGATTATGTAAACTTATCTGACCTCCCATATGAGCCAGCCGAAAATCTTACCCAGTGAGTGCTGCCAAGTTCCTCATAGCTCAATACCACTTGGTTAATACTCCATTAGCAAGCAAAGTCACCAACTGAAAATTATATCTCTGTTCTTGTTTGCAAAGGGATGAGGCCATAGGCTTAACAATTTTAAACCATTCTAGTATCTTTTTGTTAGTGAATAATGCCTGGAATGAAAATGAATTCATAAAGTTGCCTGCTCTGGCACTGCCTTCTGTTTTCAGTGCCGTTTCCCTCTGAACAGTCTGCAAACCATGTCAGTCTTCACAGGGAACATGTTACTCCCAGACAGGATACATAGCAGAAACAAGCTGCCTGTCAACAACACACTGCTGTGAGGAGAAGGTTTCCTTTCTCCTCCTTCCAGTACATCAGGAAGGAAGGAAGGAAGGAAGGAAGGAAGGAAGGAAGGAAGGAAGTTAGTTCTCATCATGCTTCTTATTTCAAGCACTTCTGGGAAATGTCCACTCACTCTTTTTCTGTCTTTTCCCTGATTCTGTTTGTCAGTTTACTCTTCTTCACTGAGTCACCAAACATTAATAATTTAATCCAAAAAAATAACAGATTTTATTCTGTTTTCTCAGAATTGCAGATCCTACTTCTAGAAAAGTGGCTGATCCTACTTCTAGAAAAGTTAACAGTAGTTCTACTACTGAACTCAGTGAGAGTGGAAAGAAGGCCTTCATTACTGAAAACCTGTATCTGCTTTATACGGTGTGGTTTTGCTTTAAATTCCACATAAAGACATGTTTTTGCCAGATATGTTTATGTATGTATATTAAAATGTGAGGAAGTTGCATTCAGATGTGGATACCTTGAAATTTATGGCATTCTTGTGACTCTTATTTATTCTCTGAATTTTTCTGCATTTGGAAAAATTAGTAATAATAATGGCTGTTTTCCCTGAGAAAAGCTTACAAAAATAATATATAATTTCAGCATTTCCCAATTAAATGTGTTTTAAATATTCTGACTACAATGCCTTCTTATTCCCATTTGCAGATCTATTACTCCATGAAACAAAATAACACTGCATTAAAAATGTACCCAGTTCTGTTATCCAGCTCATAACTTCATAGCACTTTTTGCTTCCAGAAATAACTCTGGTAACTACCAACAATAAATGTTGCTTGCCACTTCATTTTTCTTCCCCAAAAGCAAAGCTAATGGAAAAAAAAAATCCCTTAGACAATGACATCTGCAGCACAATCTGTCACGCAATCCCCTTGGAGTCAACAAACAACAAATAACTCATTATCCAGACTGAATCATCAAGCTAGATAACGAGCAGCTTGCACCCAAGCACTTCTTTCTGCACATTGCTCAGCTACTAATCCTCTACCATTTGGGACTCTCTTATTTTGTTGTCTGTTTTGGGTCTGTCTTTTGCCTTGTGCTGTCCTTTTGCCTTGTGCTGTCCTTTTGCCATACCTTCCTGTTAATCTCTGACAATTCATGGCAGACTACTTGTTTTCTCTTGAGGAATGGTTAGGGTGGTTGAAGCCATCCTGGTGCCCTTTGTGATGGGATTGTTCTGGTGTAATATCAAAACAGGCATCTCCTCAAGTGGTCCCCGACTGAAGACAAGAGTGTTTCTGCGGAAGAGAAACAAGGACAGTTGCTGCTAACCCAGGAAACATGGTGAAGAACTATTAGACAAAGGTAGGCAATGCTGGGTGTTCAGTGGGTGGGATGGTCCTGCCTCTCAGGGGGGTCAGTGGTTTAGCCTCTGTGGGTCTAAAATTGCTTCTGATATAGAAGTCAGTAAATCACAGAGTGATGCTCTGGAATCAAAGCATCTCACAAGCAACATAGCCCAAACCACCTTCATCTTCTGAGCAGAGAGCAGCCCTTAATTCTCCTCATGGACCAGGCTGGAGAAGTGGGCTGAGGGTTTCTGTGGAGCTGCAATAGGATGTCTAGAGCGGGTATTTGAGCAAGACCTTCTTGGCTTGGCACAACTTAATAAATAGCTCTCTGAAGGACAGCAACAGGGAGTTTTTACCCAGACATACATGAGAAAGAAAACTATTAACTTTGAGCTAAAAAAGCTCATCTGTACCCCACACAGATCTGTATTGTACATGTGCTTTGGTCACCAGAATGGAACAGGCTGTCACCCTATGTATGAGTGGGCTAGACTCTCAGAAAAGTGCCTTGACACTTTAATGATCAGAAATGTCGAGCTTTTCACTTATGCTTTGTTAGTTTTATTTTATGCCTCATCCATATGACAGTGCTTCCAGAAACTCATTCGGCATTGGTATATCATGAATCTGAAGAAGACGTCAGGACCTACAAAGACTTTGCAAGACATCTGTTGATTTTTCTGGCCTTGTATCAGGCCTCCAAATCTGCACACTTTCCTTTGACATCCAAAACTTTCACCTCGCAGCATCATCTCTATGCAATAACAAGGTTTAACATGCTGACCTTGATAAAACCAGGGACCTCACTTTCCTTCATGTGGCATTTGTGCACGTCTTTCTGGGTGAGACAAAGGCTTTTATTCAAAACTCATTTTTCAGGGCATGCTTAGTGAATCAGTTACTTCAAGATCTGATAGCATGTACCCACTTCATTTTTTATGCTCAATTACTCATTACCACTAAGAATTAAAGCTGCCATGGTGACCTGGCCAGCTAAGGAACTAAGTTTTGCTGAAACAATTATAAAGGTCCAATACCCAACAGAATTTATGCACCCACTACTCTTTGACTTAACAGGGGACTTAGGCTCCTAAATACCTTTGAAGCAGCTGAAATTTTTGAGAATCTAGATCTTGGTGTGCTGGGACTCAGATTGTATAGAAATTTAGATTGACAGATGTTTGTGTCTCTTCCCCACAGGTAACACTAAGTAACATATTTATCTTAAACTAATATATACCAAATATTGTAGATTGCCAGTGAAATGGAGGCTGGGTTTATCAGTCACACTTTTAGTTTAATGTGATCAGCTTCAAAACAGTTCTCATTTGACTCAAATAAATGATCAGGTTTCTGTTTACACACTTTAAACTTATGTTTATATACCAATTGCAATCGAATAAGATTGTTATTGTCAATTATAATTAGAAAATAACTACTGTCTTATTGCCATCTTAATTGGCATTAATGTTGCATATAAATTATAGCTGCTCATTTGAGTTCAGCTGGAGCTTTCCTGGAGTTCTAAAATATCTGTCCTACAACTTACTGAAGGAAAAATCCAGAAGTATTTTCAAACTATTTCTTCTCATTTGTCTGTAGCTACTTGTATTTGTAATCTTGGTTTTGCAGTGTGCTCCTTCGTCTGTTATGCTGTGGACAGTGGCCATTAATTGTAGATAAGGCAGTGAATAAGGCTCAAATAGAAATTGCAATTTTTAGCATCAGTGTGAACGAGATCCTGCTAGAACCAATTTCTTGCCTTCCCTGACAGTAATTAATATATTGACTTTCAGCACTAGTAAATTACGGAGTCATGCAATGGGACTGTATTCTAAAAATATTTCACTTATGAAAACTGGAGTATCTAGTTGAAGATTTACTAAGTCTCAAATTACTTCAGCAAGATGGAAATCACCTCTGACCCCAGTGAGGTGCCTAGGAAAGGAGCATGCACCACTTAAAGCTGAAAAGAAGTCCTATATGCATCTGAAATGAGGCATGGACTTCACGTTAGCCCTCTGAGGGCAGGAGTAACTTCAGCAAATTAAGCACATTAAGACCTCAGTGTTTTTCTAAATTATTGACATTTACTTATTTTCTCAAATTAATGAGTATACAAGTAAACACAATAAAAAACCAAAGCTGCCATGTTTCTGATGCTCATTTATTCTGACAATTGTTAGTTAGTAATTAGAAGTTATATACTGAGTTGTAACAGTTCTTCAAAGGGCATTTGTAATTATAGATGTATTTGCAAAAATAAAGGGAGAAACTGACTTCATAGCTGATGCAGCAAGAAACAGTCTTTTGGGAGGTTTCTAAAGTCTATAGATTAGTAATGAGGAGATCAGCCTGGCCAGGCTGTTGTGTTTTATTTATCTCTATAACTATTTTTTGCATTTTCATGATGAAAACCTAGTGAAATATTATTTATATTTGCTTTAGATGTCCCCATTAATATTCTATATTGATCTAGTTACTCTTTCACTGCTTCTTTCTTCCTTTTTCCCTGTTTTCCCTTCACCCCTCTAATTCTGATTGCTGGGGAACCTGATAAAGTGAGGAAAAAATATTAAATTACTAAAAATTGTCATAGAGAACATGATCTTTCCACTACCTAGTATTGTGGATTTAAAAAGAAAGAAAAGGGAGTTTATGATGGCTGTGGATACACACAGGCTTCTGGGAGCAGTGAATCAAACCCATGAAGTACTGAAGCAAAAGCAGGGCATTTCTGTCTAGTAACTGGAAGTAAGTGTGGGATCTTAGATGGGGATGGTTTCATGTTTTGTAGGATATATGAGATAAGGAGTTTGAGGATTTTGTGGGATTGTGGTTAGCTGAAATTTATAGGACATGGAGTCAGGTAAAGGGAAAGAAAAATAAGGTTTTCAATAGCATTTGAGTCAAGCCAGGGCCAGCTTTTTGCAGGTTTAGAAAAAGACATTTGAAATCTGAAACAAAAAATGACATCTGGAAGAGGTAATTTGTATTATATTAGCTCTGCTATCATAAATAATGAGGATCAGAGTTATTCTGGATACACAGAAGCAGATGGCAAAAGCCAATGTTTGCCCCAAAGAGGAGCTTATCAACACAAAAAGCATAAAACAGGAAAGAAAGAGAAAGGACAAGCAGTAATCTAATATATTTTCATAGTCTGGCTCTATGCACTGTGTATCTCTCTGTCCTGCGACCCTTGTTAAAAATCCACCTTCCTGACCCATGGAAAAGGTGACACGCTGGGACAAAGCATGTGTTTCCATGGCAAAGATTGTACAGTGAGGACTCAGGGGCATGGTTGTTCCAGGCATCACAAGATAGCAATAGTTTTTAATCATATCTGCCCATAAAAAGAGGAAGTTATGGCCCAGGAGTACATATAAACTCCTGTGCTTTAAAGAGGAGTTTTCTCTTAATCTCCTCTGGGCACTGAACTGTTCACAATGAAAAACTGGCACCTAAACTGAAGGCAAGCAAAACACACAAAACTACCTATACTTCTACAGTGAAATAATGTACTTGAATTATATTTACTGTTCTGATTTTATGTAGAGAATACACTTTCTCCATTTATAAGGAATACTTAGTGCTAAAAGAAACTCCTGAAGTAAATAAAAGCTATAGACTTAAGTGCTTACAGTTCCTAAAGAATTACTCTTTTGAAGAGCAGCTAACAGCTTGAAAAGCCTCTTCTCTTCCTTGTGCTTTGTAGGTAGTTTGAAATGACCCTCCATGCTCCTAAGACTTTCTTCTCACTCTTTGATATTTTCCAAAATGTCTCTAACCAACACGTGCTGCAGGACACATTTATCCACTGTGAGTTACTCACTTAATGTAGCCAAGTATACAGGGAATACTTGTCATTCAGTTGTTGCTGAAGCCCCCAAAGCTTTCTACAGGGATGTGTCATTCAGAACTGTAAAGGACCAGGTCACCAAAACCAGACTCCATCAGGAGACACCAACACTCTCGTGTTTTCTGTTGTTCCAGCAAGCACATTTTTGGTCTTGACGCAATTCTCCATGGCTGAAGCTTTGCCCATATCAGCAGCATCATGAAGCAGTATGCAGGATGTGCAAAGCTGAGTGGTAGTGTTGAACAGGGCCGTTTCTGTTGAGTACACTGGTGTAATCGCACATGACACAGGAGATACATAAGCCAGAGTAGTGAATGTTGTAGGAGGACCTGCCTCATTGAGGCAAAAGGGATGGTGGGCTAGCTCCATCCAGTACACGGGATAGACATGACCTGCCTGCTCCAAAAGACCTGCATCAGAGATGAGAGGGTGTGTGCCTGGGGTACAAGAAGTTATCTGGCCAGATTACCAAAAGCGGGAAACATATTGGAAAAGACAGTCTGGGGGTTTTCTTTGAAGCATGTATTTGCTGTACATCAACTAGGTGTAAAAGTGTAAGACAAAACACCCACAGTTCTTAACTACAGTTGTCAGCTGAAGTCTTCCTCAGCTGCTTTAGCTTGTCTGTTTATTTAGGAAGCTGGTACCTTAGTTTCTCTTTCTACCCAAGGGTGGCATGACCTGGAGAGTTCTTGGTGAACTTTTTGTCTTTGGGTCCCTCTCTGTCATGCAGGATGGCTGTTCCTGCATCTTCTCTGTGTACCTTGTCTATTCCAGCCTTCATTGCCATCCCAGCTTTCTGTTTATCTTCAGCTTACCTCTATCCTGCCCTGTGTCTGCAGCATCTGGGCATTGGGGCATCACATCATCCTGCAAGAGATTAAATCACTGCCTCTCCCTTCTACCCCCTTCTCTTCAATATTTCCTTCAATTCCAATTAGAATATCTCTTACTGCCTCACTGACTTCTCTGGTTAATCCTTTTGGAAGACACAGTGATAAATTTCCTATCTTATAACTTACATATCTTCAGAAACAATAGTTTTTCAATTAAAATACATTAGTTCTCAGAACATTCACTGTGAATTTCAAATAACCGCTGCATCTTATGCAAGATAAACTGAAATTAAGATCGTCATGTGGATGTTGAGTAACATACCCCAAAATACATTGCTAACCTTGAGAGGACTCCTGTGGGGAACCTTCCCATGTGAATTAGCTGGGTGCTGGGTTTCAGGAAGAGTTTGAATTTCATCTCCCACTCACCAAAACTCTTTGAAGTTCTCTGGTGTATCAGCTGTAGGCAGGCACCGTTTTAGTCTTCTCCTTTGATCATGAAAGTTTTCATGTGGCGTTGGGTAATGAAGGCAATCAGGCACAGCATCTCTCTGTGACCAAACTGCTATGTGCAAAAGTGAACAACATCCCCCAGATGTGGGGGAGGCCTTCCCCCATCTTTGTTGTTCCTCAGGACATGAGGGGCAGGAGGGAAAAGGTGCCAGTGCCAACAGGCATGGGCTATCAGAGAAAAACCCTGCACGTTAAGATTTGCCTATTGTTAGGCTGCAAGCACAGTGTCAGCTGGAGCTGCCGTGCCCTTAGAGGATGCAGATACCGGCATATAGTGCCATTAACACCATTCAGCAGCATTGCCTAGGCAGTTCGCTTGTTTTCTTCAAGGCTACCATATATTCAGAAAGTGGGCATGCAGTGCAGCAAAACATGCTCTGCGCTGCTTTCAGGTTGTTCTTAGAGGAAAGCAGAGTCCTCTGACTGACAGGTTTAATTGATTTAATTGCACTGGATCATCATGTATCTCACCTCACACCAGAGATCTGGTATCCATGAAACCAAAGAGGTTCAAATTCACTTCTTGGATGAAAGGAGAAATCTTAATTTAAGGAGAAATCAGCAGATGAGGTTTACTTTGTTGACTATGCAAAGCCCATCACTTAAACACTACGTTAAGTTAGTGAAATTGTTCCTACTTTTCCTGCAAAAGGCTTTTCAGGGAGTGGATCGCCATCATAGCAAAACAGCTGTGTCTTTACAACAACAAGGGCTTGGCATATACAAGGACAGGAAGTTTTCAGATCCTAACGAGTGTTCCCTGAAGTGGCTGGCTTTTTTTGAAGTCTGAAAGATCAAAGAATATGATCATGGAACTGCATTTTGCTCCTCCTTAGTCCAGCCTTTACAGGAAGTATTGTTATATTTCACATCTGTTAAAAAGGGTTCCAAATAGCTGTTCTAACAGAATTTTTAATTTGGATTTTCAAGCTTTCTTCCAGGAGCCCCTGTGCCTTCAGTTCCTGCACACACCTTCCCAATTCTTAATGACATCAATTCCCAAGATATAATTAGGAAATGTTGCTCCATTAATCAAGTATCACATTCTAAACCTTAGGAGCCCTGATGATCCCAGTGCAGAGTCCTTATGCATCTTGCAGCAAGTTTTGCTAAATAGCCTTTATGTTGTCACTTAGATGTTGGTCATTCAAGCTTAGACAATGTCAGTTCTTAAATTTTAGCAGAGTTCTTTTGTGCCTGAGTGCCAGCAGAGATGGAGACAAATATTTAATCTGTGTCGTACTGGACACCCATATTTAAAGGGTAGTCCTGGATTCTACATTAGAAGTATGTTGCTATGGAAATGCCAGTGAAATTGAGCAGTGGATTTTGCAAGTAAGGAAGTATGTATCTATGTTTACTTAATATTTTTTTTTCGTTAAATAATGTCTTCAGATAGATAGCACCCAAATCTGACAAACACACTGAAAAAAAGTTCATCTAGAATAAAAATAGTGATTTATATCCAGTAGTTTAGTTCTATTAAGTGGTGTATCTATTTAAACTCTCCATCTTTTAGATACCTTAGAGCACTGTGTTGGGTCCCGAAGACCTGAGCTTTTTGTCTCCAAACCTGTCACTGGTGGTCTAAAACCATCATTGTTATTTAGTAAATAAAGCAAGCACAGGAAAGTACACACCATTTCAAAAACACCAAATGTTCTTATTTTAATGCCTCTCCTTCAAACCCACTCTTTCCCTGAGGCCTGTGTTCACGTACACTGAATTCCTCTCCCTCATCAGGCTTTTATTACTGAGTCTTACTTCATCTTAAGGGGATGAAAACCTTCCTCCCACCTCCATTAGTAAAATATTTGCTTCCTCTTTGTATGACTTTTCAGCTCTCTCTCCTTTAAGATTTCCTGACTGTCTGAAAATTATCATGAGCCCCTACAACTGATAAACCTGCTTTCCAGGAAAGGACACAACCTATTAGTGCCATTGCATTGCTGTAGTTATGCATTTAAATCTTTTCTTAGCCTTTTTGTTACAAGCTTTCAAAGTTGCAGTCTAACATCACTGATAAAGAAGTAAAGAGAAAAAGAAATAAGAGGAGAAAAGAGAAAGAGAAGAGAAATTCATATCTGAAATGAAGACTGTAGTCTAAAATAGGCAGAAGGAACTAGTCCCCAGTGCCAGAGTCAATAATCAGTGCATTGATAGTCAATATGGTCAGAAGCTGTACTTGCCATGATCAACAGCAGGAAGAACTCCTCCACAGTCTGTAACTCAAGGAAGTAGATATGGAAGATCCTGGCTGGAGAGGTTACAGTCATTAGATAATTCCCTGCTACCCGTGGTTGGCAGATTCAGCATTGCCTCCAAACTGCAAACAAGATGAATTTTCCACTACAAAAAGTCTGGGAATATTTATTTTTTAAAGACAAAACCCCTGCAAATAAGTGCAGTCAGAAGCCTCCAAACCCTGAGCCAGGTCGTGGTGTTGACTCCCAAGATCTGCAGGTTTCCATATCCCATCATGTTTCAATACAACTTGGTGGAAATATCACTCTGGATGAATGCAGCTGTGCCTTGAATTCCTTTAATAAAGGCATTATCACACATGGCAGCAACAAAGGCTGTGCTGTTGGAAGGGACAAGTCTAGGAAAGAGTACAAGGATGAAAAGCTTTTGCCCTCCTTGTTTCCAGTTTCCTACCACAGAATGGAAACACAGGGGTCCTTACATAGTGCTCCCTTTGTGATCCTCTCAAGACTTGAACCCATGTGATACAAAACTGTTGAACACAATAGGGTACCTACCTCTTCTCTCTCCTTTCTCCACTCAGATAAACCATTTGGCAGGGTCCAGTTTGCAGCAGGACTCCAAGTAGAAATCAAGGCAGATCCTACTGCAGGAGACAAGAAGATTCCTTCCAGAGCTTCTCAGGACAGTCAGATCCCTGCTGGGCACCTGGCAGGGGCTGGTTCTCACCCAAGGTTTTCATCTTGTTCCACAGTCTCCATCTCCTGGTTGGAGTACCCCACGCAGTTCTGCCTCTCTTTCCAGTGTGAGTTAGTCTGTAGGGGTCCTTCTGCATTTCTTGTGGACTCTGAAGGTCTGCAGGACCAAGGACTTTATGGAGAGGAGAGCTCATAGTTATTTCTGTTTCCACTATGCTTCTGATGGTGAGACTCAGAGAGCTCCTTTATGTCTTCGTTCTTTATCTCACAATTTATAGTCTTTAACAAGCAAAGCTATAACAAGAAGACAATACATGTCAAGTATAAGTCTGGAAAACTGTTGGGAAGGCATCACAGCATAGCTCTAAATCACTCGTAGCATACAGTGTAACAAAGACAAAACCCCATGAAGTACTGTATGTCTCTGACTTTCCATAGACTTCTCCAATTTGAAGGATTAAGCCTGGGATGGGCACGTAGTCATGTATCACTCATGCACCATTACTTATGATCTGAGTTGGAGGTGGCAAATGGAGACAATAGCCAGGCCCCATTTTGCTTTCAGATATACAATGGAAAACTCCATTCCAGCTCCAAATAACATTCACTTTAAGTTTCACATAGTAATTGCTCATCACAACTTTGCAGTTTGTTAGAAGAAGCATTTTCTTTCAAACTTCATTGTACTGTTCTTTTTTTCATGGAACTGTAATATACAATGTCATGGAGAAAATGAAAACAGAGACATGGTGTAGTTAAATAGGGCCACCCAGCATAGAAAGGTTTTTTTCTGAATGTTACATCTATAATTAAGCCATCAACCCACCTAAGAAATAAAACTGAGTCTTTTAATTAGCTTCTTGAATAGGAATAAATGCTTCATTATTCTTAACCATATCAAGCTGAGAACATTATTAAAGTCTGAAGGAATAATGAACAACATGACAGGAAATACATTAGAGCACATGCAGGAACACATTTGCCTACTAAGCAATCTGCATAAATATGCCTATCATTGCTATCTAGGAAGACAAAAATACCAAAGGAAAGAATGAAAACAAAAGGACAGTACAGGCAAAGTTGTAAAGAAAATGATACAAAGTCAGAGGGAGGGAATATATTTTTTGGTATTCCATGCTGGTGAGCACTCAAGAGTTCAGCTGCTCTGCCAAAACTTGTCTAAGCTGGCTGAGTGGTTTGGCCTGTGTTTGCACTCAGTCAATTTTTTTTAAACTTCATTATATCTGCTTTGGCTCCTAGGTTTTGCGTCTCTGAGATATTTAGAAGGAGAACATGCCTCTCCAGAAGCTGTAGAACAAAACAGCTCAGAGAGGACTTTTGGACAAATTGCTTTGCTCTGAGTCTGTAGGGAGGATGAGTAATCTTTACAGGCTTTCTGAAATCCCTTGGCTAAAGGGAGGTGTTATTCTCTCTCTTTAGAAATAATGCCAAGAGCACAGAAACACTTTCACAGCAGGGGAAACTGAAGGTACATATCTTATCATTCATAGCTGGATATGTTATCCCACAATCCCAAAGAATGTTCTGAAACTCAGACCCAGCAAAGCCTGTATTCCTGTCTTTGGATTAAAGCTCATCCATAAGCTATTTCTAGTCACCAAAACTCATTAATTTCAACTGTATTCAATCACATGCTTAGAGAGCTGCACTGCCGTGGCCTGGAGCATCTGCTAGAAAGACTTCACTGCATCATATAATTGCCATGAGATCTAGACTCCAAAGTCTCAACTGTGTTGCTGGAGCAGGTAGAGAGTGGGAATTTCACACAACTTTCCGTGTTCTGACACTGCTCTGAAACTGCTGGATGATTGTTTGGGGTTTGTGTGGCAGGGTTTTGGAAGTGGGGGAAGGGCTTCCAGGGGTGGCTCCTGTGAGAAGCTGCTAGAAGCTTCCCCGGCTCCAAGTCGGACCCGCCAAGGCAGAGCCCATCAGCGAAGGTGGTAGCGCCTCTGGGAGAACAGATTTAAGAAGGGGAACCTGCAGTGAGGAGGTGGAGGGGAGATTGGAATGTGACCATAATTGGTAAGTGATCCCTCCCTGTCCTTGTCTTGACCCATGAGCTCTTCTTTGTATTTTCTCCTCCTCATCCCACCGGGGCTGGGGCAGGAGGAGTGAGGGAACATGGTGCTTTGTTACCGGCTGGGCTTAAACCACGACAGTGATCCAACAGATGGATCCGCTGTCTGAGAGGAGAGAAGGAAAGGATGGTGGGTTGCCTTCTCCCTACCCTGCTCCTATCCCCTCCTCTCCATGCTGTTCTCTGTCAAACTCCTGCACAGCAGTGCTCTGTGCCATGGGAGTGGACCTGAATTTGTCCCCAGGGATCCAGCTCCACTCCAGTGCCATAAAATCACATCTGTGCAAGCACCTGGGCACCTCTGCACTGGCACAAGCAGGAGCAGAGGCAGGGAGAGAGGGTGTTAGTTTGTCTCTCAGAGCAGTGTCATAGGCCTTTTGCAAACTCCTCCTTATAATGGAGGTGGTGCAATATTTTGAAACTGAAAGGACCGAGAAGTAAAACCTTTAAAGGTATGGAGGAAGGAGAGCTGTCCTATTTTCTGTTCACTGAGCCATTGAATTCTGATAAAAACATCTCCCAGAAGAAACTTGATCAAAAATTGACTCCACAATGTGGTGTTTGTCAACCTTTGCTCTGGATTTGACACTACTCCTAATCAAACCATTAACATACCCTACCTTCTAACTACAGGAAATTATGTCTGCTCTTTCAAGTTGAAAATAGGAGCATTTTGGCATTTACTTTTGGCATTTTTGCCTATGAGACAGAGACAATTGGAGACAATAATTTTAGAGTAATTATGTCTGCTCCAGTCATGATAGTTTGATTTCTAGCTTTCTCTGTTTCTCCTATGTGGTTACTTTTTGTTTGAGAAGCTCTGTAATTGTATATATTTAAAAGGCAGTGATTTCAATAAATGTTTCATAAAGTTCAAGCAATTTCTCAAAACATGATCTTCATTCCTAATTAATATAATGGGATAGAACAGCTAATGTATCAAATTTCATGCTTTTGATCCCAAAGGGGATCAGGAGATAAGAAGCTCTTGAAACAAAGATGTGATTCATTATGTGAAGCAGAAAATGGAAATAATCAGATTCATGGAAATTAATTGCGAAGATGATATATGCTGAAAAACAAATAAGACGGGATGAAAAGCTTGAAATGTGTCTGTAATTAGCAGAAAGGAGGGGCTGAAACCTGGAAAAATATACTGTCTGGTTTTACTTATTAGCCTTCAGCAAGTGCTATCCTGAGATGTGATGAGAAACTGGAAAAGAAAAAAAATAGTCATCTAGCACTTCCATTTGAAATGAGCTGGGAAAAAGTGGTGTTACTGTTATTTTAATCTTCTTTCTTTTTTTTCTCCTTGAACTTGAAATGTTCTGTCTTTCTCTTTTTCCTATCCTAAGATGAAACAAGCAGCCACGTCCTTATGTTCTACAGAAGAAATTCACTATAAGGAAATTAATCTCCCTTGCATTCTCGGAATTTTGCATTCCTTTTACCAATGACTTTGTTGCATTTTCTCTTCTGCCATATGCTGGACCTATCTCTAGTTGAACTACTGCACTTCTTAGAAAGTCTGCATTTTCCAAGTCTTTTAATTGCTGATTTTTGCTCTTTGTTTCCCCATTCTTTATCAGCTGTCCTTGTTTACTTCCTTTCTTTAACTGTGGTGTAAAAAATCCCAAAGTTGTAATTACACCTTTCTTGTAGGACATGGACAATGGCGTGGTATTTCTTGAATAACAAAACATGGAGGCATGAATAAATGTCTCATACTTTCCCCTCATTGTCCTTCAGAATGAGAGTGAAGTAATCCCTTAGGAAGGGTTTTCCTCACACTTCCCAGCTAAGCTTTTTAAGATAATTAATGATTTTAAGGACAGAAATGAAATACCTTAAAGACAAGAAGAGAGAGTGAGATTTCTAAAATGACATAGTATTTGCCTTCATGAGTCAGGGGCAATCAAAACATCTAAAATGGGGCACCGAAGATGAATGGCCTTGACTTTTTGGATCCCTGAACTGGTAAGAGCCTTAACTGTTCAGATACTTTTTTCTCTCCAGGCTTTTTCCCCAACTCTGATGGGCAAGTAAGGTCAATGGGATTCCTACACAACACAACTTTTTGCTGCTGCAATCTTTTTTGCTGAAAGAATGACAATTCTATCTCATTTCTGGACAGGGCACTGACAAAGATTTTGTGGTTGGATTCCACAATAATAACACAATAATGTTCTGTTATTTCCTTGTTCCCTCTCTCTCACTCCTAGTGAGGGGAGACTCAATACTTAACTCCTTGGCACAAAATGAATAAACACCACCTTAAAAATACAAATTGGTTTTGCTCTATTATTTCTTTAGGAAATTTGTCCCAAAACTCCATTCTGATGGTTGGAAAATTTTTCCTACCAAGTATTCATGTGAGTATTTGTAACAGTACCAGCACTGACCTTTAGCTTAAATAGTTCATCTCCTTCCCTGGTGCTTATCTCTTGATGCATTTATACTCAGCAACCAAATCTCCTTCCAACCTTAGTTTCTGAAACACTCAAGTTCATTAGTCTCCTGTCTTTAGGTAATTTTCCCATTTCCTTGATGACCCGGGAATGCTCTCTGCATCACTTCCATTTGAGTTCACCTTTTTTAACCTGAATGTTGCAGAGTATTGCAGATGAGGTTTCATTAGTGCCTTGGACTACAGAATTATTAATTCCTTCACTCTAATAGAAGTATCTCACCTGAAGTCATATATTCTTTTTCTACGGCAGCTTCAGTAAATGATCACTCAGATCATGATCCACAGTTAGTTTCTGTTAATAGCTTTTCTGTAAGGTCTTTGCTATATATCAAAGGTGAGTCTGACATGCCCTCTGGTTCCATGACCAAGCTGTGAAGAATTAATGCTGGATATTGCACAAAGAAATATTTTCGTAACAGTGTTATCAGTAATATTTGTTCACCAATCTACAACTGAGAAGGAGAAGCTTCCCCTAGTGACATAGGGATCTCTCTCTCCAATAACATTGCAGAAAACTGCAGCTCCATAGCACTGTAGATCTTTAAAAATTCTCCAGAATGATTTTGAATCAACTATCTATGGCAGTGTTCCTTCTTTACTCACAGAAAAATGTTGAATGTCCGATCTTTTGGTTGGGAAGAGTCTTGCAGTACCACATGGAAATGTTTAAATCTGTAGCCCATTCTGTGTCAGATGGCTGGAACTGTCTCCCTCAGTTGCGTTGAATTTATAAGTGTCACTTATGGGGAGGGTAAGGAATGCATAAATCTGGGCGTCTTTTGATGGTCTTGTGAGCATAAGCAATACGCATGGTGGGACCGTTGGTGAGTGCAGGGGCCACAGCCTCCTTGGTCACATGGTCACGAACAAGATGCATGCACTTTGACAGGCAACAAACTATGGAGCTGATCAGAAAGACAGCAGGAGGTCGTCTCTGTAAAGTTCACTCAGCTGGAAGATCCTCCCTGCTCAAAGCTGCTGGAAAAGAGGCAAAGATGGAGTGCACCAAATTCATATCAAAGGCTATGGGTGAGGTGCTTTGACATACGTCTATATTAACTAATATTCCCATCATTTTGTTTAAATTTGTGCTTTTCTGGGATAGCTCATAGCCTTCAATACCTGCAGTCCATCTATAATTTCTTTTTCACCCTCTCTATGTTACCCCTGACGTATTTTCATACACCACCACCAGTAAATCTGTATCTTTTGTTGCCTGAGCTTTGCATACAGACTTCTCATTTCCTTCACTCTCTTCACCATTGCCAGTTTAGGCACTGCTGTTTCACTAACTGACACTTTGTAATGATTGCTTATATCAATATTAGCATTTCCTTTCTTATTGCAGTCTATCCCCCCATTAGATTCTTCAGTCCACCCACCAACTGGACTTTTTTCAGTCCATCCACCTTTGTTCACTACTGTATTCTTGTTCACCTGAGTTTCCTCTTCCTTATGCCCTACAACAATGTATGAAGATATCATGAACTTCGTCATCTCTTTCACTGATTTCTTACTTTGAAGCTCTTTGATTTAAGGTAATTTCATTCTCAAAGCTCAATCCTGCCAGCCTTCATCCCAGGAGATTATTTTCTCTATTCCTCCTGCAGACTCCATTATCTAAGAAGATCCTTCTTTCTCTAAATACCTTCCAATGCTTTTACATCTTGAAGTCTTCATTATTTTAATATAGCTTTGTTCTCCATTTCTGGGAGCTGGAGGAAATGCATTGAAGAATGCAAGGAAAAAAGAGCTTGCACTTCTTAGATGGTCTTCCCCAGACAGACATCTTTGTTCCACTCTCATGAGTATTCAGTGGTAACATATGTCCTAATGTTTCCAGCATCACGGGAATGATTTTCTGCCTCAGGTCCTCATCTTATATTCTGGGTTTGACAAATTCTGAATGCCAGTCTCACCTGTGAAGAAGAAACTATATTATACTCCTCTTCTTGTATTTTTCAGTTTTACAGCAGTGTGTTGGGGGGGGAAATGTAATGAATAAAAAAGTTCTCTAACACAGCCAGAGAAATACTTTTCTTTATTATTTTTTGCAAGAGTCAATGGCCTATAATATAAGAATTAACACTGCAAAGAAACATAAGTTGAAAGATCAGGCAGCAAGACAGAATCATTATGTTCAAACACTTTTTGAATTAGAATTGCACATTATCTGTCTGAATGTGACTGTGCAGTGTAGCAAGATGTGTTATCTGTTAGAGAGCTATCAAAGATTACTTGAGTCAGCACTGCATCCACCAGCAGTCCTTTGTTTCCGTCATTGATTTTTTTAAAAACCCAACACATTATGAAAAATGAGGGGAAAAGAGTCTTAGTGTTTGGATTGGAAAAGGAAATGTAATAGTCAGTGTGCATATGAAATATATAAACTCTTTTATAGCTTGAACTGCTATACAGTGCCCAGAGATTTAGATTTCTGGAGGCAGTTATGAAGGAAAAAACCCTACACATTTTCTGCATGGATTTTTTTCCAGGCTGTTAAAATTTGACACATGTGCATCTTTTCAAGCCCTTAACCTAATGAATTAAAAACCAACAAAATGGCCTTATCCTCAAAATAAAAGTACTATTGTTACAGAATTTTAGGCATAAGTACTAGAGCAAATCTCATGTGAAATGTTCTTATTCATTAATTATTAGGGTAACTGCTAGGAAGTCCCATTGGGTGAGGTGCCACTGTCATAGATCCCAGCTGCACACTCTGGCACCTATCATTTTAACATGTCTTATATTCCCCACGCTGAATAGTGGCACCTGCTAGTGTGTCTAAACAGTATTTTGCAAGAACAGATATGATGCTCTTTTCCATGCTTTGAGCTAGATAGAAGCTGTGTGAATATGATTACTTAATCCCTGTGCCAGAGTCAAACATCTCATCCTTCCCACAAAAAAAGCAAACAGTGGTACTAGCCACCAGTGCAGATGTTGAGAGTAAAATTCAGAAAAAAACCCACCTTGTTGACTTCTGATTTAGTGAGCGTGGACATTCTCCTGTGCTGTGAGATGTTGCATTAAAGGCTTTGCAGATTTAAAGCAAAAGAATTCTTGAATTTCTTTACACAGATTTGAGTGACACTGGTCTCACTCCAACAGGTATTGGGTTTACCCACTTATAAAATCAGGGCAGACAAGGAGAACATCTAGTTTTTATGTTTTATCTCTAAAAGTACAATGTTACATACTTGTTATTCAGCTTCAAGCAGGAAATTTGTCCTCATAATTGTGGTCTCGGTGAAACTGTTGCATATTTTCACTGAAAAGAATAAATCCCATTCTCAGTGGTAACGAGGTAAATCTTCTGGGAAATTTCACAGACTTGTCAGGTTTTATGGATGGATAACAGATAGAATCTTGTACTTTTCTCTAGAGGAAGAAATGTCTAAAAAAATTCTTTAAAGAAAAATGTTCTCTCTTAGATAAATAAAAGCAGATGAAAAATTAAAACCCTGATGTTATCTTCTCCTCAGGAAAAGAAAAATATATTTGAGGGTGTCTGCATTTTATTGCCATAGATGTATGATTTACTATACAACAAGCCCTGCATGTTATCTTTGCATTCAGCTCCACTGATCAAGAAAATAAATTAGATTCCAGAATCTTTGTGCCCATGATAATGGCTTAGTGTAAGGAGCCATTAATGCTGTAAATTATACTCACAGCTGTTAGCAACATGTAAGTATCTTGTTTTCCCTCTTTTGGTTCAGATGAACGTCAATTAGCTCAGTGATATTTATACTAAAATTTTATTTATTGGGTGCAGTTGTCCATCTGTTTCAGTAATGATGGAAGTTACAATGATTCTGCTGGAAGTAAAGGAATTAGATTTACTTACTGTTAACCTTTCCCAGGAGGTAAGAGAAGACATGTTCATAATTGTCCTACATACAGGCAATAGCAGAAAGGGAATGTGGCATCTCTGAGAGGTATGAGAAATAATTCCAAGCAAGGGAAAAAAAAAAATAATTCCATGTTTTACAAGTGAATGTGACAGATCAAAATAGCAGTAAAAACAAGAACAACAAATTCATGATAAAATTACCAACATTATAACTGAGTTAAGTGCACTGAGTAGTGTTGAGCTGAACTCAGTTTCGTGGCATCTAGTTTTATCTTGGGAAAAAAAAGAAAGAGAGAAAAAACACCTTAATTTTTTATCACCTAGAGAGGATACTTCTTACCATCCTACTGGATTTAAAGGTAACCTAGGCAAATCAGAACCTTTAGGTTTTCACCCTGCTCTTTCACTTCTTGATAATCCACCAACCTCCCATATCTTAAGGGTCAATTTGACACTTCCCATTTTGTCTCATACTTGTCTGCAAATGTATGCCCATGTTTCTTCACCTCCTTTTCAGGTATGTTCTTTGGCCCTGCAAAAGCATCAGTTTCTCCTGAAGACTCTCTTCCATTCTGATGCATATAGTATTTATTCAAGTCAATGATATCTGATATTTATGTTCTGCTCAGATTAATCAATTGCATATAAGCTACCCTTCAGACACAGATGATGTCTTCCCAGTCTACTTCTCAAGCTCTTGGTGAAATCATCAGACGTCTCTTCAAGCCATGAATTTCTCAAGTCCAGGTGAACAGTTAAGGTTAACAGAGTTCATTTCAAGTTATAGATTTATGGATTAGCCCCATGT
The DNA here is from genome assembly GCF_026419915.1 of Harpia harpyja. Lineage (NCBI taxonomy): Eukaryota > Metazoa > Chordata > Aves > Accipitriformes > Accipitridae > Harpia > Harpia harpyja. The sequence goes on from NC_068944.1 coordinate 71,487,048, forward strand.
CACTTAATATTTTGAAGCTTTTATATACAGGATATCTACACCTGCAGGGGAATTACACATAGAATCATAGAATCATTTAAGTTGGAAAAGACTGTTAAGATCATTGAGTCCAGCCATCAACCATGCCCACTAAACCATGTCCTGAAGTACCTTTTCTACACACTTTTTGAATACCTCCAGGGATGGTGACTCCACCACTTCCCTGGGCAACCCGGTCCAATACCTGCCAACCCTTTAAGTAAAGAATTTTTTCCTAATATCCAATCTAAATCTCCCCTGCCGCAACTTGAGGCCATTTCCTCTCTTCTTATCTCCAGCCACCTGACAGAAGAGACCAGCACCCACCTCACTACAACCTCCTTTCAGGCAGTTGCAGAGAGCGATAAGGTCTCCCTCCCCTCAGCCTCCTTTTCTCCAGACTAAACAGCCCCAGTTCCCTCAGCTGCTCCTCATAAGACTTGTGCTCCAGGCCCCTCACCAACTGGGTTGCCCTTCTCTGGACACGCTCCAGCACCTCCATGTCTTTCCTGTAGCGAGGGGCCCAAAACTGAACACAGGACTCGAGGTGCGGCCTCACCAGTGCCGAGTACAGGGGAACAACCACCTCCCTGTTCCTGCTGGCCACACTATTTCTGATACAGGCCAGGATGCGATTGGCCTTCTTGGCCACCTGGGCACACTGCTGGCTCATATTCAGCCGGCTGTCAACCAGCACGCCCAGGTCTTTCTCTGCCGGGCAGCTTTCCAGCCACTCTTCCCCAAGCCTGTAGCGCTGCATGGGGTTGCCGTGACCGAAGTGCAGGACCCGACATTTGGCCTTGTTAAACTTCATACGATTGGCCTCAGCCCATCGATCCAGCCTGTCCAGATCTCTCTGTAGAGCCTTCCTACCCTCAAGCAGATCGACCCTGCCTCCCAACTTTGTGTCATCTGCAAACTTGTTGAGGGTGCACTCAATCCCCTTGTCCAGATCATTGATAAAGATATTAAACAGAACAGGGCTCAACACCGAGCCCTAGGGAACACCGCTTGTGACTGGCTGCCACCTGGATTTCACCCCATTCACCGCAACCCTTTGGGCTCGGCCATCCAGCCAGTTTTTCACCCAGTGAAGAGTACACCTGTCTAAGCCATGAGCCACCAGCTTCTCAAGGAGTATGCTGTGAGAGACAGTGTCAAAGGTCTTACTAAAGTCTGGGTAGACAAAATCCACAGCCTTCCCCTCATCCACTAGGCAGGTCACTTGGTCATAGAAGGAGATCAGGTTGATCAAGCAGGACGTGCTTTTCATGAACCCATGCTGACTGGGCCTGATCCCCTGCTTGTCCTGCACATGCCGTGTGAGCGCACTCAAGATGAACTGCTCCATAACCTTCCCCAGTACCGAGGTCAGGCTGACAGGCCTGTAGTTCCCCGGATCCTCCCTCCGACCCTTCTTGTAAATGGGCATCGCATTGGCAAGCCTCCAGTCATCTGGGACCTCCCCTGTTGACCAGGATTGCTGATAAATGATGGAGAGTGGCTTGGCAAGCATCTCCACCAGCTCCTTCAGTACTCTTGGATGGATCCCATCTGGTCCCATAGATTTGTGAGTGTCCAGACGGTGTAGTAGGTCACTAACTATTTCCTCCTGGATTATGGGGGGTATATTCTGCTCTCTGTCCTTGCCTTCCAGCTCAGGCGGCTGAGTACCCTAAGGATAACTGGTCTCACTATTAAAAGCTGAGGCAAAGAAGGCATTAAGTACCTCAGCCTTTTCCTCATCCCTGGTGGCAATGTTCCCCTCTGTATCCAATAAAGGAATATTAAAGGAAGACTGATATGGGTCCCATCAGCATTTTGCAAAACATGAATTTTCCCTTTTACAATTGCTTTTAAGGGTTCTAGCCTTAGGGATTGTGGAAAATGTGAACCGTCCTACAGTTTGAGAGGGTTTTGTACATAGTAGTCTGGTAAAGATCATTCTAATTAAGAAGGGCTTAAAGCATGTGATCCTCTGAATGTTTTACTGTTGATTAACTGTAATTAATGAGGTGTTCATGTTTGGCTCTTTCTTCAGGAACTATAAATTAACTGAATGGTAATTAATTATGACTAAATAACTTTTAAGTGCATATTATTTTTAAAATGATACAATACAGAGGATCCTGAGAAACTGGAATTTTTTTTATGTGACTACCTCTTTATGGAAGAAAGTCCAAGCAAACTTGATCTACACATTCCTATGTATGTGTCATTTACTGTTAGGCTAACATAATGTATTTTCTTTTCATGCAACTGCATTGATCAGGAAAATAAATTGGGTCCAAGAGTTACAGGTTTTGTTCTCCCTTAGGATAATGGCTCGCTATGAGAAATCATTAACGTAGTAAATCATAGTCAGAAATGTTGACACCATGAAAGCATCCTATGTGCTTCTCTTTGATGCAACTGAGCATCAATTAGTTCAGTGATATTTGCATAAATACGTCTATTTTGTGGGTGGAACTGTCCATCTGTTTCCCTAAGAACTTAATTACAATGTTTTTTCTGGGAAAGAAGAAATTAATCTTTCTGAATGTTAACCTTTTCTACAAGACAAAGCAGTCATGTTCATTAGATAACAGCAACTAAATAGGATCTGATGAAATATTTTGTCTTGGAAAATAAGATGTTCATTAATGAAAACAAAAGCTATTTCCAAAATACAATAAAGGATCAGCATTAGATTTTTAGGCCATAATTCTCATTACGTTGACTATCACATCTTGGTATTGATGCCTTCTTTCTTAAGAATAATGCCAAAAGCCATGGTTTTGTTTTGTTATTTAAAGCACATTTAGTGCTAACAGGTATATTGCTGAGAGTCTCAGGAAAGACAAAGGGCAACATCTGGTCAGTCACCTGCAAGAGCAGCTCCACCACCTCATCAGAGTTCAGGCACATTGATATAGTGACATATATTACCCGTTCTGCCCTTGCCTGATCTGGATTCTACTGAAAACTCACAGAAATAGCTGTTTGCACGAATGTGGTACTCCTAGGCGGTCTTTTTCTCTTTAGCTTTCTGTCCTCCCTCTGACTTTCAACATCAGACACGATTTCTCCCTTTCCTATGAAAGTTACTCATGAACAGCTGAGGAAACTGCTATTTTTTGAACTGATCCTTAGCTGAACCAGTTGCTGTAAAATACTAGCTCTGGAGGTATGAGCGTCCACCTTCCAGTAACTGACCTGTAATGATGAGAAGGGACCAGTTGCCAAGAATACTTATAAGATATCTCCTTTTATCCAGGAGATAAAGGCCTTTGTTCTTGGAACTGACAAGTCAGAGTTATAGTTTCATTTCCTTGTGTGTCATCCATTCTGTAACTGTGAAGCTTTTGGCTTTAACGCATGGATTTATTCCATCTCCAACCAAGCTTTGATGCATAATTTACCCCGAGAGCTTGAGTTGCCTCTTGTGTCCAGAACTATTAAATCAAGAGCAACTTTGTTAAAGTTGGTGGACAGTCAGTGCAGTTGTTCTGGTGCAAAATCAGTGTATGTGAAGGAGAAAGCGAGACATCTAATCGGGACCCAGTTCTGAAAAGCTCTTCCTTGAGTTTTCCAGCTAAGTGTTTGCATAACTGATATTGTGCAGATTGCTTGAAAGTTCAGGGCTTTCACAGCTGCCCTTATCCATGTCTTCCACACATCAAAATGTTGCCATAGACAAAATAAGTAAATAAATAAATGCATCTAAATTGAGCAGTCTTTCCCCTTTTCCTCTGCCTCAATACAATGAGGTATTTTATACACCACGATTTTGCTGATGGTCCTGTCTCTGGTCTAAATCCTCACCAGAAAAGTCTGTTCAGCCTGGAAAGCTGGTTTAACTACATTGCATATACCAAAATAAATCAAATTTCCCTGTAACATTGTATCGGGAAAGGGAACATTAATACAAAAGACCACAGATGCAGAATACTTGTGGACAATGTAACAAAAAGTCTTTAAGTTCCTCTCATGTTAATTGATAATAATAGCAAATGTATTCAGGAAAAATAAAACAATGAATACTCACCACATTTTTTTCTTGCACATTCCCATTCCTACACGCAAGTACAAACATGGGAGATTAATGGAGGAGGAGATTACTACACTAATAAAGGTATAGGATGAAATATTAGAGAATAACAAAAGCTCATACAGGACATAATTTATTTTTCAGTGTAACATATTGACACTGCTGCAGATAAAGGGTTTGTTCTCATTTCTATTACAATCTGTTTGCTAATATAATTCAGTTGTAAAAAGGGGACAACCATTTTTCAAATATTGCCAGAAGGCCCAACTTGGGACATGACCTAAGAAAATCAAAGTTTCACCAGTTTAAACCTGGCCCTATGGCCCTACTGTGCTCTTCTTGCTCCACACCACAGTAACTCAAAGCAGAATTCCTTCCTCTGATTTGAAATTGAATTAATTCCTTAGTATGGTAGCATAGATCCCTAACCCAGGGGTTTTTGCAATTTATATATACCCAGTTGAAAATTAGTGTCTAAGGATGAAATCAAGGAAGGACCAGACCATTTCCAGTTGCCTCTGGACTCCCTGACTCCAAGCAAACACATTATGTGCCTTCTGTAACACCTTCTCTTTTTGCCTAGAGAAGTTTTTCTGTTCCCAGAAGCCATAGTTCTTCAAAATTGTTCTGCTCTGAAGATTTTTTTATTTACGGAATTAGGCTTTGCCCTTTCTTCCTGGTGTTTCAGTGCCTGTACCCTGTCCTAATGCATCTATTTCTGCATGTGCTAGCCTCATGTACAGTTAGCAATCAACAAAAGTGCTTCAGAAACCAATGAAAATGGGTTTCATATGTCTGTTTTGTAGCCCTTGGTTTCCTGGAAATGTTAGCACTTAACATACCTCTCCATATTCTTGCAACACCTTTATTTCTGCAGTTATTGGCCTTTAGAGTACCTTGCCATCTTCCCCTGGGAAGAGCACAGCCTGCCTTGCCCAGCAAGCAGCACACTAAGAGGCAGTTAACATTCACATAGGTCAGGCACTTTTATGCTTCTGGTTACAGAAAGGTTTCTATGAGTTGAGTGAAGATTTAATAGCATTTTTTTCCCAGCCTTAAGCAAAAGACATTGAAATTACTCATTATATCAGTATGCCATTAGGAACTGAATTGATTAATTGGATAGTGATGGTAAAGCACTATGAAAATGTGAAGTGCTATGCACTTGGTGCTATTGTGATGATTAAGACTGATTCTTTTCAAATTCTTTTCTCAAGGCTTAGACCCACTGTTAAATTAGCTCAATTTAAGGAGTTACCAAGCATTAGTGGAGCTGCAGTAGCTGCCCTTATGTGTACTCTTATCCCATAGCAACAGTCTGACAATCACATTTCATGTAGCCTGCAGTAAAGTTAGGTTTGCTACGTTGGTATTTTGGTTGTTACTGCAAGACAACATCATGTGACACCGAAAGAAACTGTCCTTCATTCTCCCCACTGCTATTTAGTCTCCACACTCCTTTTCTTTACTGGTTGAAACATCTATACAACTGTGTAGTAAAGCAAATTAGGGAATTGATCCAGTTGGAAGCTAAATTATTATTATTATTATTATTATTATTATTATTATTATTATTATTGATGTTGTTGTTGTTGTTATCCTGAAGACTGGTTAGTTTTCAGCTCTATCTTTCCTCTAAGCTCATGTAAGTTTTGGATATGATCAGCCCAGAAAAGAGGAAAGGTAGCACTTCTTTTAGTACCAGTGGCAGCTTAAAACATATGTTGGAACTGAACTGTGGCTCCCCTTAACCTGAATTTGCTGTAGGTGAGGAGAATGCAAAGCACAGGATAGACACATTCTTGAAGCTTGCTAGCCTTACTAACTTCATAGTAATGTTGAGCCCTCACCTTTCATCATGTTTTGGAGTGAGCTGAACATAAGGTCTCTTATTTTATGCCATCAATTTCTTTAATTATCAACTGAGAACTTATGAACTCAAAATTTTACAGATTTTTATTTGAAAATTCCTATATGCCTGCATGTTCTATTTGTCTTATGGCATTTGGGAAGTGAAGGCAAAAAAGGATTTACATGAAATCAGTGCAACTTTTCATTGGAGACAAAACTGCTTATTTTGCCTTATCTTTCATCTTTTAAAAATCAATTTTAACTAACAAAAATAACCCTGCTTATTTTATATATTTAAAAATAAAGGTTCTCTGGGTGAACTTTTTGCATCTTCTCTCTGAATTGTTTTATAATCAAGACGCAACTTCTCATACCGCAAAGCCTGTAGTCATAGGCTTTGTGGCTTAAATGATTTAAACCACAAAAAGTGGAATTGTATTTGTGGTTTGCCTGAGAAAATGTCAATGACTTTTTAAAAGTTAAAACTCACTTTGGGGCTCTCTTCATTGATTTTAGAGACATATGGCCTGAAAACTTTGAGCATTCATAAGTGTCAGAATTACAACCGAAATAATTGGTAGAGACCAAGCTATCATTATATTTTATATACTTAAAAATATTTACATACAGAATGCTTCTATGTTTCTCCTAGTCTCCAGTTTGCTAATCATGCTAATACAAAAGTCCAAGTCTCACCATCATCCTAGTGGACCGAATTTAATGTATCCAGTTAAGCCACAAACCAACCAGAATCCTTATAGTTTTGCTGTAACCACCATGGTTGTTTCCCGTGAATGCAGAAAAGGAGTAACTATAAAAAGGTTTAGAAACCATAGATTGGTTCAAGTAGGCTTTGCATGAAGAAGGAAGCTCAAAAACAGCCTTCCTGTAGGAACAGTAGTGACAGCAGTCTAAAGTATCAGGAGATCCTTCCTATCATGAGGTTTCAAAAAGCTTCTGGGTAGATTATCGAACATATTGATGTCACCAGGACCTGACCAGCTGTATGCATGCCACTGGCAGAAAATGATATGATTAGATAACTTTTACTATTGGACACTTAAGTTGCATGAGGAATTTAGGTTCCTCAGCAACCGGCAACAGTTTTTGAGTATTTAAATTTTGGATATATGCCCCAAAGCAGTAGGAATAAATCCCTTTGTTAATACACCCTCTCTGCGCATTCATTTTCTGCTCCATGAGGGTCATTTTGAAACAAATCTCTGGTCACAGGTCAGTTGTTCTTTATTGTGTCTGCAAGACTGCTAAATATTTTAAAGATTTCTCATCAATTTGCTCTGCACAGTGTTTCTTTTATCATGAGTTCACTAGTTTCTCTTTTTTCCTGTGATCTATTGTGAACTGAAATGGCTTTAAACTTTGTAAAGTGCTGTGAATTAGTATGTGTGAACAGCATGTTATAATTCTGCAGTGCCAAAATGTGTAATATCTTCACTGTCTGGATCTTGTGGGGAAAAAAGCCCACATTTCTCATTCAAGGCTAAGTATACTGAACTTTTAAATGCCACGTCTTCTCATAAAGTAGCAGGATTCTGCTAAAACTAATAGATCTGTGCCAACTTGTAATAGCCAGGCATCTGGTTCTTGGTATGGACAGTTCATTAATATATACCAGTTTAGGCTCTTTATGTGTCACAACATTGTTTCTGTTATTTCTTTTCTGACTATCAGTGTCCATGCTTTAAACCTTCTTGAGTGAGAAGGATCTAGGCCCTTTCTCTGATTTTTTTGTAAGTGTAACCTGAAAGATCTGAGAACAAGAAGCCTTTGGAGAAACTTCATAGGTCATAATTCACATCAGGTCCTTTAGCCCTGGGCGTTTCTTCTTTCTTCTGTCATGAAAGTCATTCCAACAAGGATCTAGAGGCAACTGCTGCATGTGTCTGAGCAGCATGTGCATTAAGACCCAAACTTTCCAAAAGGACTGGTTTTCTTTTTCAGGGATGTGAAGTCCCAAAGGACCTACAGAAAAGGTTGAGGCACTCTTAAGCAGTATATGCACTACAGTGCTAATGCAAGTGCATATTGGACATTCAGTAAAAACCAACCAGCAATATGGTGACCCCATGGACCTGGTATCCAAACCATCCACTCAGGGCTAATATGGCACAGAACACTTGGTAGACTCCCACCTTTCCAAAACTGCAGCTGGAGGCCAGGTGGGATACCTGAAGTTATCTCAAATGGTATCGATGCCTGTATACAGAAAACAGAAACAAGACATAGATGTGTAAGTCAGTGGATGCAGAACAGTTCAGCTCCCCCTGCAGTAGATACCCACTGACTGGCCAGCTGAATACCTCACTAGGCACCACTGCTTGTGTGGACCAAGGACTTTGTTCATTTACCCACTTACAGGCATCTGAGATATCCTACCCCACTTGGCCTCCAGACATCTCTGAGAAGTGTGCAGGTCTCCCATTACTCCTGTGTCATGTCTTCCAGCCCTTAGTGATGTCTTGGACATACAAAGGCACCTCAGATAACAGCAAACATCTATGTTTAGTGATTATGTGATGATAGTGAGACTTAAATAGAATCATCCTTTTTATGACTTTTGGCAAGTGAAACCAAGTCAGTTTTATCAGGTGTTTAAAGCCATTGTTTTCTTTGCAGGATTCACAGCTTAATTACTAAATTCTCCAAGGAAAAACCCTGTAGGTATGGGGTATCCATTGAGTTAGCCAGGTAGATTATGCTGATGAACATTAATAGCCCCTATCTGTACTAGATACAAGACATTGTTCCCCTGGTTGCTTACCATTGGAACTGTAAGAGGATGATACAGCTGGATCATATAAAATAGACCAACTGAACTCACATCCTTACCACAGATGCAGAAAACTTTGAAGCTTCTAGGAGAGAGGGATACAGTCCTGCCAGATCCTAGCATTGTACATACACCCACTAGCTACAGCTTTCCAAAAAGACAAACGTTTTTTCATAGCTGTCATCCTTTGTTTGCTTACCAGCGCCAGACTTGGTGACACTAGGTTCTGCATCTTCCTGTTGCTTTTAGCTATAACCCAGTGGGAAAAAAACAAAGCTGTCTCCTTGGGTTAGATTAGCTTCTTTTTTGTCAGGAAGAATACTCAATTATTTTCCTTGTGCTACGTTTGGTACACAGGTGGTATAAAGAAGCTACATAGATTAAAATTAATGCAAACCCTCAGATGGATAAAATGCTTTTTATTCCCTACAATTTATTGTAAAATATCACATTTCCCTTTAATTATTGCTCAGCAAGGTAAAACATTTGCCCATCTTTAGTTCCTTTGATACAGTTTCTAAATGACTCTTTATAACCTCTAAATGACTGTGGCTCTTGACTGAATTCCCAGACTTGTAATTGCCTATTTCTGGCATCACAACACTCAGGAATGGGATGGTGTGACCTGGGCAGTCTGGCCTATGCTGAATAGCTCTGAGGTTATATCTATACTACAGGATAAAGACAAGCCTTAAGAATCAGCTCAAAGATAAGAAGTCCCATGCACTGTGCAATTGCCATCTGCCTTGCTGGCTATTTGCCTCATTGCTCAGTGTGAAACATCCAGGATCTGCTTAGGAAATGCTAAGTTCAAAGATCAAGTGCTGGACCTTTTTCCTGCATCAAGGCATTCAGGAGTTCAGCCTAAGTTTGCATTTGAACATGGGATTGTGATGGTGTGATAGATAAGTCTGGACTTGAGGACTGTCTTGGAGCTTGGATCTCTATTGGCATAACATGAGCATCTTGTACAGAGCAGTTTGGCATCTCTGCGTCTGAGATGATGCTCATGAAAGTCCCTAAAAGACAGCATCAGCAGACAGTCCAATGTAGCTGTGTGCACATATATATGCCTGTAATGGGTCTGGCTGAGATGGAGTTAATACTCCCCATAGCAGCCCTTGTAGCGCTGTGCTCTGCATCAGTAGCTAGAACGGTGTTGATAACACACCAGTGTTTCGGCTACTGCTGAGCAGTGCTGGCACAGCATCAAGGCTGTCTCTCCAACATTTTTGCCCCCCCTCAATGGCAGGCTGGGGCAGGGCAAGATCTTGGGAGGGGACATAACCAGGACAGCTGACCTAAACTAACCAAACAGATATTCCATACCATATGACGTCAGCTCAGATATAAAAGCTAAGTAAAGGGAGACGGAAGGGGGCATTTTTGTCTTCCGGAGCAACCACTACGCGTACTGAAGCCCTGCTTCCCAGGAAGTGGCCAGACATCGCCTGCTGATGGGAAGTAGAGAATAACATCATTTGTTTTTCTTTGCTTTCGCGTGTGACCTTTGCTTTCACTTTATTAAACTGTCCTTATCTTGACCCATGAGCCTTTTGTTATATTTTCTCCCCCCTGTCCAGCTGAGAAGGGGGAGTGATAGAGCGGCTTTGGTGGGCACCTGGCATCCAGCCAGGGTCAACCCACCACAATGCCATATAGACATATGTCCTATATGGAAAAACATTTTGCCTAAAGGAAATTTTATAGTCCTAACTGCAGGCCTGCTTCACGTCTCATTTATGCCACAGTGGGTTGACTGATCTCAGCAAACCTTTCTCAAAAATGAGTGAATCAGACCTTCATTCTCTCACTGTAACTGGTAAATCTGTTGGTTGGGCAGTTAGTGAATGGTTCAAAGCAAGAATAGGAACCCACGATAGTGTTAATATAAATTTATAATCTATTTTATGGTGTTGGTAGATTTTCGTGCTTTTTTAATGCGATGTTAGTATCTTTACACATTCTGACACCTAAGTCAGGGAAAGTACATAATTATGAAACTTATCTAAAGATAACCAGCCGTGCATTATCAAAATTACCATTCTAAGACCTTCTTTGGAAGACTGAATATCTTAGGCCAACAGACACAGTGAAGGGGGAAAAGCAGCTATTTTGCTGTATTTTCTTAGACCCAGGTTTGGTGTTATTTGAAAGAGCTCATTCAGCTAAGAAAATGACACAAAACTGATATGATAAAGCAAAGTCTGGCATAATCAGAAATATTTGCACTTCCAGCATTTTCCTTCATCGTGATTTATTTCTAAAAAAGAATTCCAGCCACATGGTGGGACCTCAAGCATCAGTCTGTGACAAACCACTTAGATGCTCTCTTCAGAAAAACCCAGGACGGTGTGGTAGCTCCCATTACCTCCCAAACTTCTCCAGTTATCCTCATTTCCCCACTCCATACCTACCTGACTGAAGAAGAGTCTTCATGATGCAGCCTAGTGTGTAAACCACTGCAGAGACACATCTGCTTTTATATATTTATGTTTTTTATATATTATATATTTATATCATCTGCTTTTATATATATATATATATGATCTTTATATAACTTGTTTTCCAAAATCCCTCACTCTGGCAGCACTGCTCATGAATGACAGAGTTGAAGCAAAGCCATGTCACCCAGCCAGGGTAAATGTGCCACTTACTTATGCCTCAGCTCTAAAAGTGATGACTTCAAGTTGCTATGTGACAGTTCATAGGGACACATCTCCTATCTGCTAAATTATGCCTAAGTCTTCCCTGTATCAGCATTGTGCGGCCATGAAATAAGGTGACTGGGAGGGACTGGAAAAACCCAGGTTTGGCTAACTGCTCAGACACATGAACCCAAAGAGTGGAGGTGGTGAGAATGTGACCCCCCTTCAACAGCAGTGAAACCTTGGATTAGCTGAAGGTAACCATAGACCACTGCTAGAAACTGATTTCAAGTGCTTTCGTCTCTAAGAAATGGCAGTCTGGGGAGAGGGGAATTCGGGATGGGAGATGAAGGTTAGTGTGTCATTCTCAAAAACGTTTGTCATGATTCGCAGTTATGTTTTGCCTTGACAGTAAGTATGCAGTGCGCAGCCTTGCTTGCATTTCTGCTGCGCTTTTAAGATCAGGCGTTTGATTAAAGTCATTACAGGGTACTACGCTCTTTGTGTGGAAAAGCCTGAAGACCTCCAGCAGGAACAAGACTTTGCTCAGCTCCTCCCGGTGTCTCAGCATGACAATTATTCCACTGTTGTGCTCTCTATAGAAGACAAATATTTAATGACTTTTGATAGACACTTCAGACTGTATCTCTTTGATGCTTATTTGTGATTCAGACTCCCTTCCTTCCTTTCATACTTTATTACCAAAGGGGAAAAACCACTTCCTGGCAGGTTTGCAGGTTCTAATAAGCTCCTCAATTCCCTCACACCAGAACCCGTGGCAGTAGAAACGAGTGATTGCTCTTTCTGATTTTTTTTTCTTTTTCAGTACTTCTGGCCCATCTGAGGCAGGGCTTCACAGGCAATTCAGGACAGCTGGAAGTCTTAATAAGCCAGAGTATGAAAGATAAATCAAATGCAAAAAGCGTTTTTTAATTGCACGTTTGTTTATGACATTCCTACTTACCCCATCAGTCTTTCCCCATACAAAGGTTTCTTATGACCCCCCAGGTTCCTTAGAGAGAAATTAAAGTCTTTACCCATGGGTCTGCTGCCACCAGATATTGTCTCATACCATCTTCTAAATTGGAAAAGAGTTAAATCCAGCCTCTTTCATGCAGCTGCCTGGCAGGAGGCAGAGGGCAGCAGAGACACCATACTGGGGTGGAGGAGAGCATTGGTCTCAGTGGAAGCAGATCGCTGGTCTTCTGGGGACAAAGTTACAAAGCATCTTCTCGTGGATGGGATGCAGTCAGGCAGCAATTTCTTCTCTCTGCTCCGCGAGTGGCCAGGGATTAGAGATGACGTGCGCTGGCTCAGTAGGTTTCACCTGTGCAACGTTTGGTACAATTTGCCTTGATAAATCTGTAGCTTCCTTTGGCAATGAGACAAGGTGACTGGGTTTTGTTGGGGTGAAAGCATTTGAAAAATACACAGTCACCTTTCTGTATTATATATTCTGTTAAGCAAGTATAAATTTTATGTGCTTGCTGGCATAGCCAGATGTGGAAATACGATTGATATTACTTATCTGAGGAAATGCATTGGAACTCGAGGTGCAGCTGTGTTAGTAATCGTTCTAACAGCTCTAAACTCCAGATCATTTTTCAGATAAGACTGGAGACTTTTATTACTATTTTCCCTTGAGGCACCTGTTTCAATTTAATTATTCAGTCCATTCTTTTCAATTTGCCATCTCCTTTCCGGCAGTTTCAAGAACCTGGAAGAACATTGCCATGTGTACCATGGTGGGTCGACATCTGAGAGCCTTGACTCTACTCTTGACCCTTTGCCTGTGTCAGGCACACAGCTTAGGCTTTGCTCCTGCAGGTTACATGGATGACATGACCTACATAATTTCATATGGCTCTAGCATATGTGTAAAATCCCTCCATGACTGAGAAGTGTTTGCACCCTTTGTTGATGATGATGATATTTTGATCCATTCAGATCACTTCCTTTAAGAAATAGAGCTGAGGTGCAAAATCTAGGTCTGGATATACAAAATGTCTGCTCTCAGACATACCTTGATGATTGACATGTCTTCTTTGACATGAAAGGGTTTGTCTTCACAGCTTAGATCCAGTTCCACTCAGATTTTGAAGCCTTTTCACTGCCTTCTCCAGATCTACCAGCCTGAATTACCTGAATGGTCTGGAGAGGCTGGAATTAAATGTTTATTAAGATCACTGTTCCCTGTCTCCCAACAAATGAGTAAGGACAATTTTTATGTTGGCCACATTTAATCAAAGAGTTCAGATTAGGTATACTGGCCCTAGAGGTGCCTTCCCGTGAGAGGCAGGACATTCTGTGAGCAGTAGCTCTTTTTTTACAGTTTTTCCTACCCTGTTAGGGTTCACAGAAGATGCCAGGCCAGCAGCTCTAAAGTCATCTCTAAAGACCTGCAGAGCAGAGGTAGCAGTAATTTAATTGTCCACGTGCAAGCCACAAGCATCCTCAGCACAGCAGCAAATCACACCTTCAGCACACCTTGGGGAGAGGCTGACCTCAGCCTAAGGCAAAGAGACTTTCTTTACCATATTTCAGTGCAGCTGTAGCCAGACCAAGGCAATTTTCCACTACAGCCTGTGCCTTGCTTGATGTCCCTGGCCCTGCTCCACCCCTGCTTCAGCTTGCTGGAAGAGAGCCTTTGCCTCAGCCCTGAGTTGCCCTGCTCCCAGTGAGCTAAGACAGTGTGCCTCAACAGCCACCTTTTAAGGCAGAAAAACTGTAAAATCATTGGTTCCTATCATGGCTGTGTCTCATCTGTGCTACTGTATTCTCCTCCCAGCACTCTAATTTTCTCCTCTTCATCCTTTCAGGTTTTAGCAGCTACAATACAGTCTTTTCGCACTGCTCTGGCTGCACCTTTGGTACCTTGCTCGGCTCTCTGTCCCACTTTTATGAGGTCCCTGCTCCGCTATCTCTGCTCAACCATTCTGCTCAGTTCTTTCCTCTCCCTTGTCCTCCCTGTCATTTCTCTGCCTTTTTTCTCTGTCTGTCTCTTTCCTGGCACTTTTCTTGCCACTCCCTTTCACTGGAATAGCATCATCATTTCAAACATCTCTATTCTCCTTTTTCAAGCCTCCTCCCACCTTCCCATCCGTTCCTCCACTGCCACATTTTCAGCCTTACACTAACCATTCCTCTCCTCCCTGGCCTTCTCTCAGCTAAAAATTGGTGTTCCTCTTTGGGAAACAGCCTCCCTCTGAAAAAAATATGCAGGAATAAAGCAGTTTTATTGCATTAAAAAAAAAATCTACAATGCTTTGGAGAATTGCATGTAACACTTCCACTCCCAGCCACCTGTTCTCTTTGGTATGGAAAATCAGAAGCATTTCAGTTTATCTGGTAACTTGGATTTACATGGTTTTTAAAGGGTGGGAAAATACAATGGTAGGTTTGTCACTGAAAAAACCCTATAAAAAGTCATCTGAACTATATAATTGTCATGACAATTTCCATTTGGATAAAACACACACACAAAGATGTATAGGTATATAAATGTACAGATAATATAATAATAATAAAAAAGAAACAACCCTGAAATACCTTCTTTTGTTTAAGTTTTTACAAATATGGCTCATTCTGACAGCAGTATGGCCCAAGTTATTTTTATGTGGTTTATCACCCCTTTTCTTAACTCCTCTTTGTTCATCATCTCAGATTTTATATTTGTCTTATTTAGACTGTGACACTAAAGAAGCATGAACTGTCTTTCTCAGTCTCCCTAAATTGAAAGATCGTATCTGGATGCTTAAGAATATAATGACGATAAACATATTTATCAAGTTACATATACACATATACACAGAAATGACAAATAACAAAGGAGAAGTTTGTTTATAAATGACTCAGCCTGTCCATCCAGAACACCAGCAAGAAGCCAAATATTTCACATTACACTGGCTATGAAGCCCTCTGGTGCAACCCTGCACTTGAACATGTGCTTAATCTTATGAGTATTACAGTAGCAGTCAGGCTACATAAAAAACATTGGAAGTTAAACGTCCGCTTAATTGCTTTCCCGAAATAGGACCTCCACTTTAAAAACAACAGACTAGACTTGGAAAGCACAGTAACCCCTATGCACGTTCCTCAACTTTGTCATTTTAAAAAGCGTGCCTAAGGAGGAAAAAACCAATTCCTAAGAGATCTGTATTTTTTCACAGGTACTTCGTAAGCAAAGTGTATGGATTTCCCAAATGTGTAACTGGGCTTACAGGAAATGATTATCCAAAGCAATAGTGAACTACCTCACACTGATTAGGCACAGGCAACATGTATATTCTTGTATCTGTGGTGGATATGATGGAAATAGTATATCTAAGAAGGTACATCTAATATATTTTTGAGTTAGTAGCTGAAGCTTTTCTTTAGCCTCCAGTGATTTATTCAATAACAAGCTGTTGGGCTCAGACAAAAAAGCGATATGAAAATAAAGTGTCTCGAGAAAGGTCAGATGATCACTAAACAGCATAGATAATACAATGTCAAAGTTACTTGGCTGGAGGCGAATCCACTGATCTACGGTTTCATTTGCTTGATTCCCAAGAGATGTGACCTCTCCTTCCCTCATCATTCTAATGATGTACAGTCAGGTTAATTTGTTAAAGTTCTGCCTCTTCTGATTCTTCAGGAATAAGCTCTGCATTTAGAAAAGCAGTTTTTTCTTCCTCAAAATCTAGAGCCTCTGGGTCAAAATAAATCTCAGCTTTCGGTGTTTTCTTAAGTATTTTCTTAAGAGCAGGACCAAAAGGGACCTGAGCAAAGATTTTGTGAACCGCTTAGAAATGAAGTAAATTGATAAAGCCCTAAAAACATGTTTATTTGTGCACAATTCAATGTACTCATGGTACAGACTGTGTAAAGTGGTAAAGTCAAGTTTTCCAAAACACAAAGACCATGTAGCTCCATTTGTGTTGTCTTTCTGAGAGGGCACAGCCCAGCACAGAGGCAGGAGCTGCAGCTCCAACTGGGCTCTGTAATTATTGCTAATGGTGACACCTGGCAAAATAAGTTTGTAACTCTCTGCTGTAGGAAAAGACACCACAACCTTGAGAAAAAGGGACTGAAATGTGCTTCTGCTGCTATTTCTGTTGGATGGGCTAATGGTTTGACCCATTGCTTATATTGAGCTATTGGGCTATGTCATTCACTTTATCACCGTTGCTCAGTGCCCCTAACAGATCTAGAAGGGTCCTTATTCAAGCGGTATAACCAAGTTGTCCTCCTTGGACCTTCCCTGTCTGATACAAATTGGATTAATGGAGGCACAAAGGAGGGAGGGGAAGGGGAGAAGGACAAACACCAAATAGAAGAAAAGCAAGAACAGGAGAAAACACAGGAATATAAAGAACTGTAGGATTTCAGCAGCTAAAAGTCTGCCTAAAAATGAGACAGGAATGGGAGTGTGTATCAGGTATTTAAGGGGTAAAGAAAACCATTACAAGGCATTTTTCCAAACCCTTGACATACTGAATGCGGGAAACAGAATTATTACACTGAAGAGAAATCCAAACATGCACAATAAAACATCTGAACAATGTTAATTACATCCTATAGAACGATGTCTTTAGGAATATGATTTAAGCATTCTACACTAAGCTGGCTTTTACCCTTTAAGACATCTTTTTCCTTGTGCTTCTTTTGCATTACATGCTCCTACGAAAAAGGAGGCAAAACTTTCTCATGGTGTTATGAAAAAATAAGATAATCCTTATTTTTTCATGAGGAGGCAAGAAGGCAAGAGGAAGAGACGGGTGACTCTTGTTTCATTTGAACCAAAAATAAACTTTGTTTGAGGTGTGGGTTTTCTTTTCTAGTTGCTTTATGAAACTATACAAACAAAACAATGGTCATGGGCTCCAGGCTGCTGGGGATGATAGTGCAGGCTAATGGGAATAACACTACAGCACGGTAGGTTGAGGAGATGTCCTGTTACCAACCCAGCAGTATTAACAGACCAAAGTGAAAGACCATCCACTTAAATTTGCTGATATGAGAAGGTATAAAAAGAAATTCTTTTGACCTTGAACCGGCAAATATTTGGTCAGAGTACAAAGCGAATTTTTAACTCAAGTACATGAAATATATGCTCTGTGCCCTGATAGCTGTGTATGTTTAAATAAAAGGAGAAAAAGGAATGTTTGGATTGTAAAATAATCAATAGGACAGTTAAGATCAAGGCACAGGTTGCGAGGGGTGTGATCAGTGTCTAAAGTCTTTTAGGATATGCCTACGCTATGTTTTTTCACTTGCTGAAGCACAACACTGGGCTGAAACAGCAGCTGCCAAACTGCCTGCATCTCTCCAGAGGGCTCCTGGGGGGCCTTATTCAGCACGAAGCACTGCGTGATGAGAACCACCTGCCTCTGCCATGCCTTGCTGTCCACAAGCTCCTACGCCTATATGCAATCTTGGGCTCTAACAGATACCAGGCTCCAGCTGTCTTTCTCCTGTAGATAACATCACAAAGCAGAGAGTAATCCAGGCCCTGCTGTGCTGTTGATTAGTATGGAGACTCATATAATTTCATCAAAAGTATTAATCAAAGGAGGTCTCACAGAAGCTGTGCCCAGTAGATGAACTCTCTACACATAGTGTCCTATTTACAAGGCCAAGAGATAGGTATGAAACAGACAGCCTTGCAAGAGAAAGAGAGAAGAAAAACAAGAGTAAGGGAGACTTATTTAGTGAGCATAATATTAGTATTTACATAATAATGGCATAATATGTCAATGCCATATGAGAAGGTTTTGAACACCCAGCAGATGCAAGCAAAGCTTAATACATTATCATGTTGGCTGCCTTATAAAAGGAGACATAGTAATGGTATTCACTTTTTATTGACTTTTTTGTTATAATGTTGTAGTAGTACCTTGTCACAGGCATCTGTGCATGTTAGCAACTTATTTTTGGGCCATCCTTCTGAGACCAGAGAATCATAGAATCATAGAATCATTTCGGTTGGAAAAGACCTTCAAGATCATCGAGTCCAACCATTAACCAGCCCCCTAAACCATGCCCTGGAGTACCCTGTCCAGTCACTTTTTGAATACCTCCAGGGATGGTGAATCAACCACTTCCCTGGGCAGCCCATTCCAATGTTTGACAGCCCTCTCAGTAAAAAAATTTTTCCTAATATCTAACCTAAATCTCCCTTGCCTCATAAAGCTATCTGAATATTTGCCACCAAACAGAAGCTTTGGTCATGCTTTATGAGACGAGGATTAGACAGCAAATGTGCTAGCACTGACATCTCCAGAATTATAAAACTGACAGCACCCACCCATGAACAATAAACAACAGCTAACAAGGACAGCATGGGTGACCCCAGGCAACAGTAAACACCCATATAGTAAGGACAATGCCATAGAGGTACCTTCCACTTTCCCTTTTTTCTGGCTTTTAGATTTGGAAGGATTCAACAGACCTGATTTTTTTTCATCAGTTCTGGAAAACCAGAGGCAGACTGGACCCTCTGCTAGAACTCCTGCATTGTCATACCTGTCGGTATTACTGACTGATAACATGGTTACTTTCTACTGGGTTTTTTTCAGAGTCTTCCAGCATTCCTTCCCTCCAGCCAGCAGACTCCCAGCAGGCTGTCAGAAGACCGCTTCTTTGGAGCTTCTTGGGTACAGCCCTGGTACAGATGTGCTAGGAATCACTTTGGATTCCTTGCTCAGAAATAGCAAACAATCTTTCAGAGTCAAGTTGTTTTAATAAAGCTTTTCACACTCTCATCCTGCTCTCATTTCTTTGCTTTCGGGGCAACTTGGATTCTTACAAGATTTGCAGTAATCTCTATTCCTGGTTTTTGTAAGAACAATAAAATTTAGTGTTGTGTGCTACAGCAGTCCTTAACTTTTGCAGGAAGTATTCTTGCAAAACTTCATGTATATAACAGCTGAAGAAGACCTGGGTGGAAATTTCTTAATGAAACTTTTTTATTTAATTGAGAATGTTTAAATATATTTGAAATAAAACACCATTTAAAAGCTAGCAGCTGAATAAAACTTCCCTTGATGGACATTTCCTAATCAAAGTGAGAATTTTTGGTCAAAAAGATGACTATCTGTCCCAAGACAGCCAATTGCCCAGAGGCCAGGTCCATTTACACAGCATGCAAGCAATCCCATCTCAGACTCTCACCCACCAGACTATTGGCTGCTCTGGGATACATCTTCTCACAGTTTTCATAAAGCTTCTAAAGTTTCATCCAAATGCAGTATGGTTAAATTTCCAAACTAGCAGTGTCTTTTGTTGGATCAGGGCTTTCCAGACCAGTTTCATTCAGCCCAACCATAATATACTTGATCTGCCATGAAGGTGAAGATGCTTGATTACAGATCGTCACAGCTGCAAGTAAATACCCAGTTGCTGATTAGTCCCTGGCCTGAGATTAAACTAATTGAACAGGTCATGAGAAATCTCTGGGCCTGACAAAAAATTTTGGAAGCCACTGATACCAGTGACAGAAGTTGAAAAAAGTTACGGATAGTGCCTGGAAGGATGCCTGGGCTTCACCGGCCATTAAAGGGAGCAATGGCCAAACTCCACAGGTAACTGAAGGAAAGTTTTGGGGGTCTTTTGGGAAGCACATCTTTCAAGGCCAACAGTACCAAGGTAACCATATCAGTAATACTACATAAGTATCACCTAAGTAACAGTATCAGAAGTACCAGATTTGGGTATGGATGTATCAAACCTGGGACCACTGGGGAAAAAGTTATTAGGGGCAAGTTGTTTATTTGGGAGGCGGCTGGCTTACAAGGGGTCACTGTTAGGCAGCCCTGCACCTAATCACTGTAGTTTTTAGTATGTGTGAATGATTTACTTCTATGGCCAGGAGGGACTTGGCATCTCTCTTGGCATTGGTGAGGGAAGCCTGGGAGCTCTCCTCCTGACACCCAGGGGGGCCTCCTGCAACAAAAATAACTGCATTTTCAGTTTACATTTACAGGAGACAGTACACATAACACCCATAAAATTACCTGGGGTGCGAGTGCTTTCTGTTTTCCTACATGCGTTAGATGGAAATTAGTTCTCTGAGGGTGCAGTGCTCTGTCAGATATGAGAGGCTTAAATGTAGTTCTAGTAGAACATGGTGTGCAAGAAATTGCAGTCTCTATGATAAAACTCTTCTAAAATAGCAATGAGAGACCATCATGCAGCTCCCTTGATCATTTACAGTGAAGGAGAGATGCTTCCACTGTCCAAGACAGAGCACAACAGCCCTCCATATGCAGTGGATCCCTTTTGCTCTCTTTGAGCATGCTTTTAATAATGTGCAGTCATGATATCTGTAACTCTGCATGGATGCCCTGTTACGAAATTTCTCTATAAGGTACAATACATTGAGAAAACACTGCTTTGTTCTTCTCCCTGAATGTGTATGCAACCTATGATTCCACTTAAGAAAACATATTTGAGCTGATTGGTACCATTCCCAGCCCCCAGACAGTTTTGCTCTGTTTTTCTCTGATTGCTCTTGTAAGTTTTCAGGCCCTCTGTGGACACCCACAGTCTTTGAGGAGGGTGTTTTTCTTCCTAGCTGATTGATAAATATTTCTCAGGGTGTCCTGAGAGCCAAATCCCCTTGTATTTGTGAAATCTGATTAACAGAGCACTAAATTTCAACTAAGATCAAATCAGCAACACCCAGTGTGAGATCTGCTTTCGCTTTACATCTGCATAAGTTAAGCTTGATCTGTTGGTCTATTTTACTCTAGGGTTTGTTCATTTGTTCCTTTTTTATGTATTTTTGCCTGAGCTAGTGACTTTAAAATGATAAATTGACTCCCCTGTCTCCCCACCCCCATTTTTTTCTTATCTTCTTGTCCTTTTGAAAATATAACTGCATGCACTTTCTTTATCTCTGTGTGGGGCCAAATCTCTTGTCACATAATTTACATTCTTCAGGAGACAGCACTGGTAATACTGTAATAGTTTATCACCAGACTGATAGTTAACAGCTCTGGCTTTCTTGTCATAATAAGCCTTTTTTGTCTCCATCATGCCTTTTCTTTGGTTTCCTCTTGTCTATTTGCTTGCTTTATTAAAAGCAGAGCACTCAATTTCTGTAATGTGTTATATTTTCTTCTGAAGAAATCTTTGCCTCCTACTGCTTTTTCTTCACTATGTGCTCAATCCTCTTCAATTGTTCTCCCAATTACTATCTCAAATACAGAAAGACCTGAAATGTCTTGGGGTACTTCCAAAACAGAAAATACTGTAGGAAAGAAAAGCAGCCACTGCACTTACTTAATCATTAATAAATATACACACCTTTCTTTACAAGTGTATTTGTCAGGCTAAATGCTATAGCAAATCCTTCCCTTTTGTTGTCATTGATGGCAGAGACATTAGCCCAACCTTTAAGTGGCCTGTGGATGCTGACCCTACCCTGAAAAATTCACATTTAATAAACCAAATGGAGAAATGAAAGAAGAAGAAGCAGGAAAACAAAAAAATTCTGAAGTCCCTAGTTTAGTGGTAGAGCAGGGAATATAAATTATCCACCAAGCCATGCAGTAGAGTAGCTTCAAATGAGCTCAGGGTTGCTTACTTAATATTCCTAGTTTGGACTCTGCATGTTGGGTCTGCATGACCAAAGTCTTTCTCGGTTTTACAAAGGCTGTCAGAACCACAGAGTAACTGAGGTTGAAAAGGACCTGGAGATCATCTGGTGCAAACCCCTGTTCAGAGTATATCCAGCTAGAGCAGGCTGCTCAGAGTCTTGTCAGATGTTTTACATATCTCAAAAGTTGCAAACTTGGTCCCATTCCAGTATTTGATCACCCCGATGGTTACAATTATTTTCATTCTATCTGAATGCAGTTTCCCAAGTCATAATTTGTTTCCAAATTGCAACTTGTGTGCATTTAGAAACTTCTTGTCCTCTCCCTGTGCACCTCTGAGAGGAGTCTGGCTCTACGTTCTCTATGTCCTTCCACCAGGCAGCTGAAGTCAACAATAAGGATGTTGGCTTCCTCTTCTTAACTTTGAATAGGCCCAGTTCTGTCAGCATCTCCTCAAATGTCATTATTCTCCAACCATCTGACCATCTTGGTGACCATCCCTCTGATTCACTGCTGTTCCTCAATGTCTTTCTTGTACCAGGTATCCCAAAAACAGACACTCCAGATGTGGTCTCACAAGTGCCTTCTTCAGAGCAAGGCCATACTGGTGACTCCTGTTCAACTTGTCATTCACCCTTCTGCAGCTCAGCTCAGTTTCATGGGTGCAGTGAGAACATCTGAAGCATACCATGGCCTGTAAGTTTATGTCACTTGCCTCAGATACTTAGCTACAGGCTAAATGCTGGGAACCCTTACCTGGGATTTTGAGTTTACTCTTCTGAATGTATCCTTATTTTCTGTGCGTCTGAAAGTCTGGACACTGGAGGTAAAACGGGCAGGGGAGAAGAAGAAGGATGGTGGGAGGCAGATGAGTAGGTGGGGATGAAACTTGGGGAAAAGACCAACACCCTGCACTGATCCTCCCACCCAGATGCAAGTGTCCTGGAGCCATGCCCATGCCTAAGACCTATTAATTTAATACACTTTACATTCATCACATGTAAAATATACCACACTGGGAGTAACTGGGAAATCTATACTCCTCAGGATGTTATTGGACTCCAGCTGAGAAACCAAATGGAGTTGGACTGAGCCTACTCAGCATGGGAAGAAGTGAGATTATGATTGATGTGTTTTCCCCTTTTACTGGGGTCTATCTTCTCTCTGATTGTATACCTTGTGAGTAATCACCTTGGGATGACTGACTGAGCACACTTTATATTAACGTGTTTCTTAAATGGAAAACCATGTCTGAATCGTATGTCTAATATTCCTTTCCCAAATTGGTTTTCATTGTAATTTACTACGCAAACCACATAAATCAACCGAACATAACAGAAGTCATCTGTAACTAGGAATTTTACTTGTCTCAGTTCTTCTCTTAATCATCTCTGTATGACTTCACTGGCTACAGCCAATAACTTTCTCATTTTATGTCATGCTTCTTTACATGTCCTAAGCAATAATTTACAATTTTTGTTTCATGTTAAAATAATGATGTTGCTTAGGGTGGGGTCATGGATGACTGGGATTTTTATTGTGTTTTGTTTTCCCAGAAAAGATACCCCATTGCATGCTCTGATTGCAAGTGATGTCAAGTACAACAAGCCAGTCCAGGCAAGCCACTTATGTACAGCTTCTCAAAATCCTCAGTGAAATTCAGCTTTCTATAAGTACAGGGCAGTGAAGTACGTGCATGACATCAATGTGAAATCTAAGCATCACAGGGATGGAAAATATGAGTAAAGATGAGAAAACGCACAATGATGAGAATGTACACTTTAAAGAAAAACACTTTTGTTAATATAAGCTTTACAGGATTTTAAATGGTTGTAAAGAAAGCATTCCTGTCTAAGCTGTGTCTTAAACACTGATGCATTTGGTAGAAATAGCATGTGTTTCTAGCGCTCCAAATGTGAAGTTATTACACTTCAGTGTGGTGATTTCATGGCTACGTAGGATAACTGTATGGTGTCCCAGGTTTCCTCCATGCTGTCTGGGTATAGCACCACTGCTGACCAAGGCCCTGACTGGAGGGGATCTCTGTGCGTGCAGGAGACGTGGAGGCAGAGCTCAGGCTGACTGCTAGAAGAGCTGGATGGGGATGACTCACAAGGTTGTACAGCGTTCAGAAAGGCTGAGCCTGCTTTGGTCTGGAGATGTCCAAGAGGCTCGCAGTGTTGTATGAGCAGGGTGCTCCAACCCCTGGGAATTATCTAGCAGAGCAGTGCAGACATGGCTAAATAGTCTAAGTAACTCAGACTTGCTCTTCAAGGCTGTGAATGATCACACCCAGAAGCAGGAAACTCGGAGTAGGAACTCGAACAATTGCTCAGGGAAAGTCTCTTGGGGGTCATTTAAGCTCTAGTGGCCAAGAACATTCCAGGGGGAGGAAAAAAGAGATTAAAACACTTTAGTAAGGCCAGTGTAGCTTTACCAAAAGCATGTAGTAGAAGTTCCAGTCAAACATTTGATATATTCACTGGGGGAACCGACCTATAGTGAGCCTCCTATACAGGCAAACTGCATTTTGACCTCATAATGAAATGATGGAGTAGCAGAGGGTAGTTTTTCAACTGACAAGGAGCATGACAGCTAATTGGTGCAGAAACAGTCAGCAAAAGTTATGTTTCCATATGATTTGGGATTACTTTGGAGCTACTAAATTAACATGTATTGCTCTTCCTACAGTCATATGCATCACGTACTTGGTCTTTACCATGAGAATTTTAGTGAATCTAATAACATCAGCCTTATAAATAAAAATAATCAAATGCCTGAAGGTTATAAATAAGATATATCAGTATATGCATAAAGTTCTATATTAAAAAGGCAGATAGGAGAAAATAAGATATGCCTAGAAAAGACTGAGAGTCTGAATTTGGGCCTAATATGGAAGAGTACAAGAATAATTCATCCTTGCAGAAAGATATTACCTATGTAGTACTACAAAAGACAGAGAGACTGCCAGGTTCAGCTGCAAACAGTTACATGAAACTCCAACTGGGAATAGAGTTTAAATGAAATTCTGAAGGCAGATGGATCATCTCAACATTTTTGCTCAGAGCCTGCTTTCTTGTTGATTTCAGCTGTGTTTGGAACACGCATTTAGAGAAGAATGAAGGAAATTCCAGTTCCTCAGGTCAATATGTTGGGTTTGAGTGTATGACCTATGGTCTTGCTATACTACAGACGTATTTTTCTCCACATCTATTATCCTGCTAATTGTAGCAAGGTTACACTCCTGTAAAATGGCGATCTTGGTGTATTCTCAAAAAGGGCATGATTTAAGGCTTATCTCATTAGCAGCTGCAGTGGACTTGAACCCTTGTAGTAGCGCATGGAACAGGGTATGGTATTCACAGGAAGCCTGCTGGCATTGTGCCACTGATTTTCAGCATAGAGAGAGTGTTTGGGGATTTTCCCCTGTGGTGGGTTGACCCTGGCTGGACGCCAGGTGCCCACCAAAACCGTTCCATCACTCCCCCTCCTCAGCTGGACAGGGGAGAGAAAAATATAACAAAGAGCTTGTGAGTCGAGATAAGGACAGGAGAGATCACTCACCAATTACTGTCACGGGCAAAACAGACTCAGCATGGGGAAAATTAACTCAATTTATTACAAATCAACCAGAGTAGGGTAATGAGAAATAAAAACAAATCTCAGAACACCTTCCCTCCACCCGTCCCTTCTTCCCGGGCACAACTTCACTCCTGGATTCTCTACCAACCCCCCCCCAGCGGCACAGGGGGATGGGGAATGGGGTTTATGGTCAGTTCATCACACGTTATTTTCTGCCGCTTCATCCTCCTCAGGGGCAGGACTCATCACACTCTTCCCCTGCTCCAGCGTGGGGTCCCACCCACGGGAGACAGTCCTCCACGAACTTCTCCAACGTGGGTTCTTCCCACGGGCTGCGGTTCTTCATGAACTGCTCCAGCATGGGTCCCTTCCACAGGCTGCAGTCCTTCAGGAGCACACTGCTCCAGCGTGGGTCCCCCACGGGGTCACAAGTCCTGCCAGAAAACCTGCTCCGTGGGCTCCTCTGTCCACAGATCCGCAGGTCCTGCCAGGAGCCTGCTCCAGCACGGGCTTCCCACGGGGTCACAGCCCCCTTTGGGAACCCACCTGCTCCAGCGTGGAGTCCTCCATGGGCTGCAGGTGGATATCTGCTCCACCGTGGACCTCCCTGGGCTGCAGGGGGACAGCCTGCCTCACCATGGTCTTCCCCACGGGCTGCAGGGGAATCTCTGCTCCGGCGCCTGGAGCACCTCCTCCCCCTCCTTCTGCACTGACCTGGGGGTCTGCAGGGTTGTTTCTCTCACATGTTCTCACTCCTCTCTCCGGCTGCCATTTCTGTCCATCCCAACTTATTTTCCCTTCTTAAAAATGTTATCACAGAGGCGTTACCACTATCGCTGATGGGCTTGGCCTTGGCCGGCGGCGGGTCCGTCTTAGAGCCGGCTGGTATGGGCTCTCTTGAACACAGGGGAAGCTTCCAGCAGCTTCTTACAGAAGCCACCCCTGTAACCCCCCCCACTACCAAAACCTTGCCACACAAAGCCAATACATTCCCACACACACACATTGTTATTTCCAAAGCCTTTTAGATGCAGCAGCTCCCTTTTTTCCAAGTAGTTCCTTGATTTTGGGGGGGTAGGGAGGTGTCATATGCAAAGATTCTGTCACTGCTCCTCATCACTGGTCCCTCTGGTAAAGCAAGGTCATTGCCTGGGATATCAGCTGGAAGTCCTGCTCACTAAGGCAAACATGGGTGGACCCCTTCCTGGCAGAATTAATCAGCCTTGGATAATGCTGTCTTTATATGAACGGATCCATTGGATACTCTCTGGTATCTAATATCCTGTGTCGACTTTGTCATAACTTTAGATCCACATCCTGGATCTTCAGAGAAGGCCCAATTTATCCTGAGAGGAAACCACCACGTGAGGGCTTACTCTTCCACGAGGAAAGTGGGTACCCATGTGCCAAAGCCCTACCCCGTGTGTCAGTCTGCCAGTCAGAGTCCAGGCTACCTGCTAGGTAGGACTTGAACAGCCCTTGCTCATGTGGCCAGGAGCTCAGCAAGACGTGTCCCAGGGATGCTGTCATCTGAGAGCATCCTCCATGGCACATGTGACTTGAGCAGCACCACAACCTCAGACACAGCACTGGGACTGTTCCTGGTTTCTTCTCTGCTCATCTGTGCATCTGCGTGGGTCAAAAAGGGTATCTATAATGCATGGGTACCCAGAGATCTGAGCTCTACTCACTGCTTGGATCTATCCTGCTTCAGGGTAACCACTGGCAGCTCCCTCTGCTTCCTTTTGTGCTTTCTGTTTGGTTTGTGAACTTCTCAGAGCAATGCTTGATAGACAAGGTCTGGTTTTCCAGGGCTTCCGTAAGTCTCTGTAAGAAATCAAGAAGAGTTTTAGCATTATGTATACAAAGCTTATACAACTCCTCCTCCAAAGGGTTTAAATCATTCAGGCTAATCTAATTATTTCACCAAGTAGTGGGCTTGTCTCTCTTTATGCAAAAACCCCCCAAACATTGTAAAGACTCCAAGTTATCTGGCCACCTTCCAGTTAATTAACTTAACACTGAAGGAAGTACTGAAAAACAAAATTAAAAGCCATCCAATTTCTAGCCATCC
Source organism: Harpia harpyja (assembly GCF_026419915.1). Lineage (NCBI taxonomy): Eukaryota > Metazoa > Chordata > Aves > Accipitriformes > Accipitridae > Harpia > Harpia harpyja. The sequence continues at coordinate 71,514,625 of NC_068944.1, forward strand.
CAATTCCTCACAAAAAGTAATGGCATTACATCTGTCTTCACTCAGAATATGAAAGCTACTTTCATATGACCCTAACTCCCCTTTTTTATTCCACGTTCTTAATCACTACTTATTAAAAAAAAAAAAAGCACAAACCCACACACAATTGATTTCAGTTAGACAAAGAAAGGATTTGTAATTTGTAAAAATTCAAAGAAAATCATCTGACCCAGCAGATTCTATTGAAGCTCTCAGACAATACAGAGTCCCTGAGAGCCAGATGAAAGGTATGATCAGAAAAACAAGGTAAGCACGTTCCCGGAGTGGTCGCCCACATGCTTGAACCCTTGTTGGATCTAGGGGCACAGGGAATCCGGGCAGCCATGCAGGTACATGACAGCTGCTTTCCCACATGGCTGTGAGGCAATTGTGTACACATGACGGGGTGGGCTGGGTGGCATCTATTTCTGTTGGCACCTTGGTCATGCTTCTGTTCATATGTTGCTTGCAGTGGGTCCGGTCATATGTATAAAATTAAGAACGCATGAAAATCTTTGCGAGATGGCCATCTCAGTTAGCTTTGTTCCTGTATATCTGCTAAGACAGCTAAACTTCATTTCTCAAACTACACCTCTATTTTCAATAAGATCACATCCTTTTTGGCAGCATTTTTTCCAGGATCAGGTTTAATAAACATGATCTTAGTGCAGATAACATAAGAATATAATATCTGAGCTGCCAGCACTATTTCTCCCATGAAGGTGGGATAAAATTGGTATGTCAAAGAGTAAAAAGAATTATACCTTCTAGAGCTGGTGTAAGTCTGACTTGCCTTCTCCTGTCTTGGGATCCTCAGAGCTAAACTTGATAAAAAGCCAGGGGAATGAAAACTAGACTTAGACCAAGGAGGGTCTGTAACTGGCTCCTGAATCCCTCCCCCTCCAGCCACTGGGCTCTGGGTCTTGCTCTGTCCAAGGAATGTCATTTCACAAGCTTGGGTGTTAAAGACAGACTCTCTCTTGTTTTTTAGTAATATCTGCTCCTTCCTGTCCTAGTCCACATCCTCAGAGCAAAGCAGGATCTGAGACTCAGCCAGAAAACCCTGTGCTTTCGACCCAGCTCTGGCACCAGTTTATTGCAGCTCGCTTTCTGTACGTCGATCCACCCTCCTTAATCTGTGAAGTGTGCACAGACCTTCCTTCTCTCCCTGGGGCTGGGAGACTGAAAATGGGAATATTTATGCAGCGCCAGGGAGATGTAAAGTGTTGCATGGGACACAAACACGCTTGTGAGCAAGGCGCTGATTTAGTGTTGGCTACATTTCAGTGCAGCTCTCTGCTATGCACACAGCAGTGTGAGAGAAAGTAAAGTGTTAATGCCAGTCAACAGAAAAACTCCATTTTTCCACCACGCTTGCTCATCTTAGGAGAGCTCACAAATAATGAAACTCACATAGGAAAAATCAATATTACATTAAATGACATATGTAAAGAGCTCTCTAAAGTCAACACCAAGTCAGGCTAATGAGCTACAGGACAGTCTTGCTGCACTGTTTGATGCAATCTGAAATGTTATTCTGTATGCACAGGTCTGTAATCTGATGTCTTTTCAGTATTTCTTTTATGTTTGTAACTTTAATCCTCCTCATTTATTCCCTTTTGCACCTAAGACTATTCTTTTCTGCAGGAAAAATAAGAACATCTCTGGCTGTCTTTTCACATCTTCTCAAGGGGTTACGTATATGGATGTGATCTTGCACCACTGAAATCAGGGGAGTGCTGCTGTTGAATGAATGCACAGACACATCAAGCTCATGCTGCAGGAAGATGTACACGCACTTACCTCTCAGTGATCTTTGCGTTCAGTACCCTGAGACACCCAGCACCCTCCATTGCTCGCAAGTACAGCTAGAGTTGAAGGAAAATGGCCTTTCACAGCTTATTCCTCAATACAGCATGCAACTGCAGACACATATGCAGTGCAGGACATGGCATCTTTCATTTTCATGCAGTGCATGACAGAAAGCAGCTGGTCCTCAGAAGTGTTTCAGGATCTGAATTCCAACCCATTTAAAAGGAGCTCTGTTTCTAAGTCCATTTTGAAGACTGGTGCCCTGGACAGGACTTAGATCACTGCCACTTTCTGTACTTGCAAATATAGGTTCACCAGGCCTCTCTGTGCCTGCTACTGAATTCTGGGGGCACTTGAAACCCATTAGGTGCTTATGAACATTACACTAATGACTCTAAAGATGTGTTTTGAATGTTAGTAGATGCCTGTTAAAGCACTAAAATTCCACCTCAAATCTAAACCCTTCAAGTTTCCCAAAATGTCCCTATAGCTTTCCCACTTCTGGGGCTCAGATCGGAAAGTACTCTCACAGCAAGTTTAGTACTTCGGGTCCCATGTGAAAATAGGAGAGACCTACTGTCTCTTTCATCTGACTGTTTGTTACATAGAGACTTCATCAAAACATGAGAGATCCACATTCAGATCCTTTTCCTTCTTCTTAAACTGTGTTCTAACCCTGGATAACAGAAAGGTGAGCATGGCTGGGAAATATATATAAGATCAGAGGACAGGGTAGGGATTTATGTGTAATCCTGGAATGGAGATCAGCCTGTGATTTCCTAGGTGAAAATGTAGCAGTTGGATTTAGTGGGCATCTAGTAAATCTGCGTGCATTTCTGGAAATAACAAGGGAAGTCCAAGGGAGTCAGCTTGGACTAGACCCAGATCAATGTCTGGGCTTCTCCCAGCACACTGGCAATTTTGTCTGCTTAGTCTTGGTGAAAATGGCCTGGAAAATGCAAGATACCCTGAAAGTCAAGAGTCTCCGGGCAGCCTCAAAGAGAAAATGTGTTGGTGGGTCTGAGTAAGGTAGAACAGTGTTAACTCATTTGCTCTACATTGATTCCTATACCATGACACTTGCCCACTGCTGAAACAGGTCCCAGGACTCCATGTATCACTTTTGCCTAAGGCAAAACCTGCCTCCACAGCAGATAAGCCATTACTGTACACAGTTGTACTAAGCCTAAAGTGACTAGATTGTCTGTCCCATTAAAAAAATAAAATCAATGTTTAATGACCAGTTCAATATTCCACCAGAGGAAGCTGGGTTCATTCTGTGTACAACAGCTCATAGGATGACCCCAGGGTGAAATCAGTATCCTGCTTAGTCTTATTATTGTAGTTCCCTGTGCCAAGCATCTTTCAGCTTAGCTCTCGTCTGTCTTTTCTCATGAAATTTCTTAATGTCAGAGCATAAAGACATGATGACCCCAGGGAACTGTGTGGGGTACACATGCATTTCAAATGAGAGCTTTGTGGGTCCTAGAGAGAGACATTTCTATTTATTCTTTTTCTGTTCATGAGAGGATGTCTCTCTAGCCACTGTTCCTATTACATTTCCTTTTATTCAGCATCACAGCTCAAAACCAACTGGGGAACAACAGCGTCATTTCTTTATCAGTGCTGCAGAAATGTCCTCAGAGACAGGTGGTTTTGTAATGGTATCCATTTCTGCTAAAAGGCCCCACAACCCTACCCAGGGAGGCACCTTTCACAGTAGATAAAATGAACATTAATACTAAATCGCACTCACACAGTGGTAGACTACTAGGATTACACCCTGTTCCTTATGGTATGCTGTAACTTCCCAGAGCTTTTAAAGAATGTTTTGCAGCTCTGATAATAGTGGGATGACTGGGTAGAACACTTTTACAACACAACTAGCTGTTTTTCTGCTAGTATAATCATCTTTCAGTTGCAATTTTACCAGATTGCATTGATTCTTAGGAAATGCCAATTAACACCCATTTGTACAGAAAAAGCCACAAACTGAAAAGTGCATTTACAAGTGTCTGCTATAAAACATGAGCGTGCTTTTCATATTCATTTCCAAAATGTGAGATAAGATTTATTGTCCTGATGGTGTGGAATGTTCTTTAGTGTTAACCCATAATCCCTGCTGCTTGAATAGAAACAATAATGGAGACATAAATAACCTCATCTTCTGAATCAGCTTCTTTTACCCCTTAGGGTGTCTTCTTTACCTCTACGGAGACAATGTAAAGTGCTACATCCAGCGTAAATTAACAGAGAGTTTGGATCTGATAGTCTTGAACACAGTGTGCATAGATGTGAGGTGGTAAAATGTCAACGGGTTCCATGTCTTTGTCCCTGTTTGGTATTGTTATTTACAGAAACAGGAAATGTTGTGTGAGAAATCCAAAGATGAGGTTTCCTGTTGAAGTAGAACCCAGTAAGACATAATTTATATCAGCTGAGGATATAAGCCCAAATCTTCCATAATTTTCTGAGATGTCAGTTTATTCCCCCACTTTTGTGAGGAGAAGGGAGAAATAAAGGAGTGGAGGACGAAGGAGAAAAGCAGGAGAAAAAGCAATCTGTTATATCCAATAAATTGACAGAGGACCTAGATGTTTAAGTTTCTCCACAGATTTAGGTGTCATGTGTTGGACATAAATGCATCACAGATACAGAAATTTGAGATCAATTGATCCAGTGAAATATTACAAGCAAATGCATAAGGGAGAGCATGCATGAGATCAGAAGACATCTGATCAGAGGTCATAAGACTCTGCAGACATCCAGGGACTGCAGACAAAGTCCCTACACTGTATGTAGAGGAGCTGAAATGAAATGTAAGCCGATATAAAAAAAAATATTGCAGACTGATTTTACCACTGTGCTGTTCTTTCTGACTTAGATGATTCTTTGTTCACAACAGCTCTTGCAAAGGAAAAAAAAGGGAAAAAAAGATGCTTACTTAGTGTTTCTTCCCAGCTGGGCTCATAAAATGTCTCTGACTTTCCCCAGTGTACGTAGAGTTGGTTTTCATGTCTGCAATATGTTACATGAAACAAAGGGCCAAATGTGGGGAAACAATGTACTTTTCAGCAGAGGAAACATCCCCTTTCAATGCAAAATCAACATTTCACAGCAACTAGGAAAAAAAAGCACCCTTCTCCCCAGCAAGATCAAAATGGGATAATGCAGAGAGAGGTACTGAGCTACCTGTTACTTTGGCACTTGGCAGCCATGAGACCTCAGCTAACCTCTCGACAGTGAGTTTGAAACTTCACAGCTGCAGTGATGATGGTGCAGAGGGAAAGGCACTCACAGATGGCTGTGGAAGAAAGATCTTGAAAAGAAATGGTGGTCTGTTTATAGATATGTCTGTCATAGTAAGATTTCAGTGTAAGACTTTCAGGATGTGTAATAGCTGCTGTCAGGTGCTGGGTATTGTCTAGGATTTTGAGAGTTGTGGGACTTATGGCTATTTTAATTTCTAACTGTTAACATGTATTTATGTATTTTATTGTTATTTTCTGTGAAACTGTCATTCTACCTGGCAAAAACAATAAAATTGTTATCACGTACATTACTCCTTGAAATGAAAGGTTCTGTTATCTATACAGTCAATGAATTTTAATATAAAAATGAAATATGCCTCTTCTATCAAAATCTTCCTACATCCACAGACTTAGAGATGGCAGGGAGAGCCAGCATCTTCACCACAACATTGCTTGTCCAGAGGATTTTTTTCTTGTTTAACATAGCCGCCAAATTAACATATAACTGTATATATTTTTCCCTACTATCAATACTAAAACGCCCAATGGATATCCATTTAGTGAGATCCCGCTTTTCTCCTGAACTAGGGAAGTCCTAACTCTGCTAAAATAAGATACAAGCATGTCCATTTTCCTCATTCTTCTTCCACAGCTCAGTTCACTTAAGGACTAATGGATAACAATAGCCATGAAAAAATGTGGCTATCAAACCTATTTTCCCTGGAGATGCAGCCATTCTCACATGCTTTATTGTCACTATATATTTCTTTGAATGTAAAAGGCTTCCTGTACTAGAACCCAGCAATTCAGGTAAAGGGTCGTCTCTGTAGAAGTAGTTTCGGTAGAGGTTTGTGGGGGTTGTTATGCTCAAACATAATTAAAAAGTCATAAAATTAATCAATACATTGCCATCATTTAATAGTGATGCATGGGGAAACTAAATCTGGAACTGATGTTTTTCCTTGCCTTCAACTCCTCGTATGTTTTGCATTTCTAAAGAAAGAGGATTTCCTGGATGAGGTCAGAGATTTTCTTTGCCCAGAGACCTATCTCCTGGAACTACTATGCTAAAAAAAAAAGGATTTTTTTAAACTAAATTTTCCATGCCCCCCCAAAGCAGTGTATACATGAATGGTACTTAGAGATTGCTCCATTCATTCATTAATCTTTTACAGTGGAGTCCTCTAACACGTCTCAGTCAAGTCTCCGTATTGATTTCTTGGGTAAATCAGGTACCAGAGAAAGCACTATCAAAACTGAGCAGTTTAATAAACTTGTTGGTTCTCAGCACTCTTTTAATCAGATGCATGAGATAAAGGAAAAGTAAATAACAACACAACAGGAGGGAAAGGAGGGTGAACTCCAAAACGGTTGTGAGACTAAATCCAACATGGTAGTGTCCTTCAACTGTTCAGTATCTAACAGGAAATTTATCAGTGACACACAGGAGCTTAACCACTGTTATTTGGCACAGATGCTGCCCGGTGGGAGCTCTCCATGGCTTTTCCTACTAACCAACAATACAATTCAGTCTCCAACATGAGAGCTCACGTGAATGCTCTTTGCCCCATGGAAATTCAGAAACACTGGCCTGAAGTTGTGCCTGTTGTAGGCATGTTGTCTCTGTTTGCTAGAAGCCTCCTGTGGCAGACAGCAGAAGGTGTTTAAGCTTTTGGTTGCAATGTTCAAGGGCCTTACACTACATAAAAAGCTACTGATCTGCTTCATACAGTAGCTGTAGTCAGTGCTGAAAAGCTGTTTCTGGAACAGAAGATTGATTAACATGCCTCTATGTAAAAGCATCAGCTATTATCTTCCCCACTGTTCCTCTTCTCAGCCTCCCATTTCAAAGGTTAACAGGAAAAGTAACAAATGCATGAATAAAATGAAGATGTTGCATTTTCACCTAAGGATATGCAGACTAAGCAATAAATTGCAGAAAAAATTCTGTAGTATAAACACAAGAGCCAGCATTTCTTGGCTTTTCTAGGAATCCTTATCAAGAAATAAACTTGATCTAAATTTCAAAGCTACTTTGCCAGTTACTTTTTGCCATTATGCTTGCCTTTAGCAATATCAATTTGTACACTGTACACATTTTAATTTAAAATTGTTATTGTCCTCTAATTGCTTTGAGATTCATTTTGCATCTAGGCAATGAGAGTATTACCAATGTTTTTCTTATGCCTTGAAATGCAATGAATGCTTTCTGTAATATTTTCCTCCATCCTTTGGATGGTCTTAATACAGTAAAGAAAAAGCAAACAAAGAAATGAAAAATCTCTAACTGAAGTTGCAGAATCAACATGCTGCACTCATTTCTCATTCAGATGCCTCTGTATTAATTCAGCCTTGAAAAGGTTGGGTTTATGGATAATAGTGGCCTGTCACTGAGATAAATATAGAGCAATTCCTGGCTGTGCTACAGACATCTTATGAAATCTCAGGCATGTCTCTTGATATTGGTGTGACTATCTGTTCAATGAAGGAAGATACCATTTCCTTTTTACTACTCCCGGTCCTGTACATTGCAAATTCCTCACAGGAAGGCATGACGCTAACTATGCACAGAGCATGTGGATAGATGCTATGTTGCTTTCACTAGGAATTCTGTTGCTACAGAAAATGGGAAGAATAAGAAGTTCATTTTTTTTCTGGAACCACAGATGGCCAGATGCTGTGCCCAAGGGGATACTTGATCTATTCAAGTTATTCATGCAGTCCCATGGGATTTTATCTCTTTTTAAGGATAGTGTTGCTGTAACTCTTATGGTTTAAGTCCACAAGTGAAGAAAGACTTGCAGGGAGATTATATTAGACAGCATGATACAGTTGGAAAAAATACCTTTGTTTCTGAGCATTTTAGGTTTCTCAAATGTGTAATAGAAGCAGTGATCTCTAAAACTAGTTACAGGCTATGAACATTGTAATTTTTTTTGTTGTTCAAATAGTCATTGAAAAGGAAAGTGTTTTATTTTAACAGACAACCTGAAATCAGTTATATGTGTTGCTCTTCCCAGCCTTTTGGAAAGAGTCTTCAGATGAAGCTCTCCCTTTCTGGGCTACAAATATTGTTTGACTAATAAAGATAGCTTTCTGTCCTGGCCTCCTGGCTTACAGATTTGTTTCATCCTGCTCTGTGTAGTTTACTAAGCAACTTACCCTCTTTTAGTAATACACTTGTTACTGACATTTCAAAATGTCAACAATTGTCTAAAAAATACATGCTAAAAACCTAGGCAACATCAGATTTTGGACCGAACTCTGATGTCCCTTGTACAAACAGCATTTTATGACCCAGGGTCCTCTCACTTGAGAAAGGCAACACTTGCATCATACAGTGGGGCATTACAAGGATACCTAAGCCAAGCAAACTTCAAAAGCAGAAAACACAGATCCATGTCAGGGCAACTGTGCATCAGCAGGAAACTGGCTTAGGAAAGGACCTCATAATGTGCTAATTATGAATTTATATAAAATTCATATTATACATTTTACTTAGCTCTGATGAATTATTGACTAAATATGAAAGCCTTTACCAATTAGGCTAAGAGGAAGTGCTGTTTACAATGACATTTCTGATCTCAGGAAGAACGGATCTTAGAGAAGCTTAAGTGAGGACTGCTTTCTCTTCCAAAGCTCACTCATAAGAAAACACCTCCTTAGAATGCTACACAGCCAATTTCAGTTTTCACCTGATATTTAAGTGGTTCAAGGCAACTTTCTTAGCAAAAATGATCATTGCAGAAAAGTGGTGATAACTTCAAGGTAATGTTAAAGTTTGCTAGGTGATTGACAACTAGATAAAATTTGCAAACATCTATTAAAATAAGTTTTTTCTGTTGGTTGTTTTTAACTTGTTGCTTAGTGTTATAGAATATTGCTACCTGTTGTGGCCTGGAGTTTTCTCTTCTTTTAGCAGGCTGGTTAGAGCTGAATAACATATGGTCCTTCGGAGTCTAACAAGAGACTTATGTGATGTTTAAATGCCAAACTCCAAAACTATGGCCAAAGTTGCATGTCCAAATTCACGTAAATTTGTAGACACCTAAACATCTGGTAATTGGGTTCTATACGGTAGAAATCCTTTCCCTGCATCCTTTGAGTAGGCAATTCAGTGATGTCCTTGGAGTATTCTTAATGTACATCAATCACGCAAAATACTTCAATATATTTCCACCAACAAACTCCAGAAAGAGGTTACTTAATGTCAAAACCCATGAGGAACAGATAGAACCTGAGTATCCATGAAGCCAGGTGTTTAGAAACATATTCCTGGTTTTTTTTTAATGCAACAAAAATTCACCAGAAGTTTGTGGCTATCAAACAGAAGTTTAGCATTGGGCTATACCCAATGATTTTATCAGCTCTGAAGGAATCTTACCCAGATAAAACCCCTGTGTTAAGAATTGTAAATCCCTCAAATTATTTTTTATATTACTATTGATTATTACTATTATTAATTTTCTGTGCAGAAAATGAGTCTATCTGAGTGTTCTTTGAGAAGTACAATCAAATGATCATCATGAGTTATTCTGGGTTCATGAGGCAAAAAAGAAAACTCCTACAGGGTGGAGAACATTTTTTCCCAGCATTGTATTTTATATTTATAGGAAAAGGAGTCATTACTGTAGAAGAGGTGGTACTTGATGACACCATCAGCCAGAAGAAAATCTCAGGGAAAACAACTGCTTCTGTTATGGCATGTCTTGGGACATCTGACTAGCAGAATATTGCTCAGTAAAGCAATTAATGCTGAACTTGGTTACTGATGGGTTCTGAACATTTATTTCTTACATATATGAAGGTCATACATCACTGTCCAGTATTCCAGGCAAAGGACTATACACTAACTGGTTTATAATTGGATTGAAGTGGATATTGCTTTGGTATATCTGAACTCAGCCATTAAACTCTGCGGTTTTTTTACTTTGCTTTTATTTTTCTATTTATCTACAATCTGTTGCTACAGAAAGATTTCCCTAAACAGGTCATTCTGCAGAAGGATCTGAACTGAGTTGACTAGTTTATTTCATGATTGTTAGAGAGGATCATACATTAGGACTCCTCACTCGGAGTTCTTCCTCTGGGTCCCACAAACATCTCTCTAGACAGCGGCAGGTCCACCTCCAACAAGAGCCCTTGTGTCTCAGTGTCACAGTGATGAGCAGCATCTCCAAGAGATGAGTCTATCCTTTGTTGTGTTAAAGCATAATGAAGTTTGGCAGAAAATAAACCCCTTTGCATTCCAGCTTGTCCTCAGGTATCAGAGGGGCTGGGGACTGCTAGGCTTAGATTCTGAGTGATGTCCAATTCAGCACTATAAGTTCAGCTGCGTTCAATATATTGTACTATCACGATTACAGATGCACTAATAGTGCACTGTACTTTCAATTGAGCTGCATTCAATGAATTAGAACAGCCAGACTTAGGGAGTTTGGTCGTGTTCAATGAACTATCATGGCTAGATTTGAATGAATAGTACAGTTTATTAAAGCAACAGGAGTACAGGTTCTTTTGGATTGCCGGTGATAAATACATTGTCTGAAAAGCACATGCAAATAATAATACAGTCGACTACAAGCACACTAAATTATGGAAAAACTCTAAAGAGATTTCTAAGTTTCCCAGGGAAGCACTCAGTATAACCGAGGGTTTGAATCTTACTCAACAGGCATCCCTGGGGGGGGGAAGAGAGGTTCAGCCCATCGACCGATCACAGAAGTCAGCGATGTCCTCCTGACTTGTCTATGATGGTATCTTCCCTAGCATTCCTCCTCTCTTAAGCACTTTTATATTTTCTTATTTTTTAGGTGGAGCTTGAGTGACTCTAGTCATACATACCTTTATGATGAATGGTGTAAAATCTCCTCTCTTTACTTTTAAAGGTATATGCTAGAGAAAATTCAGAGCGCATGCTCAGTGAGGGGTGGTCGCACCTTGAAGGCGGGTAGTTTTGGGGATGAAGGTGTGTTTTGGTATTATAATGAGATTCTAATGAGCAAAGTTCCATGTCAGTAATGCAGAACGGGGCACTTATGATATAAATCAGAAAAGTAGGGCAGTAGGTCGACAGAACCCCCATTATTTTACCTCCTTGCTTCAGTGGATTCAATGCAGGGACCTACTGTTCTGGTTCCTATCGTTCCAGGTCCCTATCCCTGTGATGATATCACAGACCCTGACCACATTGTCTCCACTCCGCTCCACCCGCCATGTTGTTTCTCAGAGTCAGAATACCAAGCTCCCCTGGTGTTGCTAACATCTAATGTTGCAGATTACGTTGCTTAGGGAATTATTATGGAACAGATTTTGTGTATATCCACTGCATTCCACCCTGGAGGTTTACCTTCCCCTAAGAGGGGGACATATCAGTAAGTGACCTCCAGCAATCATTCCACACCCTTATCCAATGAGCACCTCAAAGATGATTCACTTATTGCACCCAGACTAGATTCAAGTCAATACTTCGAGGTATGTGTGGACTGTGGTAGTGAGACTGTAGGTCTGTTGGGTACTCCATGTGCTCTGAGCACAAGCATCTGCTGCCAGCATCGCTCTTCCCACAAGCCGTTGTGCATGTAATAGTACTCCCTCGCGTGACATGAGCTTAGGGTGTGACAATATCTGTGGGCATCAGTCCTATCTCTCATGAACCAAATATTGAGTTCATCTAAAGAGGAATCACTTGTGTACTGTGATTTCTCTAGAGTAGTTCTTCCAGGAAAGCAGACTGGAGAACAGCTTGCAGGCTTGTTTTTGCTATTTTATACACAATTTTTTCTGGCAGATTTTCATCATGGAACCCTGAACCCTATGGGGTTTTTTTCAAGTTCTCAGAGGTTAGGGTGTATAACATACTGGGTGTATAACATACAGCTTGTGCTCAGTTTGTTAAGTAAAAGAAACATTAAACAGAATGTGTTTCCATGGAAAGAAGATGCTAAGGAAGAGAGAGAAAATTCCATAAAAACCAGAAAGATTTACTTTGAGCCTTTTCCATTACACAGGGTCATCAGATATCTGGACTCAAAGAGAAAATGATATCTTTTCAAAGGACCAAGAAAAGATTCCAAATTCCAAAATATAAGTTGGATTCTTACATCCTGCTTACCCACAAGAAAGCTGTAGATGCATGAGGAATAGCTGGTTCAAGCTTAGCTCACCTAAGATGGAGAAGAGAGTGACAGCAAAAGACAAAAATTTCAACAAGGGAGAATTTGGCCATTGCTTTTATATGGTCCTTTCTCCTAAATGCAGGAACCCCACTTTTGTTTAAATTAGATTCTCATCCCTTTGTTAGAAGTTGCATCAAAGTCAGTAGGACCCTGTCAGTAAATAAGGCCCCAAGGATAAGGACCTGACCTTTAATATTCTGTTTCCTTTGAAATTAACATTCAAGGGTGGTTTATATTCCCCTCCATTTTCCTCTTTTTCTTGCTTCATTGCCAAGTATCACATGATCCACACCTAATACATGATCTCGTTTGAGGAGCAAGCATCTCTGACAAAATAGTGTGGTCTGATGATTGAAAACTGGTTTTGACTTTCTATAGACATGAAAATCTGATGTTAACAGTCATAACAACAATTGTCATCTCAGCTTGACTGCTACCCTAATTTAAGTAAGTGAATGTGTTTGAGTTAATACCCAAATTTCATACAGAATAAGAAAACAGCTGAAGCACTGAAGTATTGTGGTCCTGCCCCTCCCCTGCCTCTGCATTTTAATATCCAAACAGAAAGTTCTGGGGCACTGGAAAGTATGGAAAAGGGGGATGATGCCATGGAACCATGGAAAATGTTCCTCGCATATACCATCCAGATGTGCCAGAGCTCCATGGAACCAGATGGTCTTTTATTTTTAAACATAAATAGTTGAACAGATGCTTTGAAAGCTAAATGTGGGCATTCCAAAGAGGAACAAGCAATGATTACTCATCTCTCATACTCTCCATACCTTTGCACTTTACTCAGAATATGTGATATTCTGTAGTCCTGTTGGCGATTGAAAAAACCCAAGCTGTTCTTTCTATGTACCATCTATAAACTGTTTGGGGCTTACGCAGCGATCAATAGGTGTCTCTGGACCATCTTTGCGCAAAGCATCAGACCACATTAGCTTCAAATCTGTGAAGTGAAGTAGGTACTGGCAGAAAGGTCAGCACCTGGGTGGCTTACAGCACACTGCTACACATCTGGTTATGAGAAAGGGAAATTCTGGCCTTAAGACCATGTAGGCTTAAGTCCTACACTTAAAAACATGTTCAATCACAACTTTATTGTTTTGTTGCCCGAGTACAAGAAGAACATAGACAAACTGGAGCAAGGTCAGTGGAGGGCCACTGGGATGGAGCACTTGCCCACTGAGCAGAAGCTGAGGAACTGGGGCTTGTCCAGCCTGGAGAAGGGATGGCTTCAGGGGAATCTAACAGCAGCCTCCCGTATCTATGGGGAGGTCATCAAGAAGACGAAGCCAGAATCTGCAGTGGTGCATGGTGTAAGGATTAGAGACAATGGGCATAAGTTGAAAGGAGAGAGATAGCTGGATATAAGGAATAACTTTTCTCTGTGATCACAGCTGAGCAGTACAGCAGGTTGCTTAGAGAATTTTTGTTACCTCCATCCTGAAAGGTTTTCAAGACTAGGCCAGATAAAGCTCCAAATAACCTGGTTTGAGCCATAACTGACCCCACTTTAAGGAAGAGGTTAGACAAGAGAGCTCCTGAGGTCCCTTCCAACCTGGATTATCCTAAAACCCTATGATCCCCTATGCATTGCTACGCAGAGGTACCCAGTCCCCATGCTGTAACTGGCATCAAGAAGAGCAGAGCTTTTTTTTTTTCTCATTGTGAGATGGTCTTGCAGTGTTTCCACAGCAAAAGGTAACTGCCCCTGCATCCCCTGGTGGGATGGCATCATACCTGTGTCCTATCACTGCCTTTCCCTAGGCCTCTCTCTTGGCTTAGAGAGGCTCCTAAACTAGTCAGCAGCAGAAGGGAGCTTTCCATCTCCCCTCGCTGAGGGAAAGTTAAAGAGAAACTCTACTTTATACTGTTTCAAATCACAAAATAGTAGTTTACTATTGTTTTCCTACTTAGTTTTGTAGGGTTTTTAAGGGAGTCATTCATTATGCACAGAATGGGCAATATTTAATATTTATGTCTCTGATAGAAGCAATTGAGATTAAAAGCAAAACATTAATTGGCTTCCATACAGAGTTTAAATCTCTCAATATGCCCATTATAGCTTGCGGTCATTGTCCCAAACTGTTGTGATGTAGTTTAACATTGTCAGGAGGACAGCAAATGAAAACAGCATCAATTTTGCTCAATGAAGCAAAAATGGGTTGCCATCTATTCTGGGGCTGAGTGTGGCTAGTGGTTACTGGCCTGAGATAAGGTTTCCCAAACTCTTACCTCCCTGATCATTGCAGGTTAATTAGAACCTGAAGACTGGCACTTCATCACACTCAAAGAGATTGCAAAAGCTGTAGGAGTATGTTTAATAAACTGCACTGGAAGTTTATACATGTTTATTTCTATCAGCTTGTGTTTGTATTAAAGAATAACACAATTTAGCTCTGTCTAACCTAGTTAAGGGGAGGATTTATCTGATGCTGGTATCATACACAATTAGTAAGGCTGAAAATTACTATTCCATTGATTTCACTTTTTTTTTTTCTTTTCCTTAGTGGAAGCTGCAACCAGGTTTTATGTTGCCCCTGACTGGCCTCAATAAGTCACATCATTGTGCATGTAGCAGCACACTTTGCTGCTAGCCTTTCTGGTTCATTGGGGAACATTTGAACGTGGAGATAAGGGAAGTCAGCTCAGGTGCTGTGTTCTACTGTAAATCTTTTGAATGCAGAAAACCATATTTGTGTAAGTGGGCAGTTAATAAATCCCAGCCCTTGACACTTATTGACTAAAGCTCCAGAATAGGTAGATCCATTGCTGGTGGCTTATTAAAATAATAAGCTGAAAGGAAATCCCTGTCTCAGTGCTTAAGATTTGTGATCTATCAGCTCTGAGATCTGGCAAGGAACTAGAAACAGGTTAGGTTAACATTCCCCATTGGAATATATTTTTTAAATAGGAAAATGTGTTTTCAGTGAACAAAACCAAATAAAATCATAAAAATTTCCTGTGTACTAGGGGAATAGCTCAGCTCTTCAAAAAAATTCTATTGAAACTTTTTTTTTTTTATTAGTTTTATTGGTAGGAATAAAACCATATTCCAGCTGCTTTTCAGGACTCAGGAAAACAGCTCACAGTCCTGAACTGTGCCACCTATTCATAGGATGATGTTGTAAAATTAATTTTCCTCTGAAATTCCCTATCCAAAAAAATCAGGAATGTTGATCTTCACTGTTTATGGGCTGTTGAATGATAGAAAACACTGAATGTCTATGAACAATGGTTGCTGTAAAACTGGGAAATGTGAAAACCAAACAGTTAAAACTCTTACCAGAGTTGTGTCATTGTGAAGGATGGTATCGGGTTTTGTTTGTAGATCAGCTATAAGAAAAATTTCCCAAAAAAGGATTCCAGGTGAACCAGGATGTCTAGACCTGCAGCCTGAAGGTTTCTAAGTACTAGGGTCTCCTGGCATCTCAGTTTTCAGGTTTACAGCCCTATAACAGCAGCTAAAGAAAGCTCAGAATTCATATTCTTGACATTTTATTGGTTCTTTTTCCAAAATGAGAGAGAGATATCCCAGATGCACTTTGGAAAGCCTCCTCCCAAAGAAGAGGACAAGGATTTGCATTATGGGTAGAGGAGGAGACAATCATGTCCATGCTGGGTGGTGGTCCATTGACTTACTCTTCTAGAATAGGATGGATAACTTCCTTTGCATTAAAGAACATGTGACTTTTTTTATCTTGAAATTCAAGAAGAGATTAAACTTGAGCGACTACAGCAGGAGACTCTCCAACTCCAGCAACAGCAGAAAAGTCCATTTGTCTCTGATTTTAGGATTTCCCTAGGGCTGGTTAGTGCAGCTCCCTTGCAGACAGGAATACTGAAAGGAGGGACAGCAGTTCTTTTTCATTTCCTACATTTCTAAAGACACTATTCTGTTGCCACCACCCTTTCTGATATGGTTTTTTTAGCACTTTATCTCCTTGCCTTTTACCTTGACCTACACTCCCTGGCCATTTTTGTGCATACCATGAGAGAGTTGCTGAAGGCTGATGTCCATAAGGCATTTCTTATGTTGACGTGAATTGAAAATAATTTAAAATAATTTTCATTTCTAAGTGTCAAAGTGAAATAAACAAATTGTGTTTATGTCATGCTGATGTATTTTATTTTTCAACCATCCTTGAAAAAAATAGAAATAGTTGATTAACTATAAACATAGGGACATCTGGGAATGTATCTGATTCATTTTGGGATGTTACAAATGTTACAGGACAAGATCTTGCAGACAAAATAAAGTTTGGTTATCCTGAGTCTCTAAAGGGCCCCTGAACTATGATGCTGAACTACTCATCTTGAAAAGGCCATTTCTATCACTGTTCAGGTACGTGCCTCATGTAATGCCCAATTTAAGTATTCCATGAACAAGAAGCTCTCTCAAGAGTGATGGTGGAAAGTCTTGGAGTTCAGTCTCTCATTTCATTGTGAAGACAATTTATTAAGTTTCTTTTTTTTCATCATATTTTTTCTTTGGCATGGTGCTATATCTTATTATCCACAACTGCATCACACTCTCCTCCTCTTTGCAGCTACATTGCTTCATTTATAAAATGTCAGTATGGGGTTTTTTGACCCTTTGTTTTTTTTTTAAACAAGATTTTTCTTTGTATTTTGTTCAAAGCAGCATCTTTGTTTAACAATAACTTTCACTAAAAAGGGAAGAGAGAGGAAGAGAGAGATAAATAAGTACTTAAGGTATTTCTACAACCCCAAATTAAAAAGAAAGGTTTTATTTAGAGTCAAATAAAATTTCATCCGCTTTGAAATTAATAGAATCTTTAACAAAAATATATATATAATCTAGATTTAGTTTGACCAGAAACCATTTTTCGATAGGATTTTTCTATGTCCCCAATTGACTGGAGCTAATAATACTCTTCCTGTGAAGAATTACAGAGCTTGAAAGAGGGAATCACCTGGCATATGTCTCCTTTCCACTCACACAGATGGAACCTGCTGCTCAGAAGTTCCTTTCACCTTTCAGTCACATGCCGCTATGAAAATATGGACTCTGTTTAAAACATTGGTGCAGCTGATGGACACTTTAATGAAGGCTTTTTTAAAGCTTTGCCAAACTGCTTTTGAAGCAGTTGACTGAAATGTCAGAACTTCCTCTCATTAAAACTCCCACTTCAGCTACATCCCCTGTGTTTCAGAAAAATCTTTTTTCACCACTTCCACTCAGATACCAAGAATAACTTACTGAAAAAGGTTACTTTCCCTCATGAAGACCTGACGTGATATATTCCACTGTGACAGATAGTACTTCAGATTTATGTTTATTTTTTGATTCTGGGCAATAATATTAAGTTACAAGCCATGAGTCACTGTGTGTTTTTCCATTTTCACAGCTGAAAATTAATTAGCTTAGTGAAACATTTATTTATTTATTAAACCTTGAACTGCCTTGGTTTCTACTCATGGGCTTGAAGACAGGGGCTAGTTGAATGTTTTCTCAGCTGCATTGGTCCTGATTTTTTTCTGCTAGAGCTGGCTGCTCGGTGTTGAAGCCCATTGTGCCATGCTAGATCTAATTCTGCTCTACTAGGGGTTGTGGGATGCTGCCTGCAACCTCAGGGAACAGCCTCTGTATTCTTAAAGCTAGGCAGGTTGTCATCAAAAAGCTCTGTCAAAAAATTCCATCACCACCTGGATTTAGGGAAGATGCCTCCTAAATTTATGCCCCTTTCTTACTCAGAAATTGGCCGTTCCAACAAAGCTTTGCTAATATGGACTTGACACAGAAGGAAATTTTATAATCTGGGTGTGTATGGACTGTAGGTAAGAAAGACAGCTGTTGTGCTATAGCTTTGGAGTTGCTGTTCCCTTTGATTCTCCATCAAATTTGGGATAAAAATGTTCCATCACTGCTTTTTCTCTTCTTTTTCATCAGTTGACTTGTAAATTCATTTTCAAACATAAACTCATCACTCTCTCTGTCTTCGTGACTCATATGCCAAAGTTATCAGATCTGATATTTTAATTAAGACTCCAATAATGACACATAAGCCAAAATGAAACCCATTTCCAGCTTCCATGATTGCTAGCACTACAGGACAAACAGATCAGTTTTCTGGCATTAGGCAAATGGGACTCTGCAAATACACAGGGAGAAAACATGCTGAGTAAGAAAGCCTTGCTGCTACCTACTCACTCTCTCAAGCAGAATTGCACTCTTAAGTCAGAGCCAAAAATTATTGAAAAGACTTCGGAAGTAAAAATAACTTCAGCATATTTCTTCAGTTGAGTGTTTTGATAGAAATCTACTCTTCCTGTCTTTGAAGACACTATTTGTTAACCTTTTCTCAACATAAAGCTTCTTTTTTTAATGCTGTGGAGAAAAAAATATTTACATGGAGCCAAGGAAAAGAGAAAAATCTCCTGTTTCTTTAAGAGATGCTTTCCTAAACCTTTCTAGAGCAAATTTGCTTAGTTTGTCCATTTATCAGCCTGTCAACACATCCTTTGTGTTCTAATTGTGCCATCTGTAGTTTTGGGTTTTTACAGTTGTCAGTAATCCAAAGACTGAGTTTTGCAATTAATTTGGAGAAAGCAAGTACTCTGTAATATGTAAACTTTGGACTAGCACAGCTGAAGGGGAGGGAATACTTGGAATAAATGATATTCGAGAATTTATGCCAAAAGAAAAACATCTTACAGGTTCTCTTGTTTTCCTAAACACCATGTTAATGGGCAGTGTTTGGCTTTAATTATGTCAAGATAAAATCAGAAAAACACTTGAAGCTGTGAGCCATGACTGTAAACGATTCTTTCCCTTGTAGATTCAAAATGTCAGTGCTGCTATAGATTTTGTACCATATGCAAACAATGGTGTATATGTATGCACCCCAGTGTCCTCACATAGGCTGTGGTGTGGCTGTTTTATTTCTTTCTGGTTTAGTCCAACTTTGGAAAATACTAATGGATCCCCTTGGGAAGTATGAAGACACTGCTTAGCTTTTAAAAGCTTAAAATACCTGTATGAGCTGCCAACAAGAAAAGATGCAACTTATGATGCCGAGGACCACTGTACAACCATTTCAAAGCTCAATGCACCCTGCTTATTTGCTTTTGCTTCCGGGTCCCAGGATTAATTATCCAAGGTAGGTGGTTTCTCAAAATTGGGGTCCCTTCCTACCACCAAACCTGGTAAAAGAATTAGGGAGGTTTTGGGAACCTGCTCTGAGGTCAGAGGAGGGACTCCTTTAGTGGCAGAGGCAATTTAGGCATATCCCAGATGTGGACTATGAACCTAACTGTGATGGCAACTGGTAATCTGTTCTCACTTTCTGAATCTCATGTTTTGCAAATACTGCACCTATTTTTGCACAATGAGGGACACTGTTCAATGTATGTTTGCTACATACTCCTCTGCACATGGACAGTTGGAAGTTATACTTTTTTACACGTTTTCTAGTACCCAGGTTTTGTTACTCCAACCTCTGGTGACAAATAAAAGATTGTTTGTATGTGGAATATTTCATTCCCCCTTTTCAGTCCCAAACCTAGACACTGGTAAACATCCAGGAAGGAGACATAAGTTACACCCGTTCCCAAGCCACTTCACCTCACACCCACTTTATCTGCTTCAAGAAAGAAATTAGAAGAAACCTCACTCCTCATTTGTGTGTGCACAAACGTAAGATGCTACTAATGACTGTTCCTCCTAGAAGACAGGGGCCTTCTCTTGCATCAGGAATGCCATTCACTCAAGTTGTAGTATCTAGAGCTGTGGATTTAAAAGCTTAAACTTTCCTGATGATCTAGATAGAGCACTGTGATATTGAGTTATACATTTTCTGGTTTTTCCATATATGAAATTATTTTTGTAAGCTACTCTGGGGCTGAGAAGTGAAGACCTCAAAATCTAAGACATGTTGGAAATAACTCTTCATCTTTAATGCAAAGATGATGTAATCTAGTATTTTGCCTGTAACTCAGTTCTTTCATAATGTTTTGATGTGCTTAGAAATTTGGGACTGTTTTTTGATGAAGGCAACTATTGGCAGGGTGCTGTTATTGAACCACCATGGCCTGAGATGGGAAAGACTTCTTTGGTCATCTGTTCCTTCTCATTGCCAGGACAGCATTAGTCTTCATTATTGCACATTTGGCTAATGTTTTGTCCTGTTTGGTTTTCTTCCTGCCAGACCATGAGTTTTGAGAATTTTTCCTGGGAGATGATTATTCAGGCTAATAAAGCTGTAAAATTAAATTAAAATTGAAGCTGTTCAATTGTGAAACTTTATGTTTCCCATGGATGTTCATGTGCCTACTGGCTTAAGCTGTGGGTGCTTAGTTTTGGGGTTTGTTTTTTTTCTGAAGTGCACTTAACATTTAAAAAATAGCAAGTAACCAGATGTCCCTCAGTGTGAGTGCTGCAGATCCTGCTTCATCAACCTGGGCATCGCTTTGTGAGTTGTAATGAGTGCAGAACCAGGATCCCACAGGCTTGTTCTGATCTCACAGAATTATTGCCACCTGGAAGAACAAACCAACGGTTCAGAGCCAGCTCACTAGGTCACCATTTCAAGCTCAGCCAGAGAGGCTGTAGGTATTATCACCTGACAGCTTTTTGGCAAGCAGACTCTCTACAACATGAGCTGATGGACTCTGGCCACTCCAAAGAGGTACTCATATTTTAGAGAAATGTCCTCAGATAGCCCGAACCAGCACAAAAAACATACACAAACCTAACCCAGTACAGAATACATCTGGCCAGTTATGTACACCCAAAAAATGTTGTTTCCTTACCCAACAACTAAAGCCTAAAACATGCTGATAGCCACTTGCTTATTATAGACCAGCAAGCTCAGGGCAAGGTGATAAAAAAATGTGAAGACAGGACATCATCCAAGGAAGAAGACAAGCTTGGGAGCTCGGACTCATTGCTGGAGAAGCCAGAAAGAACTGATGCCACTGTTCAGCCCAGTTGCTTCAGAATCCCAGTTTTTCCTACAATCTGGAATAGGGCAGCCAAGGGTAGATCCTGCAGATGGAGACAAACCAAGCAAAAAAGGTTTTCATTGAATTTTTCTGCAGTCTGTATTCATACTGTCAGGGACAGGTTATGCAGAGGTAAGGACCTTCAGTTCTCTCCCATTCATTTCCTTGTTACAGCCTTGTGAAGGGCATTGCAGCTTCTCTCCAATCCCCCAGTGGATGCAGAGAACTGAGAAAAGCTGTAGCATGGCATGGTAGGAAGGGACAGGTTGTGGTTCCCCCAGTCGAAGTCCTGTGCCACTGACGGATGGAATCCCAAGGGACCCTTGCATGCACATACCAGCACTGCTTCGGCTCCATGGTTGTATTATCCTGACGCTGGCATTAGATATATAAATCCATAACAGAAACCTTGTAACACCACCCACTGCATCCTCTCAGGACAGAGAGTAATCTGTGAGCATGCTTTGTGTTTTCAATATTTTAAAGACAAGACTCTTATTCAGTTCTTTAGCTTTGGGTATTGCACATGTAACTTTGAGGCAAGATCCCAAGAGAAAGTAGTAGCTGTGTCTGCTGCTGAGTCTTCAGTCTTTTGGGGAAATTAAGCAGGAGACATATTTCAGTCACAGTTCCTAGTACTGCAGCCTCTTAACTTTGATTAAACTGCAAAAACATTGTCCCGGAAGGGTCTGCCATGCTCTTGTCCTAACAGACCCTGTGGCAGATGAGAGGTTGGGCCACTCCTGCTAAGCTGAGGATCTACTTTCTAACACCTACCTCTGCACCAAATAACATCAGATGCCATTTCTCTGTAGCCTTGACAGGGAAGATAGGATTCATAAATGTGAGCTGTTTGAAGCAGTGTTGTCTAAGCTAAAATAAACCAACTATTTAAGTAACAGAAGGACCAAAAGATTAAAGCAAAGAAACTGGATATGCTGTTACTGTGCCGAGCACTAACAGTGCTCCACAAAATGTCCCTGAGCTCTCCAAAGCAAGGGCACTCAGGACTTAAGTAGAGCACTCAGCACATTGAAGGAGCAGGCTCTAAATGTGCTATTTATTAAGATGATAGACACCAAAGAAGGTACAGAAGGGAGTATATTTTTTAAGATGCAGAATTCTGAAAAGGTGTGAATAGCTTCATCAACAAATCACATGAATATTAATATTCATATTCTCATTTATAAAGCAATCGCTGGTGAATCAAGTTGGTTATCTTCAAAGCATGATGCAAGAATGTTTTGTTTAATCAATTTTTTTTAACCGATTTATTAATCAAAAGCAAGGAAGCTCAAATAGTGGCATTGAGATCTGAATGAGTCAGTTCTGAAAAGATCAAGTATTGCAATTTATTTTTTTTTTTTTAGCTGATGATGGTGTTTTATGTGGTTGGCTAAGTTAGCTCCCGAAAACTAGTGAAAAGAAGGGAATACCTGCAGGGTATAGGGAATAGACTGCAGGCACTTATATGAAATTTTTGAGGTTGGCTTATTACTTCCTGATATGCCAAATTATGCCAAAATTAGTATTAGAGCACTAGCTGCACATTCAGTACAAAAAGGTCAAATGAATATTGAATCAAATAGATCAAGTGCAAAGGAGAATAGTACATGAAAACTGAGAAGTGCTGCATTCAGTACAAGTAGCACAGACTCCTACAGGAACATATCTCCATGTCTGTTTCAAATATGTATATAAATAAAGCAAATCCTTGTGCTGATATTTATACTTGACAGTATCTTGACACCAGGAACAATTCTGCTTTAATCAATTTTCTGGGCCTTTTTCTTTCTTTTCTAAATCACTGAAATGGAAGCTTTTGAGCATGTAAGCGTTACAAGAAGATTTTCAAAACCGGAGACTTAAAGAAAGATTCATGTATTTTTGCACGGGTATATAAACAAATTGTCAGATGTAAAAGTACATGCTGAGTACATTTGACAGCAATTTGCCCAAATAAAGCTTTGGGGACCTCATTTTTTTGCTACGTACAAGGGGGAATGAAATGCCCAGAGCAGATTCTGAACATGTAAACATCACATTTGACTCAAACCAAGTGGAATTCAGGTGTCTGAACTAGGAAAGGCTGCTTAGAGTTGCTGCTCTCAACCATCCTGGAGATCCCTAAGATAAAATCCCAGCTCGCTCTCAGTTTGAACTGCTGCCTAAAACGGCCTCAAGCTGACAGATGGCCTGGGGGCATGGTTCTGCCCTCCATTGCAGTTCTGGCATGTACAGAGGGGTGCCTCCATACCCAGAAGCTTACATAGTCCCATAAGTATGCTTGGATTGTGTCTACCAAACACTGGAAGAAGGTCCTCACAGAAGATGACTAGAAGGGACACTGTTATGCCTCCCATCTAAGTGTTATACAGTAGCTCACCAAGGATCAAGAAGAGCATGGTCTGGGGGAATTTGCATTCTTAACTTTACCTTCTGAGAAAAGTTCTTTCACTCAATGGTCCTGGCCCCTACCCGAAGGACTGCTGGCCTTTGGGTATGGTACTAGGAACTGAAACTAGAACTGAAAACTCCCTACTCCCACCAGAGTAGAAGAGCAGTTTAACCATCAGGAGAGGGGCTAGGACACATAAAATTTACAAGAGGCATGGTCACACCAGTACTCTGCCTGATCTGAACCCTTATGTTATGTAAATGCTTAACCCATGTAGCCCTTAGAGATCTTGATGTTACCCCATGCAAAATGATAGAAGTTTATCACCAAAGTACAACATGAGGTGCACGTTTTTTTCTTTTCCATGTGTCTATTTTTTTTTCTTTACTTTTTCCGCAGTAATAGTTTTGCCTCTGAATCCTGACAGGGGGGTTAGGGAGCACTGCAATGTGTGAATTCACAGAAGAAACTTCACTGAAGATTGCTAAGAGGGCAAAGAGTTTAACCCTTCCCTTAAAGCATCCTATTGGCTAAGTTTAAGAGCTCTCTGCACAGCACATGGACCTCTGTGACCCCTGTTCCTGGATGTCTAACAATAGCCAAGACTTGTATGAAGCCTGAACACCAAGAAATGCACTAAGGAGAAAGGTGCCTTATAGATAGGTAGCCCAGAAATTCAGCACTGTTGATTATAATCAAGTTCCCCTTTCTGAACCCAGCTACCTTTTCCATAATCTTAGCCAGAGCCAAGAACTAGCATTGCTTCCGTCAGTAAAATAAAATAACAGTTGTCACTGGAATAGGTCCCTAAGAACTGATGCTGTTCTCTTTCCAGACAGCCACAAAATCTGTGTTTAAATTCAGGCTGTGATGATGGGTAGAAAACCATATGCTTTTAACCACTTTCATTTATAAAAGTAAGAAAGAGGAAGTATAATTGCTCTTGATCACAGACTGTGTCTCAAAGGTCTTGAGAGGTGGGATGTGTGTGCATTCACCTTTCAAGAGGATGGGAAAGTCTTTGTTTCACCTGAGTGACTTATTGATATCCAGGAAGAAGATATGAGCAAAGTCAACTCTTGATTCTCAAGTCAAGAGATATTTGAGAGCGTGGGCTCTATGGCAAGGGGTAGGTTGTATCTGCAGTGGGAGACAAGCAGAGTCTCCAGGTCTTTATATCTGACCTATACAGTTTTGAGTTTCTCTTCCTCTCTTTTGCCTCACTGAAAGATCTCTATTCTGTAGCAGTCACGTAAAGAGCCTAACTTTCTTTTGGCCCTTGCCCATGCTTGAGCTATTGAAGAGGAGAAGAAAGACAAGGTCGAGATCTAAGAGTTTTGAGAACAACCAAGTTGAATGCATCAGTTTTAATCAAAAGGCATCATTCTATTTACTTCACTGGGCACGGGATCAGAAGCCATCTGAAATAATGAACTAGGACTCCCAGGATAAATTGTCCTAGTATTCTTTTCAGAAATTTTGCAGGATTTTAAGAATGCTAAGGGAAGGTGACCCACAAAGCCTAGTAAAGAGAAGAATACCATTGCACAAGGAAAGAGAAAACAGAAGCACATCCATCAGTTGAGTATGGTTTAATTAGATGAAACCCAAGATGTATCGGCCATCATTTAAAAGATACTCTGCACGCTGGGGGTTGAGGAGGTGATTTACAAACCCATCGTTTGTAAATGCAAATGCAAGAAAAAGAAAGGCATGTAAGCAAAGCTTTGTGCTGCATTTGGAAGTCTAAACAAGGCAAGTAATCTAAATTTGGATTAGAAATCATGATACTGAGATAATCCTTATATTTGAAAAATGCAAGACTCTTAGAAGAGGCTGAAATTTAAAGATCTATTATTTACTAATATGAATGTAAGAGCTCTTGAATATTAAAGAGCTGAGAAGTTTGGGAACGAAAGAGGTATTAGTTGTATGAGAGGGGACATATCTGTAAAAATAAATCAGTATTATTATACCTTACATTTCTTGTGATACGATACAGGAATTGGGAAATAATTTCCCTAAAGGAAGTGGCATATAATTAGTAGGATATGGTAGGAAGTTTAATTACATAGGGCTACAGTGACTTTCTTCCATGGAAGGTGAAATTACTGGTGTGTTTTGTGAAAGGAATATAGGAACTTTTCTTAATTTCCTAGGCTTATTAACAAAAAAGGTTAGAGAATGATTAAAGGAAAAGACTCTTCTCAGGAATTTACATTCCAGTTTTAGGATCTGTCTGTTCTTGAGTTAGAAGAAAAAGATGTTCAGAAAAAGCAAGGGAGGCTTATTAAAAAGGATTAAAGTTTATTTTTTGAAACTGAGTATATTAATAAAAGGTCAGGACATCAGTATGAATGTGGTGTAACCTGGCAGGCAGCTAAACACCACACAGCCACTCACTCACTCCCCTGCAGTGGGATAGGGGAGAGAATCGGAAAAAAGTTAAAACTGATGGGTTGAGATAAAGACAGTTTAATAGGGCAGAAAAGGAAGGGAAAAGAACAATAATGATAAAAGAATATACAAAACAAGTGATGCACAAAGCAATTGTTCACCACCTGCTGACCAATGCCCAGCCAGCCCCCGAGCAGCAGGCTGCCCACCCCCAGCCAATTCCTCCCAGTTTTATTGTTCAGCATGACATCCCATGGTCTGGAATACCCCTTTGGCCAGTTTGGGTCAGCTGTCTTGGCTGTGTCCCCTCCCAGCTTCTTGTGCACTCCCAGCCTCCTCGCTGGCAGGGCAGCATGAGAAGCTGAAAAGACCTTGACTTAGTGTAAGCACTGCTCAGCAACAGCTAAAACATCAGTGTGTTATCAACATTATTCTCATCCTAAATCCAAAACACAGCACTATACCAGCTACTAGGAAGGAAATTACCTCTACCCACCCAAAACCAGAACAATATCTATCCCTTATTCTATACCATCTACATCATGCCCAGGTCCCACACTTTCCAATAAATCCCAATTAATCACCACCACCTTTCCTCTCTTTTGATACATACACAGAGATATCATTCCCTTAGTCTATGGGCCATCCCTCTAAAATGTCCATTGAGTTCATTTAGTCCAAGACATTGGGCTCTACCTGTCATAACAGTCATTCAGGGCAAAAAAGGTGGTGTGTGGTGTTGGACTGTTGCATACTGAAGCCAGTTCTGGGTCAATCACTGCTGCACTTTGCTCAGTTTCATCAGAATTCATTCTTCATTAATTTGGGTAATTCTTACTGTAATACCGTTGATATGGCATATAGCAACCATAGTAGTGATGACATATAGTATTATATAGCAATTAACATTATACAATTAAAATCATTGACTATTCTCACCTAAAATCAAATCCCCTTGAGGCACACATCCGACTTCC
This sequence comes from Harpia harpyja, assembly GCF_026419915.1. Lineage (NCBI taxonomy): Eukaryota > Metazoa > Chordata > Aves > Accipitriformes > Accipitridae > Harpia > Harpia harpyja. Next base: position 71,541,629 of record NC_068944.1, read on the forward strand.
CCATCCTTTCGCATCACCCACCGAATGCACCCAGGTTCTTGAGCAAAAGCAATCCCAGGAATGGGTTTGCCTTTGCCTGAGGCAGGAATAACCCAGACTGTTTTCCCTAATATATTTTTCATGTGCACTACAGGGACTTTATCTTCTTCTACAGTACGTAAAAGTTCTAATTGGGCAGGGCCAGCTTGATTGGCAGATCCTCTGGTGTTGACTAACCAGGTGGCTTTTGCTAAATGTGTGTCCCAATGTTTGAAGGTTCCACCTCCCATTGCTCTCAATGGAGTCTTTAACAGCCCACTGTATCATTCAATTTTCGCAGAGGCTGGTGCATGATAGGGGATGCGATATACCCACTCAATGCCGTGCTCTTTGGCCCAGGTGTCTATGAGGTTGTTTCGGAAATGAGTCCCGTTGCCTGACTGAATTCTTTCTGGGGTGCTCTGTCGCCATAAAACTTGCTTTTCAAGGCCCAGGACAGTGTTGTGGTGGCATGGGGCATGGGATATGTTTCCAGCCATTGGGTGGTTGCTTCTGCCATTGTAAGCACGTGCTGCTTGCATTGACAAGTTTGTGGGAGCATGATATAGTCAATCTGCCAGGCCTCGCCATATTTATATTTCAGCTATCATCCTCCATACCACAGGGGCTTTAACTGCTTGGCTTGCTTGATTGCAGCACATTTCACATTCATGGATAACCTGTGTCATAGTATCCATGGTCAAGTCCGCCCCTCGATCACGAGCCCATCTATATGTTGCATCTCTTCCCTGATAGCCTGAGGTGTCTATCATGAGCCCACCAAGCTATAAATAATTCACCCTTATGTTGCCAGTCCAGATCCACCTGAGCCACTTCAATCTTGGCAGCCCGATCCACCTGCTGGTTGTTTCAATGTTCTCCAGTGGCCCAACTCTTGGGTGCGTGAGCATCTACATGATGTACTTTTACAACCAGGTTGTCTACCCAGACAGCAATATCTAGCCACTGTGTGGCAGCCCAGATGGGTTTACCTCTGCGTTGCCAGTTGCTCTGCTTCCATTGCTGTAAACATCCCCACAGGACATTTGCCACCATCCGTGAGTGAGTATAGAGATAAAGCACTGGCCACTTTTCTTGGTCAGCAATGTCTAAAGCTAGCTGGATGGCCTTCACTTCTGTAAACTCGCTTGATTCACCTTCTTCAGCAGTTTCTGTGACTTGTTGTATAGGACACCATACGGCAGCCTTCCACCTCTGATGCTTTCCTACAATACGACAGGACCCATCAGCAAACAGGGCATCTTGCTTCTCATTTTTTGACAGTTTATTCTACAGTGGGGCCTCTTCAGCATACGTCACCTCCTCTGCTGTCAATATTCTGAAATTGTTGCCTTCTGGCCAGTCCATGATCACTTCCAAGATTCCTGGGTGACTGGGATTTCCTATACGAGCTCGTTGTGTGATCAGTGTGACCCACTTACTCCATGTGGCATCAGTTGCATGATGTGTAGAGGAGGCCCTCCCTTTGTACATCCATCCCAGCACTGGCAGTCGGGGTGCTAAGAGGAGCTGTGTTTCAGTACCAACCACTTGCGAAGCAGCTCAAAGCCCTTCATATGCTGCCATATGCTTTTTCTGTTGGAGTATAGTGGGCCTCAGATCCTCTGTATCCTCGACTCCAAAACCCCAGGGGTCGACCTAGGGTCTCCCCTGGTGCTTTTTGCCAGAGACTCCAGGTAGGGCCGTTCTCCCTAGCTGCACATTTTTTACATCTTGTCCTGCCCGGACTGGCCCAAGGGCTACTGCATGAACAATTTCCCATTTCATTTGTTCAAATGCTTCCTGCTCAGGGCCCCGTTAGAAATTGTTCTTCTTCTGGGTCACTTGACAGAGAGGGCTTACAATCAGACTGTAAATTGGAATATGCATTTTCCAAAAACCCACATCGCCTAAGAAAGCTTGTGTTTCTTTTTTGCTAGTTGGTGGAGACATAGCTGCTATTTTGTTGATCACATCCATTGGGACCTGACAACGTCCATCTTGCTATTTTATTCCAAAAAAATGGATCTCCTGTGCAGGTCCCTTGACCTTAACTTTCTTTTATGGCAAACCCAGCTTTCAGAAGGATTTGGATTATTTTCTGCCCTTTCTTGAAAACTTTTTCTGCTGTGTTGCCCCATACAATGATGTCATCAATGTACTGCAGATGTTCCGGAGCCTCATCCTTCTCCAGTGCAGTCTGGATTAGTCCATGGCAAATGGTAGGGCTGTGTTTCCACCCCTGGGGCAGTCAATTCCAGGTGGGCTGGATGCCCCTCCAAGTAAAAGCAAACTCTGGCTGGCACTCTGCAGCCAAAGGGATTGAGAAAAACACATTAGCTATGTCAATTGTGGCGTACCACTTGGCTGCCTTTGACTCTAGTTCGTATTGAAGTTGTAGCATATCTGGCACGGCAGCACTCAGTGGCTGTGTGACTTCATTTGGGCTGCGATAGTCAACTGTTAGTCTCCACTCTCCATTAGACTTTCACACTGGCCATATGGGACTGTTAAAAAGTGAACGAGTTTTGCTGATCACTCCTTGGCTCTCCAGCTGACAAATCAGCTTATGGATGGGAATCAGGCAGTCTCGGTTGGGGCGATATTGCTGTTGGTGCGCCGTTGTGGTAGCGATTGGCACCCCTTGTTCTTTGACCCTCAACAACCCCACAACAGAAGGGTCCTCCAAGAGACCGGGCAAGGTAGACAGCTGTTTAATTTCCTCTGCCTCCAAGGCAGCTATACCAAAAGCCCACCAGTACCCTTTTTGGTCCTTGAAATACCTTCTCCTGAGACAGTCTATGTCAAGGATGCACGGAGCCTCTGGGCCAGTCACAATGGGGTGCTTTTGCCACTCACTCCCCGTTAGGCTTACTTCGGACTCCAATACAGTTAACTGTTGGGATCCCCCTGTCACACCAGAATTACAGGTGGGTTCTGCCCCTTTATATTTTGATGGTGTTAGGGTACGCTGTGGACTGGTGTCCACTAGAGCCTTATACTCCTGTGGGTCTGATGTGCCAGGACATTGAATCAACACAGTCCAATAAACCTGTTTGTCCCCTTCCTCCACCTGGCCAGAGGCAGGGCCCCTCTAGTCCTGGTCATAGTATTCGTTACTCACTTCTTGTAAATATGCATCAGAAGTCCCTTTATTAAGATCAGAAGTAAGATCAGCCGTTCTACTCTGTTTGGGGAACTGCCCACTGGAGCAGCAGTTTTCCTGGAAAAAAACCCTTTTGTGACTGTTTTTCCTGGCAACTGATGTATGCATGCCTCTAGGGTCGAGGTAGATTTTCCATCCCACTTCCTCATGTCCCCTCTGTGGTCATGCAGGTAAAACCACAGGGTGGCCTGTGGTGTGTACCCACTATATCCTCTTTCCTGAGCAGAGGAGCCCTTACTCCTAGTAGCTGAGATACTGGTCCATACATGTGGGGAGTAGGGCATACCCTCTTTGAATTGATGGAACTCCTGGGACAGTTTCTCCACAGCCAAGACACAGGCCTGTAGAGAGGAAGAGAGACTTTCTTCGTATTGCCAGAGTTGGCCAGCCAATTCATCCACCGTAGGTCCCTCTCCGTCTTTCCAGGTCATTACAGCCAATGAGTTGGCATACGATGATGGTGCATTCCATACAAACTTCCACCACATGGGTCATGTGCATTGGACTTCATCTGGATCTCTGGGTAATTGTGTGTTGTCCAGCTCGTAATAAGTCACCTCTAGCACAGCTAATTCCCTCACCAAATACCTCCCTCCATGGTGGTCCACTTGCCTGGGTGACATACAGCATCTATCTTGAAGGGGTACCTTTCCTTCACACCTGCCAGGAGTCACCTCCAGAGGCTGAGGGCTTGTGCCCCTTTTCCAATCACTTTGCCAATGCCCCCTTCCCTAGAAAGGGATCCCAGCTGCTTGGCTTTCCTACCTTCTAATTCTAGGCTACTGGCCCCATTATCTCAGCATCAGAGCAGCCAGGTGACCATGTGCTCACCTGGATGATGGGTGAAATCTTTCCGCATATCTCACAGCTCACTCAGGGATAGGGATTGGGTGGCTACTGCCTCGTTTATGAGTTCTGCTTCTTCCTCCTCCTCTTCCCATGATAGCCCTGCTTCCGGCTAGCCTGTCTCATCCACTTCTTCCTCCTTCCCCTTCTTAGTAGGAGTTTCTTCCCTTACTAAACAAGCTAACTTTTGCATCCAATATTTCTTCTTGTGCATAGAGACGACTGATACCAGCACAGGTTGGTTCTCTGGTTCAGCTGCAGTACCTGTCGTGGGGGTTGGAGTGGCCGCAGTGCCTGTCATTTTGTCGCCAGGTCCAGAGACCTTCTCTTCCCCTTGAGGGTACTGTGTAGTGTTGAACAGGGCTCAGTAGGCATGGGCCAGGCCCCAGCACATTGCAGTGATTTGTGTGTCTCTGGAATTGCCAGGGTCACAGCATACTTTTTCCAAGCAATGAAAACATCAGTCTGTTATCAACTTTATTCTCATCCTAAATCCAAAACACAGAACTATACCAGCCACTAGGAAGAAAATAAACTCTATCCCAGCTGAAACCAGGACAAAGATGTTCAGAAAAAGCAAGGGAGCAAGGGAGACTTATTAAAAAGAATTAAAGTTTCTTTTTGAAACTGAGTGTCTTAATGGAAGGTCACGACATCAGTATGAATAATTCACTCCTAAGGGATCTGCCATTTCATCTGGCATGAAATGCCCCATTGCACAGCCAAGCATCTCCCAAGCGTGCTCAACATATGGGACAACAGTTGAAAGTGTTCATAAAAATAGTTCTACTGAAGCCATGCCCTTTTGGTAGAGAGATCTACCATCACTGCTGTGATAGTGGGGTTTCATCACTTGTCTTGCAGAGATCAAATAGGCAGAACTTGTTAAGAAAAAGAAAATTCTTCCAGACTCAGATGTCTCAGTGCAATTAACATCTGAGATTTCTATTTCAATAGAGCACTTGAATTATTACACAGAAATTTTATATAGTGTGATATGAAGAGTTTCTACCCACATTCTGGAGGGCTAGAAGGTCAGGGCTGTATCATTTTTAAAAAAATATGACAAAAATTGATGTGAAGGTTGCATCCATGTCCTGGTTTCAGCTGGGACAGAGTTAATTGTCTTCCTAGTAGCTGGTATAGTGCTATGTTTTTGAGCTAGGTATGAGAAGAATGTTGATAACACACTGATGTTTTCAGTTGTTGCTAAGTAGTGTTTAGTCTAAAGTCAAGGATTTTTCAGCTTCTGATGCCCAGCCAGCAAGAAGGCTGGAGGGGCACAAGAAGTTGGGAGGGGACACAGCCAGGACAGCTGACCCAAACTGGCCAACGGGGTATTCCATACCATGGGACGTCACATCTAGTATATAAACTGGAGGGATTGGGGGCGGGGGATCGCCGCTCGGGGACTAACTGGGCGTCGATCGGCGGGTGGTGAGCAATTGCACTGTGTGTCACTTGTATATTCTAATCTTTTTATTATTACTATTGTCATTTTATTAGTGTTATCATTATCATTATTAGTTTCTTCTTTTCCATTTTATTAAACCGTTCTTATCTCAACCCATGAGTTTTGCTTCTTTTCCCGATTTTCTTCTCCCTCCCACTGTGGCAGGGGGGGGGAAGTGAGTGAGTGGCTGCATGGTGCTTAGTTGCTGACTGGGGTTAAACCACCGCAATCCAAAAGCAGCTAAAATGGAGGTGTGAAGCCACCCTTGGGCCATCTCCCTTAACTTTTTGGTTACAATTGAGAGGGATTTTTCATCCCTGGGTTTTCAGAGAAGAAAGGTCTCTGGCAGAAGCAGAAAAGGACTTAATGAAAGTAATTGAGAAAGAGAGTGAACTGGAGCTCTGCAGGAAGACAGTTCAGCTCAAGGAAATTCCTACAGACAGAGATCTTTAGGCTCCCTGCCTCCATCGCAATGAGAGGGTACAGTACACTGCCTCCTTTCTTCCTACGGCAATGCAACAGCCAACTGTCAGCAGACAACTTTCTTTTTTGGCAGCACATGTTTTGCTTCAGTTGATTTTTCTGACTAGTAGCCTGCAAACAGAGCAGATGCTTATGTTCACAGTGGTTTTATAAGCTTCCTACTTCCAATCCATTAAGCATGGTCTGTGAGAATGTGTGCACCACATCTTATTATACAAATAATGTAATCCATCAAATAATTCAAAAAAGTAGAACTCTTCAAAGTTTGTATAACTGACTTACTTATAAACTGTTCACTTTTTGTGGAATATGCACAGAAGGCAAGTTAACTGAAGAGCTGAAATCACACCATAAATTACATATGAATAAAAGCAGACGTGGATGTACAAAAACAAACAGCCCCTCCTTTCCCCCAAACCAGAGATGGGGATTATACTTGAAAGCAGTAGAGCATCCAACAGTATGTTGTGGGTTATGGCGTTGGATGTAAAGTATTGGAATGAATGTTCTTTGGGATAACGGGGATTCAGCAATTTTTCATTATCATTAATCTCCCAAAAGCATGTCTAAAAGAAAAATAGCAGCCAGTAGCTAATTAGACATCTGCTTTAAAAAAAACAAAAATTCATGTTGTGGTTTTTTTCTATATAATTAATACATGTAAAATGTGCCAGACAGCAGGGGCTGGAGATGGAAGCTCTCTATTTGCAGAGCAAATGCGGCCCCATGTGTGTCTGTGCCCAGGCTCAGACAGTTGTTTAGCCTTCCCCAGGTATGGCCCTTGCCAAAAAAAATTGATTCATTTTAGGATCCTCTCCTAAAAATAAATTGTGGCCTTAAAACCCTTTTCAGAAGAGCAGCCACAACTCGAGGTAGCACATGTGTGTACTACTGCCTTTATCTGCAAATGTAGAAGTAAACTGGCAGTGACACACTCTAAAGCCTGCTATTTCCCAAGCCTGCTAATTCCCATCCACATTATTTTCTAAAAGGCTATTCCTTTTTGAGAAAATAGCTCTCCTCCCTCCCAGATGAATGACCTAATTCATAGGTTTGTGGTCCCAAAGGTTTCAGACCAAAACATCTGAAATCTCAAAATGTCTGGTGGATCAGCATACACGTCAGCAAGTTTTTAACTGCAGATACTGTGAAGTCAATATTGTTTCATGGAGCAGGTTGTGGAGGTCTCATTTATTACAGCCACCACTGCTGGGAACCTCCGTAGCACCAGAAGCACTGATCCTAGATGGACACTTTCCACGCCTCTGCATTCACAATATACCCACCACATTTTTTGAGATGGAATGTGGTGGGTATATAACCCACCCACCTTATGTCTGCCTATCCTACGTATCAAAAGCCTTAATCTCTCCATCCAACCAATCACACATGTAAGTATTACTATAAAAGACAAAAAGTCCTACTTCTATTCCTCTTTCATACACACATAAGCACAAACCAGCACAAAACAGACTGTAAAGTCACCTTTTTCCACTACATAACAAGAGTACGGCTGTTGCCTGCTCCAAGGAGTTTACTGTCTAAGGGTCATACCTTTGATCTAAGGGTGACACCTCTGATGTAAGGGTGAGAGATACACATCTAAGTAATGTGTATTGTTTAGGCTGTACTTCAGCAAGATAAGAATTATCACCTCACTATATAAAAATGTCTGTGTATATAATTTATTTATATATATTTTTTAAACAAATTGGGAAATGTATCTGAAAATCAGGGGGGGGTTATTTACTCAAGCCTGGACAATGTAAAAGAATCATTGGGTTAATTAGTATGCCCCAAAAGACATTAGCATCACCTCCAGTAAACTGTGAAGTATTCATATATCTGTATGCCAAAGTTATTTGATGACTTTATTTCAAGAAGCTGCAATGAGAAAAAGTTAGAGAAATTACTTGTGAGATCAAAACTTGAAATATAAGCTTCATACCCAGGAGGTAACACTAATCAAAGCCTGATAATTATCAGTTTGATTCTGCAAAGTCTTAATTGTCTCCAAGTCCATGTCAGTTCTGCAGGATTTGCTGAGCCTCTTGCAGAACTGAAATCCTCTTGAAAAGCATGATTACCCAGGGACTGATTTTGTTATCCTTGTTGCTGATTTCAGTGGCACTGTTTGTGAAGTAAGGTGGTGGTGTGAATGAGCTACTTATACTGCTTGGTTTAGATAAAGGAACATTTGAAAGAGATTCGGGCATAATTTTGCATTAAAGTTGTTTGCACATACCATGGAAACTGCTCTAAAGATCATCTCTAGTAGGCAATCTCATCTGTATAGAAACTACTCGAAGGTATCTTTCTGCAATTCACATTGTAATTTTCTTTTATCTTTATTTTCTTTTTCCCTAGAGTGCATTGCCTAAGACAGATATACCTGTTAAAATATGCTAAAAGAAATGCAACTTGAATAAGGACACTTACTTCTCTGAATGCAACACTGGTAGGACAAGGCATTGAAAACCACTCATTGCCCTATTTTCCCAATTCTTCAAAATGACTAAAAACCTTGTCAGTGACAAACTACTGAGCTTGACCTTAAAATTTGTTAGATGAAAATAAGAAACCCCCTTACAAACCTTGCTCCACGATACTATTTTTCAAGCAATGGGAGGTACAAGTTGCCACAAGTAGCATAAATATGATTGGATAATTTGCTGTCCTGTGGTTATACATAAGATGAAGTTTGCTTTTAAAACCTTGGCACCAATTATCTTTAGCTATTAATCTTGAAATTAAAAAAAAAGTAAATCCAACATTGCATCACAACTTTAGTGGCTGCAAAAACTTTTTGCACTAATGATACATAGAGTCTCACAGATGAGAACTGGACAGGACTGTTTGATCAGTTAGTTTGACTTTATCCTACTATCTTTTTGATCTTCTATTTCTATGCTGAGCTCAGTAAATTGCCCAACCAGTAGCTTCCAGAAAATTTCCCATTCTTGATTTGAAGACATTGCAGCTGGAAAATCTTTGCAATCTGCTCCAGTGGCTAACTGGCCTTGCCAATCAAAGTTTATTTTCACTATGGATTTCCTTGACATCAGTTCCCAGCTATTAGGCTACCTGAGGGGAATGAAAATAAAATTATCCTCTGTAGGTGATGGAGGCAGAAATATTACTACCATCATGCCCCATTCTGTTACATTAAATATAAGGACATGAACCCAATATTCCTATTGTGTAGGAAAATGCCTTACCAAAAGGCAGTATCCAGAGAACGTGATGTAATGCTCCCTATTCAGCCTGTGGTTATAGGTACATCCACCTAAAGAAGGCACAAAAATTGCTTCAATTAGTATAGCATAGCTTAGACCAAGTCTGCTAGTTTCTAAACCATAAGTACTGGGCTGATACCATGTCAGGCATTCTCTGTGGTCCTTATCTAAATAATCAGCTCAGAGCCACATAAGGACTGAGTTGCAGAGGTGCCAAAGAGAGTGTCATTGCTGTCCCTTGCTGGAGAGCATGCAGAAAAGTGCTCAAGGGCCACCTAAGAGCAGTGACAATCTGTTCAGGGACAGAAGTAGATCCTTCTTCTGGGAGTGAGGCTCCCTCATTAGAAACAGTGGTCCCTTTCTCTTCTGCTTGTGAAAGTTTAAAGATATTTTTAGAGTAGCTGTGCTTTGGCTGATGCTACGGAGAACAGCAGCTTTTCAAGGGAAATATCACTGTAAAATCCTCCCCAGGGTAGCACCATGGTCACTTCAACAGAAATGATGGAGAAGCAACCCAAGGCGGAGGCACGGAGTGCCAGAAAACATCCCTCCGAACAAATACAAAATGAGAGCAAACCTCACTTAGCTCCCTGAGATTGATTGGGCCTCACTTTAAGTCCACCGATTTCAGTTAGTACCCTGGAACTAATTTCTCCTCTGATCTCCAGTGCACCTGAGCTGCCTTGCTGGTTTATTGGCCCCCTCTCCTTTGACCGCAATTTTTTCTGGCTGTGGGCCAGAGGGAATATTAAGCACCTGAATTTCCAGATTTAATTATAGTGTTTAAATAATGATACAGAGCATTGATTCCATTTACTCACAATGGCACAAAACAGCTTTAAGTATTTAACACCTAGGGCACTTCCTGTCTCACTGCTCTCCATTTAATCACCTTCTGTCAATTAGAAAAATCCCTAAGAGGCTGCTCTGCTTTATACCATTAGAGAAACTGAATACCCCAGGCATTACAGCAGCTTTTATTTAGTGTTTTATGTCCTGGAGAGAAAGATTTGCTTGAAACAAATTAGATGGTGTATTTGAATCTTACATTGCATGCCTACAACTCACTCGAAAACTGCCTGGGTACTGGCACAGGCTGACCTGAGTTTATAACCGGTGCATTTATAAACTCTTTTTTGCTGGTCTGGCTGCTCAAAAGGGCTCTGAGGCAGGGGTACATGGGTCTTTGCAGAGAAATTAATGTCTACAGGGCTCGGAGCATGTCTGATGCAGGGCAGTCGTGTTTTGCCGTACTGGGGGGAGAGCCCCATCCAGAATGCCAGTTCCTGAGTGCACTGCACCCTCGCAGCCCCAGGATACTGCCTGCAGGTATCTGCTGTGGGCAGCTCGTGAGGTCCTCTTGGTCCCCAGGTCCTGCGAGGCCACGGGAGTGCTGCATCCTGGGCAGCTGCTTTCGGAGCTGAGCTAGCCTGGGATGAGCTGAGAGCTGTCCACTCTCTGCTTTCCGAGCATTTCCATCTAACTCCAGCAAAAAGCCATCCCAGAGCTATAGACAACAGCAATGCTACAGCACGCCTATACTACAGAGCATGGAGCTTTCTTGTTTAATGAGGCTAAGCAGGATGTTTGCTACGCTTTCCCCTAAGGCTCCGGCCAGCTGAAATTCACTTGTCATGTTTCTGTACAACAGCAGCAAATCCATCCCTCCCTCCCTCTCTACCCTGGGATCAAATCACACTGCATGCAGTGGTAGGTTCTCTACTCATTCTTCCTCCTCATCTCTGCCTGATGCTTGTATACAGTCACTTCTAAAGGTCATCCACAGAGAGGGTGTTTCTCTGCTGTACCTTTCCGCTCGCTGCTGTTGGTATCTTGCTTTCTGTGCCTTGCCAGCGCTCATGCACCCAGGGAAGGAGAATGCCCCTGCCTCAGGTCTGGCCATGTGGATAGCACATGGGAAAGTTTGGTTTGACCCTTCTGCCCCTGAAGTCCACGGCACAGCAGGGTTGTACTTGTATTTTCTCCGTTTCTCCAGTGCTGCCAATGACAGGTTGAGAGGAAAGGGAAGCATTGGGACTAGGAGGGAAAGGCAGACACAAATATATTTAAGTTTATGGCTTTCCCTTCTTGGGACTCAAATCACAGGGTTTCTAGCCCACGTTTCCCATACTGACTTGACCAAACAATCCCCTTGTTCTCTGTGCCACATTTGTTCAGACGCTCTCCTAGGGGAGGCTAATTTTGCAGCTTCCTTGAAATGATTAAAAGCAGCTTTACGTTAATAACAGTGTCCTCTTGACAGCTCTTAATGCTGATTTGCTATGCTGCTGCGGCAGTGGTGCCAACACCTTACCCAGCAGTCGTAAGCGGCAGAGCTGCAAATCCCCACCGCCACCTGCAGCGAGCAACATCCCATCCCTGGTGCCCTGGTTGGTCCCACCAGACCTGCAGAAGACAGGTCTTCCCTCACCCTTTGCGGTTGCTAATAATGCAGTAATGTCAGGCTGACGCTGCCCTGACAGCCCAGCACAGGGCTCGTTGCACCCACCTGGGAGACGGTTTTCCTCCCTGCTTACTATTCCATCCACCACCTGTGAGCATTTGCTGCCACAGAGCTTCACAATCGATCTGATTTGCTCATCTGCCACCCAGGGAGAGATTTACTCTCTGCAAACATCTCTTTCCTTTCTGTCCTTACCTCCTCCAAGAGACATTAGCATATTTTCGAGCTCTTTCTATGACTAGGGGTGTCTCCTGTCACTCAGGGAATGTGCCATCAAGCTGCAGACTGCTTAAAACCTTGTTTGGCTTTCCATGCAACCACCCTCATGCTTTTATTTAATCCTTGGGAACATCTGCAAGTTTACTCTTAGCTGTGATGGTTCCTAATGGTTTCTACTACCTAGCGAGTGCCCTGCGCTCCCTTTGACTCGGTGGTAGGAGCAGAGCTGCTTGGACATGGTCATGTCCCCTTTTTTGGAAGTTTTGCTCCCCACAGGAGGGCAAGGAAATTCCTACCAGCTCCAACTGCCCATTTTTCTGTTGAAAATGCCTTAGCAAGCCCTCTCTGAAATATGTTCAGTTATATCAGTCTGGTGTAGGTTATTCAACTGTGCCTATCCTTTTTCCTGAGTTTCTCTGTTATCTAAGACACCATTTACTGGAATTACAGTTTTATCTCTAAGATGAGACAGGTCTCCCTAGATCTGCCTTTTCTGGGCCATCACATCTTCATTACAGCTCTGGAATAAGCCATGGAGTCTAAGTGTTGAAATCATGTCTAAATTCCCCATACCACATTGTATCTTAGGCGCCAAAAATACCTTCTTGTTGATGTGGTATTTTCCTCCTCTGAACCTGAACTCCCATCTTCCTTTTTACTAGCTGGTTGCTGGTTTTCACTCCAGAAAGATTTGGAGGCAGTAAAGTGGTTCATAAGGTCATTTTTTCTATGTAACTACTTGCATTAGCAAAGAGATTTTTAATTCTCAAAAATAAATATTAGTAGAAAGGTGGTGGGGAAAGCCATAATCTCAGCTTTCTTCGCAGCCTTATTCATCTCCTTATGCACCTCCTTCATAAGAATAGCAACTCTGTTTGTTTTACTTCTTTTTTTTAAACTATAGCTTCATATTGGTGCTGTCATTCTTCCTACACAATTACTTTCAGAACAAAGGAGGTGTAAAATGTTCCCATTTCACTTGAGGGCATTTTATATTCACTTACCACTCAGATGTGAATGGCCACACCAGTCTGGAGAATCGTGGGCAAATGCCCACTGCTCCTCCTGCTTCCCAGGGCAGCTCTCCAACCTGAATTGATGGAGGGCTGTCACAGGGAGCCTGAGGTGTGAACAAGCCCTTCACCTCAACGGAGGCTTGAATCTTAAGATTAATGTAGGTGGAGGAAAAAAACTTTTCCCAAAAGGCTTAGCATGCTCACGTAATTTGTAAATGCAATTACTGTAATGGTATGCTCCACTCGGGATAATGTAATTTGCATGAGCAAGTGATCTATATTTAGTTTAAAGAGAGGCTGTTTATTGAGTGTAATATGAGGCAGAAACTTTACAGATGCAGACTACAGACCATGGCTAAAAGTTGTAATTGTCCTTTTTCTATGAGTGCGTTTGACATCTCTGCCTCACATGGAGCATATTCTGCTTGGGCAAATGAAGAAAATCACAGGGCTCCAATTCCATGGGGCAACATGCAGCATGTAAGCTAAAGCTGCATACCGCAATTTTTCACAAGGTTTTTGCTGGAAAACTTCTCCAGAATACAAAATAGTAGAAAACATCAGACTCGTCTATTAGCTTTGAAAAATAGAAGGCACAGACACAGCAAATGAAAACTGGAATACGCGCATACATGCAAGGCCTCCAGAGGAAAAGGCATGGAGGACTGCTGGGAATCAAATAAGGTTCAGGAAAGATCTGATAGAAATTTGTGCTCTTGGGAGGCAGGGAGGGAGACATCTATTGAGGTAACTTGCATTTTATTCAGGGAAAATTATATCCCTGTTCTTCCCTCCCATCTCCACGTGCATTCATTCCCCGTGGCCTGTGAGATGATATGTTGAATAGGAATTGGCATAAAAGGCCAGTTCCCCAGCTCTTTTCTCTTGCAATGTCCTCCTTACATTGAAGGGGTGGTTTTGGTTGGAGCAGAAGCTTGCACACACGGTCTCTGTATGGGCTTTCTCTGCTGGAGAAATTTGCTCCTTTGGCTGGTTACAGAGAGGGCTTGCAACTGAGACAAAGGTGGGATTTCATCCTCTTTCATTTTTAAGATTTTTTTTTTACATTACAGAAAAGACAAACTGATTTTTTTCTAAATGCATGAAGCTTTTTATTATTGTTGTTATTCCAAATTCATTTTGTGGAGGTTCACAAATTTCATAGGAGGGTATTTTTATGTCCAGACAGAGCCCCTAGGTTTTATAGTGTAAGTGATGACACAACTAGCTAGACTAGCAGGCGCAGCAACGTGGAAAGCCAGAATAAAAACAAAAAGCTATAGAGGCTGCATTCATAAAACAGAATGAGGCAATAAACCAAAAAGAAGCATTCTCAGAAGTTGGTTATTTCATTTCTGATGGCATCAGCTCCCACAAAACTGCCAGAAAATATAGACAGATGTAATTTTTTGCTACATAAGGTTTGTCAGATAATAAATATAAGTACTGCCACCCTCTCTGGAATTGGCTTTATTTGAGGGACCTGGAAAAAAAATGTCCTTCCTGGGAAATATTTAAAACAGAAGCAATTTGCTACTGTAGAGAAACTTGTAATAATCACTTTGTTTCTCAGTTTTTCAGGGCACTCTAGTGACTAGTGAATTTTGCTTTAATTCAGTAACAAAAAAATCCCTCATCTGGGAGAAGAAGACACCTGGGACCAGAGATGAAAGCTGTTCTACTGCATGGTTTTGATGTGGACCATTGCGGTTTGTCCGAACACAAAGTTCAAAACTAGATGTCCAGTTTCAACTGATCATTTGTTAGTGATGTAGATCACAGTCTTTGGATCTAGATCTAATGCTTCTCAAATTCTGAATAGTTCAGAAAAGTGGTTAAACAGTATCCTATTTTTGCTGCTGTACTACACAAAAAAAACCCAACCAAAACCCCATTTTTGAACTATTTACTTCAATGTCTGTCAGACCAACAAGATTGGAGAAAGACGTGTGCAATGATCCCACAGTATTCTGCTATGTGGTTTTTTTTTTCATTTATGATGCTTAGGCCACGGAAAAAGAAACTTGCTAGAGATTTTATTGCACATATAATGAAAAAAGTATCCTTTATGTGAATTTATGTTCTATATTAACCCAGATTGTTTAGGATAGTGAACAGGCTTCACAGAGCAGCTTGAAGATAAATGGACGATGAGGCACTTGGGTAAAAAGATGTAGTGGGTGGCAGCGTTACAAGACACTAACTGGGACTGTGCAGTCACCAGCCTTTGCCTGCTTAACCAGGAGAATTGTAAAGCTCGTGAAGAAAGAAGAGGGCCTCACAAGCTGCTAGGGCTGAAAGCTTTTCTGGTTTAATTACTTAAAACCATAACAGTGAATTGTTAATGGAATTTCAGTTTTGT
Organism: Harpia harpyja; assembly: GCF_026419915.1. Taxonomy (NCBI): domain Eukaryota; kingdom Metazoa; phylum Chordata; class Aves; order Accipitriformes; family Accipitridae; genus Harpia; species Harpia harpyja. The sequence goes on from NC_068944.1 coordinate 71,556,892, forward strand.
TCTCTTCTGCGGAGGTGTCTTATTCTGCCCATACCACCATATCACTGAGCACTTCCTCACCTCCTGGCACTGCACTGATGTCCCTAGTCTTTGTCACGCATGGCTCATTTTTCTCTTGGTTTCCAGAGGAGGTCGGTGTGAGAGTCTCAGTGTTATGTTTGCATGTTTTTAATGTCTGTTGTTCTTATAAACAGATATGAAAATGGAAGAAGTTAGAAAAATGGAAGAAACAGGTGTTGGAAATGTCCCCTTGAGTCTTGGGGGAATTAGCTGCTTTTTGGGTTAACTCTGTTACGGCTGAGAGGCAGAACTGTTGATCACATTTCTAGAATGGGAACTAGAAGGGCACCACTCAGAAATGCTTGTGCCAGTCTGCTGTGTTCCTTGATAATGAGGACCAAGACTTAGGAGTCAGAGAGGCTAGAAGAGGTCTGAGGATGCCAAGGTAGCCCACCTCACTGCAGGGGCCACTGGGATGTCCTGCGCTAACTGGAGTTTCCACAGGTTTGCAAGCAGACAGCGGTCATCTAAGTAAGTGGAAAGTAATGTAAGTGTGGTTAACTGCTTTCAGATCATCATATGTTAAGAAGGGACTGGGTCTTCTAGCCAGCCAAGATACTGTGGAAACTAAGATCAGTGATGGTACTGAGTGTAACGTACTCTGCAAGGCGTAATATGCTCCTCCAGACACGGGTAGCTGCCTTCTGCTGTTGTTTTCTAATTGTTATATAGGGATCCCCCACATAAAGCACAGATTGTCACACTCTGGAAGATTGAATGTTTTGAAAAGAGCACCCATGGCATGGATTCATCTGAATTCTCTGACTACATGGAGAGAGAGGATTTGACTGTAAAGGGTTTGTAAAGGACGACCTGCCAAATGTTAACTTCATCTGTGTAAACCTCTAGTTTAGACTGGCAAAGCCATCATTTGTTCCAGGGGAAAATTTGCTTTGTTTGGCATTAAAAGGAAAAAAATAAAAATAAAAATGCTTTGTAGGTCACTGAAGTTCATAATTGCTGAACTGAGAGTTCAGATGTCATCTACGATCAAAATATCTTCTCTGTTCATTCTGATCATGAGAAATACCTTCTTCTGATTCAAGTTACTATGTCCTGGTGCCAGGAAAAGTTGTGATAAAAAGTACAGTACTATCTAGGAAGTCTTCATGCACCTGTTCTACAGCCACAAGCCACCCAGACCTTCATTTCAGCAGATCAAACCCGAGAAGTCAGTAGGGCTATCTTTCTCCATGGATAACACTAAAGGGCTAATTAGCAGGGGAAAATTTAGGTATTTCATATTTAATCCAGTAAACAGATATGACATACAGGCAAGTTAGCAAGCACATAGAGCATTGTAATAGGAGAAGGAGAGCAATGGAAAGTGTCTACAACATTCCAATCATGTCTTTATCTTGCAGCCTTTCTGACATAATTAAAATCTGTTAAACAATTTATAGGTAATATTAAGTCTGGATGAACACAAGTCTATAAATTAGGTTTTCCCATCAGATAAGCTGTCCTCTGTGGTTTGTACTACGTTAACATCACAACATTGTTCCATAGCATAGGCTGCAGGATGTAGACATTCAACCACTACCCTTATCCAAAACAATTACTTCACATACCAGAGAGTAATGAAGGAATTGTGAAATGTTTTCCCCTTTAGCTGTAACCAACAATATCAAGAAAGATCAAAGGAAGGCTTTTCCCCAGATGTCACACTCCATTTCCACTTCATTTCCCTTTGCTTGGTTTGATTGATGCTCCAAGCTAAGGAAAAGAGCTTTGTTTTTCTGAGCTGATTTTCTTTCTCAAGTGTAAACAAGCAGAGATGTGTAGAATGGGTAGCACAGGAAGCCAACAAGCTAAAATCAAATGAAGGATATCACAGCTGAGTACACTCCAGAGGCCTGTGGGACAAGAAAAGCACCAACATCTCCAAGGTTGGCCACCCGCACTGGTGGCCTGATAAATACCCAAAGACGTAGGCTATGTGTGGCAACCCTATAGCATGTTGCAAGTATAAACAGCATACTGTGTGCTTACTCCTGGTCAGCACTTGGAGCACAGCAGTGCTCAAGTCCAGTGCTAACCCTGAGGCACTTGCCCTGCAAGCAGGGTGAGAGGAGGGTGCCTTGGAGCAGAGCCGAAAAGAGGAAGGCACTAAGGAGTCACCAAGTACTGACATTTCTCTTTGGCCTGGGAATTTGTGGTGTCCAAGCCCATGTATCCTAAGGTGCCATTAACCCCATTTGCACAGGATATCATGTGACACTATAATGACATTTGAGTTTTCGAGGTAACAAATCCCTTCCTCCTTGATGCTCAGCTGCAGCTACACATCTTTTTACCCTTCTGATTCTCTCCCCCATCCCAACTGGGGGCGAATGAGTGAGCGGCTGTGTGGTGCTCAGTTGCTGGCTGGGGTTAAACCATGACAGTCATTTTTGGCACTCAACATGGGGCTCAAAGCATTCTAGATAATGACAGCTTTGATTGGAATGTGCCAGATCAAATTTATAGCTGTTATTGCTGTTTAGCTATTAATCAACAGGCTCCTGTGCTTGCCATGGGGCTTGCTTGCCTTACTATATATTAGAGTCTAGTGCTCGTTAGTGGCTGCTTTTTGCTGTCGCTGCTTGCTGTACTGCTGTACTGCTGATCATCTTACTCTGCTGTGCCTGGGAACATTTTGATAACAGCAATGGCGATCCGCCTGGGCTGGCAGATGGCCAGGGCATCGCTGCTGTTTCCATGCTGCTGTACTGGACAGGCTGGAACTCCAGCGTGAACTCTAGTCAAAGGGACTGTGACCTCTGGCTGAATCCATGTGGGAGCAGGACACCCTGAAGCATCTGTGGCCGTGAATAAGTCCACACCAGAGCAGGTACACCTTGAAGCGTCTGGTTGTGGTTATGTCGATGCTGCAGCAGGTAGAGCTCTGAAGGGATTGTGGCCCAAGGATAAGTCTCCACACTGGAGAAGGTACGCCTTGAAGCATCTGTGGCTGTGGATAAGCCCATGCTGCAGCAGGTACACCTTGAAGCATCAGTGGCTGTGCATGAGGTCATGCTGGAGCACCTCAAAGTGTGTGGCCATGGATAAGCCCACAACAGAGCAGGTACACCCCTGGAGGGACTGCAGCCATGGGTAAGGCCATACTGGAGCAGGTTCACTCCTGAAGGCACTGTGGCTGTTGGTAAGGCCACACTGGAGCAGGTAGAGCTCTGAAGGGATTGTGGCCCATGGAGAAGACCACGCTGGAACAGGTGCACCTTAAAGCAGCTGTGGCTGTGGATAAGTCCAAGCTGGGGCAGGGCAAGAGGAGGAGTGCATTGCAATGTTAAACCTTAAGGTCTGGTCCAAAGGGACCAGGGGTGGAGATTGTAATGGAAACACCTTTAAATTGTTGTAACCCATGTTTTGAGTTGGATGTTATAGGAACTACTATAGCAGGAACAACCTGAACCAATGGAGGACAAGCCTTACAAGAAGCAGTGCAAGTGCAGCAGTGACCGGACCTGAGCTGGCTTTGGTGCCCAATAACTCCACACAACACACCACCTCTCCTGTCCTGACTGACCACCATAACAGATGGAGCCCAAAGCCGTGGACTAAATGAACTCAATGGACATTTTGTGGACATTTTATGGGCATTTTATGGACATCTCTCAGGGGTGGTCCACAGACTAAGGGAATGATATCTGTGTATTCTATCAAAGGATGGGAAGGGGGGTGGTGGTTAATGATGATGTATTGGATAGTATGGGACCTGAGCATGACATAAATAGTATGGAATAAGGGGTGGAGAATGTTCTGGTTTTAGCTGGGATAGAGTTAATTTTCTTCATAGTAGCTGGTATGGGGATCTGGTTTGGATTTGTGCTGAAAACAGTGTTGATAATACAGGGATGTTTTCG